>NC_050444.1:129488040-130088040 GCF_903995425.1 Onychomys torridus | reverse complement strand
TGCTTGATATTGTTTGCACTTATTGTAATTCCAACTTATCTAAGTCATTATCCCTCATTACTCCTGGACAATATTTGATAACCATCTCTTTGTGTATAGTCTTGTATTAGGTTAGAACTTTCTTATTTAGACAAAAGGGGGAGATGTAGTGGATAGCCATCCCAGCATTGGCCTGGAAGTTGCAACCTCCATTGAGGCTTCAGTAATGATCACACCCACAAGGTGGGGCAGAGGAGGGAGCGGAAGACCGAGGAGCAGGAGGAGGTGGCTCTCTTGGTTCCGGGACGCGGGACGCAGGAAGAGACCGAGCAGAGTTCTCCAGAGAACACCGCCGGACTGCCCTATACCTTTGCCAGACCCTGCAACCTACCCCTTCATTTGTAAGTCACCCCACAAAATAAACCTCCCTTTTAACTACGTGGAGTGGCCTTAATAATTTCACCAATAGAACAGAGCACCAATAGCACATGCACTAAGATCAACAATTAATAAATGTGACCCCATGAAACTGAAAAGCTTCTGTATGCCAAAGGACGCCATCATTTGGACAAAGTAGCAGCCTACAGAATGGAGAAATATTTCTAGCAATTACACATCTGATACAGGGGTGATACCTGAAATATATAACAAAAAATCTAGACATCAAGAAAATAAACAACCCAATTAAATAATGGGGTACAGATCTAAACAGAATTCTCAAAAGAGGAAATGCAAACGGCTGAGAAAACTTAAATAAATGTTCAACATCCTTAGTCATCAGGGAAATGCAAATCAAAACTACTTTGAGATTTCATCTTACACCAGTGCCAGGAATGACCAAAATCAATAAAACAAATGACAGCGTATACTGATGAGGATGCAGAATAAAGGGAACATTCATCTATTGCTGGTGGGAGTATAGCCACTATGCAAATCAGTGTGATGGTTCATCAGAAAGATGGGATTTGATCTACCTCAAGATCCAGTTATACCACTCTTGGGTACATACAAGGATACTTCATTCTACCACAGAGACACTCACTCAACCATGATCATTGCTGCTGTATTCATAACAGCCAGAAGCTGAAAACAGCTAGAAATTTGAAACAGCCTAGATTTTCACAATGGAATATTATTATTCATATATTAAAAATGAGATAATGAAATTTTCAGGCAAACTGATAAAACTACAAAAAAAAAAAATCCTGAGTGAGGTAATTCAGGCCCAGAAAGACCAATATAGTATATATTTGCTTATCTGTGGATGTTAGCTGTTAAGTCTAAACAAGCTACAATCCCTATAACCACAAGAGGTTAGGTACAGAGTATGGGAATGGGGGAGGAAGGGATGGCTCTCCCAGGGACGGGGAAATAAAATAGTTATAAATGAATGGAGGAGAAGGGAACTGGAGGATCAAATAGGGCTGGAGAAGGAAGAGGGGTGCAAGAGTGTGAATGGGGGGGGGGGACAGCTACAACTAAAGGTCATCTGAGGGGTCATATGGAAGCCCGATACAGTAAAAATCTTCCTAAATACATGTATGAAGGCAATCTAAATAAAATTGTCAAATAATGGGGAAGATGGAGGTAACCGGATCTCTCATCACCAAAATGATGCTTCCGGCGCCAAGAATGGCTCACGTCTAATTGAATTGTTGGCCAAAGTTGCTCCATAAGAAACCCTAAACAACCCTAGCTATTGCCAAGGTCGTGGTTGCTCTCCACAAACATACAATAATGCTCTACTGCTGAAGACAACACCTACACAAAGCATGGGACATGAAGAAGTAGAGCGGGTGCCTATCTAGTGCCTTCACGCCTAGGGACTAGTTAGTGTTCATGGTACCAGAAGGAGAAAGGTTAATACCAACCTAGCTACAAACACTTCAGTCTATAAGGATGACCTACCTGCAAGATGTGCTAGTGTAATAGTGGGCACAAAGCTTGTGAGAGTAGTCAACCAATATCTGATTTGGATTTAAGACCCACCCCATGGAATTAATCCATTCCCAATACTGCTCAGGTAGGCCAGAAACCTAGGTGAAAACAAAATACTACTATTCTGTTACAGGAGCATGGCCATAAAACTCCTACTGACATTCTGCTACACTAATAGATCAGTGCTTTGCTCAGACATCATCAGGGAAGCTTCTTCATGCAGTAGATGGGAACAAATACAGAGATCCCTAGCTAGACAGTGCAGTAGTGTTTGCTCCACCCATGACCTTGGGCTCTACCCCAAGGGAGGCAATGCTTCCTGCTGTTGCACATAACCTCTTATAAGGAGTTGGAGAAGAGTCACGTGTCTCTTCTCCCTGCTCCCGCCTGAGAGGTGGATTCACTCCCAGTCAGATCGGAGGACACCTCCAACTGTCTACTCCATTCTGTATTAGTGAGTGTATTTTCTCAATTTACATCTTAATAAATTCTGTTACCTATTTAATAGATTCACATGGATTGATCGTAATAAGTGGTGCTTAAGTGACCAAAGGACCCCACACTCCCTGTAGCTCCTGCCCGGCAGCTTGCAGCACCAGCAGATTTGCTCAGAGGCTTGTGTGCTCATTGCAGGTCATCCTTGCTAGCACCCCTGAGGCACTCAGTCCCAACTACGTGGATCTGAGCCCCATGTGTCCCCACTGGGACTACTTGTGCGACCAAACCCTAAGGCATTCGGTGGCTGCTGGTGAGTTTCTCTGCCCTACAGAGCCCACACAGCTCAAGCCCCCTAGGAACAGCCTGACCCCTGCTCAGGTGACCAGCTGCATACAGCAGCCCTGTGGGGAGCTAGTAGACCAGGCAGCTCACGTGGAATGTGAGTCAATCACGCTCTGGCCAGGCAACTCACAAGGCAGCGGTTCTTGTAACCACTGCCAGAAGCACCTGCATTCTTAGGCTGATAAAGCACCAGAGAAAGGTGCCTGCGCTAGGTACCTTTCCGTGCTTTTAGTGGCTGGATCGGGTCACAGTTCCCTGCCTGGTTAAAGGTTGCAAACAGACTGTTCCTTTACTTTTAAAATTGTTCAGTGTAGCTGCTGCCAATTCCGGGACACCCTGGGCTGCTGCCCTTGAGACTATGCCTGTCCCCCAGCTTCCACCACTCCAGCTGAGTCCCATTGGGTGCTGTGTCCCCACCCGCGACCACCATCACCAGCCCTATAGCACCAACTGGAGAGGCAGCTCCTGCCAGGTGTGTGACTGCAACTGAGCGCTTCCGGCTCATTGGTGTATTGCCTCATTGTTGTATACAATCTGTGTGGTACCAGCAACCCTACCTAGTGCTCAGGGGTTGCCAGAATAAGTGCTTAATTCACAGGAGCCATTCAGGGCCCCGCGTGGGCTTGCATCAGACCTGTTTTGGTGTTGCACCTGCGACACCTACTGGCCAAATAATGATACTACATCCAAAAATCATCGAAAGAGCCAGCCATTTGCTCAACCTAGCCTATTACATCTGGAACATCTGGACATGTAAGACAATCTTCTGATTATTTTATCTGAGAAAAATTACTTGATAATTTTACACTTTAAACTGATTAATAAAATATCAAATTATAAAATTTTCTTTACAAGTTTTGAATATTTCTCAAAAAATATGGCAGAAAATATTACATTTCAGGAAATTTTTTTTTTGCTTGTATGATGAATGAATTACTACAGGACATATATGACCTTCCTGGGACATAATCAATACTCACTGTCATGGCAATTAGCATAATTTATATCATATCATTGAAAAAATATTAATAGCAAAAATGAGGCATTAATGGAACTGATACAGGCTCTACAAGATAGTAATGAAGACTTAAACAGAAGGATTCTTTCTTTGGAGTCTGCTAACTTGCCACAAGAACTTCAGTCCATTAATAATAACTGAACAACTTGATTTAATTCTATTGATAATAAATATGAATACTTAATGGATAAAACAATAACTCTCCAGAGCAATGCTAACACTATTCAGATAATTTATAAGGAGAAAAGATTATTGCTAATTGATAAAATAAGGTCTATGGAATCATCTGTTTTAGAAGAACATAAAAATTTGCATGATTCCATGAAACCTCTAGAATTCTTTACAACAGAGGAGGTTCAAATGCTGCAAAGGATCATAGTTATTTGATTGCAAGCTCTGGAAGAAGCGCTCAGTAAAGATGACAATGAAACTGTAACCAGAAGGGCAAGGCCACACAAGTCAACATCACCAGATGGCTCTTCAACAATGGCTTATCCTGTCACCATCTGTGAGAAGCCAGCAGATGATAGACATCCTGAGCCACATGTGGAATATATTTTACAACCTATTCATATAAGGAATTTAAAAACATTAAGGAAGTGGTGGTCACCTATGGTATACACTCAACATATGTAAAACAGATGTTAAATACATGGTTGTCCACAAATAGAATCATACCAGATGACTGGAATCAGTTAATCTCAGCTGTTCTCAAATATAGCCAGCAGTTATGATGGAAAAGCTGGTTGAGAGACAAAGCTAGAAGCCTGGAACAGCAAGGTAAGATCAGAGGTTTTAAAATCTCACAAGATCAAATTCTTGGTGAGGGACGTTTCACTGATAGAAATGTACAAGCTACTTTTGATGTACATATAATATCCCTATGCCGTACAGCAGCTTTAAATGCTTGGGGAAAAAATTCCAGAACCAGGGGACCCAACTCAGCTATATTAAAAAAAATTTTCAGGAACCATGAGAGCCTTTTACTGATGACTGTGGCTGTAAACAAAGCCATGTCTGACCCACAGTTAAGACAAGTATTAACTCAGTCATTGGCTTTTGATAATGTTAATACAGAACACAAAAGAATACTTGCACCTTTAAAGGTCAGGTCAGCACCTTTGGAGAAAACTTGCCTTCACAGTACCTAAATTATAACAATTCCCAGCCAGTCAAGAGATATCAATGGGAGGTCCTCCCACAGGGAATGTTAAATAGCCCTATCCTGTGCCAATATTTTGTGCAAAAACTGTTGGAAATAATTTGTGCAAAATTTCCACAATCTATAATCTACCATTATATGGATGATATCTTAGCCAATCAAAAGTTAGGTACCTTAGAAAACATGTTTGAAGAAGTAAAGAATGTTTTGCCTTGCTGGGGATTACAAATTGCTTCTGAAAAAAATACAAAGAAGAAATTCTATTAATTACTTAGGATATAAGATAGAGCAACAAAAAATTAGACCCAAGAACTGGGTTGGGGGTTTAGCTCAGTGTGGTAGAGTGCTTGCCTAGCAAGCACAAGGCCCTGGGTTCGGCCCTCAGCTCAAAAAAAAAAAAAAAAAAAAAAAAAAAAAAAAAAAAAAGACCCCAGAAGGTACAACTCAGAAGAGATCAAGTATGGACTCTTAATGATTTTCAAAAATTGTTAGGAAGCATTTCCAACTTACAGGCTATCATTGGAATACTTAAAGATGGACTAGCAAATTTGGCCAATACCCTAAAAGGGGACATGGATTTACATAGTCCAAGAGAATTGTCAGCTGAAGCTGAGAAGGAACTGACTCTAGCAGAAAAGAAAATACGAGAAGCACATGTGGATCGTGTGAATCCAGAACTTAAGTGCATTCTGTCATACTCCCCTCTGGATACTCCCCCACAGGGATTTTGATGCAGAGGGAAGATATTATATTGGAATGGATATTTCTACCAGGTAAATCAAATAAGAAGTTAAAGATCTATATAGAAAAAAAATATCTGATTTGATTCTAAAAGGAAAATTAAGACTTCACCAGTTGACAGGTATGGACCCAGCAGAAATTGTAGTACCTTTAACTAATGAGGAAATTTCCTCATTATGTAAAGATAATGAATACTGCCAAAGAGCCTGCAGTAACTTTTTGAGAGAGATTAACAACTGTTATCCCAAAAGCAAGAGGATAGCATTCATAAAGAGAACTGAATGGGTCCTTCCTCACATTGTATGGCAAAAAACAATCTCTGGAGTCCCTACATTCTATACTAATGCAAATAAATCAGGAAAGACAGGATATAGATGAGATGATTTGAGTAAAGTGGTTCAAAGCCCCTACAATTCTGTACAAAAGGTGGAACTGTATGCCATTCTTATGGTACTAATGGACTTTACTAACCTCTCAATATAGTTACTGACTCTCAATATGCAGTGAGAGTTATTTCACATATTGAAACTGCTGAATTTATTCCTGATAATACAGAATTAACTTCACTATTTATACAATTACAAAAAATAATTAAAAATAGGGATATATATATATATATATATATATATATATATATATATATATATATATATATATCACATCAAATCCCATACAGGTATACCAGGTCCTCTAGCACAAGGTAATGATGAGATTGATCAGTTATTAATATGTAATATGCTAGAAGCCTCAGAATTTCGTAAGAAACACCATGTAAATAGTAAGGGTTTGAAGAAGGAGTGCTCCATCACTAGGCAACAAGCCAAGGAAATTGTAAAAAAAAAAAAAAAAAAAAGAAAGAAAAAAAAAGTTCTACTTTGTTCCTTCTATAACAAAATGGATGTGTTTCATTTTGCAGAATTTGGAAGACTAAAATATGAACACCATAACCATTTAAACCTATTCAGGATTTCAATGTGCAACTCCTCTGAGTTCTAAAAAGGCTGATTCTGTGGTTAAACATCTATTAGAAATGATGGCCATTATGGGAATACCTGTACAAATTAAGACTGACAATGCTCCAGCATATGTCTCAAATAAAATGAGACAGTTCTTCTTTTTTATTACAATATAAAGCATGTTACAGGTATACCACACAACCCTACATGTTAAGCAGTCATAGAAAGATCCAATCAAACTCTAAAGGATATGCTACATAAACAGAAACAGGTAACAATGACTCCTGGAAATAAATTACATAATGTTTTATTAACTTTGAATTTTCTCAATGCTGATGAGATATTGAACAACAGAAAAACTCCTGAGCTAAACCAACTGGTTTACTTCAAAGATGCGTTGACCTTGGAATGGAAACCAGGATATGTCCTACATTAGGGAAGGGGCTTTGTTTTTGTTTCTACAGGAGAAGAAAAGCTATGGATACCAACAAAATTAAAAGTTTGCTTTGAGCAGGAAAAACTCCTTGATAAGAAGTAATAGCTCATCCACCAATGTGACAACTCTACAAGTTTTAAGAAAAACTCAACAAACAAAGGTCAGTGCAGGGTTCTTTTTTTTTTTTTTTTCTTTACAGGATAATAGGAATATCCATCTTCAAGAAATCATAAGGCCTTGAACACCCAGACATCTATAGCAGAAGGGAAGAACCTATTGGTACCAATATACTACACAGGGTAAGATCTCACTGCCTAACATCAATACCTCTTTAACTCTAGAATAGGTATGGTCCTGATTCAATTATAAATCAAGCTAGCTTTGGAGTTGGAATGTGGCTCTTCCCTTTACTAAACCCAAGCATGTTGTTAAAAGAAAAAATTAAGAGATTCTGTTTCATATCAGAAGAGCCAATTGGTATGAGACAGAAGAAAACCAATAATCTAAGGACCATTGTTATCAAGATTCTGTTTCTCTCTATGGTTACTCTTGATATTTTGGAATCCTTCCTTACATGCCATATCATCTTTAAATCCAAACTTTCCATTTTGATATTAATAATGTTCAAGTTTTCCATAGTGAAAATAAGTCTTTCCAATAGCAATCTCTAAAGTCTCCAGAAGGAAAATGGGCCCTGCAACAACAACTCTACTCAGTCCAGAAAGATGTACCTAAGGACATTACTCAATGATCAACTTTGGACTGAAAACTCTTCAGGACAGTTCTAAGATGAGATGGTCCATCATACTACACTTCTAGCCAGAATCTCAGACAACCTTATTCATTACTAAGACTCTACAGCTAGCCCTATTGAGACCTAACAATCTAAGCTTTCTTATAGGACCTCACAGATACGCCATTGCCCCCTAAATAGCAGGAAGTAATTCTAAGAAAACCACGCCCCTTTCCCAAAGGTTTTATTTTTCTCAGGGTCTGAATGGGTTGTTATATAGAGTTGGGAGTGTAATAATAAAATTTGGACTCAATATTCTCCTTTAGAAAAGAAAAAGGGGAATTGATAGGTATAGGTATTAAGGTAGATTATTATGTTTACTAGTAAACTAATTCAGTAAAATATCAGCTTTAGATAATTTGCACTGATATGAATTCTTATATATTAATGTAAACTATTCTTATATGCTTGTTTAAGATAGTTTGTATATTGATACAAATACAAAACTATATTTGTTGTATTGTACACATATTCCTACTCATTTTATATATTTTGTATATTGATACAAGTATAATATTATATTTATCATACTGTATGTATGTATGTTCTACCTCTGTTTAGAATATTTTGTATATTGATTCATATTAAGGACATTGTTGTCACATTGCATATTACACTATACATTTCTATCACTGTTTAAGATATTTTGTGTATTGTTATTCTGAGGTCATGGCTTTTATATGGTACATCTGCTTACAGACTGTTTACCTTGTTAATGTGAAGCCTTAGTGCTTAAATTATTTAGGTAGATAAGACTTACAGAGCTATAGTTACCCATGCTTGTCATTTCTATAGTTATATTAGTTAGGTTGTCCAGATTTATAGAAACATATGTCAGATGGATAGGTAATCTTCAAATACTTCAGGGGGCTGGAGAGATGGCTCAGAGGTTAAAAGCACTGACTACTCTTCCAGAGATCCTGAGTTCAATTCCTAGCAACCACATGGTGACTCATAATCATCTATAATAAGATCTGGTAGCCTATAGGCATATGTACAGGCAGACCACTGTATACAGAATAACTAAATAAATTAAAGAAAACACTTCATAGACCTAAAGAATATGGCATTTAAATGTTTTGATAACAGAATTCTGTTGACTTGAGACATGATTGCTTCTGGCAGCACTAATCTGATCCTGAGAGAATGTTGGGCTTCTAAGACATGGTTGGAAGTTTGTCTTCTTCTTGGCACAAATTGGCCTGCTGGACAAAGAACTGCCCTTGCCTTGATTGCTGACAGCATGAACGCTGCCCTTCCCAGATGAGCAGGACATAAGGAAAAGCAACTACTAAACTCTACCAAGACAGGGTAAGATGGACTTTCAAAATTCCTGCTTTTGAAAATTGTCTGTCAGATATTCTAGGCCTGTAGTCAAATTGGATGTCCCAGCAATGCTGAGAAACTTTAGGTGACTATCTAGGCTGCAAGCTGTCTCTATCTATTCTCTCAAGAATTTCAGAAATTGCTTGTTTGCATTTTCCATTTTCTCAGGTATTATTATGTTCCTTCTCAGGTCTTTGATGGAGTTGAAAACTAGATAGTTATAGTTACAATCTTCTTGTATTTTAGCTAGAACATATTAGTACTAGAGTTAGAATCTTCAAAATAGGACAGCTATTGGAGTAATCTCGGTAAATTTGTCACTTACTCATGTCTGGACATTTAGCATATCTATCTTGTTTGATGTTATTTTGTTGGTTGTAGTTCCTTTTTTATGTTATTACCCTTTTTTTCCTGGACAATACTTGATAATCATTGTTATTGTATATAGTTTGCATTAAGATTAGGACCATCTTATTTAGATAAAACAGGAAAACGTAGTATTTGCTCTTCCCATGACCTTGGGCTATATGGCCCAAAGGAGGCAATGCTTCCTACCATTGTACATGACATCTTATAAGGAGTTGCAGAAAGATCACATACCCCTTCTCCATACTCCTGCCTGTGAGGTGGATTCACTCCCAGTCAGATCAGAGGACAACTTCAACTGTCTACTCCATTCTGTATTTTTGAGTATATTTCCTCGATTTATATCTTAATAAATTCAATTACCTATTTAATAGACTCATGTGAATTGATTATAATAAGACAGTGTGCAGAGAGTTAGACCTTGGAACACTTAGTCCTAAATGAATGTCTCCAGGACATTCTTCAGGGAACCCTGAAGAAGAGGAAACAGAAAAATCATAAGAGCCAGAGGGGATGGAGGACACCAAGAAAACAAGATACTCTAAACATAGCAGGACTGATGAATATGTGAACTCACAGAGACTGTGACAGCATATACAGGGCCTGCATGGGTCTGTGCCAGATGGAGTCCCATTGCTCAGAGAAAACATAGACACAAAGCCCCATCCCTAACCCAGAAACTATCTGCAGTTGACAACTACTTGCAAATAAAAAATTAGTTCTCTCTCTGTGGTAGTTTGAATGTAACTGGCTCTTATAAACTCATAGGGAGTGGCACTATTAGGAGGTGTGGCCTTGTTGAAGTAGGTATGTCCTTGTTGGAGGAAGTATATTACTGTGAGGGTGAACTTTGAGGTCTCCTGTGCTCAAGCTATGCCCAGTGTGGACACAGACACCTTCCTGTTGCCTGTGGATCAAGATATAGAACTTTCAGCTCCTTCTCTAACACCATGTCTGCCTGTATGCTGCCTTGTGGAATATTCCTTTACACTGTGTAAATATATGTCACTGTGATTGGTTTATTAAAGAAGCTGACTGGGGCTAGAGAAATGGCTCAGAGGTTAAGAGCACTGTCTGCTCTTTCAAAGGTCCTGAGTTCAATTCCCAGCAACCACATTATGGCTCATAACCACCTGTAGTAAGATCTGATGCCTTTTTCTGGTATAAAGGTGTACGTGCAGATAGAGCACTCATAAATAAAATAAATATTTTTTTAAAAAATTAAAAAAAATAAGCTGACTGCTCAATACCTGGACAGGATATGGTTAGGTTGGAGAACAAGACTAAGGACACTGGGATAAAAGGGAAGGGTCAGAGGAATTGCCAGTCAGACACAGAAATGAAACAGGAGGTGCAAGATGAAAGATAGGTAATGCAGTGTGGCTAAATGTAGATTAATATAAATGGATTAATTTAAGTTAGCTAGTAACAAGTCTGAGCTATTGGCCAATCATTTGTAATTAATATTAAGTCCCCATGCTAGTTATTTGAGAACTGGCAGATGGGAAAGAAGATTCTGCCTATACTGCCTTGCTTCCCACCATGATAATAATGGACTAAAACTCTGAACTATAAGCGAGACTCCATTAAATGTTTTCATTTGTAAGAGTTGCCATGGTTCAGCCTACAGAATGGGAAAAGACTTCACTAATCCCACATCTGACATGTGGCTGATCTCCAAAATATTTTATGAACTCAAGAAAGTAGACATTAAAATACCAAATAATCCAATTTAAAAATGAGGTACAGAGCTAAACAGAGAATTCTCAACAGAAGAATCTCAAATGGCTGAAAGACATTTTAAGGAATTGCTCAACATCCTTAGTCATCAGGGAAATGCAAATCAAAATGACTCTTAAATACCATTTTACACTGTCAGAATGGCTAAGATCAAAAATACTGATGACAACTTCTGTTGGAGAGGATATGGAGCAAGGGGAACACTCCTCCACTGCTGGTGGGAGTGAAATCTTGTACAGCCACTTTGACAATTACTATGGCAATTTCTCAGAAAACCAGGAATCAATCTACCTCAAGACCCAGCAATACCACTCTTGGGCATATACCCAAAGAATGCACAATCATACCACAAGGACACTTACTTGCTCAACTATGTCCATAGCAACATTATTCATAATAGCCAGAACCTGGAAACAACCTAGATGCCCCTCAACCAAAGAGTGGATAAAGAAAATGTGGTACATTTATGCAATGGGGTATTACTCAGTGGTAAAAAACAATGACCTCATGAAGTTTTCAGGTAAATGGATGGAACTAGAAAAAAACATCCTGAATAAGGTTAACCCAGACCCAGAAAAACAAGCATGGTTTGTATTCATTCATAAGTGGATATTAGATATAAAGCAAAGATCAACCAGGCTACAATCTATGACCCCAGAGAAGCTAAGTAACAAGGAGGACTCCAAGTGGGACCTGCATGGATAGTCTTAGAAAGGGGAAAGAGAAGATCTCCTGGGTAAACTGGGAGCATAGGTGGGGGAAGGGGAGGATGGGTAGGGGATGAGAACATGAGGAAACAGGATGACTGAGTTGGGGGAGGGAAAGAGAGGGAGAGGGTTGGGGATTTAGCTCAGTGGTAGAATGCTGTGGATATTGCTCTGTGTAAATAAAGTTCTGATTGGCCAGTGGCCAGGCAGGAAGTATAGGCAGGACAAGAGAGAAGAGAATTCTGGGAAGTAGAAGGCTGTGGGGAGACACCGCCAGCCGCCGCCATGAGAAGCAACATGTAAAGACACTGGTAAGCCACAAGCCATGTGGCAAAGTATAGACTAACAGAAATGGGTTAATTTAAGATAGAAGAAGTAGATAACAAGAAGCCTGCCACAGCCATACAGTTTCTAAACAATGTAAATTTCTGTGTGCTTTCTTGGTTGGGTCTAATCAACTGTGAGACTGGCAGGTGAGAGAGATTTGTCCTGACTGGGCCAGGCAGGAAAACTCTAACTACAGTAGAACGCTCGCCTAGCAAGCACAAGGCCCTGGGTTCGATCCTCAGCTCAAAAAAAGACTACAAATTCATATGCCGAGTGGTGGTGGTGCATGCCTTTAATCTCAGCACTCAGGAGGCAGAGGCAGGCGGATCTCTGTGAGTTCAAGGCCAGCCTGGTCTCCAAAGCGAGTTCCAGGAAAGGCACAAAGCTACACAGAGAAACCCTGTCTCAAAAAAAAAACCCAACCAACCAAACAAACAAACAAACAAAAAAAAAAAAAAAAGAAAAGAGAGAAAGAGAGAGAGAGAGAGAGAGAGAGAGAGAGCAAGGAAAGAGATATCTTGGTAGAGGGAACCATGATGGGGTTAAAGAGAAACCTGGTGCTAGGGAAATCCCCAGGAATACACAAGGATGACCCCAGCTAAGACTCCAAGCAATAGTGGATAGGGTGCCTGAACTGGCCTTCTCCTGTAATCAAATTGGTGAATACCCTAACTGTCATCACAGAACCTTTTTCTAGTAACTGATGGAAGCAGATGCAGAGATTCACAGCTAAGGACTGAGCTGAGCTCCTGGAGTCCAGTCAAAGAGAGGGAGGAGGGATTGATTATATGAGCAAGGGAGGTCAAGATCATGATGGGAAAACCCACAGAGACAGCTGACAGAAGCTAGTGGGAGCTCATGCACTCTGAACTGACAGCTGGGGACCCTGCACAGGACTGAACTAGGTCCTCTGAATGTGGGTGACAGTTATGTGGCTTGGGTAGTTTGTGGGGTGCCTGGCAGGGGTACCAGACTTTATTGCTAGTGCATGAGCTAGCTTTTTGGAGCCCATTCCCTATGGAGGAATACCTTGCTCAGCATTGATGCAGGGCAGAGGGGAGGGTCTTGGTCCTGCCTTAACTTGATATACCAAACTTTGTTGACTTCCTATAGGAGGCCTTACTCTCTCTGAGGAGTTTTAGGCGAGGTAGGGGGAGCTGGAGGAGGGGAGGGAGAGGGAACTGTGGTTGGTATGTAAAATGGAAAAAAAAAACAAACTTTTTTTAAATAAAAAAAAAAGAAGAAAAAGTTAAACTAAACTTAAAAAAACAAGTTGCCATGGTCATGGTGTTTCTTCACAGCACTAAAAACTTTAAGATACTCCCACAGAGTCTCTTTGGGGATATAAAACCACACTTAAGGCAAGCCTCATGCTCAGCAGTTTATGGCCAACAGAAAACAAACTCAATGGCATCTTTGGAGGTTCTTCTTGTAATATTTTGTCAGGGAAGTTTTTCATCTTACAGTCTTGCGGTCCACAAGAACATATTATAGAGATTCAGCTGTGTATTAAAGCTAAACTTTGACCGACCAAGGGTCTGTCAAAAGGCAAAGCCATTTATTATGAATATTTGGTGTTATCCAGCCTTTAATATTCTAGCTGTCTTCTGCTATGAAATTCTTGTGTGCCCAGACCAATTGGTAAACAGTTCAGTTCCCCAGATCTGCTGAACTACTAAATTACTAACTCCCCTGCTGAGCTCAGGAGACAAACTGGTGGGAGACAATAGCTTTGTTTCTTGTACTAATGAAGCTCAGACCATCCCCAGAGCAATTGACTGAGAACAAAAGAGGTTTTTACATATCAAGGTGAGAAGTAAAACAACATTCCTGAGGAGGCAGAGAACTGTGTGCCCAGGGAAACAAAAGGGCAGGCATTTTCTGTAGAAACAGACAAAACGGCCTGGCGAGAGAGGAGAGAGGAAGATGAGGTTCCGTAGAGGGTCAGCAGATCTCAGGTAGAGTTTTCTGAGTGCCAGGAGTAGAGAGTAGCAGACATGGAGAAAGAGGATACAGAGGACGAAGATGAGGCTGGAAGCGTAGGAGTTAGTCGTTAGCAGGGCTATGAGCTAGAGAACTGTACGGAAGTGAAGCTATGGAAACAGGATTTCATCCCAGAGAAATAAAGTAGACGGATATAGAGCTCGGTATGCCTAGAGTTGTTCCTGCCTTGGATGCCTGGTGGAGCTATATCTGAATTGATAGAATTTTGTCTTAGAGGAATAAAGTTAACAGCCATAAGAACATAGTGTATGTAAAATTTTCCCTCATATATCCCATGCTGGGCATAGCTGACCCCTCCCCCCCCCCCCCCCCGGACCCTCTGGATACTCCCCATATTACAGATCCTTTGTGATATTATAGCTTCTGGTTTTGTGTTTTTATGGGATTCCTATGTGTATGAAGGTGTGTCTCTGTATCTACATGTGTTTCTCAAGCTTCTTCTTTGGCTTTTTTTTTCTTCTGTTTGTTTTATCATAGTCCAATTTGTTTGTTTTTGTTTTATCTTATTTGGTTTTTATTCTTTAGATGCCTGTTTATTTTCTAATGAGAGACAGAAGGGGTGTGGATTCAGTTGGGAGGGGAGATGGGGAGGACCTTGGAGGTTTAGAGGAGCAAAAACCATAAACAGAATATATTGTATAAAAAAAATAAATTTTCAATAAAAATAAAGAAGAAGGAGACGAGGTTTTGGAGGCTGAGTTGAGCTACTTGCTAAATAGTTCGACTTTGTGATTTTTGTCTGTCTTTTCCTAAGACAACTTGAACAAACATCTATTTACACTGAAATGAGGCACTGACAACAGACAAAAGAAAAGATTACAGCCAAGCTCAGCCCAGTGAAGCAATGAGTTTATTGGAGTTACTTTAGAAGTATAACAGGAGAGGTGACTTACTGAGCATGGGTGACTCAAAGTTAGCTGCATCACCAAAAAGCCCACCCCAAATTGGGTGATGACTAATGAAAGTTACAGCTTTGGAATTTAACTTTTAGGCAGGTCAGTTGGTCAGTCTCTTCTCCCTTGCCGTTGTTCCAGCTTGTACAGTCTTGAGGAAGGCCCTTGTGAACCACTGCAAGTTTCAGGGAGCTTCCTGGGACTCCTATGTTGTGTTGACTTCTTGTCCTATAATGGAGTACTTCCACTCAGAAGAAATAGCTATACAATACTATACTCTTTCCTCTGGCTCTTAAATGCTTTCCATTTCTTCTTGCTCAATGTTCTCTGAGCTTAAGAGAGTGTAATGTAGATATTCAATTCCTTTTTGATCACCTGTGGCTGAAAATTAGGCCACTTGTGCTACTGTAGCAACCTTTAGTCTCAGGGAATTGAGACTATACCTCCTATTAGGGTGGGTGGGTGGTTTCCTTACATGGACTCTGACAGTAGTAGTAACCTATGGGGGTAGATACAAACATTAGAACACAATTTGATTAGAGCAAACCAACAGCAGTGGCCTCCCTCATTGGGTCTATATTCTCCCCAAAGCAGCAAAGATATGAGTGTGGGGATAGTCTTCCCCAGCATCCTCTATGATTCATCCAACACCATGGAAAACAGTCAGAAATGACAGAGCTTTCAATTTAGTCCCAGCCTTATTTTTCCACATTTTGGGCCAAAGAACACAGTGTTTTCAGGATAGGAACTTTTCAACTAGTTCTGACAGCTCTTGGAGAATATTTTGAGACAAGCACATATGGATCTGAAGTAGGAAGGCCAAATCCCCTCTCCAGAGCCAGTGAATTCAAGTAGCATGTGACAGTTTATCAATATTATATATCTACAAAAGGCATTTTCTCCTTTGTAATACAGAAGAACATATCAAATGGTTGCCTTTTCTAAAGGACCAAAGGGGACAGAGAAGGAACCCAATGGTGTATGCTCAACAGGTTTGTGTTGAGTCCAGTGATGATAGGCTGGACCCAAAGCACCTGTCCTCTTTCTAACCTGCATGGTTTACCCATGTATGTCCTATCTGCTGGGTCATGTATCAGAAATGGGGTTTGACAACAGACTAAAGCCGTTTCTCCCTTAGAGTGTTTATCAGAGATAAATATTTGATTCTGAAGGTTTCTCTTCTTTAAACTTTGTAAAGTCATTATGCATGGCAGTCACTGCTCATGATCAAGGGGAATCAAACTAAAAGAAGAATGTGTCTTTACTAGTGTTTAACATGAGATGCACCCTGGCTACAATTGGGGGCAAGGACCAACTGTTTCAAAGCCTTGTACCCACAGTCAGTGTGTCTGTAAGTGGAGCCAGGCAACCTGAAAAGCTTAACAAATGAGTGCCTTCCCTTCTACAAAAAGATCAAGTTATAGAATAGTACGATATTATGATTGATGTTTCACACTAGAGGTTGCTCTTTTATCCTTCAGTCTAAGTGCAGGCTAGGTTCAAGTAAAGAAATACATCAAGCATTTTCTTCTGTAAAGGCTGGGTCAAACATATACTATCTCAGGGTGCTTTGTTACCTCCTCACAAGACCAAAGGAACATATTGAAACCCTTTGTCCCTGTACCCCGAGATCATCCCCTGGAAGTTACTTTATTTTCCCTTCCCTTGCAAATGACCGCGAGAAAAGCAGAAATCTGTCAGAACAGTTGCTCTTACTGGGGACGAGCACTCTGGGTCATGTCCTCACTCTTTCGCACTGTGAAGGAGAGTGTGTTGACGATGGCCACACCTATGTGACCCTGCGGGATCTTAATACCCTTTGGCCTCGATGGATTCTGCATTTTTGGTGAATCTTAGCCTGCTTGTGAAGGAACTGTGGTCCAAAACAAATAAAGACCACTAGTGTGGTATACACTGAGCCTCACATGTCAGGGAAGCCCAAGATAACTTCTAATGATTATATAAGCTAGGAGTGTCTCGGCTCCTTTGTGCGTTTAGCCTCTGATATTTGTATTAAATGTGCTTTCTGACTCCCTTTCCTTTTCTTCAAATTCATGATCTGTCAGTCCCCATCATATTTCTCAATCTAGCTAGGATTCAAGTGTGCTGTTTGCATGGGGTGAATTTCTCATTTAAAGGGGCCTACCAGTTAGACTGCATGGATTAGGAGAGCCTCTCTGTAATTTACCACATGTAACTTGGACAGAGGTCCTTGTAATCTAGAGAATATCAAACACAAAACACAAAAACAAAAACATTTCAAAGAACTTGGAGGGAGATGGCATCAGAATGTTCTTTTTCTTTAGCCTGTCTATGCCATAGCAACCACCAAGTAAAACAAAGTAAGTAAAACAGCAACAAAAACAAAATTTAGGGCATCCAGGGAGCAAAGTGAAAGCCAGAAAAGTGTGAAGCAAAGGAAGCTTGGTGTGTGTGTGTGTGTGTGTGTGTGTGTGTGTGTGTGTGTGTGTGTGTATGTATGTGTGTGTATGTATGTGTGTCTGTGTATGTGTGTGTGTATGTGTGTGTGTCTGTGTATGTGTGTGTGTGTATATATGTGTGTGTGTCTGTGTATGTGTGTGTCTGTGTGTGTGTCTGTGTATATGTGTGTGTGTGTGTATATGTGTGTGTGTGTGTGTGTGTGTGTGTGTGTGTGTGTGTGTGTATTCTATCTCTGAGAAAAGAGGCCTGAAAATGCAGCTAGAACAAGCATCATGATCCAAGGAACCTGCATGTGTCTCCAGCCTCCCCACACAAGCAGGCTGATTGCATCTCAGCTGCCATAGCTGCCCCGACTGGCAACAGCCTGTCCAGAGCCTGGTACCCTATCATTTGGGGCCTGACTGGGATCTGTGCTTTTCCAAGACTCAGCCCATGGCTTCTGCAAATTCACAAGCAACTTCCTGGGTTTAGCTATCTCAAAGGTGTCAGCTCCCCCTGGTGGCTGGTCAGTGATGGCGCCACATGGCTGGGGAAACTCCTAACTCAAGTAGCAGCAGAGTTGGAAAATTCTGAGTCTAACATCATTCTGACCTTAAAATAGTTTGTATCCAAAACACACAATTCACCTTATAAGTTATTAGTGGTGGATAATTTGTGTGATATATATTGTTGCTCTCCAGCATCCTTTTTATTGAACACTAAGGCCAGAAGGTTAATGAATTAATGTAGAATAGTTTCCCCTCTTTCATTATATTACACATTTAAATGTACTTGCATTATACATTATAAACATGCATTACACTATGCATTTAAAATTTAGTTGTATTTACTTCCATGTAATTGGTACATAATTATAATTATTTGACTTGGAAATTAGTATGCCAGTTAATTTAGGTAGAAAAACATAATTGTGTGTGAATTGGTGTCTAGTGAAGCTTTTAAGAATCTACATTTGCTTCTTTAAAAGTATCTGTTGTAGGTGGGGGGCAGGAATGGGAGGGTAGGAGGGAGGGGAAACTGTGATTGGGATGCAAAATAAATAAATTAATTAAAAATATTTATTGTGCAAATGGAATATAACAATTCATCTTTATTCTCCAATCTTATTTTTCTGTGTTAATACTGTATTCCACAATTTTGAATGGCTGTGTTCTATCTTCTAAATAAATGGATTCAGAGGGAAAAATATGTCAAAATGCAAAGGACCCACTGAAGTGGCTGCTTTTGTTGTTCTATTAATAAATAAAACTTAGGAGTCAGATATTAGGGTATAAACCTGATAGGTGCAGAGATCTAGAGAGAAATGATCAGCTGGCCTTTCTCTCCACCTTCCCATATTGAAATGGCCACCAAACCTTTTAAGCCCTCTCTATTCCTTCTTATGTCTCTCTATCTTTATCTGGGTTGGCCAAAAAACATCTATGGTTCATTCCGCCCTCTGAACTAAGGTTTAATTTTATTGGCAGTTTCAGAAGGACAGTGTAAACAAATTTCCTGCAACAACCTACCATAGTGGTCTGGTACTACTTAGTGTCACACAGGGAATTCAAGAGAGCCTGTGTGGAAGTTCCATCTGGGTTTCCCATTTCCATGATCCCATTAAGAATCCCAGCATGGAGAGGCAGGAGATGGACATAAAGTTCTATTCCTAGCTAAAGAGATATTGACAATTGATAGCTGCTGGGAAAGTGAGAGTAAGTTTTCTTTAAGAGTGTTGCCCATGGTAAGTTGACCTTGCTCCATTGAAAGACCACACATCCAAGAATATATAGGCAGCACAAATTAGACTTGATGGGTAAAAAACAAGAGGCTATGATACAAATTTAAGGTTATTTTTATTAGAACATAGTGTACATTATGTTTCTACTCTTGTTCAAGGTATTGTACCTATGCGGCTCCTCTAACAATGTAATATAAATTTCTAGTCCTTGAAAGTTATTATTATAAGGTATTTAGGATAATAAAGAAATGCAGGTTAGTAGTTAGTCACATATTACAATAAAACTTGTATTTAGGTTAGGTGTGTTCCAAAGTTAAACAGAGATATATTTTAGATAGATAGATGATGTTCAAACACTTCAGAGATCTACAGAATATGGCATTTAAGATGTTTTAATAACATAAAGTCCTTTTTTTCTTTTTCTTTTTTATGACAATGAGACATGCCTGCTCCTGGTAACACCAATCTATTTCAAAGGAGATGATGGGCATCAAAGAAACTCCATATGGAGTTTACTTTCTTCATGGCAAAAATTATCCACTGGGCAAGAAAGTGCCCCTGCTTTGACTGCTGACAGTATGCTGTCCAAATTGGACAAGCAGGACCCAAAAGAATGTGACTGCCTGTAGCAGGAATCTTAAAGAGTCTTATTAATAAGATCAAACCTGAGGCCAGTTATTGGGGTGAATGCTGGAAGATCAGAGTAATCAGAACAAGCCACAGCTACCTCACCTTGCCAGTTCCACAGCTAGTCTTGTTTCCTCAGACTGCAAACTTCTGAGTCCTCATCCAAATGAATCTCAGCTGAACTGTGCTGTTCCAAAACCTGAATGCTTAACCAGCCAAATGCTTCTAGTTTCTGGTCTTCACACCTTATATATCTTTCTACTTTCTGTCGTCACTCCGTGGGATTAAAGGCTGGATTTCTGGGATTAAAGGCGTGGGTCACCATGCCTGGCTGTTTCTAATGTGGCCTTGAACTCAAAGATCCAGAGGTATTTCTGTCTCTGAAATGCTAGGATTAAAGGCGTATGCTACCACTGCCTATCCCCATGTTTAATATTGTGGCCGTCCTGCTCTCTGACCCCAGGTAAGTTTATTTTGGGGAACACACAATATTTCGGGGAACACAATACCACCACATTTCCCCTGTTTTTGTCTAAAATTTAAAAAAGGTTATAACAAATACAAGAAAAATCATATCCAATAAGTATATACAATATACACAGTCAAGATTATATTAATGACGTCTAGTCCATTAACATTTGACAGATTCAGACAAAAAAACTCCATTATATATATTAACAATGTCCAGTCCAGTAACATTTGATAAACTCAGACAAAAAAATTTTCATTACTTATTCTATTTAAAACAAGTAGTTCCTTTTTAAAAGTAGATTCAAAAATTGACCTTTTTTCTTATCATATTCATATTCTCTCTTTTTTCTTTTCATAAAAGTTTCAATAATCTACCTTTTGTCATTTTTATATCTTTCCCTTTTTCTTTTTAGTGTACATTCAATGATCTACCCATTTCTCAGGGTAGATTCAGTGATCTACCTCATATCTATATTCTCTTTTTTCTTTTTTAAACAAAAACTATTTTTGGGTTAATTGTCAAGTCCTGTATCATTTGTCCAGCTGCTGCATAATGAGAAAGTTTAGGGCTTGTTTCAAGTCCTTGTTCAAGTAGTCTGTCAGGCTGGATCATCTCAGCTTGCCATCTCAAAAATTTCCCAAGCAGTTTGTAGTTCAAAGTCAATCTTTTGGTGGTGTTAATCAGCTTAATGGCTTTAGCACAGTCCATGTGGAATCATTGTGGGATCCTGTCATCTTTCTGAAGAGTTAAAAGTCACTGTTAGGCGTAGTCATGGTTCCCCTTTAGTGTTTTTGTTTTTTTGTTTTTTGTGCCTCCACTGTGGTTTGGAGCAATCACAGTCTGATAAATGTCTGTCTCTTGGAACCATGAACATTCTTCCCTAGAAGAGAATATCTTCACAGCAATTTCTCCCCACCATTTGTCTTGCCAAACTTTTTCAAACTGACCTTTGCTGATGTTCTCTTGTAACATGATGGTCCTGGCAATTCTTCTCTGAACAAGCAGTAGTAAACCCTTTGTCCCAGGTAGCAGCATCATTGCAGTCACCAACATGATGAGAAGCAGCCTGCAACTTGGAGCAGCAGTCACTGCCTCCATGGTCCCACTGCCACCGTTTGTAGCTAGTCCCCAGCCAGCCTCAGCTTCTCCTTAGCAAGCCTTCTAGGCTGGCCTCAAACTCGGGATCCTCAAGCCTCTGCCTCTGTCAGCAAATTCTACCAGCGTGCACCACCACAACCGGCCGAGTGTAGCTCGGGCCTGAGCTAGGGCCTACAAGGCCACAGGCAAGCAGTTTTTTCAAGAATTTATACCACAAATGTTGGGCGCCAGATGTAGCATGAATCTTAAAGGTACTTATTAATAAAAACAAACCTGAGGCCAGCTATTGGGGTGAATGCTGGAAGATCAGAGAAGCAGAACAATCCAGTTATCCAAGTAGATCTGATAAATGCACACATCTCCCCTTGTGAGGGGGGTCAGTGCCCGTCAGCATGTATTAGCTCTAGAATTACCAATTTGCCAAGACAAGGTATGTAGTTGGAGAGCTTCTCTCCAGGTGCCACCAAGCCCTGTTAGTCCAACAACCCATTTGTAAAATAAACACACAGACATTTATATTATTTAAACTGCTTGGCCATTAGCTCAGGCCTACCATTGTCTAGCTCTTACTCTTATATTTAGCCCATTTCTATTAATCTATATTTTGCCATGTGGCTCGTGGCTTACCAGTACCTTATCTCTTTCTTGTCATGGCGGTGGCTGGCAGTATCTCCCTGCCCCAGCCTTCCACTTCCCAGAATTCTCTTCTCTCTTGTCCCGCCTATACTTCTTGTCTGGCCACTGGCCAAACAGCATTTTATTTATACAGAGCGATATCCACAGCAAAGGTGGGATAGTCTTTCAAAATTCCTGCTTCACAGAAATGTCTGTCAGATATTCTAGGCCTATAGGCTGAAGACAGATGCTCCAATATTGCAGAGAAACCTTGAGTGGCTGTTCTGGCAGCCAGTTGTTTCTGTCATTTCTTATTTTTGGAAGTCATTTGCTCTACACTTCCTGTTTACTCAAGTAATAGTATATCCTTCTCAGGTTTCTGATGGGGTTGAAGATTTTAGAGTTATAGTTTTCCTTTGTAACAAATTCAGAAAAAAGCACTCACAAAAGAGGTGTAAAGCGTATAAGGTTGAAAGATATCAAAAGATAGTTTGGGGTTGGTAATGTAAGTTAGGATAGAAAGTAAATTAGGTACAACACTTTGGACTCACCAAGATAGGATAGATAATGGAGTATTTTCTCTGAATTTGTCAAATGCTAATGGAATAGACATTGCCTGTATATATTTGTATATAGTTATGGTACTTATTTTATATAGTTTTTCTATGTCAGTTAAAAATCTCTGCTCTTTGTTTAGACAAAAAGGGGGAAATGTTGTGTGATATTTTGTTTGTGTTCTGACAAATAAAGCTTGCCTGGAGATCAGAGCATGGCCCTAGCCACTAGTTAACCATAGAGGCCAAGTGGTGGAAACTCAAGCCTTTAATCCCAGCACTAGGGAGGTGCAAACAAGAATATAATGGGGATGGAGACAGGATTCCCTCACTCAATTTGGTCTGAGGAATCATAGGGGTAAGAAGATTCTAGTGGCTGCTGCTCTGCTTCTCTGATCTTTCAGCTTAATATCTGACTGCACTTCATCAATCTTTAACTAAAAAGTGAATAAATCCCTTGAAGAAATCAAGGAAAATGCAAACAAAAATTGGAAGAAATGAATAAATCCCTTAAAGAAAGTCAAGAAAACAAACAGTTGATAAATAAAACTGTTCAAGGCCTGAATATGGAAATTAAACAATAAAGAAAGCACAAATTGAAAGAATTCTTGAAATGGAAAATCTATGTAAGCAAACAGGAAGAACAGATGCAAGAATCACTAGCAAAATACAAAATATAGAGGACAGAATCTCGGGCGCTGAAGATATGATAGAGAAAATAGATACAACAGTCAAAGAAAATGTTAAATCTAAAAAATTATTTTTGTTTGTTTGTTTGTTTTCAAGACAGGGTTTGTCTGTGTAGCTTTGCGCCTTTCCTGGAACTCACTCTGTAGCCCAGGCTGGTCTCGAACTCACAGAAATCCACCTGCCTCTGCCTCCCAAGTGCTGGGATTAAAGGTGTGCACCACCACCACCTGGCTCTAAATCTAAAAAATTCTTAACACAAAAAATCCAGAAAATCTGGGACATTATGAAAAGTCCAAACCCAAGAATAATAAGAATAGAAGAAAGAGAAGAATTCCAGCTCAAAGGCCCAGAAAATATTTTCAACATGATTATAGAAGAAAAATTTCCTAACCTAAAGAAGGAGATGTCTATAAAGGTACAAGAAGCTTACAAAACACCAAATAGATTGGCTCAGAAAGAAAGTTCCCTTGCCATATAATAATCAAATATTAAACATATAGAACAAGGAAGGAATATTAAAAGTTGTGAAGGAAAAAGTCCAAGTAATATATAAAGGCAGACCTATTTGAATAATACCTGACTTCTCCATGGAGAGTCCAAAAACCAGAAGGGCCTGTACAGATGTCTTATAGACTCTGAAAGACCACAGATGCCAGCCTAGACTACTATACCCAGAAAAAACTTTCAATGACCATAGATGAAGAAAACAAGATAGTCTATGATAAAGTCAAACTCAAAAAAAAAATCTATCTACAAATCCAGTCCTACAGAAGATACTAGGAATAAAAGTCCAATCCATGAAGGTTAACTATTGTGGGAGGCCATCTAGGAGACTGGCTCCAACATTTTACCCCAGGGTACTCTTGAGGAGTGAGAGATAAGAGATTTATATAAAAGGATAGAGGGGAGAGAAACAGATAGAAACACAGGATAGCCTCAGGAGGGCCTGCTTCCTTAGCCACTGACCCCTCCTGTCTCTTTTAAAGGGCTATTTATAGGAATGCCAGGGGGTGGGGCAAAAGATCTCCCCCTATGTCAGTCCAGTGTAGACCCTTCTAATCACCTAGAAACCACGCACTTGATCAAGCAATCCTCCAATGTAGCTCTGATGGGTAAAGCAAGCTCAGATCTCACAGGAAAGCTTAGTGGGCATCCACACTTGCCCCTTCTTGATGTAAAAAAGGGCCTCCCAGATCCCTTAAATATACTGTGCCTGTATTAGGTCATCTTTCTTGACTGATTTTACATTCATACATTCAGAAAGTTATGGAGAAAAAAGTTACCCATCTTTGGCTACCAGCCTCTGGCAAGAGGAGGTACTCTCCAACCCAATTCCCTACTAAGAGCTTGCAAACATCCACAGTGATCTCCATAGCTGTCACACCTCCCGATAAAGGAGTAGAGACTAATAAAGGTGGACTATCCTTTTTGGAATGGGTCTAAGGTGACTATACCAATCTTAGCTGTATCAAGCCTTTTCCTTGCTCAAAACTCTCTCCTAACAGATGTTCAATAAAACTTTCAAGAGACTATTTTAATTCTCAGGAGAAAACAGTCATTTCAAAGCACTTCAAAGTATCCAGTCAAGGAAACAAAAACCCATGTTAATTATGAGAACACTTTTACAAACTAACTAGATTGTGGGAGGCTTATCCCTTTGTGAGAGGCCTACCCCTTTCTAAACAGACAGAGTAAAAACTTTTAGGAAGAAGACAGAAAATCTCCCCTAATTATGACACCTTCACTTAATTTTTCCAGGGGCCACTGAGATAATAAAATTATATGTTAAACTATCATAAAAAGTATTCAAATATATCTGAAGGTTAAAATGTAATAAACATTTCAAGATGCTTCTAATGTGATTGATTTGGTTTATCATTTAAAAATTAATGTTATCTAATTTGTCTGGACTAGACAGATATTGATGGAGTAATAAAAACAATTCTAGTATGAACTTACATTTAACATTTACATCTTTTACAAACTAACATTCAACATTTACACTTTTTTACAAACTTACATTCAACATTTAGACTTATGTTAAACACTCACACCTTTTACAAATATACATTCAACATTCACATCTTTTACAAACTTACATTCAACTTTCACACTTTTTACAAACTTACATTCAACATTTAGACTTACATTCAACATTTACACTTCTTCCAAACATATTCTAAACGAAACTCTATAGGACTATTTTACAAATTTTAGCACATATTTAGAAGAGATATTTTAGAAGAACTATTTACCAAACTTATATTCAAGAGGAAACTCTATTAGCAAACATTTAGAAAGAATCTCTTAACAGAACTAACTTATTATATTTCAACAAGATAAAAAATATGCAAATCATGAGTTACCATAGTAAAAATTATAAGTGAACTGAACACTGCTTTATTTCTGTAAGTTTGAAGTTCATGGTCAGCTTTAATATCATTCTGAAAGTTACTTCAGTTCTTCTGAAGGAGTATCATTGGACCTGACATATCTCTGTTCCACACATCATACCAAAATCACAGCCAGCAAGCTTCTGAGGATATAATTTTGCCCTTCTTAATTTTTAAAGCTGTTTCTTAAGATTTCCATGGGCTCTTTCTAGTATGCCTTGTCCTCAAGGATTATAAGAAATACGTGTTTTATGTTCCATTTACCAACTTGCTATTTTATAGAAAATAATTCCCACCTGACAAGCAAGCTGTACACCTGCTTCTCATTTCCAGGGCAAACTAACAAAGTTTGTGGGAAAAAAATAGCATTTTGAGCTAAAAAAAAAAAAAAAAAAAAAAACCAAAAAACAAAACAAAACAAAACAGAGTTTGGGGGCAGTGTAGTACTAGCATCTCTGTTATGGACTTCATTTCCCAAATTGCCTTTCTCTATATCATCACTACATTTCACAAGCTACTTTTTGTACTACATTTCCCAGATTGCCTTTCTAGGTCTGGGAGAAAACTCAGCTGCAACCAATGGTGGCCATTACTCTCCTTGTTTCATTCACACAGTCAAAATCAAGTTTCTGCTCTTTTAACATGAGAGGTTTTTAAGTCAAGATTAAGCTTTTCACCTGGCACCAACCCCAGAATGGATTGCACCTGTCCACGTGCACTCAGACAAGTGTTTGTTGCCAGAAGTGAAAACCCTTTGGAGCTTGTTCCCCTGCTTTATCAGATCAGTGAAAGAAAATGAAAGTACTTGAAATAAGGCTTTTTCAGTAGGATTACATTTTCCCTCAGGATAAGTCCTCTGCTTGTCCCTGCTTGTCCCCTCCCCCAAGATGTAGAGTCCCTGATGCTTTAGCTGAGGCTCAGTTCCTCTGCTAACTGCTTGCACACCAGCAGCCCCTTCCTGGGTCCTTCACTGGCTCTGGCACAGTTCCATTTTGGAGGATGCTGCCCCTGCTAGTTGTTCTGCTTGCACTTTCTCAGGCATAGGCGCTGGATGCAGGGGATTCTGGATGCTATTTTTACTGGCTTGAAGGAGAGACAGGAATAGCAAAGAGTATTTGCCATATTACAAGATATTTTTTGTTTTTTCTTAGAGCAATTATACATTTTTCCATACTGATGGATCTTATTTCCAGGTGAGTTAAATTTTTGCCCTTACAAAAAAAGAAAAAAAAATGGAGAAAGAAAGGTCTGAAAAGCTTTTAGTTTTTAGTTTTTTAGAGAAATATTGCTAAATTTTCCCCAAGACTTCTGTTCTCTAAAACTTTGGCTTCAAGGTCAAGTGGAAACTAATTTTTTATAAACCATTTTAAAATTATATTTGTGTTTTAATTTTACACATCAGCCATGGGTTCCCCTGTCCTCCCCACCCCTGCGCCTGCCCCAACCTTCCCCCCATCCCCTCCCCTCCATTCCCATCTCCTCCAGGGCCAAGACTCCCCTGGGGATTCATTTAAACCTGATGGATTCAGTACAGGCAGGTCCAGTCCCCTCTTTCCAGGCTGAGCAAAGTGTCCCTGTGTAAGCCCAAGGTTCCAAACAGCCAGCTCATGCACTAAGGACAGATCCTGGTCCCACAGCCTGGATGCCTCCCAAACAGTTCAAGCTATTCAATTGTCTCTCTTATCCAGAAGGCCTTATCTAGTTGGGGGCTCCACAGCTTTTGGTTCATAATTCATGTGCTTCCATTCGTTTGGCTATTTGTCCCTGTGCCTCTCCAATCTTGGTCTCAACAATTCGCACTCTTACAGTCCCTCCTCTTTCTCGACAATTGGACTCCTGGAGCTCCACCTGGGGCCTGGCTAAGGATCTCTGCATCCACTTCCATCAGTTATTAGATGGGAGTTCCAGCATGACCATTAGGGTGTTTGGCCATCTGATCACCAGACTAGGTCAGATCAGGCTTTCTCTCGACCATTGCCAGCAGTCTACAGAGGATGTGTATCATTGTGGATTTCTGGGGACCTCTCCAGCACTCTGCCTATTCCTGTTCTCATGTGGTCATCATTTATCATGGTCTGTTATTCTTTGTTCTCCCTTTCTGTTCTTGTTCAGCTGGGATCTCCTGCTCCCCTAAGCTTTCTTTCCCTCAAATCTTGCCCTTCATTACTCCCACTGTCGTCCAGGTTGTTCATGTAGATCTCATCCATTTCTCTGTCATTGGGTGATCCCTGTGTCTTTCCTAGGGTCCTGTTTTCTAGGTAGCCTCCCTGGAGTTGTGTAGCAGTCTAGTCATCTTTGTTTTACATCTAGTGTCCTCCTATGAGTGAGTACATACCATGTTTGTCCTTCTGAGTCTGGGTTACCTCACTCAGGATGATTTTTTCTAGATCCATCCATTTGCCTGCAAACCTCATGATGTCCTTGTTTTTCTCTGTGTAGTAGTACTCCATTGTATATATGTACCATATTTTCTTTATCCATTCTTCAGTTGAAGGGCATCTAGGTTGTCTCCAGGTTCTGGCTATTACAAACAATGCTGATATGAACATAGCTGAGCAAATGCCCTTGTGGTATGATTGAGCATTCCTTGGGTATATGCCCAAGAGTGCTATAGCTGGGTCTTGGGGGAGATGGAGTCCCAATTTTCTAAGGAAGTGCCATATTGATTTCCAAAGTGGCTGTACAAGCTTGCATTCCCACCAACAGTGGAGGAGAGTTCCCCTTGCTCCAATCCTCTCCAGCATAAGCTCTCTTCAGTGTTTTTGATCTTAGCCATTCTGACAGGTGTAAGGTGGTATCTCAGAGCCGTTTTGATTTGCATTTCCCAGATAATTAGGAATGTTGAGCAATTCCTTAAATGTCTTTCAGCCATTTGAACTTCCTCAGTTGAGAATTCTCTGTTTAGTTCTATAGCCCATTTCTTAATTGGACTGTTGGACATTTTGATGTCTAATTTCTTGAGTTCTTTATATATTCTGGATATCAGCCCTCTGTCACATGTGGGGTTGGTGAAGACCTTTTTCCATTCTGTAGGCTGTCACTTTGTCTTGTTGACTGTGTCCTTTGCTCTACAAAAGCTTCTCAGTTTCAAGAGGTCCCATTGATTGATTGTTTCTCTCAGTGTCTGTGCTACTGGTGTTACATTTAGAAAGTGATCTCCTATGCCAATGCGTTCAAGACTACTTCCTACTTTCTCTTCTATCAGGTTTAGAGTAATTGGATTTATGTTGAGGTCTTTGATCCACTTGGACTTAAGTTTTGTGCATGTGACAGATATGGATCTATTTGCAGCCTTGTACATGTTGACATCTAGTTATGCCAGCACCATTTGTTGAAGATGCTTTCTTTTTTCCATTGTACATTTTTGGCTTCTTTGTCAAAAATTATATGTTCATAGGTGTGCGGGTTAATGTCAGGGTATTCAATTCGATTCCATTGGTCCACATGTCAGTTTTTATGCCAGTACCAAGCTGTTTTTATTACTGTAGCTCTGTAGTAGAGCTTGTGGTTGGGGATCGTGATGCCTCCAGAGGTTGTTTTATTGTACAGGATTCTTTTGGCTATCCTAGGTTTTTTGTTTTTCCATATGAAGTTGAGTATTATTCTTTCCAGATTTGTGAAGAATTGTGTTGGTATTTTGATGGGGATTGCATTGAATCTGTAGATTGCTTTTGGTAAAATCTCCATTTTTACCATGTTAATCCTGCCTATCCATGAGCATGGGAGATCTTTCCATTTTCTGACATCTTCTTCAATTTCTTTTTTCAGGGACTTAAAGTTCTTGTCATATAGTCCCTTCACTTGCTTAGTTAGAGTTACCCCAAGGTATTTTATATCATTTGTGGCTATTATAAAGGGTGATGTATCTCTGATTTCCTTCTCAGCCTATTTTTCTATTGTATATAGGAGGGCTACTGACTTTTTTGAGTTGATCTTGCATCCTGTTTTGTTGGTGAAGGTGTTTTAAGCTGTATCAGTTCCTTGGTTGAATTTTTGGGGTCATTCATGTACACTATCATGTTATCTGCAAATAGGGAAAGCTTGACTTCTTCCTTTCCAATTTGTATCCCCTTAATCACCTTTTGTTGTCTTATTGCTCTGGCTAGAACTTCAAGTACTATATTGAATAAGTATGGGGAGAGGGAACAGCCTTGCTTTTTTCCTGATTTTAGTGGTATTGCTTTGAGTTTCTCTCCATTTAATTTGATGTTGGCTGTTGGCTTGCTGTAGATTGCCTTTATTATGTTTAGGTATGTTCCCTGTATTCCTGATCGCTCCAAGACCTTTATCATGAAGGGGTGTTGGATTTTGTCAAATGCCTTTTCTGTGTCTAGTGAGATGATCATGTGGTTTTTTTCTTTGAGTTTGTTTATATGGTGTATTGCATTGACGGACTTTCGTATGTTGAACCACCCTTGTATCCCTGGGATGAAGCCTGGTGGATAATTGTTTTGATGTGTTCTTGGAGCCTGTTTGCCAGTATTTTATTGAGTATTTTTGCATCAATGTTCATGAGGGAGATCGGTCTGTAGTTCTCTTTCTTTGTTGCATCTTTGTTTGGTTTAGGAATCAGGCTAATTGTAGCCTCATAGAAGGAGTTTGGTAACATTCCTTCTGCTTCTATTGTGTGGAACAATTTAAAGAGTATTGGTATTAAGTCTTCTTTGAAGTTCTGGTAGAATTCTGCACTGAAACCATCTGGTCCTGGGCTTTTTTTGGCTGGGAAACTTTTAATGACTGATTCTATTTCCTTAGGGGTTATTGGATTATTTAAATGGTTTATCTGGTCTTGATTTAACTTAGGTATGTGGTACCTATCCAGAAAATTATCCAATTCTTTTAGATTTTCTAGTTTTATGGAGTAGAGGTTTTTGAAGTATGACCTGATGATTCTCTGGATTTCCTCATTGTCTGTTGTTATGTCCCCCTTTTCATTTCTGATCTTGTTAATTTGGATGCTCTCTCTCTGTCTTTTGGTTAGTTTGGATAAGGGCTTGTTTATCTTGTTGATCTTCTCAAAGAACCAACTCTTTGTTTCATTAATCCTTTGCTTTGTTCTCTTTGTTTCTATTTTATTGATTTCAGCTCTCAATTTGATAATTTCCTGGCATCTGTTCCTCCTGGGAGACTTTGCTTCTTCCTGTTCAAGAGCTTTCAGGTGTGCTGTCAAGTCACTAGCATGAGATTTCTCCAGCTTCTTTATGTGGGCATTTAGTGCTATGAATTTCCCCCTTAGCACTACTTTCATAGTGTCCCGTAAGTTTGGGTATGTGGTGTATTCATTTTCATTGATCTCTAGGAAGTCTTTAATTTCTTTCTTCCTTAACCCACTGGTGGTTCAGTTGAGCATTATTCAGTTTCCATGAGATTGTAGGATTTCTGTAGTTTTTGTTGTTGGTGGTGGTGGTGTTGAAATCTAACTTTAAACCATGGTGGTCCGATAGAACACAGGAGGTTATTCCAATTGTTTTGTATCTGTTGAGATTTGCTTTGTGGCCAAGTATGTGGTCGATTTTAGAGAAGGTTCCATGAGGTGCTGAGAAGAAGCTATATTCTTTTTTGTTTGGGTGAAATGCTCTGTAGATATCGATTAAGTCCATTTGAGCCATAACATCAGTTAAGACCATTATTTCTCTGTTAAGTTTCAATTTAGCTGATCTCTCCAGAGGTGAAAGTGGGGTGTTGAAGTCTCCCACTATTAATGTGTGGGGTTTTATATGTGATTTAAGCTTTAGTAATGTTTCTTTTACATATGTGGGTGCCCTTGTGTTTGGGGCATAAATGTTCAGAATTGAGACTTCATCTTGGTGGATCTTTTCTGCGATGAGTATGTAATGTCCTTCATCATCTCTTTTGATTGATTTTAGTTTGAAGTCTATTTTGCTGGATATTAGGATGGCTACACCAGCTTGATTCTTAAAACCATTTGATTGGAAAGTCTTTTCCCAGCCTTTTATTCTTAGGAGGTGTCTATCTTTGAATTTGAGGTGTGTTTCTTGTATGCAGCAGAAAGATGGGTCCTGCTTTCATATCCATTCTGTTAGTCTTTTTATAGGTGAATTAAGTCCATTGATATTAAGGGATATTAATGATCAGGATTATTCATTCCTGGTTTTTTTTGTTTTTTGTTTTTTGTTGTTGTTGTTGTTTTGGTGGTAGTGTGTGTGTACTTCTCTTCTTTGGGGTTTACTGCTGTGGTGTTATCTGTTGCCTGTGTTTTCATGGGTGTATCTGACTTCCTTAGGTTGGAATTTTTCTTCTAGTGCTTTCTGTAGGGCAGGGTTTGTGGATAAGTATTGTTTAAATCTGGTTTTGTCTTGGAAGGTCTTGTTCACTCCATCTATGATAATTGAAAGTTTTGCTGGGTGTATTTGTCTAGGCTGGCATCGATGGTCTCTTAGTGTCTGCATTATATCTTTCCAGGTCCTTCTGGCTTTCAAAGTCTCCATTGAGAAATTGGGTGTTATTCTGATGGGTTTGCCTTTATAAGTCACTTGGCCTTTTTCCTTTGATGCCCTTAATATTCTTTCTTTAATCTGTACATTTAGTTGGACTTTTTTTTGGGGGGGGTCTAGTCTGTTTGGTGTTCTATAGGCTTCTTGTATCTTCATAGGCATTTCCTTCTTTAAATTGGGAAAGTTTTCTTCTATGATCTTGTTAAATATATTTTCTGTGCCTTTGAGTTGTTATTCTTCTCCTTCCTCTATCCCTATTATTCATAGGTTTGGTCTTTTCATGGTGTCCCAAATTTCTTGGACATTTTAGGTCATGACTTTGTTGGTTTTAGTGTTTTCTTTGACTGATGAATCTATTTCTTCTACTGTATCTTCAACACCAGAGATCCTCTCTTCCATCTCTTGCATTCTGTTTGTTATAGTTGCCTCTGAAGTTCCTGTTCATTTACTCAGGTTTTCTATTTCCAGCATTCCTTCTGCTAGTGTCTTCTTCATTTTTTCTATTTCCCTCTTCAGGTCTTGGACTGTTTCCCTTGTCTGTTTCATTGCTTTTTCATGATTTTCTTTCAGGGACTTACTGTTTTCTTCTGCTTTAATTGTCCTTTCCTCTAGTTTTTTATAGCGTTCTTCCCATTTTTTTGTTTGTCTGTTCCTCCACTTTATTTTTGATTTCTTCTATATAAGGCTCTAGCCTCTTCATGATGTTACTTATGAGGTTGTTTTCTTCTGCTTCTTCCATTCTGTGATGTTTGGGTCTAGCTGTTGGAGAAGGGCTAGGTTCTGGTGATGCTGTATTGCTCTTTATTTTGTTGTATGTTGATGTCTGCCCATCTCCTCGAGGATTCAATTTTGGTCTTATCAGTGTACTTGGTCCAGACAGAGCTGACAGATTTAGGGAGCCTCTCTCTGGTCCAGATGGAAGCTCTAGGCCAGATGGGAGCTCTGGTCCAGATGAGAGTGCTGGCCGGATAGGAGCTGGGGGGCTGGACTCTGAGTCTCAGGAAGTCCCTGGGGTTTCCTTATCTTGTCCAGATGGGAGCTCCTCTTGTCCAGATGGGAGTTCCAGGGCAGGATGGAATGCTGGACACTGGTTTCTAAGTCTCTGGAAGTGGCTGGGGTCTCCTGCAGATGGGTATGGGGGCAAGGCTTTGAGGTTGTAATGTCCTCCAGAGGGTCTTTCTGTTCCAGATGGGAGTTCCAGGGCGAATGGGAGCTGGGGGCTGGTCTCTGAGTCTCAGGAAGTGGCTGGGGTCTCAGGCAAATGGGTGTGGGGGCAGGGTGTGGAGACTGCAGTGTTTGCCTGCAGTCTTGGAAAATGGGAGTCTTCCCAAAGGGCTTGAGGAATGGCTGGAAACTGGGGCCAAGTTGGGCAGGTCCTCCAGGGATGGCTGGTGTCCAGGGGTGGGACCCAGGGGCAGTTGCCTCTCTGACTACAACCCTAGGTACTCACCTCTGGTCCAGATGGGTGTTCCGGGGCAGGATGGAATGCTGGACACTGGTTTCTAAGTCTCAGGAAGTGGCTGGGGTCTCAGGCAGATGGGTTTGGGGGCAGGGCGTGGAGGTTGTAGAGTTCATCAGAGGGTCTTGGATACGGGGATCCTTCCCGGTGGGGATGGGGGGTCCTGTCCTATGGCCAGAACCTGGGGCCCATTTGCGCAGGTTTTCCCTGGAGTGGCTGGTGCCCCAGGCTGGGAACCAGGTGTGGGCCTCTCTGGATGTAACCCCAGGCACTCACCTCTGGTCCAGGTGGGAGTTCCAGGGCAGGATGGAAGCTGGGGGCTTGTAGTTAGAGTTTTCCTGCCTGGCCCAATCAGGACAAATCTCTCTTACCTGCCAGTCCCACAGTGGCTCAGACCCAACCAAGTAAACACACAGAAACTTATATTGCTTACAAACTGTATGACCATGGCAGGCTTCTTGTTATTTACTTCTTCTATCTTATATTAACCCATTTCTGTTAGTCTATACTTTGCCACATGGCTTGTGGCTTACCAGTGTCTTTACATGTTGCTTCTCATGGCGGCGGCTGGCAGTGTCTGTCTTCCCCAGCCTTCTACCTCCCACACTTCTCTTCTCTGCTTGTCCCACCTATATTTCCTGCCTGGCTACTGGCCAATCAGCATTTTATTTATACAGAGTGATATCCACAGCACTTCCCATTTTCTTTTTTGTTAAAAAAGGAAGGTTAACTTTCACATAGTAAAATTACAGATAACAAAACAATTATCAAGCAAGAATTACAGTTATAATATTAAAGAAGATGTCCTAACTATCTTATATTTGTGAGTTTAAGGTTTTATATCTAACTTACCCTTTATCATAACTAAAGAAATTATATCTATCTAGTCTTCAACTACATCAAGTTCTCAGAAGGATATAATATTACCTGAGAACCAGAAGAGGGATGCAAGCAACTTTCGGGAGTCTTGCAGGGTAGACAGAGACAGCTGGCAGCCTGGACAGTCACCTAATGTTCCTTTGTAAAGTTGGGGCATTTGTCTTCAGCCCACAGGGCTAGAGTCTCTTGGTCACATTTTTTAGGGTCCTGCAGAATGTCTGGCAGTTTCCTCTGCGAAGCAGGAACCTGAAGGACCATTTTGTCAAGCAAAGTTCAGTGGTCACCTTTCTATATGTCCTGCATGTCCAGTTGATCAAGCAGTCCAGGCAAGAACAGTTTCTTGCCCAAATGGCTATTTTTGTCAAGGTGAAGATAAACTCCATATGAAGTGTCTTCAATGCCCATCTACCTCTCTGAAGTAAAACGGTGCTGCCAGGAGCAGACATGTCTCACTGTCTAGAAAGTCTAAATTTAAAAAGTATTTTAAATGCCATATTCTGTAGGTCTTTGAAGTATTTGAAGAATACCTATCTATCTGAAATATCTCTGTATATACCTAGAAGACTTAACTAACATGGCTATGAGTATGATTATCATAGATGACTAATTATTAATCTATTTTTAATTATCCATTATAATTTTAAATGAGCTGTATAAACATAATACCTTAAACAAGAGTAGAAATATACACACAGTATAACAAAATTAACTTTAAGTTTGTATCAATAGACTAAAATCTATACCAATGTAAAACATTTTAAATAAGTTGTCGCTCTTTAGAAGTAAGTTCCTTAATCTACCCTTTCAGACTATTATATCTATATCATATCCCCTTTGCTTCTTTAGAAAGAGATCGCATTTATAATCAACTTGCTTTAAATAAAAATATTGGTTTTTTTCTGTCCCACACCAGAGGGCTCTTCTGATTTGGGATACAAAAATCTCTTAACCTTTTCTTATAGCAGTATGTCTAGGCTTAGAGAAGGAGTGAGCCAATTCCATCTCCAAAGCCAGCTTGATAATTTTGGGAAATTGGGCGTAGTTTTTCTTACTACTTCCTGCTGGAGGGGGGCGCTGTATCTTATGGGGACACAAAGAAAATTTTAGGATTATGGAGTAGTCTGTGAGGGTAAACCTCTGAGACAGTTGCCTTGAAACCATTCTGGATGTTGGATCATTTGGGCCATGTTGTCATCTGAGACCTTTCAGGTGGTCTTGGCTGATCAAACCTGATGCATCTTAATCTGGAACAAATCCACAGCCTCTGGCTTTCTGTGAGAACAAAAGCAGAGACTCTTTTCCAAAGCAACATATCCTTATATCCAAATTTTGAAGTCAAGGTACCTTTAAAATTTACATATTTGTTTAACTCAACAGCTTTTATGATCAAATCTTTTTCTGTAGTTAAAAATTCCAAAGACAACATAAACCAGATTCTCTGTGTAATATCCATCTTTGTAAGACTGAAACACCACTGTGGCTGCTGGCTCTGCCACCTCAGCTTCCCAACATGTGGTGGTACAATTTACTACCAGCTCTGGGTTTGGAGCCAAGTGTACCATCAACTAATAGAAGCAGTTCTATCAAAGTAGTGCATAGCCCAGAAACTTTTTTTTTTTTTAACTAGCAAAGGTGAAACCTACCATGCAGCAGAGTAAAGTGCCACTTGTAGATTCCTCATTCCTGCCACACTGCAGGTCAGACGAACACGCCAGGAACCCACCATAGTAGCTCAAACCGGCAGGCTGCCGCTTACTTGAGAGAGACAACTAGGAAGCTGTTTTTAGCTCTGTTTTAGAATCTTTTTTCTCAGGTTTTAGGTAGAAACTCTTGCCAACACATTGGGCGCCTTCTCAGGTATTATATTCCTTCTCAGGTCTTTGATGAGGTTGAAGATTAGCAGTTATAGTTACAACTATACATATATAATATCTTAGATAGAATATATTATGTATTAGACTCAGGTTCTTTAGGATAGGACACCTTTTGGAATGATCTTTGTAACATGCCACCTACCCATGCTCTAGACTTCCCTGGATTTTACTATGTATTTTTTGCTTGATATTGTTTGCACTTATTGTAATTCCAACTTATCTAGGTCATTATCCCTCATTACTCCTGGACAATATTTGATAACCATCTCTTTATATTTAGTCTTGTATTAGGTTAGAACTTTCTTATTTAGACAAAAGGGGGAGATGTAGTGGATAGCCATCCCAGCATTGGCCTGGAAGTTCCAACCCCCTTTGAGGCTTTGGTAATGGTGGGGTGGAGGAGGAAGTGGAAGACCCAGGATCCAGAGGAGGTCTCTCTCTTGGTTCTGGGATGCTAGACGCAGGAGGTAGACCGAGCAGAGTTCTCCAGAGAACACTGCCAGACTGAGCCATACCTTTGCCAGACCTTACAACCTATCCCTTCATTTGTAAGTTACCCCACAAAATAAACCTCTCTTTTAACCACGTGGAGTGGCCTTAATAATTTCACCAATAGGGGCTGGTCTCTGAGTCTCAGGAAGTGGCTGGGGTCTCAGGCAAATGGGTGTGGGGGCAGGGTGTGGAGACTGCAGGGTCTGCCTGCAGTCTTGGAAAAGGGGAGCCTTCCTACAGGGCCTGAGGAATGGCCAGAAACTGGGGCCAAGTTGGGCAGGCCCTCCAGGGATGGCTGGTGCCCAGGGGTGGTACCCAGGGGCGGTTGTCTCTCTGACTACAACCCCAGGCACTCACCTCTGGTCCAGATGGGAGTTCCGGGGTGGATGGGAGCTGGGGGCTGGTCTCGGAAACTAAATTTTATTGTACGGTGTTGCAATGGTGTCTGCTTGTGGAGCAGATAATTTTGTTTCGTTCACATCTGCCTCAGGAAAAATACTCTCCTCTGCTACTCAGGACTTAGAATTAAGCTGTCTAAAGGCCAAAAGATTCCACAGAACTCTTTCTGCCTGTTTTTCTCATCTTTAATAGATTTTTCTTTGATTCTTCCCCAAGACTTTGCATTCATAATCCCATAGTTGGAAACCAAGGACATAGTTCCTCTGTCTTGTCACTTATTTTATTCTACCTTACCCTAAGTTTCTTTTTACCCTATGTTCCCAATTCTACTCCTATTCTAAATTTCTTCTTATACTATATTCCTATATTATACCTTACATTTTTTTCTTAATTTTTATAGATTAGAAAATAAGAGAGGGGGCTGGGGATTTAGCTCAGTGGTAGAGCACTTGCCTAGCAAGCACAAGGCCCTGGGTTTGATCCTCAGCTCTGGCAACAACAACAACAGAAAAGAAAGAAAGGAAGAAAGAAAGAAATTAGGAGAGAGAGAGAGAGAGAGAGAGAGAGAGAGAGAAGAAAGAAACCTAGATAGAAATATACACCACAGTCTCCTTTTCAACTCCAGCATTCTGCTGCCTAACTTTCACTCCTGAGAATAAAATCCCATTGCATTTATATTTAATTCCTCATCAGTCATGCCTCCTCACACCCAAAAGTCCCCTTGACACTCCTTGTGCCAAATTCCTGGTCCCTGTTCAAAAGCTGGGAGACTGGCTCCCACATTTTACCCCAGGGTACTCTTGAGGAGTGAGAGATAAGAGATTTATATTGAAATATAGAAGGGATAGAAACAGATAGAAATACAGAATAGCCTTGGGAGGGCCTGTTTCCTTATCCACTGGCCCCTCTTGTCTCTTATAAAGGGCTATTTATAGGAATGCCAAGGGGTGGGGCAAAAGATTTCCCCCTAGCTCAGCCAAGTATAGACCCTTCCAATTACCTGGAAACCAGGCACATGGTCAAGCAATCCTCTAATGCAGCTCTGATGGGTAAAACAAGCTCAGATCTCACCAGGAAACCTTTGTGGGCCTCCACAAACCATACCCATGAAAAATAAATGGGAAATAAATGGTCTCACACCTACAAAACCAAAAGAAGAGGGACACACACACATGCACACACACAGAGAAAGAGAGACATACATGTATTCATGCACACTCACACACTACCACCACCAGCAGCAACAACAAAATAACAGAAATTAACAATCATTGGTCACTGATATGTCTCATCATCAATGGACTCGATCCCCCAATAAGAAAAGACATTGGCTAACAGAATAGATGAGAAAACAGGATTCATTCTTCTCCTGCATACAAGAAACACACCTCAACCTCCAAGATACACATTATCTTAGGCAAAGGGTTGGGAAGGGATTTTCCAAGCAAATAAATCTAAAAAGCAAGCTGGTGTAGCAATTCTAATATCTAACAAAGTAGACTTCAAGCCAAAATTAATAAAAAGAGACAGGGAAGGACACTTCATACTAATTAAAGAAAACATCAAACAAGATTATGTGTCAATTCTTAATATTTATGCTCCAAATACAAGGGCACCCACATTTGTAAAAGAAATATTACTAAAACTTAAATCACATATCAACCCTCACACATTGATAGTGTGGGAGACTTCAATACCCCACTCTCATCAATGGACAAGTCATCTACATAAAAACTAAACAGAAATACTGACACTAACTGATGTTATGAACCAAATGGACCCAACAGATACACAAAAGAATATACCTTCTCAGCATCTCACAGAACTTTCTCCAAAACTGACCACATGCTCAGTCAAAAAGCCAGTCTCAACAGATACAAGAAAATTGAAATAACACTCTGCATCCTATCATAACACCACAGACTAAACCTGGATTTCAACAACAAAAACATCAGAAAGCCTATGAACTCATGGAAACTAAATAACTCTATTGAATTACTACTGTGTCAAGGCAGACATAAGTAAAGAAATTAAAGACTTCCTAGAATTCAATGAAATTGAATACATAACATACCCCAACTTATGAGACACAATGAAAGTGGTGCTAAGAGGAAAGTTTATAGTACTAAGTGCCTACATAACATAGTTGGAGAGATCTCATGCTAGCAACTTAACAGCACACCTGAAAGCCCTTGAACAAAAACGAGTAAGCACCCAACAAGAGTAGATTGCAAGAAATAACCATACTGAGGGCTGAAATCAATAAAATGGAAACAAAGAGACAATACAAAGAATCAATGAAACAAAGAGAAAATTGACAAGGTTTTTTTTTTTTTTTGAGAAAATAAAAAATAAACAAACCCTTTTTAAAACTAACTTAAGACAGAGAAAGAATGTTCAAATTAACAAAATCAGAAATGAAAAGGGGGACATAACAGCAGACACCAAGGAAATTCAATGGATTATTGGGTCATACTTTAAAAACCTGTTCTCTGCAGAATTGGAAAATCTAAAAGAAATGAACAATTTTCTCAATAGATACCACTTACCAAAGTTAAATCAATATCAGATTAAAAAATTTAAATAGGTTATGACCCCTAAGGAATTAGAAGCAGTCACTAAAAATCGCCCAGCAAAAAGAAGCACAGGGCCAGACAGTTTTAGCACAGAATTCTACCAGACTTTCAAAAAAAAGAGCAAATGCCAATACTAGTCATATTATTCCACAAAATAGAAACAGAAGGAATGTTGCCCAATTTATTTTATGAGGCCACAGTCACACTGATATGCAAACCACACTAAGATTTAACAAAGAAAGAGAACTACAGACCAATTTCCCTCATGAATATAGAGCTAAATACTCAATAAAACCCACAAACTGTATGCAAGAACACATCAAAAAGGTAATTCACCATAATCAAGTAGGCTTCATCATAGAGATGCAGGGATGGTTTAGCATATGGAAGTTAGTCAATGTAATCTACCATATAAACAAACTGAAAGAAAAATAATGACATGATCATCTCATTAGATGCTGAAAAAGCCTTTGGCAAAATCCAACACTCCTTCAAGATAAAATTATTGGAGTGATCAGACATACCTAAACATAATAAAGACAATTTACAGCAAGCCTATAGCCAACACCAAATTAAATGTAGAGAAGCTCAAAGCAATTCCACTAAAATCAGGAATAAGACAAGGCTATCCAATCTCTCTGTATCTATCTATTCCAGATAGAGCAATAAGACAACTAAAGGAGGTCAAGGGCAGATAAATTAAAAAGAAGTCAAAGTATCACTATTTGCAGATAATATGATAGTGTACATAAGTGACCCCCAAAATTCTACCAGAGAACTCCTACAGCTGATAAACACCTTCAGTGAAGTGGCTGGATACAAGATTAACTCAAACAATCAGTAGTCTTTCTGTATACAAATGACATATGGGCTGAGAAAGAAATCATGAAAACAACACCCTCCACAATAGGCACAAGTAATACAAAATATCTTGGGGATAACTTTAACTAAGTAAGTGAAGGATTTGTATGACAAAAACTTCAAGTCTTTGAAGAAAGAAATTGAAGAAGATATCAGAAGACAGAAAAATTGGGTTGGGGATTTAGCTCAGTGGTAGAGTGCTTGCCTAACAAGCGCAAGGCCCTGGGTTCAATTCTCAGCTCAAAAGAGAGAAAGAGACAGAGAGAAAGAGAGAGAGAGACAGAGAGAGAGAGAGAGAGAGTCAGACAGAGAGGGAGAGAGAGAGACAGAGAGACAGAGACAGAGAGACAGAGAAAGGCTACTGATTTTGATGGGTAGTGATGGTACACGCCTTTAATCCCAGCACTCTGGAGGCAGAGCCAGGCAGATCTCTGTAAGTTTGAGGCCAGCCTGGTCTACAGAGTAAGTTCCAGGAAAGGCACAAAGCTACACAGAGAAACCCTGTCTCGAAAAACTAAAACTAAAACTAAAACTAAAACTAAAACTAATAATAATAATAATAATAATAATAATAATAATAATAATAAAGAAAAGAAAAATGTCCCATTCTCATAAAATGGTAGGATAAAAATAGTAAAAAATGGCCATCTTATCAAAAGCAAACTACAGATTCAGCGCAATCCCCATCAAAATTCCAACACAAATCTTTACATATTTTGAAAGGACAATATTTAACTTCATATAGAAAAGCAAAAAACCCAAGATAGCTAAAACAATCCTGAATAACGAAAGAACTGCTTTCCCTGATTTTAAGCTGTACTACAGAGCTATAGAAATGAAAACCACATGGTATTGGCATAAAAACAGATAGGTTGATCAATAGACTTGAATTGAAGACCCAGATGTAAATCCACAAAACTCATATGATTTTTTATTAAGAAGCCAGGAATACACAATGGAAACGAAAAAAGAAAAAAGAAAGCATCTTCAAGAGATGGTGCTGGTTGTTGTGGGATATTTATACACTGTGTGAACATATATTGCTATAATTGGTTTAATAAAGAGCTGAACAGCCAGTAGCTAGGGAGGAGGTATAGGTGGGATTTCTGGGCAAAGAGAGGAAGTAGGAGGAATCTAGGCATCCAAGAGTTACCAATGAAACATGGAGGGAGTCAGACATACAGAATGAAAGAAAGGTAAAAAGTCATATGGTAAAATGTAGATGAATAGAAATGGGTTAAGTTCAGGCTGGAGAGATGGCTCAGAGGTTAAGAGCACTGATTGCTCTTCCAGAGGTCCTGAGTTCAATTCCCAGCAACCACATGGTGGCTCACAACCATCTGTAATAAGTTCTGGTGCCCTCTTCTGGCCTGCAGTCATACATGCTATACACATAGTAAATAAATAAAAAAAAAAATCTAAAAAAAAAAAAAAGGGCTAAGTTATAAGAACTAGTTAGGAACAAGCCTAAGTTATAGACCAAGCTTTCATAATTAATAATAAGTTTCCATGTCATTATTTGCGAGCTGGCTGGAAGGACAGAGAAAGACTCATTACAGCTGGTCTAACTGGATATCTGCATGTAGAAGAATGCAAATAGATCTTATCACCTGCATAAAACTTAAATTCAAGTGGATCAAAGACCTAAACATAAAATTAGATACACTGAAGCTGATAGAAGGGAAATTGGGCAATAGCCTTGAATGCATTGACACAGGAGACAACTTCCTGAACAGAACACTAATAGGGCAGACACTAAGGTCAACAATTAATTAATGAAGCCTCATGAACCTGAAAGCTTCCATAAAGCAAAGAACATAGTCAATAGGAAAAATGGCAACCTACAGAATAGGAAAAGTTTTTCACCCGCTCCACATCTGACAGAGGGTTAATATTCAAAATATATAAAGAACTCAAGAAATTAAACATCAACAATGTAAATAATCCAATAAAAATGGGGTACATATCTAAACAGAATTCTCAACAGAGGATTCTCAAGGGCTGAGAAACACTTAAAGAAATCCTCAACATCTTTAGCCATCAGGGAAACACAAATTAAAACTTCTTTGAGATTCCATCTTATAGCTGTCAAAATAGCTAAGATCAAAAACACAAGTGACAGCTCATGCTGGAGAGTATGTAGAGCAAGGGGGATACTCTCCCATTGCTGGTGGCAGTGCAAATTTGTATAGCCATTATGGAAATCAATATGGTGGTTCCTCATAAATTCTTGAATCAATCTACCTGAAGATCCAGCTATACCACTTCTGGGCATACATCTCCACCCTACCATAAGGACACCTGCTCAGCTATAATCATAGCAACTTTATTCATAATATGCAGAAACTAGAAACAGCCTAGATGTTCTTCAACCAAAGAATGTACAAAAAATGTGGCATATTTACACAATAGAGTATAACTCAGCTGTTAAAAGCAATTACATCATGAAATTTGCAGGCAACTGGATGAAACTAGAAAAAAAAATCATCCTGAGTGAGGTAACCCAGACCCAGAAAGACAATCACAGTATGTACTCACTTATAAGTGGATATTAGCTATTATGTAAGAGATATTCATGCTACAATCTACAGACACAGAGAAGTTAAGTAACAAGGAGAGTTTGCAGAGGGGACACATGGATCTCCCTGTGAATGGGAAATAGAATAGATTTTTTCAGGTGGACTAGGGGCAGGTAGGGGTGAGAACAGGAAGGATCAGGTGGGGGATGGGGAGAGATAGCCAGAAAGAGTACTGGGAGTGATGACTGGATTTGGGAGGTATTGTGGAAACCTAGTGCAGTGGAAATATCCTGGAATCTATGAGGGTGACTCTAGTGACTACTTCTAGTAATGGGGCATATGGAAGCTGAACTGGTTATCTTCTGTAACCAGTAAAGTCTTCCAGTGGTGAGAATGGGACATCAACTCAGCCACAAAACCTTTGACCTACAATTTGTCCTGCCTGCAAGATGTGCTCAGGAAATAGTGGCACAGAACTTGTGGGAGTGGCCAACCAATGACTGGTCCAACTTGAGGCCCACACCACTAGAGGGAATCCATGCCTGATACTGCCTGGATGACCAGGAACAAATGCTGAATAGCTCAGAGACCTAGGATAGAACCAAACATGACTGTTTTTTAAAAAAAGTCAATTCAATGGTTCCTAATGATATTCTGCTATATTCATAGATCAGTGTACAGCCCAATCATCATCAGAGAAGCTTCTTCCAGCAACTGATGGGAGCAGATGCAGACTTACAGCCAAACATTAGGTACAGCTCAGGGAATCCTCCAGAAGAGGAAGAGGAAGGATTGTAGGAGCCAGAGGGGTCCAGGACATGGTAAGAATATGGCTCATAGAATCAACTAAGAAAGGCTCATAGGGGATCACAGAGACTGAATTGACAATCATGGAGTCTGTATGGATGTGAGCTAGCTCCTTTGCATATATTATGTTTATGTAGTTTGGGGTCCTTGTGGGACTCCTAACAGAGGGAGTGAGTGGTATCTCTGACTCTTTTGCCTGCTCATGGTACCATTTTCCTCCTACTGGGTTGTCTCCTCCAGTCTTGATATGAGGGTTTGAGTCTAGTTTTATTGTAATTTCTTATTCCATGTTCGGTTTATATTCCTGGGAAGTCTGCCATTTTTTGAAGAGAAATGGAGGAGTGGATCTCATGGAGAGGGGAGTTGGAGAAAGGACTGGAAGGAGTGGAGGGAGGGAAAACTGCAGTAGGGCTACAATGTATGGGAGAAGAATAAACATTTAAAGAAAGAAAGAAAATTGGTAAAGGAAAATGAATTTATATGCAATTAGATCAAAACAACAGGATAAATACTACTGTTTTCCCTCTATCTTTTTGGTAGTAGTGTTATTATTTTATAGAAAAATATAAAACACCCCCCAGGAAATCTGCATATGTATTTAACCAGAAAATAAGCTTTCAGAAATGTGTGAAGTCATCTCTTGTGAGTCAAGTTCTTCTAGCTGACACCAAAAACACTAGCCTTATTTTTTTCTCAGTGTAAGATTTCTAGGGACATTTCAATTCCTTTGGGTCCATTGATTAAATAGTCTGACAATCATAAGGAGGGACGCAGGTATCTCCCTCTAAAGTACCTATTCATCCATATGGGTGATGGCTATACAAGGGTAAACAGCTTGGTTGACAGGCTGTTCAGGGCTTATGTGGCCAGTCAGAGACAGTCAGGTGGAAGACAGATACACTGTGGTAATATTGTGTGTCAAATAAAGCTTGCCTGAGGATCAGAGGACAGAGCCAGCCACTAGATTAAACAGAGAGGACAGGCAGTGGTGGTACACACTTTTAACCCTAGCACTCGAGAGGCAGATATCCATTTGGATCTCTTTGAGTTCAAAGTCACCCTGGACTACATAAGGCACACATCTTTAATCCCAGTACTTGGGAGTCACATGCTTTTAATATGGCTGGGCGGAAAAAGGTATATAAGGTGTGAGAAGACAAGAACTAAAGCCTTTTCAGCTGAGGACTCATAGATGTTCAGTCAGAGGATTTGTAGAGCTAGAATCTTGCCTTCCATTTGGCCTGAGGATTCAGTAGTGGTGAGAAGTTTCTCTAGTGGCTTGTTCCTTTGTCTCTCTGATCTTTCAGCATTTACCCCAGAATCTGGATCTAAGTTGTAACACAAATTGCTAAACAGTCTTATTAATCTTATGAATAAAAAAACTTGAAGTCAGATATTGGGGTGAAAGCTGAAAGATCAGAAGAATAGAAGAAGCCAGCCACAAGTTCTTGCTGCTAGGAGATCCTTAGGCCAAGAGAGCTATTTTCTGTATACTCACTTTCTGTGCCCTTCCAGCTTATTTCTTCTCCTCTACACCCAGCTATATCACTTCCTCTTTCTGACCAGCTCTATCACTTCCTGCCTGTCTGTACAGACCTCCAGACCTCTATGGTTAACTAGTGCTGGGATTAAAGGCATGTCTGTCTCTGTTCCCAGTGTGACCTTGAACTCACAGAGATCCAGATGAATCTCTGCCTCCAAAATGCTAGGATTAAAGGCATCTGCTACCATTGCCTGACCTCTGTGTTTAACATAGTAGCTGGCTCTGATCCCCAGGCAAGCTTTATTTGTTAGAGCACAAATAAAATATCACCACGATAACTTTTTATTATAAGACCCTTTAGATTTCATGCAACAGTATACATACAATTGGGAAGAGTCTGGGAGAGTTAGAGAAAGGGCAGAAATCTGGGATGACAGGAGACATTATGGACAGCAGAAGAGAAGGAGGACAGGCGTCATGAAAAAAGCAAACTAAGTAAGATAACCCAAAAACAAAGCAGGTGACAACAGGAAGTAGTGCAGGCAGTGGGCCTCCAGGGCTGTCCTTTCCTCCACTGGTGTATTTTAGCTTCTTGAGAAGCAAATAGATCCCATTCTTGGACTTTAGCATGGATCCTGTCACGAGGACTGGGACTGTGGTGATATTGTGTTCCCCAAATATTGTGCACCCTAATAAACTTATCTGGGGTCAGAGAACAGTGTGGTGATACTATATTTGTAAAATGTGTGCTGTGGATATCGCTCTGTGTAAATAAAGTTCTGATTGGCCAGTGGCCAGGCAGGAAGTATAGGCGGGACAAGAGAAAAGAGAATTCTGGGAAGTAGAAGGCTGGGGAGACACCGCCAGCCGCTGCCATGAGAAGCAACATGTAAAGACACTGGTAAGCCACAAGCCATGTGGCAAAGTATAGATAAGCAGAAATGGGTTAATTTAAGATAGAAAAAGTAGATAACAAAAAGCCTGCCACAGCCATACAGTTTGTAAACAATGTAAGTTTCCATGTGCTTTCTTGTTTGGGTCTGAGCGACTGTGGGACTGTCGGGTAAGAGAGATTTGTCCTGACTGGGCCAGGCAGAAAAACTCCAACTACAAATGTGATTTTATTTGTATATTAATAAAGTTGCCTTGGGGTCAGAGCAAGCCATAGCAGAAGCTGGGTGGTGGTAGTGCATGCCTTTAATCCCAGCACTTGGGAGGCAGAGCTAGTTGGATCTCTGTGTGTTCAAGGACACAGACAGCATGGCGACACATGCCTTTAATCTCAATATCAACCATAAAAGACCTGGAGGTCTGTATAGGCAGGCAGTGATGAGGAGGTCATGTGGCTGGGTTTACAACCAATGAGAAAGCAGAACAGAAAGCCTATATAAAAGACAGGACACACAGAAGTAGGTCTCTTGTGGAGAGGAAAGACAGCAGAAGCCATGAAGGTTAAGCTCTGACCTCGTGGCTTTTACTTCTGCAATTGTTCTGTGTTTCTTATTTAACAAGACAGTTACATCTACATTTGGCGTCCATTGTAGCAAGAATTCATTAAAAAACCGCTTGGCTTGGCAGTGGGTCTGGCTTCCCACCTGGGCGGGCCTGGCTCCCTAGCTCAGGCCTAGCTCGGGTCTAACTCGGGCCTAGCTCAGCTTAGGACTCAGGCCCAACCTACCTTAGCCACAAGCCATTACCACTGCAGCTGGAGTTACTTGCTTGAAAAACTGGTGCTACTAACAACTCAGGTCTGCGGGAGCTACCACTAATTGCAGTAGCTACACGCAACTGCAGATAGGCTGCTTTTGGCTGAAACGCCAGCGCACATGGTCAGTCGGAGCTTAAGGAAGCCAGAGCCCAGGCTCAAACGGGAACACATGGTTGGATTCAAGCTTTAAGCCAGAATGTGACTATGCTTTCTTGCTTTCTTCCTCTCTCTCTCTCTCTGGATTCCCACCTCAGACAATAGGTAGCTGTGTTGAAATTCCCTCAGATTTCTACTGTTCTACGCAGAATTGGTAAGTCAATTATATCAGATATTTTAAAGGAAAGTATTTAAAAGATATTTTTTCCACATTAAAAAAAATGGGTTTTATGTGTACATTGGAAGAAAATTGGGCTTTGTTTGAAATTTTAGGCAGTCTGACAATGGAACAACTGTATGAGAAGATTAATGTTGATCGAATTATGTACATTCTTCTTATTATTATCCTTATTTTACAATTTAAAAAGATAGTCAATTTAAGTGCCAGGATAAAAATTTTAGAAAAACTTGTTAAACCTGTTGAAATGAATAGAGAGATTCAGATTCAGACAGAAGAAATTAACAGTGAAGTTGTTTCAGGATTGGATTATAAGGTTACAGAAAGAAAGCCTGTTCACACAATCACCCTTAATTTATCTGGTAACTATAAAACAGCTACCTGGTCAAGTGGATACACAAAATATTTGGACTCCAGTTGAAATGTTAGACTTATGAAGGTTTAAGGAGGCAATAGTATCTTATGACATGCATTCCCCATATGTAAGGCAAATGTTAAACTCCTGGTCAACTTATAATAGGATTATACCACAGGACTGGCGGGAGCTGGCACAGGCTGTTCTGGAACCCGGACAACAGCTCCAGTGGCAAATGTGGTTCAAAGAGGAAGCTAAAAACATAGCAAAACAAAATAGAGATAAAGGTATACAAGTCTTCCAGGATCAGCTTGTTGGAGAAGGCCAATATGCTGCAGTACAAACACAATGTTTATATGATATCCAAACTCTAATTCTATGTCGAATGGCAAACTGAGTCATTTACAAAGGTTATACAGGGCCCAAAAGAATCTTTCACAGATTTCTTACAAAGACTGACTTCAGCAGTAAAGAGAATGGTCCCAAATTCAGAAGCTAGCCAGATAATAATTGAATCTTTGGCTTTTGAGAATGCAAACGCAGCATGCAAGAGAATAATCAAGCCATTAAAGGCAAGATCTGCACCCTTGGAAGATTGGATTAGAGACACAGTTAATGTTGAGGTGCATGATCATGATAATATGTGGGTAGGAGAAGCAATTTCAAGAGGTTTGAGGAATGTCAGATGTTTTTGGATGTGGAAAACAAGGACATTTGAAAAGGGACTGTAAACAGGGCACTTCTAGAAACAATGTTTCTTCAAGGAACAATGGCAACAGAATGCCCCTTCCTTCTGGAGTATGTAGAAGGTGTGGTAAGGGAAGACACTGGACCAATGAATGTAGATCAACAAGGGACAGACAAGGTAATACTTTGCCTCAGTCTTCGGGAAACTCCTAGAGGGGCCTCAGGCAGCCCCCTACAGTGAATCCAGTTCAGACCTTTCCTGCAATCATAGAGGAGACCCCTACTCAGAGCAGTTAAATAACTAAATGCCTATTGGAATAAACCAGGCTACTCAGAGTAATGGAACAACTGAGACAGAGAGAACAGAGAATTCAGGAGAAACCATAAAGAAAATTTTTGGCAAACTTCTACAAATGAACAAAGACCAAAATTAACAATAAAAATAAATGGTATTTTATTGTCTGGTCTGGTAGACACAGGTGCTGACGTGACCATAATTGCACCAGAATTTTGGTATCCATCTTGGCCTCTTCAGGAGGTAAATGTTCAACTGTTAGGAATTGGAACATTATCTCAAGTGAAACAGAGTGCAAGATGGCTCGAATGTATAGGCCCAGAAGGACAGAGAGGCAAATTAAAACCATATGTGGCTAACATAGCTATGAACCTATGGGGTTGAGACCTGTTAGAACAATGGAATACTCAAATTAACATCCCTCCAACCTCAGAAATAAATCATAAACTAGCACATGTTTCTGAGTGAAATATTAGAAGGTATTATTCTAATGAGTGGTCACCAGCCATCCATATTATACAAGAACAGGGCACAAAAACTGATGATCTTCCAAAGACACCAACAGCTCTGCCTTTAAAATGGTTAACAGACAAGCCTGTATGGGTTCATCAATGGCCTTTAACAACAGAGAAACTCCAGGCTTTAGAAGAGCTGGTAGAAGAACAGTTAAGTGCTCAGCATATTGAAGAATCTACCAGCCCTTGGAATTCTCCTGTATTTGTTATTAAAAAGAAATCTGGTAAATGGAGAATGGTAACAGACCTTAGAGCAATTAACAAAGTAATTCAGCCAATGGGCTCTCTACAATCTGGAATTCCTTTGCCTACTCTGTTACCTAAAGGATGGCCTCTCATAGTTATCTATGTAAAAGATTGTTTCTTTTCAATACCCCTACAAGAAAAAGACAGAGAAAGATTTGTTTTCACGGTGCCTACTTACAATAATTCTCAACTGGTTAAAAGATTTCAATGGAGAGTCCTCCCACAGGGAATGTTGAATAGCCCAACCCTGTGCCAATATTTTGTACAATAACCCTTGGAAGTGATACATAAAAAATTTCCTAAATCTATAATTTATCATTATATGGATGATATTTTACTAGCTGACTCAAATGTAGATATTTTAGAAAGAATGTTTGAAAAAGTAAAGAAAATATTGCCTTGCTGGGGATTACAAATTGCTCCTGAAAAGATACAAAGAGGAGATTCTATTAATTATTTAGGATATAAAATAGAGCTACAAAAAATTAGACCTCAAAAGGTGCAAATTAGGAGAGATCAACTACAGACTCTTAATGACTTTCAAAGATTATTTGGAGACATTTCTCATTTATGAACTATTGTTGGGGTAAAAAAAATGATGAACTGAATAATTTGTTCAAAACCTTAGAAGGTGACAAGGACTTAAATAGTCCAAGAGAATTATCACCTGAAGCTGAGAAAGAATTGGCCTTGGTAGAAAAGAAAGTACATGAAGGACACGTGGATCGTATTGATCCAAAGCTGGATTGCATTTTGGTTATTTTACCTTCTAGGTATTCTCCTACAGGAATATTAATGCAGAGAGAAGATATTATATTGGAATGGATATTTTTACCAAATAAACCAAATAAAATATTAAAAACTTATGTGGAAAAAATCTCTGACTTAATTTTGAAAGGAAAATTGAGACTTCGTCAATTAGCAGGAATAGACCCAGCAGAAATTGTTGTACCTTTAACTAAAGAGGACATTGAAAAATTATGGACAGAAAGTGAACCTTGGCAAAGAGCTTGCAGTAATTTTTTGGGAGAAATTAACAGCAAATATTCTAAAAGCAATAGAATTGATCTTATAAAGAGAACTGATTGGATCTTGCCTCGAATTATACATGAAAAACCCATATCTGGAGTTTGTACATTTTATACAGATGCCAACAAACAAGGAAAGGCAGGTTACAAATCAGAAAATTTAAGTAAAGTGGTTCAAAGTCCTTATAATTCAGTTCAAAAATCGGAATTGTATGCTATTCTTTTGGTATTATTGGATTTTTCAGAACCTCTCAACATAGTTACTGACTCTCAGTATGCTGAAAGAGTGGTATTACATATTGAGACTGCAGAATTTATCCCTGATGCTTCAGAATTATCTTCACTATTTATTCAGTTACAAGATACAATCAGGGAAAGGAGTCATCCTTTATATATAACTCACATCCAATCCCATACAGGTCTGCCAGGCCCTCTAGCACAAGGTAATAATGAGATTGATAAATTATTGATAGGAAATGTGCTGGAGGCCTCAGAATTTCATAAAAAACACCATATCAATAGTAAAGGTTTAAAAAAGGATTTTTCCATAACCTGGCAACAAACCAAGGAAATTGTAAAGAAATGTCCTACTTGTTCCTTCTACAATCAGTTGCCATTACCAGCAGGATGTAACCCAAAGGGTACTCAGAGGAATGAAATTTGACAGATGGATGTGTTTCACTTTGCAGAATTTGGAAAACTGAAATATGTACACCATACTATTGATACTTACTCAGGATTTCAATGGGCGACTGCTTTGAGTTCTGAAAAAGCTGATTCTGTAATCACTCATTTGCTAGAAGTTAAGGCCATCATGGGTATACCTGCACAAATTAAAACTGACAATGCTCCAGCATATGTCTCTATTAAAATGAAACAGTTTTTTGCTTATTATAATATAAAGTAAATTCAGGTATACCACATAATCCTACAGGCCAAGCAGTTATAGAAAGATCCAACAGAACTCTAAAGGACATGATAAATAAACAGAAAGGGGTAACAAAAAACCCCAGAAATAGACTGCACAATGCTCTATTAACTTTGAATTTTCTCAATGCTAATGAGAAAGGAACAACAGCTGCAGAGAGACACTGGATAATAGAAAAAACTACAGAATTAAATCAGCCTAAATACTTCAAGGATGTGCTGACCTCAGAATGGAAACCAGGATATATGTTATGTTGGGGACAAGGTTTTGCTTTTGTTTCTGCAGGAGAAGAGAAGCTGTGGGTACCATCAAAATTGATAAAGGTTCGATCTGAACAAGAGAGACCTCTTAATTAGAGGAGATGATAGTTCATCAACCAACATGACCATCCAATTTAAACTAACTTATACCATTAACACATGCCTTTTCATTTAATCATATATAACTTGCCAAAAGGGAACCTCCCCAAAATTAGTCTTGGGGAAGGGTCTTTTTTTTTGTCTTTTAGGAGAATGAAGGCTGGGGAATCTGAAGAACACTGGACAAATGAGACAACTGAAGAAAAAGGACAAATCATCTGTCCCAGGAAAAAGAGTAAAATGGTCTATTGGTATATCACCTACAAAATTTCATAAATCTTCCCAAATGTTTGTTTCTGCTCTTCTCTAAAAAAATTAACACTATTGGTCTTCTTGTAGTCCCAGTTCAATTAAAATTTAAAGCTGACTTTGGAGTTGGAGAATGGCTCTCTCCTTCTTTAAACTTAAGCATGTTTGTTAAAAGAAAAATGCAAACTCCAGAAGAAAGAACCATCTTCTGACATGGGACAGGAGAAAAACCTAATTAATTAAGGGACTATTCTATTACTAATCTCAAGTATTTGATTCTATTCTAATTCTTTAAACTTTTCTTAAAGTATGAATTTTATATCAAAATTTACAAGATATATATAAATCTATATTTTTAAACTTTGTTAAGATAATAATGGTCATATAGAGTACTAATTAATTCTAGAGAAAAGGCTTCAATTAGCTGCCTATACATGTCTTTGTGTTCAAGTCTCTTATCAGTTTTCTGCAGGAAATCACGGCCAGGCCTAACTTCAACTGAAATCTCCAGGAAGAAGATGGGGCCCCACAATGACAATTCCACGTGGACAATAATAATATCACTAAGCTGACAACCATCATCTACAGATCAGCTTTGGACTACAAAGTGCTTAGAGCAATTCTGAGATGGCTAGCTGAGATGATCCAGTTTCAAAGACTACTTGAATAAGGACTTGAGATAAACCCTGAACTTTGAAATTATGGATAACAAAGAATATAGTTACCTTTCCTAGAATTTAACGATTAACCCAAAATTTTTCTTTTCAGAATAAAGATACCTTCACCCATACCCAGCAGGAAGCAATTTTAAGAATACGACGCCCACATTCCCAAAGGGGTGGTGTGGGGTGGGTGGTTTTTTGGTCTTTTTATGAGTTTCAGGTCTGGGATAGTTTTCATTGTTTAGGAGGGTTGGATACAAGTTGTTGTTAAGGGTTAGGAAAAGGGCTAGGCAAAGGAGATTAGATTTAAGGTGCTTGTTTAAAAAGAAAGAGAAAAAAGAAAAAGACAATTACTAGTTTTAAATACTTTACATTGGATTGGATTGTTTCATATTGTATACAAATTATATATATATATATATTGAGATTGTTAGAATATGCCATACACATATTTCTAATCTTGCTCGAGATATTGTACTTATACCATTCATTTAACAATGTAATGCAATTTGCTAATCCTTGAATGCTATTATTACCAACTATTAGGATATATAGAAATGAAAGTTAGCAGTTAGACATTACAGAACAGAATAGCCACTAGAGGCCAGAAAATGGTGGCACACCTTTAATCCTAGCACTCTAAAGGTGGAGACCTGTCTGGATCTCTGTGAGTTCAAAGTCAAACTAGAAACAGCCAAGCATGGTAACAAGAGCCTTTAATCCCAGGAGGTGATGGAAGGAAGCAGATAGGTATTTGAGGCGTGAGGATCAGGAACTAGAAGCTAGTTAAACTTTTAGGCTTTTGAGCAGCAGTTCAGCTGAAATCCATTCAGATGAGGACTCTGAGGCTTCTAATCTGAGAAAACAGGGTCATCTGAGGAATTGGCAAGGTGAGGTAGCTATGGCCTGTTTTGCTTCTCTGATCTTCCAGCATTTACTCCAATACCTGGTTTCAGGTTTGTTTTTATTAATAAGACCTTTTAAGATTCATGTTACACTGGGACCCTGGTGGGATCTGGCAGCAGCTCAAAGCGAAGCAGAGTCAGGGCCATGGCCACCTTCAATTCATTCATGGCAAACTGTTTCCCAATGCAGTTTCTGGGCCAGGCAGAGAAAGTGAAGTAAGATTTGGCCTCAGACCTGTTCTTAGTTCATCAAGCATTGGCCCGGGAGCCTCATCCAGAGCTGGACATTAGGGTTCTCCTTCATGGTCCCAGCCTGACTCCTGATGACTTTTGATAAAGCCTTTCACTCTTCCAGGACTAGCTCTGCCCCTAATATTGCTCTCAGATACATGGGATATCATTTGAATAGTGCCAGCACTGTGGGGCATAGAGTGCTACCACATTCGTCTTTTAATGAGTATGGTTAGCCAATTCCCCAACTAATAGCTTCTGGATCTCCAGCCTGGACTCTACTGTTTGGGACAATATGAGAAGGGGTGGGTCATATTCCTGGACATTATTATCTTTCTATAAAATATACAAATGATTTCAGCATAGGAGTTAATTATTAGTGAACAGATTCAAAACATTATCTTGGTGTTCCTCAAGCTGTGTCCTTAATCTTCTTCCCATTCAGGGTCAGATTCAACACTTTAGTTCTTCAAACTACCAGCATCAGTAGCCATGTAACCTCATCTTGAAAAGGTAGTCTTCTGCCATCCAGTGGCTGCACTGGTTTTTTGTTTTGTTTTTTTGTTTTTGTTTTTTTTTGTTTTTGTTTTTGTTTTTTTGAGGTTTCATTTTTTTTCTTTATTTTTATGTGTTTTAATTTTATACATCAGCCATGGGTTCCCCTGTCCTCCCCCTCCAGCCCCCCCCCACTTTCCCCCCAGCCCCTCCCCTCCATTCCCATGTCCTCCAGGACCAAGACACCCCTGGGGATTCATTTAAACCTGGTGGATTCAGTACAGGCAGGTCCTGTCACCTCCTTCCAGACTGAGAAAAGTGTCCCTGTGTAAGCCCAAGGTTCCAAACAGCCAGCACATGCATCAAGGACAGGTCCCTGTCCCACAGACTGGGTGCCTCCCAAACAGATCAAGCTATTCAATTGTCTCACTTATCCAGAGGGCCTGATCCAGCTGGGGGCTCCACAGCCTTTGGTTCATAATTCATGTGCTTCCATCATTTGGCTATTTGTCCCTGTGCTTTTTGCAATCTTGGATTCCATAATTCATGCTCTTGCAGACCCTCCTCTTTCTCGACAGTTGGACACCTGGAGCTCCACCTGGGGCCTGGCTGAGGATCTCTGCATCCACTTCCATCAGTTATTGGATGAGAGTTCCAAGACGACTGTTAGGGTGTTTAGCCATCTTATCACCAGACTAGGTCAGATCAGGCTTTCTCTCGACCATTGCCAGCAGTCTATAGAGGATGTATCATTGTGGATTTTGGGGGACCTCTCGAGCACTCTGCCTATTTCTGTTCTCATGTTGTCTTCATTTATCATGGTCTGTTATTCCTCATCTCCCTTTCTGTTCTTGTCCAGCTGGGATCTCCTGCTCCCCTAAGCTTTCTTTCCCTCAAATCTTGCCCTTCATTACTCCTACTGTTGTCCAGATTGTTCATGTAGATCTCATCCATTTCTCTGTCATTGGGTGATCCCTGTGTCTTTCCTAGGGTCCTGTTTTCTAGGTAGCCTCCCTGGAGTTGTGTAGCAGTCTAGTCATCTTTGTTTTACATCTAGTATCCTCCTATGAGTGAGTACATACCATGTTTGTCCTTCTGAGTCTGGGTTACCTCACTCAGGATGATTTTTTCTAATCCATCCATTTGTCTGCAAACCTCATGATATCATTGTTTTTCTCTGCTTAGTAGTACTCCATTGTGTATATGTACCGTATTTTCTTTATCTGTTCTTCAGTTGAAGGGCATCTAGGTTGTTTCCAGATCCTGGCTATTACAAACAAAGCTGATATGAACATAGCTGAGCAAATGCCCTTGTGGTATGATTGAGCATTCCTTGGGTATATGCCCAAGAGTGCTATAGCTGGGTCTTGGGGGAGATGGATTCCCAATTTTCTAAGGAAGCGCCATATTGATTTCCAAAGTGGCTGTACAAGCTTGCATTCCCACCAGCAGTGGAGGAGAGTTCCCCTTGCTCTACATCCTCTCCAGCATAAGCTGTCTTCTGTGCTTTTGATCTTAGCCACTCTGACAGGTGTAAGGTGGTATCTCAGAGTCGTTTTGATTTGCATTTCCCAGATAATTAGGGATGTTGAGCAATTCCTTAAATGTCTTTCATCCATTTGAACTTCCTCTGTTGAGAATTCTCTGTGGTTTTTTTTTTGTTTGTTTTGTTTTGTTTTTAAGCTGGTTAAGATGAAATTCTTAGCCCTGGATAAACTTTGTCCTAAAAGTATTCCTTCCAGTGAAACACCATGCATCTAACCAACTGTATGGAAGTTGATTCAGCATTGTAGAAGTCACAGAATTATTGAATCAGAAGAGCATACTTTGTACCCATTAATTATGAGACTTTGGCCACTTGTGTTCTACAGAATGAGTCCTGTATACTTTGTGGATTGTCACAGGAGCCCTTTGCTGCTTGTCTGGCTCAGCACCTTGCCATTATATACACAAGCACCATGCAGAGGGATTTCCTCAGGAGCAGTTAAGTCCTCATTCCTGTTTGCCATCACATTCCTGGGCATATCAAGCCAATTTACTAAGTCCCTTCCCTCATGTATAATTTTTTGAACAGGGAAACTATACAAATTGTCAGAATTTTTATCTGCAGTGAATTTTTGTGAGACTAAAAGCCAAAAACGTGTGAGATGACTTTCACTGTGTCCAACCTACAATGATCTGTGAACTTTCACATATATGACTTTAACAGAAGGACCATCAAAGTCTCTGGATTTTCAATATATTGACATATAATATGTTGCCTAACATATCACATTACAATATTAAATACATATACTTTATATGTATTTCACATATATTAATGAGTACTTATAATTTCATTATAGTATCCAGTTGTTTAATTAATTGAAAAAATATGGTAGGCTATAGTGAGAATTTGGGGAATGAAATCATCCCATCAAGATTTCTGACAATTGGCCAGGCAGTGGTGGCACACGCCTTTAATCCCAGGACTCAGGAGGCAGAGCCAGGCAGATCTCTGAGTTCAAGGCCAGCCTGCTCTAAAGAGCAAGATCTAGGACAGGCACCAAAACTACAAAGAGAAATCCTGTCTCGAAAAACCAAAAAGATTTCTGACAATTGAAAAAAAAAGTGCTTCAAATTTGGTTCATGTGAAACTCTGAAAATTTGATATTCAAAAATCAGGGAATTAAGGTGGGAACCTATACACAGAGGCAAATATCACTTCTGTCTTACAGCAATTTTGATCCTTAAGCATTTGAAGATGGGTGACCACTAAGGCTTCCACACTTGCTATGGTTCTCATGGGTTCTTGTTTGGTATCTGGATTGGGTCTAATTTGAAATTTAACTTGGCCCAGAGCTGGATCACAACCTTGCTGTTTGGTGTCTATGAGCATCTGAGCTGTCCCTATACCCTGCCTTCAAGTAAGTTTACAACAGTTGGTAACACCAAGGATCCTAAGCTCAGTAGTTGTTATGTTATTCACCCATCCAACTGGACACTACCCTGGTAACTGAAGGCACACTTCATTATTATCTCCATGGTCATTTAAGAGATGTGTTGGTAGATCTCCAGAGGGCAGTCCTGATCAACAAGCTGCTCCCACTTGTCCTGTGGTAAGAATGGGGAATTACCTTATTTTCTACTAAATACCTATGTTAAGGAGTCTGTGATCTTTCTCTAAATCTACAGATAATCTGATCAGAATGTCACAACTTTGAGAGCAGGAAAAAACAGCAAGAATCAAAATTTTATAATCTGTTGTCTGTTTATTAAAAAAATTAACAAAATTGAATACATCTTTTCATGATGTCAGATCATGTTTTTCACTTTTTTGAAAATGAGTATGTCTTTTCAGTTGATAAAATGGGCCCGAGTCACCCTTCTGTTTTCTGATGGATATACTAAACTCATAGAATCAGAGAAAACATATATATGAGAAAAAAAATGTGGGAATGGAAGAAAGCCTGCTGGCCTCCATGAAAATGCTTCATTAGTACTATCACAGACTTCAATTTCTTCTCATTTATCAAAAATGTTCTGAGCACTGTGAAAAAAAGAAATCAGAGTCTGATGGATGGTGATTGTGTGGAATATTTGGGGAGAAAGATGCTGGCCTTGAGTCACTCAAGAGATCCAGGACAAAACTTGATTTGGAAGTCCTTTCTGACAGTGAAGCTGCTATTGCTCAGATCACTCTGGAACTTACAGCCATGCTGCCTGCTGGGATTACGTTGTGGTAGAAACTTTGGCCTATAATCACTGTGATGCTCTGTCTTGGAAAATGATTCTGGTATGGCTTGGTCCTGCTTATGGTGATCTCTCTGTTATCCACATCGGGAAAACTCACTAAGACGGTAGATGGTAGTGGCATGAGTGCTGTGCCATGTGATTGTACATAATAGGTATGATTGGGACAGTGTGTGAATGTTGAGTCATATGTACCTTGAATACTTGTATGGACATGAGAGGAAGGATAGAAGGGGGATAAAGAGAAAATGAATTGGCATGGAAAATAAGGGCATGATAGATAGATAGATAGATTGATAGATAGATAGATAGATAGACAGACAGACAGATACTCACTAGCATTACATGGACAGAGTCTGCCATGATTCCCACATAAAGCTTAAGGATACTTAAGGAGTTAACATCCGCCGGTGTTGGAACCACTTCTTCCCATTCAACAGGAGCAAGCCATAACCTGGGCCAGAGATATGTATGCATATGTGTTGAAGAAAGAGAAAATCAGAGATGCTTTGGACAATTTTGGAGGAACTTTGGCTTGAAATGCACGAAACAACAGGAAGAAGATAGAATTTCTTGGACAAAAGCATAAGTGGCATAATATATTTCAGAAATGGAATTTTTCAGAAATGGAATAATTTTTCTTGCAGGTGAGGTGGTGTGACTACTGTGACCGTAGCAGCTGTGAGATGAAGGCTGAAAAACAGTTGTAAAGAATAGTAGAGCCGGTTGGAGTTTCAGAAGAGCGACGTGCCAAAAGTTGAACTTCAGGTGGTTCAGCATTAGGAAGGAGTGAGTCTGCTAGAAGAAAAGAAGTGAGACTTGAATTGGGGAGAGATCATGACAGAGGCCACAGGCTGCTGTTACCATATGATGCAGGAACAACTGTTGGGATAGCTAAGTGGGTAGTGTCCTCAGTCCTGGTTTAGACAAACATACCAATGCAGGGAGCAAAGGAACTGTATCCATGCACAGCCTTTGGATCTGCAAGAGAAGAACAATATGAACAACTAACTGGAGATCAGATAAAATGGCCCCAAACAGGCTGTTCCACTTTGGACAGGCAGCTGGGAATTTCCTACCCATAAAAGTGTCTGCTGGACGTTCTGGTCCTTTGGGAACAGATACACAAAGAGAAATAATTTTTGAAATAATCATGTAGTTGTTACTTTATTATAAAAAAGGAGAAAGGGAGGGCCTCCACAGGGGCAATGTTGAATTTTTCAGCAGAAGGTGGGGTCCAGATCAGTTTGATGACCTGTCTGCATTATCATCCAGACCTTTATTGTTTCTTAGGATTTGTCTTCACTAGACACTGTAGCCTTGGATGGAGCGCTCCTCCTCAGAGGAGTTATTAGAGTAGGAGCTTCAACCCTTGATAAGAGCTCCACATATTCTTTCTATTCCTAAGTGTGGTCATTGCACAAGTTTTGTTGAGTGCCTCTCCATACAGCCATATACAAAACAGTACTCTCTATCAGAGATAGAGATCCAGGAGCAAGGTAATGCCCACCCCCATCTTTCAGGCAACACCTCACAGTCATTTTTCACGACTTCATATGTATGTGCCAGGTTCTGTGCTAGTCACCAGTGTAAAGGAGATGCTGTTCTTGGTGGCTAGGAGCTTATGGTACTGGGTGTGTGTAATAAAGCCCAAAGTTCAATGAATCCTGGACAATAGGGTAGTGCTCACATCAGGCCTTCTCCCATCCCTCTCACCTGTGTGCAAGATTTTCCTCCCAAGTCATAACTTCCAGAAATTACCTAGGTCTCCAACAAATATAGCCACTTTTGTCCTGTACCTGACATTGTTCCCCCACAAGAACATCAGGCTCTTTCTTTTTTTTTTTTTTTTAATGCCTTGGCACATTTGAGATGCATGTTTTTTTGTTTGTTCGTTTGTTTGTTTGTTTTTTGAGACCGGGTTTCTCTGCGTAGCTTTGTGCCTTTCCTAGATCTTGCTCTGTAGCCCAGGCTGGCCTCAAACTCACAAAGATCTGCCTGCCTCTGCCTCACAAGTGCTGGGATTAAAAGCATGTGCCACCACCAAGATACATGTATTAAAAACTGATCAGCCCTCAGCAAGAGACTGTGCACTTACCTCACAAGCAGCAAACTGAGTAATCTTTGGAAATCACATACTTACCATATAACAGGCTGCATCTTCTTACCTTTAGGTGGTTCCCAAAAAGCCAGTGGAAAGGTGTAGATGGGAACTGCTAGAGACATGTGAAGAGCCATTGTCTGTGCAGGTCGTATTGGGCTGCTTTAAATAGCAGAAGCAGTAAGCCAAGCAAGGAGATCACTTGGAGGAGTCCAGTGATACTACACACATTTGTGATGTGGCTCAGCTCAAACAAACCCACAATGCAATGGCCTGTGGATCACTGACTATTGCTGAATTTCCCAAACACCTGTATTTAAAAATTGTGTAATCTGTGGGAGAAACAAAGAAGAGAACAGACACTGGCCCCAGGGTCCAAAGGGTATTAATCAAAAAGATCTACTTCCACAAACAGTGAATTCAAAGCTGTTAGAATTGAGCTTGGGGCGAATCAGAGCACATTTCCCTTCAGTCTTATGGTAACGAGCAGGCACCTTGCAGAACATATATCTGTGAGTCTACAACAGCTCTCTGGGTTCCTGGGCTTCAGAAAAGAAAGGCTTGAATCCTAAAGATGAGGCAGCTGTTTTCATCTGTGGTAGCCTGGTTCTCATAGCTGATTCTTGGATCTTTGCTAAGGTGCAAATGCTGCCCAAACAATACACCTTAAAGTGACCAGTGTCCACATCTCCCTTTGTCACACAGTAAGCAGGTTCATTCCTTAATGCTCCACAGTTCAAGCTTTTCCTTCCCTCTTCCTCTCAACAGCCTTATTATTTATTTATTGGCAGTATGTATATGCATTAGTGTGTGTATGGGTGGACATGTTCATATGAGAGTTGGTACCCAGAGAGGTCAACAGTGTCAGATCCTCTGGAGCCAGAGTTATGGGTCCTCTGTAAGAGCAGTAAAAACTCTTAACCACCAAGTCATTTCACAAGCTCCTCAAATGAACTTTTTTTTTTTTTTTTTTTTTTTTTTGCCTTTCCTGTTTTTTTCCAAATGCCCTTATTTCTCTTTGGTCTCACCACACTCTCTCTGGTATTAAATAAATCTTGTGTTCCTAAGGCACAGCCTGTCTGAATGCTCTCTGGCATGTCTGGGGCCTTATAAAAGCTTTATCAGCTAGCTTGGAAATAGTCATGTATATTGTATTGGATTACTAGGATGTATTAAAGATGACAACCTTTGAGGAGGTAGGGCTCCAGAAACTTGAAGGCTACCACATCACCTCAAGCCAGTGATTTTGGGTTCTTGTCTCTCAGATTTGATGAATGAATTTCATAGGCCAAGAGGATGGGTTTTGGAGGGGTTTTTTTGTTTGTTTGTTTGTTTTAAATAATGAGCTTAAAATGGAGGAAAGGAGACAGAGACAGAGAGGCAAAGAGAGAAAGAATAGTTTCCATAGAGAAGATGATAGAAGGAAGGTTATCATCAAGCTGTAATCTCAAGAGTTTTTAAAAGACTTATGGAAGAAATCAAGATGAGGTGTGGGGAGGAGGCTGAGGCCAACAAGGTGTCCAGTGTCACCTCTCAGTTTCAGTTACATGGTCACATACAACTTTCAGGCAGAGGTGTTCAATAGGAGATAACTAAGAGAAAGGAGCCGAAAGGTCAGGCATTCCTAACCTCCAATAAGGGATTCATATTCTAATTTTCTAAATGCCTAATGGGCATTGTTATTTGTTTATTATTATGACTTTAGGGGTGAAAATGGAGAAGTTAGTTTGTCTAGTTGAATATAGTTATTGAAGGTCTAAGAGTCTGCACTAGACTCCAAATAAATTATTTGTATATATATAAAATATTTTCCCCTGGGGCTGGTGTCAGCCACTTTCCCGTCATGACCCAGGGCTACTGGAGGAGGTAGACTCAGGAGGTTTAAAGTCCAGGTGAATCTCTCTACATTAAGTAGTTAACAATTTACTCTCACTGTTTCTCAGTGACTTTGTTAATTGAGTGAGATAATTATACATTTCCCAAATGCCCATCATGAGCTTAAATATTAGTTAACTCCAGGAATACTTCTTGAGCTCAAAGTTGGCAAATACTGAGAAATATGTTTATGGCTGTCCTTGAGGAATTTCTGTCCAAGGAGAGTAGGTAAAGCAAAAATAGAAAAAAATGAGGTCCTGGAAGATTACTTGTTCACCAACCAGACAGTGCTAAGGTGGGTCCCAACAGCTTATGGAGATTACACCTAAGAAGACACATGGAGAGGATGGTTTTGTCCCTGGGATCCTTACCCTCACTTAAAAAGAGAGATTGCTTCCCCCAGAGAAATTCCAGTTTGGAAACTTCAGACCAGAAAAATGTAACAGCCATTTGAGGAAGAGTCCTTCAGGAGGCAACTCTTCCCTGTTCTGCTCTTCCACTCCTGGTTTGATCCTTCAGCCATCCCAATGCTTTCTTCAACACCCTCTTTCTTTACCTTCTGCTGCAGCTATGAGGTGTTAATCATTAGCTATCCTCTAGGGTCAGAGTTTTTTTCTTCTCTGAATTCTGAGTTCTGTCATTACCAAGAACAGAAGGGACATACAGCTATTTATAGCCTATGCCTCTAACCTTTCCCCCTATTCTGTGGTTGTTTTTTTACTGATGAATGGATAATTAAAAACATGGACATTCATAATGGAATAGTATTCAGTTGTTAATGTTATGCCCAGATCATGGGGACCCCCAAAAGACCATCACGGAGACTGAATCCCGCATGTAAAAACAAAGAGGCTTTATTTTCTTTAAGCTCTGGGCTTGGTCTCTCTGTATATCCAATGCAGCAGTAAAAAGAGAGAGCCCTGAGCTCAGGTGGGGCAGCGTCTTTATCATAGCAAAGGTTGAGGTGAGGGGATTTCCAGGGTTCAGGACCCTGATTGGCTGACAATTGTCTAGGGTTATCTGTAAAACAAAAATAAGTATGTGCTAGACTCAGGGACATCTGGCCACCTTATCTATGGTTGCAAAGTTTGAGATGTTAGGTATTTACTCCCCCCTGAGTGGATCCCTGGGTAGTATCAACTTAGGGCTTTTCCTGGATGTGGGTATTGCCTGCCGGTAAGCCTGTCACAGAAGCTGTGTCTAGGCCCCTAAGCCTGTCATGGCCCCTGTGTGGTCAAGCTGTTTTGGGGCCCCTCCACAGTTAAGAAAAGTGAAATAGGCAGAGAAATGTGTAGAATTTTAAAATAGATGTACTCAGTGGGATAAACAAGGCCCAGAAGAACAAATACTGCATGTTCTTTCTTATGTAGATCATAGCTGTAATTCTTCAGGCCTTATTTGCTTAACACAGAGTACTTATGGAAACCAGGAAACTAGGAAGGAAAAATTCAGGGAATTCATTCAGGGAGTGGGGATAGCCAAACATAGGTAAAATACAAGTTAAGAGGGAGAATACTATGGGTTGTATGACTTAAGCAAGGAGAGGGAGTGGGGAGGACTGGGCAGATGAGGGTAGAGGAAGATAGGAAAGAATAATAGAGATAAAGGGAGTATGAACAAGCCATATGCAGGCTTACTGTCTTGTCATCCAAATAAAACACAGAAGAAGAATTGAAAGGAGTCACCCTGTATGATAGAAGGTGCTGCTCTCAGAAACTGTGGAGTACTGAACATAGATCCCATAATTAGATCAGGGAGGCTCCAGAAGGCCCCCAATCAATACTATCTCTCATCAATCCTCTTGAGTATCTATCAGAACTAATGGGCAAGAACATACTACAGAAGACATACATACTGTCTTCATTAGGGTTCCTATTGCTGTGAAGAGAAACCATGACCACAGCAACTCTTATAAGGGAAAACATTTAATTGGAGTGGCTTACATTTTTAGAGGTTCAGTCCATTATTATCATGGTGTGACATGATAACTCACAGTTAGATATGGTGCTGAAGAAGTAGCTAAGATATCTACATCTTGACTTGCAGGCAACAGATAGTGTTCTTAGTGTCACACTGAGCAAAGCTTGAGCAAAGGAGACTTCAAAGCCCACCTACACAGTGATGCTTTTCCTCCAACAAGGCCACACCTCCTACTAGTGCTACTCCCAAAGAGTTTATGGAGGTCAAGTACATAAAAACTACGACATTACATTCCCCAGCCCCCATAAGCTTGTAAGAATAACATAATGCAAAACACATTTAGTTCAAAGTCTCCATAGTTTATCACATTCTCAACAATGTTTTAAAGTTCAAAGTCTCTTCTGAGATTCATGAAAATTCTTAACTTTAATCATGGTACCCAAGCCTCAGCTTAGCTACACTGCTGCCATGACAGGCTCCATAAAAACCAGCTAAAAAGTAGGCCTGAGTTTTGGTTTACTGGTAGGCTGTACCTGGATCCAGGAAAAGCCACAAGCTGACACAACCCAGGGAAGGCCAGCATCTAAGGGGAAGTATCTGACATTCCAAACATTCCAACCATTAGATAAGATTAGATAAGATCACCAGATGTCCCTGAATCCTGCACTCACCTAATCCCCTTTTGCAAAGACACATCTAGACAAGTGTCAGCCAATCAGGGTCCTATACCCCTGGAAATCCTCTCACTTCCAACCTCTACTATAATAAAAACCTTACCCCGTCCAGGCTTGTGACACTCTACTCTCATTGCTGAGTCAAGCTCAAGCTTGAAATAAAGTCTCTTTGTTTTTACACATGGGATTCAGTCTACATGGTGTTCTTTTGGGAGGCCCTGAGATCTGAGCATAACAGTAATCCCTATAAAACCAAAATTAAAAAATCACATAGTTCTAACATATAATGGCACAGGATATACATTCCCATTCCAAAACATAGGGAAGCAAGTGTAATGAGGAATTACTGGACCAAAGAAAGACCAACCAACCAACCAACCAACAAACCAACCAACCAACCAACAAACAAAACCCAAACAGCTGGGCAAACTCCAAACTCTGCATCTCCATGTCTGATGTCAAAATACTCTTTAGATCTCCAATTCCATTCATCTTTGTTGACTGCAACACATTTCTTTCTCTTGGGCTGGTTCCACTCCCTGTTAGCAGCTCTCCTTACCAGGTGATCTATGACTCTGGCATCTCTAACATCTTGGATTCTCCAAAGCAATCCAGGCTTCTTCTTCACAGCTTCATACAATGGCCTTTCTGAGCTTCCATGTAGTGACATCCCTGACACATGCCTGGCCTCAGTGGCTTTCCTTAGTGGTAGAGGCAAATTCCATAGCCCCTTTCTTCTGTCCTTAACTCCAGAAACATGTGGATGAAGCTGCCAAGTTCTGCTGTTTACTGGGGCTAGAACATAGCTGCTTCATTCAACTACATCTTCACCAACTTTCTGTTTTAGATGGTTTCCTTCATTGCCTAAGCTTGGCTGTCCTGAAACTCTATCCATAGACCAGGGTGGCCTCAAACTGAGAGACTGGCTTGCCTCTGCCTCCCTCCCTAGTGCTGGGATTAAAGGTGTGCACTACCACATCCTGCTCTAAACCTTTCTTTAATTCAATTTCATAAGTTGGAAAGTTAGCTGGGTGGGATCTTGCTCTGAGGTAAATAATCCCTTTATTTCATTTTTCAATCTGTTTATTTCCTTGAACACATAACTTAGCTCCGTTCAACTTCCTGGTGTTGCTTTTCTCCTCAAATTGTAGATTTTTGTATTTTTCCTTGCTCAGCTTGTTCCTTTTCATTATAAATATGTATAGAAGTGACCAGTAATAACCACACAACACAGTTAATACTAGGCTGGTTTGAGATTTCCTCTGCCAATGTCACTAATCCAAATCTCTTCATGTTAGCCTCAAGCAGATTCTTTGGACAAGGGCAAAAAGCAGACACATTCTTCACCAAAATATCACAAGAATGATATCTAGGCCACATATTAATATTCTTCTCCTCTGAAATCTCTTGAGCTAGGCCCCCACAGTTGAAATAACTCTTAGCACCACTGTCTTCTGTGTTCCTACTAGTATGATGTATTAAGCAGCACTTAAAATATTTTACTGCTTTCCTAACCCAAACTCCCAAAGTCCATATTACTCCAAACTAAAACATGGTCTGACCTATCACACCAATACCCCAGTCCCTGGTACCAACTTCTGTCTTATTAGAGTCTCTATTGCCGTAGAAGAGACACCATGACCACAGAAACTCATATGAAGAAGAAACATTTAATTGGGGTGGCTTCCATTTTCAGAGGTTTAGTCCATTATCACCATGGTGTGACATGGTGGCACACAGGCAGACATGATGCTGAAAAAGTAGCTGACAGTCCTACATCTTGACTTGCAGGCAACAGATAGTGTCTTAGTGTCACATTGAGTGAAGTTTGAGCAAAGGAGACCTCAAAGCCCACCTTCACAGTGACTCACTTCCTCCAACAAGGCCACACCTACTCTAACAAAGCCACATCTCTAAATAGAGCCACTCCCTATGAGCTTATGGGAGTCAATTATATCCAAACTACCACACACTTGGTTGTAAGTCAAAAACAAAAAAACAAAAAAAAAACCAAAAAACCAAAAACAAAAACCACAAACAAAAAAAACAGATTACTGAGCCAGTAACTTCTTTCATGCTAGCAAGTATTCAAATCACCAGAGAGTGCTGGGGGAAGAAGAGGCACCATCAGTCTTGGCCAGTTGTAAATTCTATGAAACAGAAGTCTAACGTTTTGGGCAAGATAAGCCCACCTATGTCAAAATTGCTTGAGAATATTGGGGATAACCTACTGCCCTCTGATTGGATTTGAGGTCTAGTCTATGGGAGTGGGGTGTGAGGGATGACTCCTGGCTGTAATTGTCCACTAACAACCCAGGTCTGGAGAGGTCATTGCTGTGGATATCACTCTGTATAAATAAAATGCTGATTGGCCAGTAGCCAGGCAGGAAGTATAGGTGGGACAAGCAGAGAAGAGAATTCTGGGAAGGAGAAGGCTGGAGAGAGACACCGCCAGCCGCTGCCATGAAAAGCAACATGTAAAGACACTGGTAAGCCACAAGCCATATGGCAAAGTATAGACTAACAGAAATGGGTTAATTTAAGATAAAAGAAGTAGATAACAAGAAGCCCGCCATGGCCATACAATTTCTAAACAATGTAAGTTTCTGTGTGCTTTCTTGGTTGAGTCTGAACGACTGTGGGACTGGCGGGTAAGAGAGATTTGTCCTGACTGGGCCAGGCAGGAAAACTCCAACTACAGGTCATCATACCAGGTAGGAAACTTTTTACTTAATCTTAACTAAATTAACAAAGCAGCAAACTGCCTTCTAATTCTAACCCTCCCTCTCCCCTTTCCAACTTTCTGTCTACCCCCTACTCTCTCTCAAATTCTATCTCACAGCAGGCATCCTGGCCTCTGGCTCTTACAATCTGTCTGTCTCCTCTTCTGCAATACTCCCTGAGCCTTAGGTGTGGGGATTAAGTTAAGATGTATTAATTGATGTTGGACACACCATAATTAGTTGTTCTCTGCATTTGGTCTAGTTGTGGATCTTTATAATGGTCTCTACCTGCTGCAAAAAGAATATTCTTTAATGAAGGATGAGAACTACACATATCTGTGGGTACATGAATAAATATTTAGAATATAGTTAGAAATAATAATGTTGGTTTAGAAAATAGCAGTAGTGGGTTCTCCTCCATGACCTAGCTCTTCAGGCCTGGGTAGTTGGTTAGGCTCACAGTACAGGCATGGATTTCTGTTGTTAAATGAGCTCCAAGTCCCATAGACATCTACAGGTTAGCCCTAAGGTAAAAAGTGCCACTGTTTCACTACTGGAGATACTTTGATGGAACAATTATTGTTATAGCTTGTAGACCTTGAAGCTTGGTAGGATTATTGCTTGCATTTCTCCCTTGGAAGCCTTCATAGCACCTTCTATACTATGAGAGATAGTCCTCAGGGAGAAGGAATCCAGGTTACTTCCAGTTGGATTCCTCCAAGTCTAGTGTCTGAAGTGTGTAGCATCTTCAGCAATGGGTCTCAGTTTCAAATTCTGAGTTCCACACCAATTTCCAAGGAAGCAAGGACAAAGACATGTAGATGTAATGGTCTTATTAAATAAGAAACACAGAACCAAATGCAGAGTTAAAAGCCCAAGAGGTCAGAGCAGTAGCTGAGAGCTGAGACTTAAAACTGCCTTCTTAACCTCCGCTGCCACTGCCGTCCTTCCCCTGAGAAAGAGACCTACTTCCCATGTATCTGTCTTTTTATTGACTTTCTGTTCTGTCTTCTCATTGGTTGTAAACCCAACCACATGACCTCCTCATCATTGCCTGTCTATATAGACCTCCAGGTCTTCTATGGTTGGTATTGAGATTAAAGGCATGTGTCTCCATGCTGGTGGTGTTCTTGAACACACAGAGATCTGCCTGTCATGTGATCGGGATTAAGGGTGTGTACTACCACTGCCAGACTTCTGCTATGGCTTGCTATTAGCTCTGACCCCCAGACACTTTTATTTATTAACATACAAATAAAATCACATTTCAGCACAAATAAAATATCAGCATAATGACAAGAGTCTATTTGGGGGATGGTTCTTGGACTCCCATGGCCAACAAAATAAAGATAACATTTCCCTACCTGTAACTTGTGTGTGTGTGTGTGTGTGTGTGTGTACATTCTGTCTATATATTATATGTGTGTTTTAAGAAAGCATGAAATGTAGGTGGAGTTTCTCTGTGTCTCAGCAACTGCTGCCAAATAACCATTCAGAGACTTATTATTAATTATAAATGTTCACCTGATAGTTCAGGCTTATTACTAGCTTACTCTTACATTTTAAATTAACCTATTTCTATTAGTCTATGTGCTGTCCTGAGTCTCATTTACCTCATCTATAAACTTCCTATGTTGCTTCTTCTTTGTCTGGCTCTAGAGTTGTCTGACTCTGTCCTCCCCAGCATTTTCTCTGTCCTGAAATTCCTTCCTAGTCATCAGCCAATCAGCTTTTTATTAACAATGAGAGTAATACATATTCATATTGTACAAAAGATTGTTCCACAGCAATAAAATGTTTCATACAGCTTTTTATAAACATCCTTAATGTTACTTATCTCACTGTTTCCTTCCTGCACTGCTCTTCCTGCCCCTTGCCAGCTGAAGCTCTCCCTTCATTTAACCCTTTCATAGCACCTGTGTCCTACTATCTTCCTTTCTAGAGTGCATTCTCCTGTACTCTCTTCATGGCTCCTTCTTTTATGCTCCTGAGTTCACTTCAAGTCATATACTCAAATCTAAAGATTTGGAGCTAAGATCTACAATTAATAAAGAACATGTGGCATTTGTCTTCCTGGCTCTGAATTACCAATTTCAGTATAGTATTTTTTAGTTCCATCCATTTACATGCAAATTTCACTTTTCTTTTTTTTTTTTTTTTAGCTGAGGATCAAACCCAGGGCCTTGTGCTTGCTAGGCAAGCGCTCTACCACTGAGCTAAATCCCCAACCCAAATTTCACTTTTCTTTACAGCTGGATAGAGTTTCATTGTGTGCATGTACTATATTTCATTATTCATTTATAAATCTTAGTTGTTTCCATTTCCTAGCTATTGTGAATACAACACCAATCCTATGGTAGGTTTATTTTTAGATTTTTGGGAACTCTCCACACTGATTTCCAGAGTGTATGCACCAATTTGCAATCCCATCAACAGTGAACGAGAGTCTCCCTTTCCCCATGTCCCCATTGAGAGGGCCAGGAAAATATCATGGCAGCCTTTCCTAATAACTCAGTTAATAACTAGGCCTTGGTTCCTGCTTCTTGAAACTGAGATGTTTCTGAGGAAGCCACAAACAAAAGACAATTACTCACTGGTGCCCCTGACAATGGGGATGAGGAGAACTGCACATACTAGGCCTGAGCCCCCACCCACAGCAGCTCAAGATGATAACCAAATAAGGACAAAGCCTGGGACTTGTCCAGTCCTGCCCCAAAATGGAAAAACTGTAACCTTAACCAGCCCTTGACTAGCCCTAGCCAATTGGAATATAATAATATGATTGCCACTCACAAAAGTCAGTCACATCTGAGATGACCTAATTGTCCCTGGAATGGCCCTTAGCTGTGCTTAAAAGGAACCTGTGAGCTTCTCTTGGGCTCATCTCCATTTTATCTTTGTATAGGAAGGATGGCCCCAGCATGCTGCTATAATAACGCTCTTGCTGATTGCATACATGGATGGTGGGTTTTTTTTTTTTTTGTGGTATTTCTCTAGGACACTAACATCTGCTCATTGGCCAGGAAGTTCCCCCAAGACTCCAAATACCAGTCTGGTAACCTGGCTGGTAAGTGAACATTCTTTGTCTTGATCTGTATTCTGACTGTTACTATGTTACTGTTCTGTTCCATGTGTTCATGTCTATTGGAAGCTCAAACTAACTAAGTCCAGGCCCTAGTACTAGGTGGATGCACTACTGGCACTTGCACCATGTAGGTCAAGAGATGTCTCTGACCAACCTCAGTAGGAACAGAGGGACCCCCTTGTTGAACTGGGATTAACAGGTCTCTCCTGCCAGATAGGGCTTATGTAGAGCAAGAGGGGCTGTCGGATAGACAGGACTCAGTTAACATCCAGAGTGGCCATTGTCTCAGTTCTGGCATACTGCTACTGGGTTGTCTGCATCATTGTTATTTGTCTATTAACCTCCTTTATTTTCCTGAAAGGGAAGAGGTATGGTGTAGGCTACCTCCCTCCTCCATTGCTCCCTTGCTCTCTAGCCCACAGCATGGGTGAGGCTTTCCCTGGCATGCAGTAGAGGCTGCATCTGGTGGAGGCTCTTGCAGGGGGCAAGGGCAAACTCGGAACAGGCATGGCAGGGACAGGGCTATGGGGAGACACACTCATGTGGTCAAGGCAGTGAGGAGTCACTGCCTGCACTAATTAAACTGTGGTGAATGCCAGACAAGAGAATCTGAGGTTAATTGTAAAGGCTAGAGGGGTTAACAGTCTTTTGCAGAACCACCAGGGGCACTATGTGCCCACCAGCTGCTGCTTCCTCATCCCTTCCTCCCTTACTTCCTATGAGAAGTTCTTCACTGTTGATATAATTTACAGCCTTGTGATAATGCCAAGGTCTTTGCTGCTGGCCAGCTAACTTTCCCAATTCAACCTCTTTCTGCCCTGACTGCCTGAGAAACTGCTGAATTGAACCAGCCTATAAAGTATGTTTGGGAAAAATTATGCTTTTGTTTCCATAGGAAAGAAAAAAAATATAGGTTTTGGTCATTTGGATTCAATGAGTAATAAATACTTGTCATCCTTTAGGGGAATTGGTTACAAATTATTTTTGGTCATGGTAAGAAAATAACTATTCAAATGTTTCACATTGGCAAAATAGTCTTTTTGTAGTCCCAGTTCAATTAAAAATTAAATCTGGCTTTGGAGTTGAAGAATGGCTCTCTCCTTCTCTAAACCCAAGCATGTCTGTTAAAAGGAAAATGCAAAATCTCTGTATCGTGTCAGAAGAGCCACCTGATATGGGGCAGAAGAAAACACAAATTAAGGGACTATTCTACTGCCACCAATCCTATAATTCTTTGGTTCTGTTTTGATTCTTTAAACTTTTCTTAAGTTATGATTTTATATCAAAATTTATAAGATTAATGTATATATTTTAAACTTTTGTTATGATATTAGTGGTTATATAGAGTTCTAAATAATTCTAGAAAAAAGGTTTCACTTAGCTGCCTATACATGTTTTTGTGTTGGAGTCTCTGTCATTTTTATGCAGGGACTATGACAAGGCCTAGCAGCAAATTTGAAGTCTCCAAAAAAAATGATGGGACCCCACAATGACAATTCCACATGGACAATAATAATCCACTAAGCTGACAACACATCACCCAAAGATCAGCTTTGGACTACAAACTGCTCAGGACAATTTCTAGATGGCTAGCTGAGATGATCCAGCTTCACAGACTATTTGAGAGAGGACTTAAGATAAGGCCCACACTTTCACATTATGCAGAGACTGGACAACAAATGATACAGCTACTTCTCTCAGGACTTGACAATTAACCCAAAATTTTTCATTTCATGATCCCCTAAAGATGTCTTTACCCCCAGATAGCAGGAAGCAATTTTAAGAACATAATGTCCACATTCTCAAGAGGTGGCATGGATGGATTTTGGTTTTTCAATGGTTTTTGGATAGTTGTCATTATTTAGGCTGTTTGGTTACAAGTTGTTATTGTTAATGGTCAGGAAAAAGACTAAACAAAAGAGGTTAGATTTAAGGTTTGTGTTTGAAAAAAAGAAAAGAAAAAAGAGGATATAGATAAGAGGTAGATTATTGAATCTACTCTGAAAAGAAAAAAAGAGAGGATACAGATATGATATAGATAAATGACCCATCCTGCAGGCCAGGTTATTGGGTAGGACATGAGGAGGCACCTCCTGAAAGACAAATGGGGGCGAGAGAGAAAGGAGACCAGGCGCATAAAGAAAGACAGAGTCAGTCTGAGTCACGTCAATGATTTTGGTGGATATGAGGGGAAGGGAGGGAGATGAAAAATTGTCAGAAAAGGGTCAGGGTGAGGTCTCTTTGGTCCCATGCTTGATCAACCAATCAATCAAACATATTCCAGGAAGTTAATCTAAAAGTACATTTTGTGGTTTTTCCGGGAACGGTTGTATTGTAAGTCAAGGGAGTAGTTATGCCAGATCATCCAAGCAAGAAAGGTCAAGGCGCAGTCATCCAATCTTTGGTTCCCAACAGATAAAAAGGTAGACTATTGAATTTACTTTTTAGAAAGTAACTACTAGTTTTAAATATTTTACATTGGATTGGATTTTTTATATTATATACAAATTATGTATATTGATAAATATTTAATTGATTTTGTTAGAAAATACTGTATGTATATTTCTAATCTTTTTCAGTATATTGTACCTATACAGTTCATTTAACAATGTAATGCAATTTGCTAATCCTTGAATGTTGTTATTACCAACTATTAGGATATAAAGAAATGAAAGTTAGACATTACAATCAAACTTGTAGTCATATTAGATATGTTTTCAAGGTCAATCAGAGATATATTTTAGATAGATAGGTCATCTTCGAAACCTTCAGAGATCTTTTTTTATGACTATTAGACATGTCTGTTCCTGGCAGCATCAGTCTACTTCAGAGAAGATATGGGCATTGAAGAAAATGCATATGGAGTTAACTTTCATTGTGGCAAAAGTTAGCCACTGGGCAAGAAAGTGCCCTCATATTGACTGCTGACAGTATGCTGTCCAAAATGGACAAGCAGGATTCACATACACACACACACACACACACACACACACACACACACACACACACACACACGGGGGGGGGGGGAGGGGGGGGACTGCCAATCCTTGCCAAGACAAGTGTGGTTGCAGCTTTGGCAAAAGGCATCCTCTGAGACCAGGACAATAAGGCACCATTGCTGAAGTGGCTTTGCAATCTGGAAAAGGCACAGTGCCCCTCCCTTCAAAGGTAGCTGAACAGGCAGGGGGCTGATGGCTCCAGATGTGCAGTGGAACAGTAGCTACAACAGTTATTCTTGGAGGAGTAACTAGGCTGACTGAGTCTGGCCTCTCAATGGCAGAGTGGCATTTAATAAAGAAGATGAAGCCACCCACAAGCCAAGAGGAATGGGATGCTGAGATGAAGCCACCCACGAGCTGAGAAGAATGGGAAGCCAAATTCCAAAAATACCAGAAATTTCCAGAATTTAAAATCCTGGATCATGACATGACACTGGCAGAATTCAAGTTTATCTGGTACATGGAATTCTTGCACTGAATGTGGGTTTGAGCTGTAGTCCTTGTATACATCCTGCTTCACAAATGAGTCTGTCAGATATGCTAAGCCTGTAAGATGAAGATGATGTCCCAATGTTGCAGAGAAACCTTGAGTGACAGAGCTGGGCAGGAAGAGGAGGTGATATATTTGGACAGAGAGACCAAATCAGATGGCAGAACAGCAAGGCATATAGGCATGGGTAAACAGGAAGTATCTCGTATTTGAAAGCTGCCAAGTTGGTGAGGTAAGGTTAGCTGTGGCTTTTCCTATTTCCCTGATCTCTCAGGTTTTTGCCCCTATATCTGGCTCTGTGTTTTTTATTTAATAAGACCATTTAGAAATTTGTCTACAGTTGTTATTTGCATTTCCCTAATGATTAGTTATGTTAAACATTTTCCACACATCTGTTTCCCTTTGTACATTCTTGTTTGAGGAATTTCTAATTTGGGTCCATTGTAAAATAAGGGTTTTTGTTGGGTTTTGCTGCTCAGTTTCCTGCATATTCTGTTAATTTTTTGGATGAATAGCTGGAACACATTGTCTCTGCTTTGTGTGTTGATTGATTGTTTCTTCTGCTGTGCAGAAGCTAATTTAGTTAAATATACTCTGTTAGTCTAGTTTAGCATTTGCTGACTGTGCTATTAGAGAATATCCCCAAAATCCTGTCTAGCCCAATTTCCCGAAGTCTCTTTACTGTATTCTGTTGTAGTAGTTACATGTTGAGATGTATAGGTCTAGTTAGACATCAGCTTTCCCAGCCCCATTCATTGAAGAGATTTCCATTCTTCAGTATATTCATTCCTACTGCCTTTGTAAAACAAAATAAAACAAAAAAACTCAATTGATTGTAAATGTGTGACTTTGCTCCTGCGTTCTGAGTTCTGTTCCATTTTGTCTAGATAATGGATCTCATCTTATGTTCTTTTGCTTATGGGTCTTTATAGTACAATTTAATCTGAGTTATTATAATTCTACCAACTTTGCTCTATTTTCTCAAGGTTCTCTGACTAATTGGACTCTTTCTATAGTTCTGTACAGTTTTCACAGTGCTTTAAAAACTTTTCTATTCTTTTTCAGAACATAGCTGAACTAATGTAGCTACCTGAAAAACCAAGGAACTAGAAGCAAGGCCCTGTCTGAAGGTAGTACAGTGGGGTGAAACCCACTCATGGAAGCAGAAAATGATATTATATCCCAAGCAGAAGACCACAGAGAGTTCTCTCTATGGCATCCAGGGTTTTGACCTAGAAATAGTTTGGAAAAATAGGGAACTTGTATTTACAAGAAACAAGAGAAGCAAGTTCAAATTCAAATGAGGTCCTAGAAGCAGAGGCAACATTCCAGTGTATGGAAGATATGTGTAGGCAATAGTCCCCAGGGTCATGATAAGCAACACTCAGGTAGTAATCAGATACAGGCAGGATTAGTGATGTCGTATCTCTTTCAGGGTTGACAGAGCGGGAGGCAGAGGTTCACCAAGGAATCATATGTAGGAGGACCTGATGGGGAGGATATCTTTCCATAGGCTTTAAATATGTGTTCTCTGATTGGTTGATACATAAAGCCATTTGGCCTATGGCAAGGCAGCTTAGAGGCAGGTGGAAAATTCAAAGAGAGAGACAGGAAGAAAGCAGGGGAGACACCAGTGAGCCGCCCAAGGAGCAACATGTAAGGGGATGCAGGTAAAGCCATGGAACATGTGGTGATATATAGATTAATAGTTATAGGCTAATTTAAGATATAAAAGCTTGCTAGCAAAAGGCTTGAGCCATGGCCATACAAATTTTAATTAATATAAGCCTGTGTGTTTACTTGGGGGATGTAAGTGGGAGAGATTTGTCCCAACCGTGGGCCAGGTGGGACACAGAAAAACTTCATCTACAAGGACCTGCTTGAGATCTCCCACTAGCAAGGCCTATTTTCCCGTTTAAGCTCTTTTCACCCCTCATGGGGCAGCTGTCCATTCATTAAGCCTTCTGAAGAACTTCCAAACACTAATGTGAGGCAAGCTGGCAGATGGCATGGTTAACCTCCACTGTTTTAGTATTGTGAAGAGCAAGGTTCCCAAGGCTCACACGACTGACCAAACCTGAAGCCTTTCTTGCTCAGGTCAAATCAGGCTCTGACTTGGTACTCTTCTGAGGAATCCAACACGAGGGATGTTAATCCTTGAATAGATAGAGGCCTGATTAGTGAGTGATATTAATCCTTTAATAGCCTGGAGACCTGATTATTGTTTTCACAACAGGTGTGCTCCTTCCTCTGATCCCACAGACAAGAGCCCATTGTCTAAGCTCAGTCACATGAGAACCTTACAGCTGAGCAAGTGTAGGTATCAGATGTCATATAGGTGAGGCCTCCTGGAGCATGTGGGATCCATCTTGACAGTCTGGGGGGAATCCATAATACCAGAGAGCAGATGTCACCTCCTTCCCTGGTCCCAAAAAGGACCTGTCACCTCCTAAAATCTCTCCCCTCCCTTAGTCTCTCTCTTTACTTCCCTCTCCTTCAAAAAGCACAGGAACAACATGCCACCTTGTGAACTTTATTGCAGGGAGGAAAAAGGTAGTGAAGCTTGCTTTAAAAATAAGCCGGTAGATGGAGACTTTGAAGGAGAGATTTAGATGGATAAATGAGGGACTGTATTAGGTTTGTTGAACAATGGAGCTTCTGACATGCATGTCCTAATCTTGGTAGAACTATGAGCATGGCCAGTATGGTATGGAATGTATAAAATGAGCATACACATTGGAAAGATGGAGAGATGATCTGGAGACAGAAGTGTCTTTAAGTATACTTAAAGATGGTATTGGATTTTAACCCTTAGGAGGACTCTTGAAACTGAGGAATGCAGCTCTAGATTATGGAAAAGGAAAAAGAAAAGGTATAGCCATAGCCAAGGGCCTAGCATGGCATGGAAAATCTTAGCTTGATCCCAGTGAAATCATGTAAAATGGCTGATATTTAGAACCATAAGAGCACATGCTTCTGTTGTAATCATTTATGGCATCAGTATAAAGCTCATTCAAGGGTACATAAGCAGCAGAAAGGAAAGAAAGACCCAGAAGAGCAGGTGAGGTGGAAGTCACAGAGATCAGTAGGTGGACGGTCAGACAAGCATTCAAGTAGGGGACAGGTAGAGAGAAAAAATAGGTGAGGATCCTGGAAGAAGGCGAGAGATACTGACAGACAAGGAGACAGGAAGCACTCAGAAGGGGATAAACAAGGAGGGAAGAAAGAAAGGAGTGTGAGCAGGTGGGCTGTGGACAAGAATGAGTGACAGAAAAACAAAATGGTAGGCAAAATGCCATTGGATCTGTCTTTGTCCTGAGAAGATTATTGGAGCTTTTTGAGACATAGATGAATCCCATTTTTAGACTTTAACACCAGTCTTGGTACGGGGACCGGGATCCTGTTGGGATCTGGCAGCAGCTCAAAGCGGAGCAGAGTCAGGGCCACAGCCACCTTCAGCTCATTCATGGCAAACTGTTTCCCAATGCAGTTCCTGGGTCAGAAAAGGATAGTAAAATTAGTGGCCTCAGGTTCTGTTCTGAGCTGTGCAGGCATTGTCCTTTTGGCCCTAGCATAGAACTGGGCATTCAGGACACTCTTTCATGGGATTCAGCCTGACCCCCTTCCTTACAGGTCTCTGCCCTGGTGCCTGATTCTTGCTGTCCTTTCTTTTTCTTTTCCTTTCTTTCTTTCTTTTTTTTCCTTTCTTTTTTTTTTTTTTTTTTTTTTTTTTTTGAGACAGGGTTTCTCTATGTAGTTTTGGTGCCTGTCCTGGATCTCGCTCTGTAGACTAGGCTGGCCTTAAACTCACAGAGATCCACCTGGCTCTGCCTCCCAAGTGTTGGGCTTAAAGGTATGTGCCACCGCCACCCAGAGATTTCTGCTGTCTTAATCTTTCACAAATAGATCTCTTTTCTGAGACTGACTCCTGCTTTGAGAGTCAAGGAATCAGCTAGTCTTTGCCTAGTTGACTCCCTCATTAAGAATGTCTGATTCTCCCAGTGTAGATTCCATTGAACAAGGCAACATGGAGAGGGATGGATCACACTCTTGGGAATTACTGTTTAGGGGGAAAGTCTCTATAATCCTAACATGGAGTTGGATGCTGATGGAGAAGTTCCTGGAGGACATACCAGGTTGGAGAGCCTCAAGCTCTTGCCTACCTGCCTCCCACTCATTGGTCAGGCTCCTGCTTCTTCTCAGTCTATGCTCTCTAATTCTATCCCAGGGATGTCCCTGTGTGCTGCCTTCAGTTTCCTGTCCTAGACTTCACTGGTCCCCTAATCCCTTCTCTTCATATTTACCCTCTCACCCTTTCAATCTGGTAGCATAATGTCTAGATGTCTCAAATGCAGCCACACTCCTGTGAGTGGCTGTCTCCTCAACTCTTACCTGCCCAGCCCTTACTTTCTGTCTCAGCAAATGTTGTAGAGGCCAAGGAGAACCTGTCTGTCTGTCTGTCTGTCTGTCTGTCTGTCTGTCTCTGTCCCTCTCTCTGTCTCTCTCTGTCTCTCTGTCTCTCTCTGTCTCTCTGTCTCTCTCTCTGTCTCTCTCTCTCTGTCTCTGTCTCTCTCTGTCTCTGTCTCTCTCTGTCTCTCTCTGTCTCTCTGTCTCTGTCTCTGTCTCTGTCTCTGTCTCTCTCTCTCTCTCTCTCTCTCTCTCTCTCTGTTTCCGCATGCTCAAGGCTCAGAACAATGAGCAGCTAGCCCTTATCCTTCTGCCCGCTATTTCTCTCTTGGACACTAGGCACCAAGGTCACAGCATAGTCCAGGGACTAGGACAGTGCCAGGAATGTGGATCATTCTATTAACTTCTCAGTAAGGAAATGAAAGTATCAAAGAAAGACATGTCTATTTCACACAGGGGTGGCTGATTCTGTAGACCAGCTTTCTGTTCTTGTTGATGAAGCAGAGGCAGAACCCTATGTCTCCATGTTTCTGTCACAACATAGGACTTGGCACAGAGAAAAATAACTTGAATAAATGATTTTGTGTGTAAATTTAGCTAATTTAAAAAATAAAATGCATTCGAATATACAAAAGGTGAATATTTTAAATAGTAGTTGAGCAACCTGGTACTCCCCTTTCCGTTAATGACCTCATCACTGATCCCTAAGAGGAACTGTTCACCCCTAGGTAAACTCATTCTAGATCAATGATATGCTTACAGCCTGTTCTGTGAAAATTGATTCAGCATGGCAGAGGTCACAGAATTGTGGACACAGAAAAGCCTTCCTTTTCTTCATTACTTGCTGGGAAATCCACTTTCCACAATAGGATTAGTCCTCCAGTCTTCATTTATTATCGCAGCAGCTCCCTGGACTATAACTTTTAAGCTCAATAGCTATTTCAGGAGTGTTTGTTAGTGTTGGGTCAGAGATCAAAATTGTGAAGGAGAAGATTCATTGATGTCCATCCCACCATAGTGGGCTCTGTACTTTTCCAAACATGGCTTCAACAAAGTTCTAAAAACATGAAAATCTTTTTATACTCATCGTTGTGACCTCTGCTGAATCAATTTTCACAGAACAGGCTGTAAGCACATTGTTTATCTAAAATGAGTTTACCTAGGGATGAACAGTTCCTCTTAGGGATCAATGATGAGGTCATTAACAGATAGGGGAGTATCAGGTTGGTCAACTACTATTTAAAATATTCACCTTTTGTATATTCTAATGCATTTTATTTTTTTAAATTAGGTAAATTCACACACAAAAGCATTTATTCAAGTTATTTTTCTCTGTGCCAAATCCTATGCAGTGAAAATTTTCTTGGGTTAGAAATCAAAATTGTGTAGGAGAAGATTCATTGGTGTCCATCCTACCACAATGGGCTCTGTACTCTTCCAAACATGGCTTCAATGTAATTCTAAAAACATGAAAATCTTTTTATACTAATTGATGTGACTGATTGGGGAATTAAACAGAGTGCTGGAATGGGTAGAGAATGATGGGGACATATATTCATCCTTTAAGAGATCTGACAGATGAGGAAAAAATGCCCAAGTCAGTTTACATGGGAGAACCTAAGTATGAAGATTCATATTCTAGAAATGGTGAAAATGTCAACAAACACTGAAGTGTGATACACATACTGACACAAATTTATAAGACTTTTGGGAAAAGTAGTCTGCCAAAAACCCATGTTGCCACCTTAAATACCAACTCTGTAGGGCACAGAAAATGTATCCCACCCACAAACACCTGAAGACATCATGTAGTAACCTAGGGAATCACAAAGACTAGATATATACCCGGAGACTACCCTTTTCTATACTTATTCCACACAGTGGGCACTTCACCTTGGTCCTCCTGAGAAGGGCAAGAATGAGTGACTGTGTCGGGGAGACTCAGGTGCAAATCGAGAAGGGTCAAACACCTGCAGTGAAAATACCAGGGCCAGGTCAGGTAGGAGCCAAACTTCTGTTTTCAACTCGTAAGGGAACCAGATGTCCGGAAGTGAGAGGAGGAGCAGGTATCGGTCCTGAGCCATCTTCCCCTGACTTCTCCCATTGCCCCTTTACCTCTGGAGCAGGTATCGGTCCTGAGATACCTTCCCCTGACCTTCTCCCATTGCCCCTTTTACCTCTGGGTTTGGCCACACAGTTGGGTTGTGATGAAGGCCGTAAAAGGAGAGCAGGACTGGGATACCTGTGGAATGAGTAGTACAAAGAGAGACTGGTTATGCCTGTGGGGTAGGGCACTTGCTCCCTTATTCAGCAGAGACCATGTATATGCAAATGGCACATGTGCTGGAAATCATCGTTTTGTTATAGGGAAATAGGGTGGACCAGGCCAAGCACTGTGCACAGGCTAGTTGCCAAAAGCCATGAACCTAGGTGTGAGAACAAGGAAGCATTTGAAAATCACTATTATATTGAGTGAAGTGATAAATCTCTCTCATCAAATGTCTTCCCTGAGCCTTTGCCACACTCAACATTCGCAAGCAACTTCCAAAACACACTGTTGTATACCCATTTGTCAGCTGAGATTCTTCACTCTCAGCAAGACTGATTATCTTTTCTTGTTTACACAGCTTCAGTGTGGCAGAAGGGGAAATCACACCCAATGATCTGGTGAATATTTTTCTGCCATGATGTGGGACTAAGATTTAATGATCATTTAAACTATTCCATCAACTTGAGGTATCCTCAGACAGTGGAACACATTTTATCCATGACTTGGGAGTCCCTGAACTTTCTCCTTTGCCTGCACCCATAGAAAAAAAAAATGCATCTTCCCAGGACTTACCTAATTCTCTTTTGAATCAAGTAATAATTTAACAACCAATGCCTAAAGGCTGGAATTCAATATAGAGGTTGGTTTTTATTTACTGAGATTTTGCTGAATTCTAACTGTATGTAAAGCAATTCATGCACTACATTCTAACTTAAAGTAAAAAATCCCTTCATCACTACTGATAAGAAATGGGATAGTCATTAGAGATTTCACTAGTTCGGAACTCCTAAAGAAACATGGAATTCCCATTCTTCTTTGCCTGGCTGAGTTGATCTGGGAAGCCCATACCTTTGGGCAAAGAGCGTCCATCTGGGAAGGTGATAGGTGTGCTGAGATCTCTGCTCACAGTTGGTACAGGTGGGTAGAGCCTCAAGGCCTCCTTGATGCACATGGTAGTGTAGGGCATCTGGTCCAGGTAGTCCCTGAAATAAGGCCAATCTAAAAGTAACACCGATGACCAGGAGTTCCCCATTATCAGAAGGCAGAAATCTCTTTTATCCTGAACTCCCACTTACCAGGTGATGGGAGATCCATCTCCTAGAAGACTCTGTACCTCCTCCCTGCATCTCTTCTGGTGTTCAGGTTGTGTAGCCAAAGCATAGAAGATCCAGGAGATGGCACTGGCTGTGGTGTCATGGCCTTCAAACATGAACGTATCTACCTCAGCACGAAGGTCCTTATCAGATAAGCTGCTTCCATTTTCCATCTGGAAAAGGCCACAGATGAGAGAGCAATGTTTGTTCCTCAATCTATGATTCTAGGTCAAGTATCAAGCCTTTGATCAGGTTTCACACACTCACTCTGGCAAACAGGAGGATGTCCAGGAAATCCAATCGCCTTTTCTTCTTAATCTTCTCTAGCTCTCCCTCATCCTGAAGCTGAGCCTTCCTCGATTTGATCACTTGGTCTATCCAAGGACAGTAGTTACCAGGTAGAGATAAGAGCAGAGTTCCCAAGAGGCCCATGTACCCTCTTTCTCAACCTCTGTTCCCCCTAGAGGCCAGGATAAATATGGTCAAGGGTTGGGTAAGGTGTAAGAGTCTAGCACATCTGATAGAGATCAAGCTGCCCCTTGGGATAACAACTGGGGATCTTTTTCAATGCTGATATGATGGATTTCATTTAATACCACCAATGTGATACCCCAGGTAACCACTGCATGTCATCCAACACCCTACATCTTAGCTTCCTTGTACTAGGAAAGTACCCAACATGAATTCATCTTACATCCTTCAGGACCAAAGAACGTGAATCTGCCTCAGATATCATGGCTAGCCTCTTTAGGCTGAGCCTGGTAAAAGAGGGGAGAGAAAAGAAAGAAACAGAACCTGTGTGATCATGGGCAAGTCGGCAGGCATTTTTGGCCTGGCAGCCATTAGAGGACACACTGTAGATGGTGTCATTCTGGTGAAACATGTTCCTCACACGGTAAAAAATGAGAGAGTTCAGATCCTCAACTGCTTGGATGTAGGACTGGTATTTTCTGTGAACACAACATAGTGACAATAAGGAGATATGACCCAGAGACAGAGTGGTAATTCCCTTAATTTGGACAGAGATAACACTAAAACTCATGTTATTAATGTCTTTTTTTTTTTTTGGTTTTTCGAGACAGGGTTTCTCTGTGTAGCTTTGCACCTTTCCTGGAACTCACTTTGTAGACCAGGCTGGCCTCGAACTCACAGAGATCCACCTGCCTCTGCCTCCCGACAGGTGTACGCCACCACTGCCCGGCCATGTTATTTCTGTCTTATACTCTTGTAACCACCATGTCTTCAGAAGATAGCATGGCCATTCAGGCTTCCATCGTTCTGGGAATCCATGGTACATCTGAGGCATGGTGGTGTCTGATCTAGAGTTAGAGTTTGGCCTAATTTCTTACTGTATAAGGAAAGATCTTGTGTTTTGTGGTTGTTAGTATCTAAGGTGTTCCATCTGCTTCTTGGGTAACACCACACTAGTTGGCAAGACCAAAGACCCTATAGTTCAGGTATATTACTCACTTATCCAGCTGGACACTGCCCTCATGGCTGAAGGCACACTTCATGATGGTGTCCAAGGTCATCAAGGAGATGTGTCGAAAGATCTCCAGGGTGGAATCCTGGCCAACCATCTGTTCCCATTTATCCTGTAATGGAAGTAGAGACCTGACCCCAAATCTTCAAGAAGGCTGGTACTGACTGGACCAGACTCATTCTCTGCACTCTAGATACCATTTTTCTGACTCCCTGTACCAGATGATGTGATGGCTGATTTCCATTGTCAGCTTGGTTGGATTAAGAAACACCAAGGGGACTCCCTGGTAACTCACAGGATATTCCAGCTAGGAAAGCAGGTAGGCTAATTGTGGACTTTTACTTTCTGTCTGCTCCTCCATATTAATCCCCCAGCTCTGCAACAGAACATCTCCTGCAGCTTCCCCTCTTCCCTGCCTCCATCTCTAGTGGATCCCATAGCTCTTCCACTCCTAAACTTCCTTCCCAACTCCAGCTTTATCCCAGCCCCCAACCCCAGCAGGTACTACCTGGGAACCCACTAGCTACTCTAACCAGGGAAGCAATTGGGCTAGCTACAGAACTTTGCCCCTTCCTCTGTTCCTCCAAGTCCAATCGCCTAGTATCATGCCCAACTCTTAAGTAGACATGCTGCTGTGGCTTCTCTTCACTCTCTGCCCCCCATTCCGAGGGGACTAACTAAGCAGATCCTAGTAGAACACCTGCTTTCCACCCCCTCTTGTGAAACCCCTCCATCATCCCCAGCTCATATACCATTCCCAAGTCCCAATACCTAGAAACCAATTTTACCTGGAACCCCCAGTGCCCACACCTATCAGGACCCAGAAGATTTTCCTACAGGCAAAACACAGCCACCACACACTCTTAAGAACCACAGAGGAAACAGAAACTAAGGAACAAAACACCTACTCAACAAAATCAAGACCAGATAAAAGCAACTAGAATTATAATCTTTATAACCCCAGAAGTCTAGACACCAGAGTAAAAATATAGTCAACAACAGCCAGGACAATATGTCTCACTAGAGCCCAGCAACCCTACCACAGCAGGCCCTGAATATTCCAACATAGTTGAAGCACAAGTAAAAGACCTTATGAATATGATTTGATTCTTTAAAAGGAAACAAATAAATCCCTTAGAGAAATCTATGAAAACACAAATGAACAATGGGAGGAAATGTACAAAGTAAATCAAGTCCCAAAAATGGAAATAGAATTAATACAGAAAACCTAGACTGAGAGAAGTCTGGAAACGAAAAGTTTAGGAACTTGAACAGGAACCAGGGAGATTCTACATTCACCAATGAAATACAAAAGGTGGAAGAAAGAATCTCAGGCACTGAAGACACAATAGAAGAAATGGATGCATCAGTTCAAAGAAAATGTTAAATCTAAAAATTCTTTGGCACAAAACACACAGGAAATCTTGGACACTAGGAAAAGATCAAATCTAAGAATAATAGGAATAGAGGAAGTAGAAAAATGTTGGTCAAAGTCATAGATAATATTTTCAACAAAATCAAAGAAGAAAATTTCTCTGTCCTAAAAAGAGAGATGCCTGTCAAGGTTCAAGAAACATACATAACATCAAATAGGCTGGACTGGAAAAGAAAGCCCCATCAGTACATAATAATCAAAACAGTAAACATACAGAACAAAGAAAACTTATTAAAGGGAAGACCAAGTAACATATAAAGGCAGACTTCTCAGTGGAGACTCTAAAACCCAGAAGAGCCTGGAAAGATATTCTGCACACTCTAAAAGACCAATAATGCCAGCCCAGAATACCATATCTAGCAAAACTTTCAATCACCACAGATGGAGAAAATAAGGCGTTCCATGATAAAAAAAACAAATTTAAGCAATATATTTCTGCAAATCCTGTCTTACAGAAGGTGTTAGAAGGTAAACTTCAAACTAAGAGGTTAACTACATGAGAAAAGAAAAGCCCACAGGGAATAGATAATCACAGACCAGCAAAATCAAAACAGGAGAAACAGACAGACACAGACACCCACACTACCCCCACCAGCAGCAGCGACAGCAACAAAGTAACAGGAATAAAAAAAATTATAGGTCATTGATATTGCTCAACATTACTGTCTAAATTCCTCAATAAAAGGACTAACAGAATGAGGCAAAACAGGATCCATACTTCTGCTGTATCCAAGAAACAAACTTTAACATCAAGGAAAGACATCATCTCAGGGTAAAGGATTGGAAAAAGATATTCTGAGCAAATACATCTAAGAAACAAGCTGGTGTAGCCATTTTAATATCTGACAAATAAATTTCAAACCAAAACTAATCGGAAGTTATAGGGAAGGACACTACAAAGTCATCAAAGAAAAAGTCCACCAAGGTGACACTGCAATTGTTAACATCCATGTCCCAAACACAAGAGTACTCAAGTGTGCAAAAGGAACCCTATTACAGTTTAAATCACATATTGACCCTTACACATTGATAGTGAGAGAGTTCAATACCTGACTCTCACCAATGGACAGGTCATCCAGACAAAAACCAAACAGAAAAATTCCAGAATTTACTGATGATATAAACCAAATGAATCTAACAGATATTTACAGAACATTTCGCCCAAACACAAAAGAATAGACCTTCATATCAGCAGCTCCTGGAACTTTTTCCAAAGTTGACCATATTAAGATATAAAGCAAGTCCCAAGAGATAAAAGAAAATCTAAATAGCACCCTGCATCCTATCTGACCACCATAGGTTAAAGCTGGATATTAACAACAGAAACAACAGAAAGCTTACACATTCAAAACTGAACAATTTTCTACTGAATGAAAAGTGTGTCAAGACAGAAATTGAGAAAAAATCAAAGACTTTCTAGAATTGAATGAAAATGAACACACAATATACCCAAATTCATGAGACAGGGTGAAAGTTGTTCTAAGAGGCAAGTTCACAGTACTAAGTGCCTACATAAAAAATTGGAGAGATCTCATACTAGTAACTTAACAACACACTGGAAAGCTCTAGAACAAAGAGAACAAATCATACTCAAAAGGAGTAGGCAGAAATAAATAATTAAACTTAGGGCTTAAATCAATAAAATGGAAACAAAGAAAAAATGAAAAGAATCAAGGAAAAAAAGAGGTGGTTCTTTGAGAAAATCAATAAGATTGACAAACTCTTATCCAAATTAACAAAAGGCAAATTAACAAAATTAGAAATGAAAAAGGGGACATAGCAACAGACACTGAGGAGGTCCAAAGAATAAGAATATACTTTAAAAACATATACTCCACCAGATTGGAAAATCTAAAAGAAATGGATAATTTTCTCAATACATACTACTTATCGAAGTTAAATCAAGATCAGATAAGCTATTTAAACAGAACTATAACCACTAGTGAATTAGAAGCACTCATCACAAGTCTCCCAACCCCCCCAAAAAAATCCTAAGCCCACTTAGTTTTAGCACAGAATTATGACATACTTTCAAAACACAGTTAATCACAATACTCCTCAAATTATTCCACAAAGTAGAAACAGAAGGAACATTGCCCAATTTATTTTACAAAGCCAGTTATTTATTCTGGTACCCAAACCACATAAAGATACAACAAGGAAATAGAATTACAGACCAGTTTCCCTTAAGAACATGAATGCAAAAAAAAAAAAAATACACAATAAAATACTTGCAAACTGAATCCAAGAACACATCAAAAAATCATACACAATGATCAAGTAAGCTTCATCCCAGAGATGCAGGGGTTGTTCAATAAATGAAAATCAATAAATATAATTCACCATATAAACAGACTGAAAGGCAAAACCACATGATCATCTCATTAGATTCAGGAAAGGTCTTTGACGAAATCCAACATCCTTTCATGATAAAAGTTCTGGAGAGATTAGGGACACAAGGGACATACTTCAACATAATAAATGCTGTTTACAGCAAACCAATGGCCAACATCAACTTAATGGAGAGAAAGCCAAAGCAGTTCCACTAAAATCAGACAAATGGATGGAATTAGAAAAAAAAAATCATCCTGAGTGAGGTATTCCAGACTCAGAAAAACAAAATGTGGCTAATATTCTTTTATATGAGTATATTAGCTGTAAAGTCAATAATAATCAAGCTACAATCCATAGAACCATAGAGGATAAGTATAGAGTAACAGACTAAAGGTAACTATATCTTGTTAGGAAAGAGGAATAGAATAGATAAATATGAATAAAGGGGATGGGGCTGGAAAGGGACGATTAAGAAGAAGCAGCAGAAAAAGTGTAACATCTAGAGGGGATGGAGGACACCAACAAAAAAAGGTCCTCTAAATCAACATGAGCAGAGCTAATATAAACTCACAGACACTGAAGCAGCACTCACTGGGCCTGCCTGGGTCTGCACCAGGTCCTCTGATTATTTAGTATGGCTTCCAGTAAAGTGTTTTTATGAGATTCCTGAGTGTGTGAATGAGTGAGTCTCTGATTCTTGTGCCTTCTCTTGGGCCCCCTTTCTTCTGTTGGTTTGTTTTGTCCACCTTCCGTGTGACAGTTTTTGTTTTAGCTTATCATATTTTATTTTGTTATATTTTTTAAGTGAATGAATGAATGAAAACATAGCCACTAGGGTAAAGGTTAACAACTGTCATTTATACCTTCTGGGAGAGGGAAAATTAATTTTCTCCAATGAATTGATACTGGGTATATCAACCACTCCAGAGAAGGTCTCATGTGACCAACATATAATAGACTCCATAGGTTATTTTTGTTGTTGTTTTTTGGGTTTTGTGTGTGTGTGTGTGTGTGTGTGTGTGCGTGTGTGTGTGTGTGCTTTTATTTGGTTATAGTTTGATTTTTTTTCTTTTTGGGTAGTGTTTTATGCTGTGGATATCGCTCTGTGTAAATAAAGTTCTGATTGGCCAGTGGCCAGGCAGGAAGTATAGGCAGGACAAGAGAGAAGAGAATTCGGGGAAGTAGAAGGCTGGAGAGAGACACCACCAGCCGCCGCCATGAAAAGCAACATGTAAAGACGCCGGTAAGCCACAAGCCATGTGGCAAAGTATAGACTAACAGAAATGGGTTAATTTAAGATAAAAGAAGTAGATAACAAGAAGCCTGCCACAGCCATACAGTTTCTAAACAATGTAAGTTTCTGTGTGCTTTCTTGATTGGGTCTGAGCAACTGTGGGACTGGCGGGTAAGAGAGATTTGTCCTGACTGGGCCAGGCAGGAAAACTCTAACTACAGTTTTATTTTGTTTTCTTGGTTTGGATTTGTTGTTGTTGTTGTTGTATTGAGTTTTTGTTTGATTTTAGAGAAACAATTTGAAGTTGGGTGGGTGGGAGGGGGATAGGATCTGGAAGGACTTAGGGGATAGGAAGAAAATGATTAAAATATATTTAAATTTTAAATTGATTTAAATAATAAAAATAAATAAATACATTTTAGCTCCCCCCCAAGAAAGAAAGAAAGAAAGAAAGAAAGAAAGAAAGAAAGAAAGAAAGAAAGAAAAAGAGAGAGAGGGGGGGGGAGGGGGAGGGAGGAAGGAAGACCAAGGACATCATTGAGACACACTTTTGAGCGTCTCTGTGTAGGCATTTGAAGAATTGAATTAAGGTAAGAACATTCCATGGATTAGGATTTTAGACTAAATAGAAGTGGGACAAAGGAGAAAGTCAAGGAAGAGTTGGTATTCCTCTTTCTCTGTTTTTGATTGGGATCATGAAACAACTGTTCATTCTTTCTCCACCACAATAAACTGTATCCTCTGAAGTGTGAGCCAAAATAATCCCTCTCTCTCTTTGAAAGCTTCTTCTCAGGTTTTTAATCTCATCAACAACAGAAATAGCTAATATAGACATCTTTTAGAAAACTAAATGTGAAAAATATTTATAGTCTAATTCCTACTTCTCAGAGGAAAATTGTAACATTAAACATATCTTCATTTTGAATTTTGTGAATCAGTTACAACCTTTCAATTGATGAAGAAGACCCCAGAGAACCCTTCATTTTTCTGACAGATGAGTGAAAAAACTAATGGAAACTCAAATATGATAATAAAATAGTCAAGGAAAAGAAAGCCCATGGGCCTACACATGTGTTCCTAATGGGGATCATCTTGATCTAAACTCTTTTTCATTCATCAAAAGTTCTATGAGCACTATGAAGTCAGAAATTTAGAGTCATATGGGGTATGGTGGTACATCTAGTTTAGCTGTGAGAATGTGGCCCTGGCATGCATTTTATTACATGTGTCTTTCAATTCTATATAGAAGCTCTGGGTCCCAGGACAGAGTGACATCTTGGGTGGTAGACCTGGTCACTAAAACTGCCATGCCCAGGACAGCCAGGGACAGCTAATATTGTTGCCTGGCAGGATTCATGATTCATCAAGTATGCTGTTAGACTTGACTATGTACCCACTATGATTTCTCTTCTTTTCTCCTCTCCTCTCCTCTCCCCTCCCCTCCCCTCCTTTCTCTTCTCTTCTCTTCTCTTCTCTTCTCTTCTCTTCTCTTCTCTTCTCTTCTCTTCTCTTCTCTTCTCTTCTCTCTTCTCCTCCCCTCTCCTCTCCTCTCCTTCCTCTCCTCTTCTCTCCTCCCCAAATCTGGATCCTCTCTGTGGCATTGACTTTTGAGGAACCTATTTTACATAATTATTTGAGTGCTGTTCCATATGACTGTGTCTGATGGTTTCTACGTTAAAGAGTAGAATCTGAGTATATGCTATGAGTGGGTGTGTGGGCATGAGAGTGAAAGAGATGCGGGAGAGAGTCAACAGAGAGAAGACTCACCAGCATTATGTGAACAGAATCTGCCATGATTCTCACATAAGGCTTCAGGATATCATAGTGGAAAGCTGGGGTCAACATTCGTCGGTGCTGGAACCATCTCTCTCCATTCAACAGAAGCAAACCATACCCTGGACAGAGATGGTTGTGTGAATGAGTGTATGAGCAATGGTATTAGAAGACTAGGGGCAATTTGGAGAGACAAATTGGAGGAATAAGAGATCTTGGAATGGGAAGACAAATAAGGATGGAAAAAGACTGGTACTTTTCAGTAATATGTTTTCCCCAGTTGGCCTAGTACTTATGGTGTGATCATGATAGCTACAAGATAAAGATTTTAAATAGTGAGAGAAGGATATAGAAGGGCATATATGTCAGACTACGAATGTTGGTAAATAGGAGATATGGAAACACAAGGAAGAGGTTAATGTCCGGTTAGAAGAGAAATGAAATTACAAGTAAAGGATATATCTTGAAAGTAATGACTCATCTCCCATTGTTCTCAATGAGTTGATACAGTTCTTAGCAAACCCAGGTGGAGAGTGACCACAGTTGGTTTTTAAGATGGCTATACATACCAATCCAAGGAGCTAAAAATCTGTAGGAACCTTTAGGGTCTGAAAAAAATGAAGCATTAATTAGAAACAAAGAAAGATGAAGCAGCCTGAAATGGCTACAGATAAGACTAGAGAGAACCATGAAATCTTGATAACTGTCTTCCAAGTGTTGTATTAGGATTACAAACACAAGTCATCACATGTGGAACAAAATATTTTTAGTGATTCACTTTTCTATTGATATTAGGTCCCCCAGGATCAGGAGCTTCAAGATATTGTAACACGGACAAAAAATTTCCCAAGTGACTGCCCGCAGTGGCTCTGGGGGACCAAGATGCGCTTCCAACTGTTGACAGTTTGCCTCATGCTACCTCCCACTGTCTCCCATCCCCTTCTTGGCAGTTTGCCTTAGGGAGGCAACCTCCCTACACCAGAAGCTAAACATCTCTGGGATTAGAATAGCGAGTTATCGAGAAACAGGGATTATTATATCCCCAACCCCAAGGAATAAGACAACCTTGTGGTTTAACTGCAGTTTCTAGTAGCTTAGTTATCCACAATGCAGAATAGAGCAATTAGAAGATTCAAACCCAAGTAACTATGAATATGAAATTTATTTTTATTTATAACAGTTCAAAAAAATTAATTGAATTCATAGTACTATTTTAATGTTGCAGTGCTAAGTACCAAGACAGTATTAAGTAAGTACTGCTGATCATACACAAGGTTGTAAGCAGGAAAAATGAAAGGTGCTGTTTAGGCATTAGTAACTAAATTGTCATTTATTCCTGTAACTTCACAGGCCCAGATATAAACCCAGAATGGAAGATCTATGGTGGTGATGGAGTTTCACCCTCACCTGATCTTCCCAGAATCACCTTCATGTAGTCAGGGTCATACACTTGGAAGCGCATCTTGGTCCCCCAGAGCCACTGTGGGCAGGCACTTGGGAAATTCTTTGTCCGTGTTACAATATCTTGAAGCTCCTGGTCCTGGGGGACCTAATATCAATAGAAAAGTGAATCACTAAAAATATTTTGTACCACATGTGATGACTTGTGTTTGTAATCCTAATACAACACTTGGAAGGCTGAAGCCAGAGGATCTCTGGTTGGTATACATACTGTGCTACATGGTGAGTTCCAGGCCAATCTGGGATACCTTGCAAGATATCATCAAAACACAAACAAACAAAAAACAAAAAATGAACTAACATAACCTCAAGAGTAAAATGAAAATAAATCATCTCTTGTTTTAGATCTTGGTCCTAAATAAAGGGCAGAACAACCTCAGGGACATGGTGAGGACAGTTCAACAGAACCTGGGATTGGAACCCAGCTCCATTGCCTTTTAGTGCTGTCGTTTAGACCTTTGCTCTTTCCCTTGATCTGAGCCAGATGCTGTAGTCCTGTTAGCTGTACTTCCCAGAAGCTAGCCCCATAACCTCAGTTCTAGCTCATATTTCACATACTGTCTTCTCTTAAATGTAGTCAATATGTAACCTTTGTCACAAGACTCTCCCCGCAACCTTTTGCCTAGTTCTGTGCCCATTCCCCTAGAAGTGACAGAGGCTTTCTCCAGCCCCTGAACTGCTTTTTTTCTCTCCTTTCTGGAAGACTTGTGCCAGGCCCTTGATTGGTCTCTGAGGTACAGTGTGCTTAGCAACATGGAACACACACTACAGAGTATGCAGGAGGAAAGCCCATAAATAAATGGACTTTGAATAATAGAACATCTCTAGCAATGGCCTTCACATCTGCAGAACAACTTTCCTGATCCTTAGGATTTAAACCTAGAAATCATCTATGTAGGCTGCTCTTTCAGTCTGAGGTAAGCCTACAATATCAATTGTTTTGCCCAATAGCAAAGTGAGTCCCTTTAGCACACTTGGCACCCCCTGAGATTCCTGCCTGTTGTTACCATGCACAGGACAGATCCTACCATACTAATGTTCTCAGAGAAGCTCTGTGCGAGGCGCTGAGGATGAAGAGAAATGGGGCAAGGAACCACCAAGAAGTCCAGCTTTTTGGTAACAGGTGAGGTTACAACAGAAGCTGGGATTGGAACCCAGCTCCATTGCCTTTTAGTGCTATCTTTTAGACCTTTGCTCTCTCCCTTGATCTGAGCCAGATGCTGTAGTCCTGTTAGATGAAGCTGTACTCCCCAGAAGCTAGCCCCATAACCTCAGTTCTAGCTCTAGTTATATAAGTTACTCAGACTGGAAAGGAAAAGGCTTAGGTAGGACCAACCACAGCCTCCCAAGTCCAGGGCTCTCAGAACAGATTAATAGATCTGTGTGAGGAAGGAGTGTGGAGTAGAGCAGTAAAACCAGGCTCTTTTGAGCAGGAAGCCCCCATTTCTGAAGAGAGCCCAACTTGATGTGTGTCCCACCTTAAGCAGAGTGGCCCATGAAGGACCTGTGCTTGTTTTATAGCAAGCTCTGTTCTGTAAATCTGATGGCCAGTCTCTGAGATACCATCCTCCCTGCTCTCCCATTCACCTTTCCCTTCCCTTCATACCTTGTGCCCAAAGAGCCAGTGAAAGGGTGGGGATGGGAACTGCTGGGTGGCTCTGAGTAGCCATTGCCTGTGCAGGTAGAACTGGACTGCCTTGAAGAGCAGCAGGAGTAGGCTGAGCACAGAGGCTACTTGGAGGAAGCCAGAGATGCTTCCTGGGAGTCTGGTGGGGCTCAGAGCAGAGACACTCATGATGCAACAGCTTCTGGATCACTGACTGTCCCTCACTTTCACTGAACACTCTTGTGTCTTCAAGCCCCAGGAAGACTGCCCCACCTACTTATGGGAGGGAAATGGGAGTGATCAGAGCTTGATTTCAAGACCAGAGTTGATCAACGTGAACAACCTACTTTGGAAAACAGTGAAATGAAAGGCATATCAAGTGACAGTGGTTAAATGTCATTTTATCCACATAGCTCACAAATATTTGTGAAAAAGCTACAAACAGAGCAGGTGAAAGCTGACTTCAAGGAGTTCATGGTTTAGTTTACCAAAAGCTCATTAGAAGTGGCTGTTGGTTTTATTTCCAAGATTTTAGGAATGGAAAAAATTATGACAAGGAGGTAAATTGAGGAGTTACATGGAAAAAAGTCATTGCAAGCATGCTGTCTGTGCCAGCCCCCTCTGAAATATTCCCCTGATATTGTCACAGTGACTGTGTTGGTGAATAGTGTATTGAACTTAGATTCAGGAAGTTTAAGACCCAGGTCAACCTCATTACACATGCAGCCAGCAACTTAACCTCTCTGAGCTCAGTGTCTTCATTTACAATGTGAGATCATAATCTCTTTCTAGATATCTAATAAGGTACACTGTTTTTTCATCATTAAGCAAATTTCACAAGTATTCATTAAACTCGCAGTCTTGTGATTGATGACAGAAAGCAGTATTGGTGCAATAAAACTTGATAACGTTGTATTGGAGGAAGAAGTGTTGTGTTAGCTACTCTCCTGTTGTTATGATGAAACAGTGATCAAGGCAACTTATAGAAAGAGGATCCATTTGGACTTATGGTTCCTGAAGGATATGTATCCATCATGGCCGAGAGGCATGGCGGCTAGAGCAAGAAGCTGAGAACTCCAATCTTCAACTACAAGCAGAAAGCAGAAAGCAGAAAGAGAGGGTCACAATCCAATGATGGATTTTCCCAGCAAGGCTTCACCACCTTCCTGAACTGCACCACCAGGTACAGACCATGTTTTCAAAACCTGAACCTAAGGGGGGCATTTCTCATTAAAATCATCACAAATGTAGATGGATTTCTAAATGGTCTTATTAAATAAAAAACACAGAGCCAAATAGAGAGGTGAAGGCCTTATAGAGATCAGGGAAATAGGGAAAGCCACCAGCCAACCTTACCTCACCAACTCTGCAGCTTCCAAATGTGAGTTACTTCCTGTCTACCCATGTCTATATGCCTTGCTGATCTGCCATCTTGATTTGCTCTCTCCTTTCAGCTATATTACTTCCTCTTCCTACCCAGCTCTGTCACTTCTTGTCTGTCTGTATAGACCTCTAGACCTCCATGGTTAACTGCTTTTGAAATTTAAGGCATGTGCCAATATGCCTGGCTTTGTTTACAGTGTGGCGTTGAACACACAGAGATCCTGCTTGCCAAGTGATAGGATTAAAGGCATGTGCTAACATTGCATGACTTCTATGTTGTGGTGGGCTTTTTCCTCTGATCTCCAGGCAAGCTTTATTTATTAAAGCACAAATAAAATATCACCACACAAATTTCTACCACAGAAGGGAAAAACTGAAACAGAATAGAGCTAAAGGAGACAGGAAATCACCCAGGTAAAGGGACAGTCACCAATGAAGTTGGGCAGAGCATGGAATGAAAATATGTTCATATTCAGGACCTTCACTCTCACTTTTTCATGGTTTTCTAAGGTCAACAAGGAAAGTTCAAAAGCAAAAGGTATTTCAGGAAGAATTCTATAGAAGCCATCTCTCCTGAGACTGCAACTTGGCATGTTTCTTCACACACCCAAATACATTTCCTAACACACTTCCTTCATTGCCCTATATTTCATAGCTGTCTTCCTTCTTCCCTGAGCTCTGTTAGAACCCATGCATCTATGTATACCTTCAACATTCCCTGATTCTGAGGTCATTTTCCATCTTGAGTTATTTGATCTCAGGCTCATAATTGCTAATATGAACTGCACATACTTTGTTCAAAGTAATGCTCAGCTTTTGCTAGTTTTTTTTCTCCTAACTACCCTCTAAAACAACATTAAAAATGTAAACATCTCAATCTAAAGTAGAAAGCCAAGGATTATTCTGTAGCAGGCTTTCTTTTGGGCCACCAACCAGCTCCAAAATCATGACACAGGGACTTATTATTAGTTATCAATGCCTAGGCTTATCTTATGCTTATCCCATTAGCTCTTATAACTTAATTTAACCTGTTTTGTCATCTATGTTTTGCCTCAGGCTTTTTACCTTTATTTCATTCTGTATGTCCTACTCTGTGTCTGGCTGGCCCTGTGACTCTGTCTCTCTGTCTCTGTCTCTCTGTCTCTCTCTCCCTGCCTCCCCCTCCCTCCCTTCCTCATTCTCCTTCATTCTCTCTCTCTCCCCATCTCTCTTCTTGAACCTAGATTCTTCCTCCTATTTATTCTCTCTGCCTATCAGCCCTGCCTAGCCCTCTACTGCATAGCTATTGGTCATTCTGCTTTTTATTAGACCAATCAGGTGCCTTAGGTAGGCAAGCTAAAAACAAATATAACACATCTTTACATAACTAAACAAATGTATCACATGTTTTCCTGGTTAAACAAATGCAAAATAAACAAATGTAACACATCTTTGCCTAGTTAAAGTAATGTTCCACAACATTCAGCTGGTAAGATTTGCAGCCAGGCACTATAGGTCAAAACAAAATCTAATGTTAAGCATTAATGTGGAGAAAGTGAGGACTAGGCTAAGCAACTGGTCCATGTAGCAGCTTTGATTATAACAGGATCATTCCATGACAGTTATAGTTTTTTGGAGTATTTTGTTTTGTGTTTGTTTTGCTTTGTTCTGGTGTTTCAAGTAGCAAGAAGACATGGTACATTATCTACTCTATATATTGGCACAAATGTAGCTCTTACTGTTCAGAAAAGCTTCTGTGAGAAGACGTATGGCAAGCTGTGTGACTAGAGGTGCACAGCCAGTGAACACGATGTTCATGGAGAATTCTGGAGGACTTTAGGAAAACTTAAAACAACATAATAAAAGCAGAGTGTAGCGGGGAGAGATGGCTCAGTAGTTAAGAACACTGGATACTCTACCAGAGGACCTGAGTTTAATTCTCAGCACCCACATGGCAGCTCACTACCATCTGTAACTGCAGTTCTGTGGGATTTGATGCTCTCTTCTGGATTCCATCAGCACTGCACTCATGTGGTGCCTGGACACACAGGCCAGCAAAACATCTCTAGACATAAATTAAAAAAAAAAATTAAAGCAGAGTGTAGAATTGTGTGTAGACTACAAACTTACATATTATTAAAATTGTAACTAAGCATCATCTGTTTTCTGAGAATAATGTAGAGGCCTGTGCCATCTGTTCTGACTATTAAACACTGACTAATTTGGAGAATTGGAGAAATGAAATGCAAAGAGCTTGAGACTGGTTACATCTGAGTCCAGTGTCAGATGCTACAGTTTAAAGGTAAATAAATGTTTTTATTCCTACATGCTTCTTGGTTTGTTTTATTTGCCAAAGGCAAAGGTAAGGTCAGTCTGTACCCAGGGCAGTATCTTGAAGAGGATTTTTCCTGTGGGTAGATTGCATCAGTATGTTCTTGATTTCTGAGTTTGGTAAAATTGAATTCAATACCAGAGCAATTTTATATCACTCACTTATATTTATATCTCTCCAAAGGCCAAATATCTCAGATAAACCTCTTATTATTTTTTTAATTATAATTTCAATCAAATTTTATTAACAATGAAAAATATTTGTGAAAATGTACCGACTTATAGGAGAAGGGAGGAGTGTTTACCTGCACTGAAGCCTTGGCTCACAGTGCACCAGTGCATGCGTGCATGACTGACATTCAGTAGGAGTCATGGGCAAGCATGCTTGAGCATCCTTGTGTGGCACTGCTGTGCATGCTGGCTTACTAAGCACATCTCTGTGGCTCCACAGGAAAAGATGCTCAGCTTGGTTTCCACAGAATGTGCCCAAAACACTATACCTTTAATGGTCTTATTCAGTATGCTTTCTCTGCATGTCTAGTAAGTTTCCAAGTTCTGTGACCTCTAGTGACTTGTGACAGCCAAAAGTAGAGCTGATACCTCCTGACTCACCTTCCTTTGATGGAAGATTTCTCCTTTTAGGCATCATCTGTATCTCACTACTCTATTTGCTTTTACAACATCTGGCAGAGCTTAAAGCACTTGGTCAATCCCAAAAGACCCTTTACTCACAGATTCCAAAATGGCCAGTCACAACCTAGCCACAAAACAAAGAGAGGGCTCCATATTTGGTGCTATATCTGACCTCTATATCTCATGTACTCAGCCCTAGCAATGGCTATATTCATGTCAAGCATGTTTAATATAGTTAGGAAGCAGCACAAGAGAACCTTATTTTATAGCCAGGCTGCTGACAGAGAGGACAATCCTAGTTCCCAGCAGTTTTCTGTTGGGGATCCTCACCCTTCCTCTCAGAAACTCGGTTTAGTGCTACATAGATACGCTCTGCTCATGCTGCAGGATAGGAACCCCAGTCTTCACCCCAGAGAACTTCTCTTAGTTAAGAAGTGGCTGCATCTAGAAGGCTAGCCATGCATAGCCATCTAGCAGTATTAGAAGGTAATTCTGATATAAATAGTTAGCAGTAAACTCTCTCTACAGTTTACTCTTTACTATCCTGTGCTCTGAAAAAACTTTCTTGAGTAGGAGAGAAAGAATTACAAGTATATTGTGTTCTATATTTCACAGAGAGCCTACAACCTGCCTTACATATGTCAAGCATGAAAAAATGAGTAATTTTGCTAGCCATATACCTATAACATGCTTTGTAGTTGTCTTCTCCTATGCCTCAATCTAAGAAAAGACTTAATATAGTTATCACCCTAGAGAACTAGGTCAAGCATATGAAATACTGTGTAAATGACAATCTGAATGCACACAGTCTGAAAATGGCAGAGTCCTGGCATTGGATGATATAGTTAGATAGACTCTTCATTTTACATTTAAGTAAACCTGAATACCTCACATGGTACAGGTTGTACACTGGCATGACACACTGGCATAAGATAAAGGCCAATCCTTACCTTTACAAAGGATAATAAGCCACTGAAAGTTTCTTATTTCATATTAACACAGAGCTTTAATGTTCTTTTAAAAAACTTAACATTCATTCATTCATTTGTGTGTGTGCATGTGCATCTTTTAAAACAAGCACTTGGATTTGTAAGCATACCAACTGCAAGTGCCAATGCCACTTTTATTAAATGCATGCTGACTGCTTGGAAACCCGGGCACACACTCAGGTTCATTTCCTTTCTCCTCAGGCGGTTTCCACAACCTCCAACGTTTTCATTTTAACAGTCCTCATTACTGGTATCATTTAATAATTGAGGATTTGCTCAAGTCAACACCAATCTTGCTGATACTGCAAACACTTTAGAGTGTGTTGACACAACACAGTCGAAATCCATAGCTGGTAAACAGAAGAATTTAAAAACCATCCCTTCTCAGAATATGGCACTGTGTGCTAAGATCACCTCTCTCCAGTTCCCAGGGGGCGGAGGGACTCATGGCCGAAGTACACTGGAAGGTCTTGGAGACGAGCCCGGGCCAAGCGCTCAGCTTTAAAATTGGTGTAGTTTAGCCTGCCACACTTATGATTAGAGTCAAGGTGAAATGGCCCACTCACCTGATGCAGCCTTCTCTTCACCTGCTTTGTTAAGGTCTGGCTCCGTTTATGAACCTCTTAAAAGCATTAATCTCCCAAGACCTGGTAATGAAACTCTTATTATTTTTTTTTAAGAATTATTTATTTATTATGTATACAGTGTTCTGCCTGCATGCCAGAAGAGGGCACCAGCTCTCATTACAGATGGTTGTGAGCCACCATGTGGTTGCTGGGAATTGAACTCAGGACCTCTGGAAGAACAGCTGGTGCTCTTAACCTCTGAGCCATCTCTCCATCCCATACTTCTTTTTTTTTTTTTTTTTTTTTTGGTTTTCCGAGACAGGGTTTCTCTGTGTAGCTTTGCACCTTTCCTGGAACTCGCTTTGGAGATGAGGCTGGCCCAACTCACAGAGATCTGCCTGGCTCTGCCTCCCGATTGCTGGGATTAAAGGCATGCACCACCACCACCCGGCCAAACCTCTTATTTTTCAGTTACCTTTTGATTTTTATTTTTCCAAAATGAACAAGTCTCTGGTAAAAACTACATTGAGAGAAAACTTAATATAATTATGTAACTATGAAATTACTAATAACATTGGCAGAAATGCCTATGAGAAATTTAACAGCTTAATTAATTTCAAAGACGCTTATGTGCCTTTTTAAAGAAAAATATGAGGAGAGAAAGTTCTATGCATATTAATATTTCTGCATTTTGAAACCACTAAAATACTGATTTTTCTCCTGAAGCCACAATAGAATACATGTAGTACAAGTGTAGGCAGACAACATGAATAAAACGGACATTTTCAAAGAAAATGATTAGTTACACAATGAAATCAAAGAGCACCTTTTTGTTTGTTTGGGTTTTTGGTTTGTTTTTGTTTTTGTTTTTTTTGAGACAAGGTCTTACTATATAACTCTGGCTGATCTGGAACTCACTCTGTAGATGAGGCTGTCCTCAAACTCAGCTAGCTTCTGCCTCCCAAGTGCTAGCATTAAAGGTGTGCACCACTACACCCATCTGGTGTGTTCTCTCCTTTGTTGCTACTAGCTCTGATCTTCAGATTTGGGTATAAAATCTGAATTATGCTTGGAGCCAAGAAAGTGGAAAGAGACTTTAGGGGAGGGAATAAAGAGCTCTAGAGAGGGGGTAGTAGGTCACAGGTGCTATGAAAGGCAAAGGGAGAAAAGGGGGGCACTTTAACTGAGGGGCGCGGGGAACAATGAAAGGGAAAGGGACAAAGAAATAAATGGCACTAAGGATGCCAGAGAAAGCCACAGGGAAACATATTGATCCAGTGGCTTGCATAGAAATATATCGTGTGTGTGTGTGTGTGTGTGTGTGTGTGTGTGTGTGTGTGTGTGTGTACATATATTTGGGGGTGAGTATAGAGTTATGCTGAACAGGGAAATGACATTCTTCCAGGAGCCAATGACCACCTGATAAAAAAAACCTAGGGCTGGCTATGAGAAGCCTCCCTTTGAGTTGTCGGTCAGGAGAGTCTGGAGACTCCCAAAACAATGCAGGGTATTGCATTACCCTTGGTTACTCCCAGAACTCGAAGGTAAGACCCTACTGCCAATGACGCCACACATTTGGACATAGGACTTGTTGGAATCTAAGCAGGTCCCCTCATACCTGTTGGATGCTTTCCTAGTGCTTTTGTCCTTTCCAGCACCCATTGCTGACTGTGATTATTACCTTTAGTGGTCTACTTGTCTATTTTCTCTCTTCTCCAAGAAATAAAAGGACAAATCGTGTTTCTCTCATTGCCCTGAGCTGTCTGTAAGAAAGCCCCAACTGAGCAGGTATCACAGTAGAAGGCACTTGAGGTGTGTGTGTGCATGTGTCTGTGTGTCTGTAATACAATAAGCAGGAACTACCCGTGTTATGAAAGACTTTTCATGGTGACAAGGAAGTGCTCTCTGGCTACAGTGCAGAGAGAGGGCTGTTGGCAGGTGTCAAGTAGAGGCATGTTGCCAGGTGGGGTTGTCAAGCTTACTGAGGTATGAGAAGACAGCAATGGAGACTTGGAACAGCAGCTTTGGAGCACTGATTTAAAGGTATAAGAGAAGGGAGCAATGCCTGAGGCTCTTTTATCCTCCTTAATCAGAGACATGGAACCTTTCTCTTGACAGTGGGCTCCTGAGTTTCCTGGTTTTCTGTTATGAATTCAGATTCAGTAGTGGGAGCCTGAACAAGGTTCCCCTATGCCTAGTCATTCCAGTATGGGCAGTTTATTGCTTCCTCAGCATCTATGCCGAAGCTATACACAGCTATCGGGTTAAGCACTTCCAGGAGAGGGTGAGGCTTCCTTGTAGGAAAGGGTTCAAGACCATGGTGGTAAAGAGCCTGACTGGCAGGGGAGGAGGGTTGGGTTACTTTCTATCCTGAATGGTCAGTTATTGACCTGGCCTTATTGTCTATTGAAACTCCTACCAATATAGATATGATAGAAAGAATGATTTTGGTGTTACAATCTTAACCATGACTTTTTACATTGGTTCTGGATTTTCTAGAATTGGTTCTCCCCAGCAAATTAGGGAGCCAGGATAGTGGAAGTGAGGGGAAGTTATGTATCCCCAGAAGAGGATGGGGTTTCCTCAGAAAAGGGCTCAAGGAATATGTGGGAAAGAAACTAGGATTTATGTCCAAACTCTGAGAATAGATGACCAAGTCCTGTAGGTGGAGAGTTTCTCTCCAGCTCCCACTAAGCCCCAATAGTCCTGCAGCCCACTTATAAAATAAACACACAAACTCTTATATTATTTAAATTGTTTGGCCTAATGGCTCAGGCTTCTAGCTATCTAGTTCTTACATCTTAAATTAACCCATTTCTATTAATCTATACCTTGCCACATGGCTCATAGTTTACCAGTATCTTATATGTTGGTACTCATGGCGGTGGCTGGCAGCGTCTCTTGACTCAGCCTTCCTATTCCCAGAATTCTCTTTTCTGCTTGTCCCGCCTATACTTCCTGCCTGGCTACTGGCCAATCAGCATTTTATTTATACAGAGTGATATCCACAGCAAAGTCCCCACCCCATTCACCAAAGAATGTAAATTACTTCTTTCTCCAATGCATCTAGAGAAGGCATGCCTCCCCTCCTAGCCCTCCCTTGCCATATTTGATGTTGGAAGGTCTTCCATGCCATGATGTAGCAATGGAAATCAACAGAATACCATCAGTTGGGTGCTACTAATCAAGTAACTTTAAAAATGGAAACCGCTAAGCTTCTAGATGGCCTGTGTTTGATACCTTAGGATACTTAGCCCAATAAGGAGTATACTTTGGGTAGCTGCTTCCTCATAACTAAATAAAATGGGGGAAAACAAAAAGATAAGAACAAAGATTCAAAAATGGAATTCTTGGGGCTGGAAGGATGAATGGCTCAGCAGTTAGGAGCACTGGCTGCTCTTCCAGAGGTCCTGAGTTCAATTCCCAGAAACCACATGGCAGCTCACAACTATCTGTAACTCCAGTTCCATGGGATTCAACACCCTTACACTAAAGCACATAAAATAAAATTAAAGAAGCCGGGTGGTGGTGGCGCACACCTGCAATCCCAGCACTAAGGAGGCAGAGGCAGGTGGATCTCTGTGAGTTCGAGGCCAGGCTGGTCTACAAAGTGAGTTCCAGGACAGGCACCAAAGCTACAGAGAAACCCTGTCTCAAAAAATAAATAAATAGATAGATAGATAGGTAGATAGATAGATAAATAAATAAATAAATAAATAAATAAATAAATAAAAATTTAAAAATGAAATTAAAGAAATAACAAATGGAATTCACACATACATGACCTGGAAGCCTTGAGAGGAACATGCTTTTCCTGCCACTGTGGGACTGATAGAATAAACGAGCACCTAAACCCACAGCTTTATTATGTTAGCATCATTTTTCTATTGTTTTTATTTGTTTGGTGGGATTTTAAAATTTTTTACTAGTACATATTCATTATACAAGTGATAAGCTTCATGGTGACATTTGACTTCAGATATATCATGTACTTTACCCACATTTGTCATTCAGTATCTTGTGTTGTGTTCATCCTGTGATAATCCTCTTTCTTTTCCCAGTGTAGTGGGTAGCCATCCCAGCATTGGCCAGGAAGTTCCAACCCCCATTGAGGCTTCGGTAATGGTCACGCCCACAAGGCGGGGCGGAGGAGGAAGCTGAAGACCCAGGATCCAGAGGAGGGCTCTCTCTTGGTTCTGGGATGCTGGACTCAGGAGGTAGACTGAGCAGAGTTCTCCAGAGAACACCACCAGACTGCGCCATACCTTTGCCAGACCCTACAACCTATCCCTTCATTTGTAAGTTACCCCACAAAATAAACCTCCCTTTTAACTACGTAGAGTGGCCTTAATAATTTCACCAAATCTGGTGCTCATGTGGGGCAAATTCCAAAGGCCTAGGTGGCTCCCTCCCTCAGCCTCCTCCCTTGCTGGCGGGTTTACAAAGTTCCATTTAACCAGGGGACGCCTACACGGTTCCATTCCCGAAAAAGGGAACAGCTAGTCCGGTCTCAGTTCCCTAGCTTAGCCCCTAGACCAGCGAAAACCGCTGTGAGTGAGGCTTTCCCACTCCTCCCTGAGTGCCTTGCATGTTTCTAGGAATAATATCATAACATGCTATAAAAAGCAGTCACCAACCATTCAGGCTGTACACAAACAGAGCACAACTGCTGTTGAACTCTCAGAAGAACCAACTGCCTTACCTTTAAAAAGGCTAACTAATAAACCTGTCTGGGTTGGACAGTGGCCTTTGACAAAAGAGAAGCTACAAGCTTTAGAACAGCTGGTTCAAGAGCAGTTAAATGCTCAACACATTGAAGAATCTACCAGCCCTTGGAATTCTCCTGTATTTGTTATTAAAAAAAGTGTGGTGGTGTTCTCTGCTCAGTCTACCTCCTGCGTCCAGCATCCCAGGACCAAGAGAGAGCCCTCCTCTGGATCCTGGGTCTTCCACTTCCTCCTCTGCCCCGCCTTGTGGGTGTGACCATTACCAAAGCCTCAGTGGGGGTTGGAACTTCCAGGCCAATGCTGGGATGGCTATCCACTACATCCCAGAGTCCTTCTACTTTCATATTCTCTCTCTCTCTCTCTCTCTCTCTCTCTCTCTCTCTCTCTCTCTCTCTGTGTGTGTGTGTGTGTGTGTGTGTGTGTGTGTGTGTGTGTGTGTGTGTGTGTGTGTATGTATGTGTGTGTTGTTTAGCTCACTATGTGGTCCAAGCTGGCTTGGAATTCAAGGTCATCCAGCTGTGTTCTTCCATGTGCTGAGATGAGACAACCTGTCCTACCAATGTCTTACGTATAATGTTAATTAACCTCCTGGACTTGCAGGGTGTCTTCTATCAAAGTGAGAAAAATCACTGGGAAGTCATGAAGCTTGAACTTGGACTGAGTACTGGGGAAGCTCCTATGACTGCCAACATCAGTCCTTTAAAATCCACTGAGTCTTTTCTCCTTTGCTGATTATTGAGTCTATCCACTTCAGCTGTGAGTCCCAGAACCAAAGAAATAACTTTGAATATTTTTATATATAGTACTAACTGGAGGTAATACCTTGCAGAGTTAGGACAATGTTCTTTGGAGCTTAATGTATTTAGAAATTGAATAATCAAAATATATTGTATGAAAAATTAAAAAACTGAAGATCAACATCTAATATACCACACTTTCCCCACAACCAGGCATGCTGGGTCCAAAAGTCAAGGGACAGAAACAGGAGTGGCACATACTCTGTTACCTTTAAAGGCTGAACAACAAAAATTTTTATTCCTGTCCAACAATCATGGTGTCAAATGGCCTAAAGGCTCAAACAGGAGAAAAGCTTCCACTCACATCCAACCACTATTTTGTTGATCTTGAAGTTAAGACCAGTAGCTGGTATTTGTGGCGCTTGTGCCTCTGAATAAAAGAAAACTACTATATTGGCTGAAGACTGATCCTGATTCTCAAGATGACCTTGGTAGGGTCCTTACTAAAGAAAGGGAAAGGATGTCCTGGAACAAAAAAAAAAAAAAGTGGAAAAAAATAGCAACCCAATACAAGCAGGATGAAGGGTTAGGTTACTCCACTCTGCAAAGAAAATACAATTAACCAAGGAGCCTTTTAAAAGTAAACAGAGCATGAAACAGATGGTGGAAGACAATGGTCTAAATATTAACTGTAACCTTGTGATCAGTGGAAAAAAAACTGGTGTAAAGGCCAGTCATTTATTCTCCACTTTTCTTGCAAATATGTCCATGTATATCAACATTTGTTCTTCTCACCTATGTCATTCACATCCAAATTAAGATATGTTAACTCCTTTTATATCACAATATGAAAAATCACAGAACACCAAGGAGAAGAGTGAACATGCCATGACTTTTATACTGTTTTCGGGAGGAAAGTTTAGTGTATTTTCAATGTTAGAATCCACAGTTGGGAAGAAACAGTGTCTGTCGTATTTCTGATGGTCAAAAATGCACTCAAGGTGGTTGGGTATCCACCAAATCTTTGTTTGCAGATTAAGTAATTTCAAAGGTATGAATCATACCAAATTGATAAGCATGAAATGTCATGTTTGACTTTTAAGTTCACCATGACTGTAGTGAATTACCCAGCTACTCAGTCAAACACTGGTTTAGTTCTGCTGTGAATAATGACCACAATTAGTTGACTTCAGTTACAAGAGATGATTCTTGATAATCTTGGTGGGCCTAACATATTTTGCCTTGAGGGTGAAGCTCTAGAAGCTAGATGATGGGAGAAAGTGATTTGCCCTGAGAATACCTGAAAAAAATGTACTTTTTTACTCAGGGAAAGCCAATGCAGACATCTGACCTGCAGATGTAGAAGACTATGGGTATGTGCTATTTAAACCAAGAAAACAGCGTTAGTTCATTATAGCAAAGTAGGACAGTCACATCAGCACAGACATAGCAACAGAAAAGGAAAGACAAGTGAGAGGGGCAGGCTGGTGGAGGGCAAAAAGGTGACCAGACGTGAAGAGGATATTGAAGTATGCAGGTAGGAGATCGTTAGTAAGTGGAGAACCTAGAGACAAGAAGATTGGAGACATCAAAGAAGGCAGGTGGAAGGAAAGACCAGTGAGCAGACCAAAGCCAGGATAAGGAGAGAGGGCAGGTAAGGGGCTGGAGCAGGTAACAGGAATGCAAATGGCTGGCAGCAGTCACTTAGAACCTGTCTTTACCCTCACTAGGATTATTGAAGTTTTCTGAGACACAAATGGATCCCTGTAGATGTAACCATCTTGTTAAATAAGAAACATAGAGCCAACTGCAGAGTTAAAAGCCAAGAGGTCAGAGCAATAGCTGAGAGCTGAAAACCTTACCCTTCACTGCTGCTCTGTCTTTCTTCTCCAGCCGCCCTTTTTTGATCCCATTTTTGGACTCAACCAAAATCATGACACAGAGACAGAGACCCTGGTGGGCTCTAGAAGAAGCTCAACTCAGAGCAGGGTCAAAGTCATTGCCACCTTTATCTCATTCATGGTAAATTGTTTTCTCAGTGCATTCTCTGGGCAGAAAGGAGCAGTAGAGGGAGAAATGGTCTTAAGCATTGTACAGAGCTCAGCAGAGACTGGGCCTGGAGCCCCAGTTCAGAGCTGAAGGTTTGAGACTCTATGACCGACCCACCCAGGCTGCATTCCTTACAGATCTCACCTATTCTACCCCTGACATTGAGTCACAGATTCTCATATTTTGGCAAAGCCTCCTTTTGTCTTCCTGCTAGTGTTGACCCTAGTCCTGATCTCAAAATCTATTAGGTCAGAGAAAGCACTCAGAGGTACAGTCTAATAACACTTACCATTTTATGACTTGGTCTTTAGTTAGCTCTCTTATCCCACTATGAGTTTCTGGCTCCCCAGTGTGGAATATATGGAATATACCTAAGGGGCCATATTCCTAAGGATCACTAGGACAGAAGTTTTATGATCATCAGTGGGAAATCAGATGTCAATGGAGAAGCTGCTGAAGAAGGCATCAGGTTGGGGATCCTCAGGATCCGCCCCACCACCTCTCATTCAACAGGCACCTGAAACCTCCTGACTCTACTGAAGAGATGTCCTGTGTGTCATTCTGTTTCTTCTTTTGGACGCCTTTGTTCTCCCTCGACATCCTCTACATTAACCTTCTGTGTCCTTCTTCAGGTCAGACAGTGTCCAGATGCTGCAGCAGCATCCATAGCTTCAATTGACCGCTGCCCCCACCTTTTACTTACCCAGCCCTACTTCATACCTCAGCTCATCTTGAGATCACACAGAATGTCTTCCCCCACCCTCTTTCTGAACATCCTCAGGCCAATGAGTAGATGGTCCCCACCCCTCTGCCAGCTGCTCCTTTATGTTCTGTGTACCCAAGACATCATCAGTGCATTCTTCAAGAACACACCATAGCCCAGGTCCTAGGATAGTGCCAGGACTGGAACATTTCACCAGCTACTTAATAAGTAGGAAGGTGCACGAAGGAGGGAAAGGTGTCTGTCCCAAGTGCAGGTATCTGATTCTTACAATACCTTTCTCTTCTTGTCCCTGAACTACTGGAAGATTTCTTTATCTCTGTGTTCTATCTCTTAGCACAGAACTTAGCACTGAAACATGTCCTTTAATTCTTCATGTTTGAATTAAGTTACAAAACAAACTATATTGGAACACACTGAAAGTACCTACTACTTCTACCACAGAGCAGATTTACTTGTACTTCACTGTTCTCTGGCTTCAGCAACCTTATTCAAAGCTATCGCCTAGGAGGAAGTACTCAGCCCTTGGGTACATTGAATGTAGGAACTAGTTTACAAATGAACAACTGCCTTAAAACCTGGTGTATGGAAGTTGATTCAGTGGTTAAGGAATTTACATGATAAAAATTCTGACCATCCTTGTTGCCAGTTATACTAAAATGTTTGTGGCAATTTGTATTCTACAAGGGAATTCCTCAGGTCTTTGCAGGTTTTCCAAGCATCTCTTTTGAAGTTTGACTCTAGAATATTTGGATGAATTTAAAGTGTACCTACCAGGACTTTTCAAATGGTATGCTTCAAATAAAAATAATGAGTTTCCTCAGAGGCAGCTCACTAATTCCATTTTTAATGTCTTTTTGTAAATCATATATTTACATTATGATTCATAACAGTAGCAAAATTACACTTATGAAGTAACAATGAAATAATGATGGGGGAATGTCTTTCTGTAAGCTGTGAATATGTGTTGCTCTGATTGGTTGATAAATAATGCCATTTGGCCTATGGCAAGGCATCTTAGAGGTAGCCGGGAAATTCAAAGAGAGACGCCAGCCATCTGCCCAAGAAGCAACATGTAATGGGATGCAGGTAAAGCCACAGAACATGTAGCAATATATAGATTAATAATTATGGACTAATTTAAGATAGAAGAGCTAGCTAGCCAAAGTCTTGAGCCATGGCCATGCACTTATAATTAATATAAGCCTCTTTGTGTTTACTTGGGGGACACAAGTGGGAGAGATTTGTCCAACGGCTAGCAGGCTAGGACACAGGGAAAACTTTCAGCAACAAAATAATTTTGTGGTTGGTGTTATGCCCAGATCTCAGGTGATAGACCCCAGACTCAGGGTACTACCTTCTTGGGTGAGCGCCCCAAGAACCCAGACTCCAGTCCAGTTGATGCAAGCAGCAAGAGGGTTTATTCAGGCATTTGTACAAACGGGCTGTCTCCTCTCCTCAGAGTAAGAGAAGCCCCGAACTACAGTCATGTACAATTTTTTTATAGGCCAAAACCATAAGCTTTACATAAGATCATGGGGCTCTACAGGATTGGTTACTTTAAAGGTTACCTTAGGTTCAGTTGAGTTTTTCTGAGAACTTCTGGGGGGTGTACACATCAGGGCATGGGCAAAGGTTACAGTTGTTTTTCCCAGAACACAGTAATTATCTTAACTACAGTTGAGCAACATATCTTAACAAAAATCTTAACCGTGGTTAAGCAATGGGTTAGCAATTCTGCTTTTAGTACAGGTTTTAGTTCCTCATTCCCAAGGAGGGGCTAGACCTGAAGGCTCAGGGTCTTTCACAGGGACCCCCAAAAGACCACCACAGAGACTGAATCCCATATGTAAAAGCAAAGAGCCCTTTTTCCAAGCTCAACTTTGGTCTCTCTGTCTGTCTGATGTGAGAGCAGAGAACCCTGAGCCCAGGAGGGATTGGGTTTTTATTAGAGTAGAGGTTGGGGTGAGGGGATTTCCAGGTTTCAGGACCCTGATTGGTTGACATTTGTTTAGGGGTATCTTGGTACAAAGGGGAAAATCAGTGTATGCTAGGCTCAGGGACATCTGGTGATCTTATCTAATCATATCTAAGGGTTGAAATATTTGAGATGTCAGGTACTTCCCCTTAGATGCTCCTTAGATTCACTGGGTGAATCTCTGGGTGTTGTCATCTTATGGCTTTTCCTGGATCTGAGTGTTGCCTGCCAGTAAGCCTGCCATGGCAGCTGTGTGGTCAGGCTATTTTGCCACCCCCCACAGTTGGGAGTCACCAAAACATGAGGAACTGTATTAAAGGATCACAGCATTGGGAAGGTTGAAAACGACTGGGGGTGAGAGGTGGTTCAGTGGTTGAGTGCTTACTGCTCCTCCAGAGGACCCAAGTTCAGTTCCCAGCACCCACATCAGGAAACTCACAGCCCCTATAACTCCATCTCCAGGGGGATCTGATATTTCTGGCTTCCACAGGCATCTGCACTCATGTGTACACACATGCAAACTTACACACACACACACACACAATTAAAAATAGTAAAAATAAAGTTTAAAAATTAGAAGTCAGATGAGAGGTGTTGTCAGGTTTGGTTGTGAAAACATGGTATGCATTTCACTGCATGGGTGACTTGTGTCCATAGAGAAACCCTGGCCCCAAGACAGATTGTGATTGAGAGTAAGAAACCAGGAAGTATACCATTGCTGCTATTAGTCATTCTATCTGTTGGTATAGATAGAATGGTACTAGGTTGGTACATACTTCTCCTGAACACATTACTGGGTCTTGAAAGTGGGACATACCTGTACCCACTGTGACATTTGTTCCCTTGGACAATAAACTCAGTGTGGTTTGATCCTGGTATCTGGGTTGTCTCTGTTCCACTAATTTAAACATATGTATATTTTGTGTGTATGTGACATGTACCATGGCCTATGTGAAAGGTCAGAAGGCAATTTGCAGGAATCAGTTCTCTTTTTCCACCTTGTGAGTCCCAGGCATTGAACTCAGATCATCAGGGGAGGCAGCCTGAACTCAAATCATCATCAGTGGTGGTGGTAAGTGCCTTACTCACTGAGCCATCTTACAGGACCTATCTCATTGACTTTTGAGGAACCTATTCTCATGACAATGGCTTAAGAGTTTTAATCCGTGTGTCTTAGGGTTTGTATTACTGTGAAGAGACACCATGACTATGGCAAATCTAATAAAGGAAAACATTGAATTGGGGCTGGCTTAGAGTTTCCGAGGTTTAGTCCATTGTTATCATGGTGGGAAGCATGGCAGCATGCAAGCAGACATGGTGCTGGAGAAGGAGCTAAGAGTTCTACATCAATCTGCAGGCAGCAGGAAGAGAACTTGCTTGAGCTTCTGAGACCTCAAAGCCCACCCCCTAGTGATGCACCTCCTCCAACAAAGTCATATCTACTCCAACAAGGCCACATCTTGTGGCAGGAATCTTAAAAGTACTTGTTAATGAAATCAAACCTGAGGCCAGTTATTGGGGTGATTGCTGGAAGATCAGAGAAGCAGAACAAGCCACAGCTATCTCACCTTGCTAGTTCCTCAGGTGATCCTGTTTCCTCAGGCTGGAAGCTTCTGAGTCCTCCTCCACATGAATCTCAGCTGAACTGTGTTGCTCCAAAGCCTGAATGCTTAACCAACCAAATGCTTAACTAACTACATGTTTTTCTCTTTAGTTCCTGGTCCTCATGCCTTTTATACCTTTTTCTTTCTGCCCCGACTCCCTGGGATTAAAGGCGTGGGTCGCCATGCTTAGCTGTTTCTAAAGTGGTCTTGAACTCAGAGATCCACCTGGCTCTGCCTCCCAAGTGCTGGGATTAAAGGCGTGCACCACCACGGCCCAACTTCTGTTAGGGCTTACTCTTCCCATTTTCTAGCCACCATTTTTGGCTGTCTGTTCTCTGACCCCAGATATGTTTATTTCAGGGAACACACAATATTTCAGGAAACACAATACCCACCACATTTCCCCTGTTTTTGTCTAAAAAAGGTTATAACTAATACAAGAAAAATCATATCCAAGAAGTATATACAATATACAAAGTTAAGTTTACATTAATGATGTCTAGTCCATTAACATTTGACAGATTCAGGTGAAAAACTCCATTATATATAACAATGTCCAGTCCAGTAATATTTGATAAACTCAGACCAAAAATTTTTCAGTACTTATCCTATTTAAAACAAGTAGTTCCTTTTTTAAAAGTAGATTCCATAATCTCCCTTTTTATCTTATCATATCCATATTCTCTCTTTTCATAATAGATTCAATAATCTACCTTTTGTCATCTTCCTCTTTCTCTTTTTAGAGTAGATTCAATGATCTACCCATTTATCCTGGTATTTCTTTATCTTTTTTCTCAGAGTAGCTTCGGTGATCTACCTCATATCTATATTCTCCTTTTTCTTTTTTAAACCTCAACTCTATTTTTGGGTTAATTGTCAAGTCCTGTAGCATTTGTTCTGCCGCTGCATAGTGAGAAAGTGCAGGGCTTGTTTCAAGTCCTTGTTCAAGTAGTCTGTCAGGCTGGATCATCTCAGCCAGTCATTTCAAAATTGTCCTGAGCAGTTTGTAGTCCAAAGTCGATTTTTCCATGGTGTTAATGGCATTACCATAGTCCATGTGGCATCATCATTGTGAAGTCCCATCATCCTTTTGAAGATTTCAAAGTCACTGTTAGGCATGATCATAGTTCCCTTTAGATTTTTTTTTTTTTTTTTTTTTTTGTGCCTCCTCTGTGGTTTGGAGCAAACACAATCTCATGTCTGTCTGTCTTTTGGAACCATGAGTATTCTTCCCTAGAAGAGAATATCTTCACAGCAATTTCTCCCCAGCATTTCTCTTGCCAACCTTTTCCAAACTGACCTTTGCCAATGCTTTCTTGTAACATGCTGGTCCTGGCAAATTCTTCTTTGAACAAGCAGCAGTAAATTCTTTGTCCCAGGTAGCAGCAACACCGAAGTCACCAACATGATGAGAAGCAGCCGGCAACTCGAAGCAGCAGCCACTGCTTCCATGGTCCCACCAACACTGTTTGTGTCTCTGCCTCGGCTGAAGCTTCTCCTAGGCCGGCCTCAACTCAGGATCCTCCTGCCTCTGCCTTCTTCAGTAAATCCTACCAGCATGCACCACCACAACTGGCTGAGTGTAGCTTGGGCCTGAGCTGGGGCTCACAAGGCCACAGGCAAGAGGCTTTTTCATGAATTCGTACCACGAACGTTGGGCGCCAGATGTGACAGGAATCTTAAAAGTACTTGTTAATGAAATCAAACCTGAGGCCAGTTATTGGGGTGATTGCTGGAAGATCAGAGAAGCAGAACAAGCTACAGCTATCTCACCTTGCTAGTTCCTCAGGTGATCCTGTTTCCTCAGGCTGGAAGCTTCTGAGTCCTCCTCCACATGAATCTCAGCTGAACTGTGTTGCTCCAAAGCCTGAATGCTTAACCAACCAAATGCTTAACTAACTACATGTTTTTCTCTTCTTTAGTTCCTGGTCCTCACGGCTTGCAAACTACTCAGGACAATTTTGAGATGGCTAGCTGAGATGATCCAGCCTGACAGACTACTTGAACAAGGACTTGAAACAAGCCCTGCACTTTCTCATTATGCAGCGGTGGGACAAATGATACAGGACTTGACAATTAACCCAAAAATTTTCTTTTCAGGATCCCCTAAAGATGGAAGTAATTTTAAGAAGATGACGCCCACATCCCCAAAAAGTGGGATGGGAGGTTTTCGGTCGTTTAATGAGTTTTGGATATTGTTATTGTTTATGATGATTGGTTACAAGTTGTTAATTGTTAATGGTCGGGAAAAAAGCTGAACATGAAGATTAGATTCAGAGGTTTTGTTAAAAAAAGAAAAGGAAAAAGAGAAAATAGATATGAGGTAGATCACTGAATCTATCCTGAGAAAAAAGATAAAGAAATAATAGGATAAATGGGTAGATCACTGAATCTACTCTAAAAAGAAAAAGAAGATATAAAAATGACAAAAGGTAGACTACTGAATCTATTATGAAAAGAAAAGATAGGATAAGTAATGAAAAATTTTTGTCTGAGTTTATCAAATGTTACTGGACGGGACATTATTATAGATAATGGAGTTTTTCACCTGAATCTGTCAAATGTTAATGGACATCATTAATGTAATCTTGACTGTATATATTGTATATACTTCTTGAATATGATTTTTCTTGTATTAGTTATAACCTTTTTTAGACAAAAACAGGGGAAATGTGGTGGGTATTGTGTTCCCTGAAATATTGTGTGTTCCCTGAAATAAACATATCTGGGGTCAGAGAACAGACAGCCAAAAATGGTGGCTAGAAAATGGGAAGAGTAAGCCCTAACAGAAGTTGGGCCGTGGTGGTGCACGCCTTTAATCCCAGCACTTGGGAGGCAGAGCCAGGTGGATCTCTGAGTTCAAGACCACTTTAGAAACAGCTAAGCATGGCGACCCACGCCTTTAATCCCAGGGAGTCGGGGCAGAAAGAAAAAGGTATAAAAGGCATGAGGACCAGGAACTAAAGAAGAGAAAAACATGTAGTTAGTTAAGCATTTGGTTGGTTAAGCATTCAGGCTTTGGAGCAACACAGTTCAGCTGAGATTCATGTGGAGGAGGACTCAGAAGCTTCCAGCCTGAGGAAACAGGATCACCTGAGGAACTAGCAAGGTGAGATAGCTGTGGCTTGTTCTGCTTCTCTGATCTTCCAGCAATCACCCCAATAACTGGCCTCAGGTTTGGTTTCATTAATAAGATCTTTTAAGTTTCCTGTTATAACACCTCTAATAGTGCTGCTCCTTATGGACCCTACGGGGGCCATTTTTATCCAAACCACCACACAGTGACTGTGTCTGATGGTTTCTACATTAGAAAGTGAAATATGATTGAGTGTATGAAAGGGTATGCAGATGAGGGAAGAGAGAAGTGGGGCCAGCATCACATGCATAGAGTCTGCTATGATCCTCACATTAGGCTTCAGGATGTTATAGTGGAAGAGTGGAGTAAAATCTGCTAGTGTGGGAATCATGACTGTTCATTTGACAGAAGAAAACCATACCAGAGATAATTGTGTACATGAATATGTGGGCAATGAGATCAGAGGAAAGACTAGGGGTAATTTGGGAGAGGCAGATGTTGGGAGTTATGTGGGAAGAAAGCTGGGAAGTCTGAATTTCTTGGACCAAGATAGCAAAGTGTGGTACTTTTCAAGAATATTAGTTTCCTAGTTGCCTTGGTACATCTAACACAATCATGAGAACTGAGATAAAGGTTGAAACAGTGTGGGCAGGGCACTGAAACACATAAATAAATGTCAGTCTTATGACAGAGATAATTAGGACAAGCTGTAAGGAGCTATACTTGCATTGAGGAGATGGCTCACACTAGCACGAAGAGGAGAAAGCCTGGTTAGAAGAGAAATGAGGCCTCACTTTAGAGGTAGGTCACTATAATGATCCATCAAATCTTCAGAGATGCATCATATTAACCCTAACATGTTTAAGCAAACATAATGCCTTAGTTATTGTTCTATGCCTATGACTGTGGTGAAACACCATGACCAAAGCAACTTAAAAAAAAAAAGCAGTTAATTGGGGGTTTGCTTACAGTTTTAGAGCCTTAGTCTACAACCACTATGGAGGGAGTATGGTGGCAGGCAGACAGTCATGGTGCTGAAAGTTACATCCTGACCCACTGACAGGCATAAGGCATGCAGAAAGAGAGACTAGGCTGGCCATGGTCTTTTGAAGCTTCAAAGCCCATATCCAGGGGCACACCTCTTCCAACAAGGCCACACCTACTTCAACAAAGCCACACCTCCTAATCTGTTGGAGCCCACTAGGTTTCCTAGTGGCTTTACCCAGCAGGACTGCAGGGGAGGTTGATTGAGCCATGGGCCTGAGTACCAGGTGTTTGGAAGGGTCTGCACTTGGTTGTATCTAGCAAGGGGAGGTCTTTTGCCCCTTTGGAATAAAGTTCTGGGCCAGTGGATAAGGATCCAGGCCCACCTGAGGCTATCCTGCATTTCTATCTGTTTTCTCTCCCCTCTTTATTTCTACCTAAGTCTCTCATCCCTCATTCCTCAAGAGTCCCTGGGGAAAATAAATGTGGGAGCTGGTCTCCCATACTAATCCTTTTCAAGAAGTTCCACTGAGGACCAAGCATTCAAACATATGAGCCTATAAGGTCTATCCTTACTCAGACCACCATGCATACCAATCCAGGGAAACAAGAACCTACGGGCATCATGCAATTTGGGGTCTGAAAGAAAGGAAGAAAGGAAAGGCTTTACAGAAAACCAGAATTAACCACAGCCAATGGGCTTGCCTAAGCCATGGGCTGCCATGAATTTTGGATAACTGTGGGTAGACTGTCCCATGTCACCTCCCACTGCTTGTCATCCTTGTGTTTCTGTCTTTACAGACAACTTAGCTCAGGAAGGCAGACTCTGTGTACCAAAATCCAAATGTCCCAGAACACAATGAGACCTCATTGAGATGAATACACTGTGTCCTCAATGATAAATAGTAGGACAGACTTCTTGATTCTATCATTGGAGGGGAACTATTCACCTCATGACCTGGAACAGCAAATAATTAGAAGTTTCACACATCAATCAGTGTGGATACGGTGTGTTTCTTCCATATTTGGAGTGATTTGTGTAATAGATCACCTTGTTTAAGATATGAAAGAGGAAATTAATTCAGATCCACATAGCCATAATATACATTCAGAATTACATAACTGTTTATTGGCCTTAGTAAAGTTATAGCTTTGGGGGAGTGGGGACCAAAATGAAGGTTAATGCAGTGACGTTTTAACTACCATTCTTGGAATTTTTCTGACTCTAAGGCATTTGTTCAAATGAGAAGAGTCTCTGAACCTGGAATTCCTTCTCACTGACTCTCTCCAGGGTCACTTTAACTCAGTCAGGGTCAAAGACTAGTATTAAGAGTTTACCCCCTATAGCCAGTGTGGATAGGCTCTTGGGGATTTCTCTACCAGTCTAAGCAGCTGATATAGTTCTCAGTCTTTTTGGAGCTGTCACAGAGTAAATAAAACAGGATTACTTTTCTTTTTTTCTTTTTTTTCTTTACTTATAAACTGTAAGGCCATGGCAGGCTTCTTGCTATCTAGTACTTATATCTTAAATTAACCCATTTATATTAATCTCTAAGTTGCCACATGGCTTGTGGCTTACTGGCACTTTTACATCTTGCTTTCTCTTTATATGTAATTTTACTATGTTAAAGTTAAAATCTTCCCTTTTGAAAAAAAAGAAAAGGGGAAGTGCTGGGGATGCTGTGAATGTGTTGCTCTGACTGACTAATTGATAAATAAAATGCTGATTGGCCAGTAGCCAGGCAAGAAGTACAGTATGGGGGGGGGGGGTGAGAAGAGAATTCTGGGAACAGGAAGGCTGAGTCAGGAGTATTACTTTTCTCTTAAGTCTGGTTCTTAAAGTAGGAATGAAGGGTTGAACAACTACATGGATTGTGGTACTGGATCTATCCATGTAGCTCAGAGACTCACAGGCTCACACTGTTTGTGAGGACCTGTGTTGTACTGCAGACTCCTGCTACATCTCCAAAATCTGATCTTAGGGCAGTGCCTGTCTGTAGAGAGCTGCGTGTAGCCGCACCTTAAAGATGGCGCTGGCTTCCACCCTCTGCCTTCCCGATGGCAAACACTCTGTGGTAAACAGCTCCTTATTTGGCTATGGCTGGATTCGTGTGCCGCTGGCATATTGCGTAAACCTGTGGATAGTGCCCACGTGGCTGCCTGGGGTTGGTAGCCCAGACCTACTTAGGTGCTGGGAGAGGCTTGCCCCAGGGGAGAGACATCGCAACTAACAAGGGTCTGATTAAACTGTATTAAGAAGAGTCCCGTTGTTGCGTCATCCTTGCTGGTCGAGGCAGGCGCGACAAGTGGTGGCCTCGTACGGGGAAAACAGAGAAACGAACATACGGGGACACTCCCACGTCTCTCCGTGGGACTCAGAACTTTTTACAGTCAGGTGGTATACCGGTAAGTCCTCAAAAAAAAAAAAAAATGAGGATCCGCGACAAAAGCGGACGGGTAATTCAGTAGAGCCGCGACCAAAGCGGACAGGTAATTAGAATAACAAAGTCAACAAGTGAAACCTGCTCCGCGACTATAGCAGGTGGGTAATTTGCATAAAAAAACAAGCAGGTGAAACAAAACAAGCAGGTGAAACTGGAGGGCTGGGGCTGTTCTGTAAAGGCTCCGAGAAACCTCCAAGAAACTTCTCAAATTCAGGAAAGAAAAGGATATACTAACATGGGCGCTTCCTCCTCGCACCCAATTTTTCTGGCTCTTAACGAGCTGCTTCTCTCTAAGAAATTGAAAATAAAAAAACACAACCTAGAGCGCTTTCTGGAACAGTGTGATGTAGTTGCTCTTTGGTTTGTAATTTCAGGAAGCCTCACAGTGCCTTCCTGGGAGAAATTGGGAAGAGACCTAGATTTGGATACTGGAGCAGATTGCAGGAGCAGATCGCAGTATCATAGCTAACAAAGATTGGCCTCGAGGTTGGCCTATACAGGCTTCCTCACAAACATTGCAGGGATTGGGTTATGCCAGTGTTCCTAATATTAGTGCAAATTTGTTAAATTGGCAAGATTCAGAAGGTCACTCTGGTGTTATGCAACCCTATGTCCTTGAGCTTCCAGTGTCCCTCTGGGGGAGGGATCTTATGAAATCCATGGGCTTTCAGTTGAGTAATGAAAAACATGGGGTGTCATCCTGATTTTGGCCTGGGAAAATTTTTACAAGGCCGAAAGGAGCCAATACAAACAGTACCTAGGAAACCCAAACAAGGGTTAGGTTTTTCCTAGGAGCCGCTGAAGAGGGCATTCCCATATCCTGGATAACGGAGGAGCCAGTGTGGGTTCCTCAGTGGCCACTCTCCTCTGAGAAATTACATGCTGCGTATCAACTAGTGAAAGAGCAATTGGAGGAAGGGCACATTAACCCCTCCCTTTCTCCCTGGAATACACCCATATTTGTCATCAAAAAGAAATCAGGAAAATGGAGATTGTTGCATGATCTTAGAGCTATAAATGAGCAAATGAGAATTATGGGACCCGTACAGCGTGGCCTTCCATTGCTGTCAGCCTTGCCTGAAAATTGGCCTATTATTGTGGTAGATATTAAGGACTGCTTCTTTTCCATTCCACTGAATAGCAAAGACAGTGAGAGATTCACTTTCACTTTACCATCCACTAATCATGAGGAACCTGATAAAAGGTATCAGTGGGTTGTATTGCCACAAGGCATGGCCAACAGTCCTACTATGTGTCAATTGTTTGTAGCTACTGCTTTAGAACCCTTGAGAGCACGTTTTCCTGGTTTGAGATGCCTCCATTATATGGATGATATACTGTTAGCAGCTAAAGAGGAGAGTATTCTTCAAGAAGCATATAGTTCACTTGTAGAACTGCTAAAGCAAAAGGGACTCTGTATTGCCCCTGAGAAGGTGCAACAGAACAAAGTTGTCAATTATCTTGGCTCTAAAATAACTAATCATCATATCATGCCACAAAAGGTAGAGTTAAGGAAGGATCATCTTTGCACATTGAATGATTTTCAGAAATTATTAGAAGATATAAATTGGATAAGAGGAAGTTTAGGAATGGCCAATTATGAATTAAAACCATTATATGATATTCTAATTGGAGATGCAGCCTTGGATTCACCGAGGCAACTAACCAATGCAGCCTGAGAAGCCTTAACAAAATTAGAGGATAGGCTACAAAGGGCTTTTCTTCAAAGAGTGCAAAATAATGATGATATTACCCTGTGCATTCTGCCTACCCAGTTACAACCTATGGGAATTTTATGGCAAAAATGCTGTGGATATTGCTCTGTGTAAATAAAGTTCTGATTGGCCAGTGGCCAGGCAGGAAGTATAGGCGGGACAAGAGAGAAGAGAATTCTGGGAAGTAGAAGGTTGGGGAGAGACACCGCCAGCCGCCGCCATGAGAAGCAACATGTAAAGACACTGGTAAGCCACAAGCCATGTGGCAAAGTATAGACTAACAGAAATGGGTTAATTTAAGATAGAAAAGGTAGATAACAAGCAGCCTGCCACGGCCATACAGTTTATAAGCAATATAAGTTTCTGTGTGTTTACTTGGTTGGGTCTGAGCGACTGTGGGACTGGCGGGTAAGAGAGATTTGTTCTGACTCTGGGACAGGTAGGAAAACTCTAGCTACAAATGGCGCCCAACGTGTTGGCAAGAGTTTCCACCTAAAACCTGAGAAAAAAGATTCTAAAACAGAGCTAAAAACAGCTTCCTAATTGTCTCTCTCAAGTTAGCCCAGCCTGCTGGTTTGAGCTACTGTGGCGGGTTCCTGGCATGTGCATCTGACCTGCAGTGTGGCAGGAATGAGGAATCTACAAGCAACACTTGGCTCTGCTGCATGGTGGATTTAGCCTTTGCGAGTTAAAAAAAAAGTTTCTGGGCTATGCACTACTTTGATAGTAGCTCCAGACCCAGAGCTGGCAGTAAACTGTACTGCCGCCATGTTGGGAAGCAGAGGTGGGCGGAGCCAGCAGCCACAGCAGCGTTTCAGTCTTACAAAGATGGATATTACACAGAGAATCTGGTTTGTCTTGTCTTTGGGATTTTTAACCACAAAAAAAGATTTGATCATAAAAGCTGTTGAGTTAAACAAAAATGTAAATGTTAAAGGTACCTTGACTTTGAAATTTGGATATAAGGATATGTTGCTTTGGAAAGGAGTCTCTGCTTTTGTTTCCACAGAAAGCCAGAGGCTGTGGATTTGTTCCAGATTAAGATATATCAGGTTTGATCAGCCAAGACCACCTGAAAGGTCTCCGATGACACCACGGCCCAGATGATCCAATATCCAGAATGGTTTCAAGGCAACTGGCTCAGAGGTTCACCCTAATGGACTACTCCATAATCCTAAAATTTTCTTTGTATCCCCATAAGATACAGCGCCCCCCTCCAGCAGGAAGTAGTAAGAGAAACTACGCCCACATTCCCAAAATTATCAAGCTGGCTTTGGAGATGGAATTGGCTCACTCCTTCTCTAAACCCAGACATGTTGCTAAAAGAAAAGGTTAAGAGATTCTTGTGTCCCAAATCAAAAGAGCCCTCCGGTGTGGGACAGAGAAAAAACCAATATTTTTCTTTAAAGCAGTTTGATTATAAATGAGATCTCTTTCTAAAGAAGAAAGGGGGAAATGATATAGATATAATAGGATGAATGGGTAGATTAAGGAACTTACTTCTAAAGAGCAACAACTTGTTTAAAATGTTTTACATTGGTTTAGATTTTAGTCTATTGATACAAACTTAAAGTTAATTTTGTTATACTGTGTGTATATTTCTACTTGTGTTTAAGGTATTATGTTTGTATAGCTCATTTAAAATTGTAATGGATAATTAAAAATAGATTAATAATTAATCATCTGTGATAATCATACTCATAGCCATGTTAGTTAAGTCTTCTGGGTATACATAGAGATATTTCAGATAGATAGGTAATCTTCAAATACTTCAAAGACCTACAGAATATGGCATTTAACATACTTTTAAAATTTAGACTTTCTGGACAGTGAGACATGTCTGCTCCTGGCAGCACCGTTTTACTTCAGAGAGGAGGATGGACATTGAAGACACTTCATATGGAGTTTATCTTCACCTTGACAAAAATAGCCATTTGGACAAAAATACTTCAAAAACCTTCAGAATATGGCATTTAAAATATTTTTAAATTTAGACTTTCTGGACAGTGAGACATGTCTGCTCCTGGCAACACCGATTTACTTCAGAGACAACGATGGGCATTGAAGACACTTCATATCTTATCTTCACCTTGGCAAAAATAGCCATTTGGGCAAGAAACTGTTCTTGCCTGGACTGCTTGATCAACTGGACATGCAGGACCCATAGAAAGGTGACCAGTAAACTTTGTTTGACAAAATGGTCCTTCAGGTTCCTGCTTCTCAGAGGAAACTGCCAGACATTCTACAGGACACTGAGAGAAGTGACCAAGAGACTCTAGCCCTGTGGGCTGAAAACAGATGCCCCAACTTTACAAAGGAACATTAGGTGACTGTCCAGGCTGCCAGCTGTCTCTGTCTACTCTTGCAAGACTCCTGAAAAATGCTTATATCCTTCTCCCGGTTCTCAGGTAATATTATATCCTTCTGAGGTCTTTGATGTGGTTGAAGACTAGATAGTTATAATTTCTTCAGTTATGATACAAGATAAGTTAGATATAAAACCTTAGACTCACAAATATAAGATAGATAGGATATCTTCTTTAATATTGTAACTGTAATTCTTGCTAGATAATTGTTTTGTTATATGTAATTGTACTATGTAAAAGTTAAAACCTTCCTTTAAAAAAAAGAAAAGGGGAAGTGCTGTGGATATTGCTCTGTGTAAATAAAGTTCTGATTGGCCAGTGGCCAGGCAGGAAGTATAGGCGGGACAAGAGAGAAGAGAATTCTGGCAAGTAGAAGGTTGGGGAGAGACACTGCCAGCCGCTGCCATGAGAAGCAACATGTAAAGACACTGGTAAGCCACAAGCCATGTGGCAAAGTATAGATTAATAGAAACGGGTTATTATAAGAGCTAGCTAGCAAGAAGCCTGCCACAGCCATACAGTTTGTAAGCAATGTAAGTTTCTGTGTGCTTTCTTGGTTGGGTCTGAGCGACTGTGGGACTGGCGGGTAAGAGAGATTTGTCCTGACTGGGCCAGGCAAGAAAACTCTAACTACACAAAAAGGACCCTTGTTATGGATTTATACTAAAATCTCACCTGCAAAATCAATTGAGTATTATCCTACTGCTGTAGCATTACTTGCGCAACAGGGTATTCAGCAATGTTTACAATATTTTGGAACATCACCACAAACGCTAGTTGTTCCTTATGATTCTACTCAAGTCAAGGTATTATGTGCTGCCATAGATGATTGGGCAATACTGCGTTGTACCTATCCAGGACACATAGATTGCCATTATCCTAAACATCCACTATTAACTTTCTTTAAAGAACATCCTGTAGTTTTCCATAAGGTAACTGCTTCCCAGCCCATTCCAGGAGCAAATGTTATATTTACAGATGGGTCTAAGACAGGCTGTGGTGCTTATATGGTGGATTCTACTGAACCTGTAAAGCATCAATTCTTGCCAGGTGCACCTCAACAGGTGGAGCTTTCAATAGTTCTTGAAGTTTTCAAGGCTTGTCCATTTGCATTTAATTTAGTGTCAGATTCTAGTTATGTTGTTAATGCTTTGAAAAGCCTTGAATGTGCAGGGCCCATCAAATCTTCTAGCCCCATTAGCTCATTGTTTGGCCAATTACAGAAACTGATCTGGCAACGTAAGAATCCCTTTTTTGTGCAACATATCTGCGCACATACCAGTCTGCCAGGTCCATTGGCTAAAGGCAATGATATAGTGGATCAGTGTACTAGACAGGAATGGATGTTTGTGGCTTCTGCCATACAACGAGCACATGCTTTCCACAAAGAATTTCATGTTAATGCAAGGACATTACAACAAAAGTTTTCTATCTCACGTGCGGATGCACGAAAGGTGGTACTAGATTGTCCCCAATGTGTCATTTTTCATCATCCTTCTAGATTAGGAGTTAACCCTCGTGGTCTGCTCCCCCTAAAAATATGGCAAATGGGTGTTACACACATTTCTGAATTTGGACGTGTCAAATATGTACATGTATCTGTTGATACCTGTTCTGGAATCATTCATGCCACCCCAATGGCAGGAGAGAAAGCCTCTCATGTTATTGCTCATTGCTTAGAAGCTTGGGCAGCATGGGGCAAGCCTCAACAGTTAAAAACAGACAATGGTCCTGCATATACCGGACAGAAGTTCACTTCCTTCTGTCAACAGATGAATGTGCAACTTGTACATGGCCTACCATATAATCCACAAGGTCAAGGCATTGTGGAGCGTGCTCATCGCTCCTTGAAGGAGTTACTTCAAAAACAAAAAGGGGGAATAGGCTATGGCCGTACCCCTAAGGACAGACTCTCTCTTGCATTATTTACCCTGAATTTTTTGAATTTGGATGCTTCCAATTGTTCTGCTGCAGACAGGCATCATTGTCAGCACAGTCCTTCTAAAGGAATGGTGAAATGGAAAGATGCCTTAACAGGTGTTTGGCACGGAACTGATCCCGTGCTGACATGGGCACGAGGTTCTGTTTATGTTTTCCCACAGGATCAGCAAGACCCAGTGTGGGTTCCTGAGCGCCTCGTGAGAAGAGTCCAGTGCCAGGAAGAACATGTCTGCGAGGATGGTGATCTCCCTGTTCGCGCTAATGATGATTCAGCTGGGAATGACAGACCAAAGATGGGGGATACTGTCAGTGTTCCCGAGACCAATGCCAGTCCGTCATGATGCAATATTATTCCCACGGCTATTCAGTAGTAATAAAAGCATGGATGTTCCATACCTCCCTATGGACCCAGAGGAAGCTCCTATAGGAGAAAATAGGTCTTTTGATTTAAAGGGAATTCTTTGTTTCCAAATTGTCAGAAACAGATCAGATGTTTCCCCATGTGTCTTGATATATAACCAGACGGCTGGATGGTTTGATTTGCCTGGACCAGGCCCTTGTTTTTCAGCCAATGCCTCTTGGGTGTCTGGATGGTGGCCTGCTAAAGCGTTGGGAAATGATACACCTGGTCAACCAAAATGGGCCCCCTTTTGTTGGGGTCAAGATGGAGGGAACGTCTGGCCCTGGACAGGTTGTCAGTCTCGTATTGTGATCTGGGCCAATCAAGGGAAGAGTTTCACCTTTTCTCCTGAAATAAGCACAGACTTTAATCAGACTTTTGCAGGTAGTAATTATAGTGAGCAAAATCCCTCTCAGTTGTATATTTCTAATCCTTTTGATAATTGGCTATTGTGTGGCATTAATGGAAGTTGCATGAAATTAGAGCCCCTAGTTATGATTGCTGGGGGAGTGCATGGGATTAGTCAGTTTTCATGGAGTAGCTCCAAGCCTTGGGGCTCCTGGGATTCTGTGCCTGGCCTGTTATCCACAGGCATCACTGCCAAAACTGATACAGGCTGTGCGTATGACGGAGTTGAGCCACTGGCTAACATTACTTATAATCCTACTCCAGTTTGTGTGTATCCTCCATTCTTGTTTGTAGTGAGCAAAGAGAGGCCTGTATCTTGCCATAATAGCACCTGTTTTTATACTCAATGCTGGAATGCTTCTAAGTACAATTATGCCATAATTACCCATATGCCTCGCTGGGTGCCTATGCCAGTTGATGCTCCTAATGCTATGACCCTGTTTAGACAAAAAAGAGATTTTGGCATTACTGCTGCCATTGTTACAGCTATTTCCTTGGCTGCTGTTGGAGCCGCTACAGCCGCCATTGCCATGAGTCATACTGTACAGACAGCACAGACCTTGAATAATCTTTCTGCCAATGTGGCACATGTTCTGGATGTGCAAAAGGTCATCAATGCTCAAATACGAGGAGGATTGATGGTGGTCAACCAGAGAATTGACCTGGTTCAAGAGCAAATTGATACCCTCTGGCAGATTGCCCAACTCGGCTGCCAATGGAAGTATGAAGGGTTATGTGTGACTAGTGTCCCATATAATAATTTTACCCATGCTGCAGATTTATCTAAAAGGTTGTCTAGTTATCTTTTAGGCAATTGGACCGGAGAGTTCGATAACCTGATGGACCAGCTGAGAGTGGCTATTGTCACGGTGAATTCGACCAGAGTGGATACCGGACTGGCGGAGGGATTATCTTCCTGGATTGCTACAGCCATGGATCACATGAAGGAGTGGGCGGGAATAGGAGCCCTAGTAGGCTTACTGGTGCTCACCTCCCTGGTATGCTTGTGGTGCATTTGTCGCATTAGGATCTCACAGCGTCGCCATGCAGCCATGATTGTCCAAGCCTTTATGGCCATTGATGCAGGACAGTCCCCCCAAGCCTGGTTGGCTACTTTAAAAGATATTTAGGCACAGGATGTGAGGCCTGCGCACTGCACTTGAGGTTATGATACGCTGACCTCAAGAAGAGCAAGTCTAATTGCATGTGGTTTGGTACCCTAACTCCCACCTCTGTGAAAAGGGTATCGGACGGGTCTAGTGTTCTCTGGGTGGACGACGCCTGGACAAACATTAGTACATGTTCCATTTTAGCAGAGATCAGACCTCTACTCTTGCCTGTTGCTCTGTGAAACAAAAAGGGGGAACTGTAGAGAGCTGCGTGTAGCCGCACCTTAAAGATGGCGCTGGCTTCCACCCTCTGCCTTCCCAATGGCAAACACTCTGTGGTAAACAGCTCCTTATTTGGCTATGGCTGGATTCGTGTGCCGCTGGCATATGCGTGAACCTGTGGATAGTGCCCACGTGGCTGCCTGGGGTTGGTAGCCCAGACCTACTTAGGTGCTGGGAGAGGCTTGCCCCAGGGGAGAGACAACGCAACTAACAAGGGTCTGATTAAACTGTATTAAGAAGAGTCCTGTTGTTGCGTCATCCTTGCTGGTCGAGGCGGGCACGACACCTGTCTCTTTGTTGGGTCACCAATGGATCCTTGCTCAATAACTCCCCTTAGAACTTTACACATTGTGAATATTTGATCAATGTCTAGGGACAGACTACACAGGCCACAAAACTTTTGCACAAATTTGCTTATGTAATGAGTTAACTAGGAAAATACAGGTATCTCTCTCTAAATTCACTTATCAAAATATTAACCCTTAATACCTCAGAATGTGACATTATCAGGAGTTAGAGACCTTAATAGAGGTAATCAAAGTAAGGATATACCATGAGGGTAGACTATAATCCACTATGACGATATCTTCATGAAAGGAGTTTTGTACAAAATAATATGCATGGATATAAGTTGTGAAGTAGTATATATATTAAAATGATGGCCATTTACTGGAACACATTCCCTAAGGTGGAATACTTTGCTCAGGCTTGACATAGGACGGAGGGGTTTTGTCCTGCCTCAACTTAGTATGCCAGACTTTGTTGACTCCCCAAGGTAGGCCTTACCCTCCCTGAGGAGTGGATGGGGGATGGAATGGGTGAATGTCAGTGGAAGAAGGGGAGGGAGAGGGAACTGGGTAGGACTGGTATGTAAAAAAATTAATATACACTTTCAGCTAAAAAAATGATATATACCTATAATTTGCTGTAATATTTATGAGAATCAATTTATCTGCAAAGCTATTGCCTAAGAATCTCATGCATTGTACACATTTATCTTGGAGTTAGGAAGAAACTCTTTGTGTAACTAAACAACTATCAAAATATCAGTAGCTGACGGAGAATACATAGCAGAACACATAGCATAGAATACACAGCAGAACTCTATTGATAATAATTGTGTTTTATGTTTTATGGCACATTAGAAAAATTCATAATTGTAGGGAATTGAATAAATACAACATAAAACCATGTGAAGCCCTTAGTTTCCAAGTTCCGAAAAATCACAGATATATCAGATTTCCAACTGACAGTCATTAGTTCAAGATAACGAGAAATAGTGTGGGGGCCCACAACTGACTCAGTTTCCCAGTTTGAATCTAAAGTCTATTCTGAATCAACATAGTTCAGGCTTGTTTGCTCCAAGGCTATGAGAAAGTCCTGATCAGCCTGCAGAATCTCCCTGAAGGGCTGTGAGAAAGTACTGATTAGCCACAAGAGAGAATCCAGAAGGTATTTTGACAAAGAGCCAAAAACTAGTGGTGTGCCATTCACTCCACAACAGATTGATTGGCCATTTTGAAATAACGATTCTTGGGCAATTGCTTTTGCTCAATTTCTGGGTCAAATTGATAATCACTACCCTGCTGATCAATTATTTCAGTTTGCTCAGATACATTCCTTTATTTTTCCTAAAGTAGGAATGCATACTCCAGTGAAAGATGCTGCTTTGGTCTTTACTAATGGTCCATCTAATGAGAAAGCAGCTTATGTGATTAATGGTAAAGGATATGTAGTTCAGACTACTCCTGCCTCAGCTCAAGTGGTTGAATTAATAAGAGCTGTCACAATGATCTTTCAAATTCTGAAAGATAAGTCATTTAATTTAGATATAGATAGTCAATACATTTATAGAGCCCTTCAAGTTATAGAAACTGTTTCTTATATTAAAACTCTTAATGAGCAAATAAGAAAGTTATTTCAACAAATTCAGGATGCCGATCTGGACCAGAGGTGAGTGCCTGGAGTCACACCCAGAGAGGCCCAGCACCTAGGTCACAGCCCTGGGCACCAGCCATTCCCGGGAAGACCTGCCCAACTTGGCCCCACTTTCTGGCCATTTGGTGGGCCCTGCAGGAAGGTTCCCCTTCCCATCTGGACCAGAGGCATCGGTTTGAGACCCCAGCCACTTCCTGAGACTTAGGAACCAGCCCCCAGCTTCCATCCTGCTCCAGAACTCCCATCTGGACCAGAGCTCCCATCCGGACAAGATACAGAGACCCCAACAACTTCCTGAGACTTAGGAACCAGCCCCCAGCTTCCATCCTGCCCAGGAACTCCCATCTGGACAAAATACAGAGACCCCAGTGAATTCCTGAGACTCAGAGACCAGCCCCCAGCTCCCATCCAGCCATCACTCCCATCTGCCCCAGCGCTCCCATCTGGCCCAGAGCTTCCATCTGGACCAGAGAGAGGCTCCCTAAATCTGTCAGCTCTGTCTGGACCAAGTGCACTGATAAGACCAAACAACAAATCCACAAGCAGATGGGCAGACATCAACATACAACAAAATAAAGAGCAATACAGCATCACCAGAACCTAGCCCTCCTCCAACAGCTAGACCTGAACATCACAGAATGGAAGAAGCAGAAGAAAACAACCTTATAAATAACATCATGAAGAGGCTGAGGCCTTATATAGAAGAAATCAAAAATTAAGTGGAGGAACAGACAAACAAAAAATGGGAAGAATGCTATTTAAAAAAATAGAGGAAAGGACAAATAAAGCAGGAGAAAACAATAAATCCCTGAAAGAAAATCATGAAAAAGCAATGAAACAGATGAGGAAAACAGTCCAAGACCTGAAAAGGAAAATAGGAAAAATGAAGAAGACACAAGCAGAGGGAATACTGGAAATAGAAAATCTGAGTAGACAAACAGGAACTTCAGATGCAAGTATAACCAACAGAATGCAAGAGATGGAAGAGAGGATCTCTGGTGTTGAAGATACAGTAGACGAAATAGATTCATCAGTCAAAGAAAACACTAAAACCAACAAAATCATGCCCAAAATGTCCAAGAAATTTAGGACACCATGAAAAGACCAAACCTACAAATAATAGGGATATAGGAAGGAGAAGAATACCAACTAAAAGGCACAGAAAGTATATTTAACAAGATCATAGAAGGAAACGCCTATGAAGATACAAGAAGCCTATAGAACACCAAACAGACTAGACCCCCCAAAAAAGTCCCCTCACCACATAATAGTTAAACAACTAAATGTACAGAATAAAGAAAGAATATTAAGAGCAGTAAAGGAAAAAGGCCAAGTGACTTATAAAGGCAAACCCATCAGAATAACACCCAATTTCTCAATGGAGACTTTGAAAGCCAGAAGGACCTGGACAGATATAATGCAGACACTAAGAGACCATCAATGCCAGCCTAGACTAAGATACCCAGCAAACTTTCAATGATCATAGATGGAGTGAACAAGACATTCCAAGACAAAGCCATATTTAAACAATACTTATCCACAAACCCAGCCCTACAGAAAGCACTAGAAGGAAAATTCCAACCTAAGGAAGTCAGATACACCCTCAAAAACACAGGCAATAGATAATACCACAGCAGGAAACCCCAAAGAAGAGAAGTACACACACACACTACCACCAAAAAATAAAAATAATAACAGGAACGAACAATCACTTGTCATTAATATCCCTTAATATCAATGGACTTAATTCACCTATAAAAAGACACAGACTAACAGAATGGATATGAAAGCAGGACCTATCTTTCTGCTGCATACAAGAAACACACCTCAAATTCAAAGATAGACACCTCCTAAGAATAAAAGGCTGGGAAAAGACTTTCCAATCAAATGGTCTTAAGAAGCAAGCTGGTGTAGCCATCCTAATATCCAGCAAAATAGACTTCAAACTAAAATCAATCAAAAGAGATGATGAAGGACATTACATACTCATTGCAGGAAAGATCCACCAAGATGAAGTCTCAATTCTGAACATTTATGCCCCAAACACAAGGGCACCCACATATGTAAAAGAAACATTACTAAAGCTTAAATCACATATAAAACCCCACACATTAATAGTGGGAGACTTCAACACCCCACTTTCACCTCTGGAGAGATCAGCTAAATTGAAACTTAACAGAGAAATAATGGTCTTAACTGATGTTATGGCTCAAATGGACTTAATCAATATCTACAGAACATTTCACCCAAACAAAAAAGAATATAGCTTCTTCTCAGCACCCCATGGAACCTTCTCTAAAATTGACCACATACTTGGCCACAAAGCAAATCTCAACAGATACAAAACAATTGGAATAAACCTCCTGCGTTCTATCAGACCATGGCTTAAAGTTAGATTTCAACAACAACAACAACAACAACCAAAAAACAAAAAACAAAAAACCTACAGAAAACCTACAATCTCATGGAAACTGAATCACCAATGGGTTAAGGAAGAAATAAAGAAAGAAATTAAAGACTTCCTAGAGATCAATGAAAATGAATACACCACATACCCAAACCTATGGGACACTATGATAGCAGTGCTAAGAGGGAAATTCATAGCACTAAATGCCCACATAAAGAAGTTGGAGAAATCTTACACTAGTGACTTAACAGCACACCTGAAAGCTCTGGAACAAGAAGAAGCAAAGTCTCCCAGGAAGAGTAGATGTCAGGAAATTATCAAATTGGGAGCTGAAATCAATAAAATAGAAACAAAGAGAACAATACAAAAAATTAATGAAACAAAGAGTTGGTTCTTTCAGAAAACCAACAAGATAGACAAGCCCTTATCCAAACTAACCAAAAGACAGAGCGCATCCAAATTAACAAGATTAGAAATGAAAAGGGGGACATAACAACAGACAATGAGGAAATCCAGAGAATCATCAGGTCATACTTCAAAAACCTCTACTCCACAAAACTAGAAAATCTAAAAGAATTGGATAATTTTCTGGATAGGTACCACATACCTAAGTTAAATCAAGACCAGATAAACCATTTAAATAGTCCAATAACCCCTAAAGAAATAGAATCAGTCATTAAAAGTCTTCCAACCAAAAAAAGTTCAGGACCAGATGGTTTCAGCGCAGAATTCTACCAGATCTTCACAGAAAACTTAATACCAATACTCTTTAAATTGTTCCACACAATAGAAGCAGAAGGAATATTACCAAACTCCTTCTATGAGGCTACAATTACCCTGATTCCTAAACCAAACAAAGATGCAACAAAGAAAGAGAACTACAGACCGATCTCCCTCATGAACATTGATGCAAAAATACTCAATAAAATACTGGCAAACAGACTCCAAGAACACATCAAAACAATTATCCACCATGATCAAGTAGGCTTCATCCCAGGGATGCAAGGATGGTTCAACATTCGAAAGTCCATCAATGTAATACACCATATAAACAAACTCAAAGAAAAAAAAAACCCACATGATCATCTCACTATACACAGAAAAGACATTTGACAAAATCCAACACCCCTTCACGATAAAGGTCTTAATGGAGCGATCAGGAATACAGGGAACATACCTAAACATAATAAAGGCAATTTACAGCAAGCCAACAGCCAACATCAAATTAAATGGAGAGAAACTCAAAGCAATACCACTAAAATCAGGAACAAGACAAGGCTGTCCCCTCTCCCTATACTTATTCAATATAGTACTTTAGGTTCTAGCCAGAGCAATAAGACAACAAAAGGAGATTAAGGGGATACAAATTGGAAAGGAAGAAGTCAAGCTTTCCCTATTTGCAGATGACATGATAGTATACATGAATGACCCCAAAATTCAACCAAGGAACTAATACAGCTTATAAACACCTTCAGCAACATAGCAGGATGCAAGATCAACTCAAAAAAATCAGTAGCTCTCCTATATACAATAGAAAAACAGGCTCAGAAGGAAATCAGAGATACATCACCCTTTATAATAGCCACAAATGATATAAAATACCTTGGGGTTACTCTAACTAAGCAAGTGAAGGGACTATATGACAAGAACTTTAAGTCCCTGAAAAAATAAATTGAAGAAGATGTCAGAAAATGGAAAGATCTCCCATGCTCATGGATAGGCAGGATTAACATAGTAAAATGGCAATCTTACCAAAAGCAATCTACAGATTCAATGCAATCCCCATCAAAATACCAACACAATTCTTCACAGACCTGGAAAGAATAATACTCAACTTCATATTGAAAAACAAAAAACCCAGGATAGCCAAAAGAATCCTGTACAATAAAACAACCTCTGGAGGCATCACAATCCCTGACCTCAAGCTCTACTATAGAGCTACAGTAATAAAAACAGCTTGGTACTGGCATAAAAACCGACATGTGGACCAATGGAATCTGTCTAACAGAACTTTGTTACGGAGATGATGTACTGGCATTGTTCCTTTAAGGTACAAAATCACAGAGAGACAGCAGTACATTCTTGACTGGTCCGGAAATCAGGAAGATTATCCTGTGTCTACAGCAGAATCTTGAGATCAAGGACTGTCAGCTGGAATTTGGTATTCCAGTACTGGATCTCCACAAATTTATATTTGGAAACTTGCTGCTGCCATGGGAACAGTGGCAGGACATTCCAGTTGCTTGCAACCTGTTTGTCCTTTGAAAGGAACTGTTTTAGCTTGTGTCACAATGCTCTATGTTCTTTTAGTTGGTGAAGCAAATGTTTCTATGAATGGTTCTGTGTTCATTGTATAATGTCTTAATTGCATTTTGACCAACTGTATTTCCCAAATGGATAATCACATTCATGTAATAGTGTTAAAAAAACCCCTTCTTTTGTTATATTGCCAGTATATATGAATGAGCCATGGTTTGATGATAAAGGGCTACAAGTAATTGAAGAAATTAAGAAGGCTTTAAGCAGGCGGAAACGTGTTGCTGGATTAGCTATAGCAGGAACTGCAGCTCTTGTCACTATGCTTGCTACTACTACAGTGGCTTCACTGGCTTTGTCTTAATCCATCCAGACAGCAGGGTTTGTTAATCAATTGTCTATGAATGTCTCTATGACATTAGAGATTCAAGAAGATATTGATGTAAAAATGGAACATAAATTGAATGCTTTATATGATGTGGTATAATTTTTGGGAGATGAACTCCAAAGTCTGAAAGCTAGAGTGCGTTTGAAATGTCATACTAATTATGAATGGATTTGTGTTACATCTTCTATGTATAGTGTTTCACAATTATTTCCAATCCCATGCTATTGGATGGGAAAGGGTTAAGGCACATCTAAAAGGAGTTTGGCATGATTCTAATGAATCCCTAGATTTGGCTAAATTACATCAAGAGATGTAGAAAGGCTATAGAAATGAGAAAGGATAAATTGGATTTTAAAGCAGTTAAAACAGCTGAAGCTATTCTAGAACAATTTAAAAGGGCTATCACATCACGGTCATCACTTACTTCACTCTTAAGTAGTGATATACCTATTGGAGCATGTGTCTTAGTAGGCATAATTTTTTTGCCTATGATTCTCAAGCTGATTTTGAACTCATTATAAAGATTGGGCTCAGAACTCCAAGGAGTAAAACTCCTCTGACTCGACACCAGAGGCTGGTAGCCAAAAATGAGTAAGTTTTCTTGCCTCCTTTCAACCTAAGACAGGATGTGAATGATGGAATTCATGCTCCTATGATGGGTAAGACTGGAGTGTAATAAGGAAACACCTAAGACAGTTACAGTCATCTGAGAGACTCAGTGGAGTCTTAAAATAAATTAAAAAAGGAGGAATTGTGGGGGGCCCACAACTGACTCAGTTTCCCATTTTGAATCTGAAGTCTATTCTGAGTCAACAGAGTTCAGGCTTGTTTGCTCCAAGGCTGTGCGAAAGTCCTAATTAGCCTACAGAGTCTCCCTGAAGGGCTGTGAGAAAGTCCTGATTTGCCTACAAGTGGGAACATACCATCTAGCTAGATGCAGGCTGCTTATACTTTCCAGAGGTACATTGAGATAGAAAATGAAATTGCCTGTTCCTTGACGCAAGGCAGGGTACATAGTGGTGGAATGCCTGTACTGTGCATTGTTCTCTGTCCTTCAAAACTGTATATAAACTGGCTGTGAAATAAACTCGGGGCTGTCTGGCATTGACTGGCAGACCTCTCAACTCTTTTCTGTCTTCTTCATTGTCTCTTCAATCTGCATGCCTCTACCCAGCTACCTAGCTGACTGTCAGCAGGCCTGACAAAATAGGTGATGTTTTAGTATTTGAAAATCTTCTCTGGGTAAAAATGTTTTCCACTCTGAATACAAGAACATTGTGGCAAGATTAAAAAATAATTATTTATGGTAAACAAAAAAAATGGCCATTTACAAGCCACGGTGATAGGTCTACAACAGATCCCTCCTCAGAGCCAAAAGAAGAAACCACTGTGTTATCAGATGGCCTGGGACTTCTAATCTCCACACTGAGGAACAAGATATTCCTGCTGTTTTAGCTATGGTTTTTCAGTGTGGCAGCCCTATCAACTGATCCTATTCTACAATGCTGTAAGCAATGCTATGGTCATGGAAAGGTTGTTAGTTTAACCTATTTGCTGAAGAGTGAGAAACCCAAAACCATTGTTAGATAATACATTCATGTGATTTATTAACCCCAACCCTGCTGACCCTATCATGTTCTTCTCTCTGGATTCCCATACCTTCCAAGTAAGTCTTTATTCTCTGCTGGAAAACTTAGCTTCAAAATCTGTCATTTGGGGGGTTTTAGATCCTACAGCATAGCTCACAGAATTCAAGTCTTATTTTTAAAGGAAAGGGCAGGAAATTCATTATGGGAAAGGGAATGAATGAGCCTTCATTAAAATTTTTTTACATGTAACACATATAATCATGAGCTTTTTTTTTTTTTTTTTTTTTTTTTTTAGAAAAACAGAAGATAACCAAAGAACACCGTGTGCAGAGGGTAACCCTGTGAAACCCATGACTGGAGGTAGCCAGGATAAGTATACAAAGTACAGAACAGGGACAGGGAGTTCTTGGGCCTCTGAATCTATCTTTCTTAATCACATCAATGTATGATTCACCTTGCAAACATGGATTGAAGTTTCTAGAAGCTGATTAATAAATAAATTTCAACAGAAACCTTCCCTGCTCTGGTGAAGCTGATGTACTCTTGGTGGCTAAGGCATTTTTGCCCTCCCTGTGGACACATTGCCATGCTGTGCTATGGCTGTTCTACTCACAATGACTAGAACATGGGGACAGCCTTATGTCTGTTAACTGATGAATGGAATAATTAAAGTGTAGTACAATGGAATTTTATTCAGCTGTAAAAAAATAAAATTTGCAGATAAGTGAATGGATCTGGAAAATGTTATAAAGAATGAGGTATCTCAAACACAGAAGGACAAATATTACGTTTTTACTCAGATAAACTCTAGCACTAAATCTTCAGATTTGTATGTTTTATTTGGAGCACTTGTGGAATCCAGGAAACTAGAACAGGAATAGGGAGGGGAAAGAAAAATCAAAAGGAAGGATCACATATCACACAGGTGATATGAATGGGGAAGAATAATGATGAGAAGGAGGTTTAAGGGGAGAGAAGGATGGGGATAGGACAGAGGAGGGCATTAGGAATAATTAACTTTAGTGATGTTTGAGAAAGCCATGTGGAAAATTACTACTATGTAATCCTCTCTCTCTCTCTCTCTCTCTCTCTCTCTCTGTCTCTCTCTCTCTGTCTCTCTCTCTCTCTCTCTCTCTCTCTCTCTCTGTGTGTGTGTGTGTGTGTGTGTGTGTGTGTGTGTGCGCGCGCGCGCGTTCAGTTGGAACTACCATACATAGAAGTTTATGCTCATCCCAGATACCATAGGTTGCCAAATAAAAAGCCCAGTGTGAGAAGTGTGATACTTCCCTTCAAGTTGTTGGTCAGACATGTCCTAGAGACACACCACCAAATGATACAGGCTATTGCCATTGCGCTTTCTTGCCCACCAGAACTTGATGGAAAGACCCTATGACTGAGGACACCACACATATTAATCATAGCACATGGAGAAATCAAATAGGTACTGACCAGGAAGCTTCCTCCCTGCTGGCCAGATTTCATAGTACTGGAAGGTGCTATGCAAGCTGCTGGGGAAAGGGGAAAGTCACCAATAGTCTTGCCCAGCTGTGAACCTGTGAACTGCAGTAATGACTGGTATGGAATGATATATCCATGGGTGAAATAGTGGCACTACTGTTATTGGTGCAACTGACCACTTCCTTATTAGAATTAAAATCTGTTCCACAGGAAGAAATATATACCTGATACTGTAAACATGGATTCTTGTTTTGATATCCATTCTCCTCCTAAAATTTAAATGTCTCTGGCTTCAGCATAAGGCAGTTTGGTTAACTTTCTGTGAGGCTCACATACCAGGCATGAAATTTGGCCTAGGAAATTGGCATTAAATTATCTATCTAGCTTACAAGACTTAGAAAGAAACCTGTTCCCATTTTTAATTGAACCATTGTGGCCATATATTAGAAAAAAACAAAAAAGTCTAGGATGCAGTCTAATGTAAAGATTTTGGATAATTTTAAAAATTGAGAATAATAAAGTTGCAATGTAACAATGTACTATAGATTTTAGAAGAATTATGCTCCACAGTCACTCCAATTTTTATCAGATATCATCAAAGAGAAAGCAAACTATTGAGACAATGACTTTAATTTTCTAGGAACTTACTGATTCCTGCCTTGCAAACCAACTTTAGATAAGAGGAGGGATTGTAAGAGTGTGAATTGTTGAGACCAAGATTGGAAAAAGCACAGGAACAAATAGCCAAACAAATGGAAACACATGAATTATGAACCAAAAGCTGTGGAGCTCCCAACTAGATCAGGCCCCCTGGATAAGTGAGACAAATGAATAGCTTGAACTGTTTGGGAGGCACCCAGGCAGTGGGACAGTGGGACGGGGACCTGTCCTTAGTGCATGAGCTGGCTGTTTGGAACCTGGGGCATATGAGGGGACACTATGCTCAGCCTGGAAGGAGGGGACTGGACCTGTCTGTACTGAATCTACCAGGTTGAACTGAATTCCCAGGGGAGTCTTTGCCCTGAAGGAGATGGGAATGGGGGGAGGAGATGAAGGAAGGTGGGGGCAAGAGCGGGAGGGGGAGGACAGGGGAACCCAAGGCTGATATGTAAAATTAAAACACAAATACAATAAAAAATAAAAAAAACTAAAAAAAATGTGCATATGGGTATATACATGTGTACATATAAGTAAATGTGCCCCCCACACACAAAAGAAATACATGGCATTATTATATATAAAAAATACTTTCAGAGTGCTATAGTCAAGAGCTACCTGGAGAAGGGTTTTGGTGTTAGGAACCAAACTATTCTGGGAATCAAAAAACAAGGGAGTAAACACAAGCCAGGTTCCCAAATTGGCCTCTTCAAGAGGTAGATGTCCTGTTTCTAAGGATTATAACCCTATCTCAGGTAAAACAGAGTTTGAGATGGGTGGAATGCATAGGGCCAGAAGGACAAAGAAAACTGTTCTATCATCTAGTGCAGTATTGTTCTTTATACTAGACACTGGGTTATCTAATTGTCTTGGAGAGGAATTTCCTTCACAGTGGCTGGAAATGTTTGGACCATGCTCAATTTGGGGGCCTACAAGAGGCCCCCTGAGGTGTTTCCTGCTAGTAAAGAGGGTTGTCTTGTATATATATTGTGGATCTACACTCATTGGTCCAATGTTGGCCTTTGCTGCATCTTCTACATAATCCAGAAGGTTTAGGTCTCCCATTTGGGTTATTTGTAGAGGGAGTATTGCTTGTAGGAGTGCCCCCATATGCAGTTTCTACTTATATGACCTGGTATACCACAGTTAAAACATTTGGTACCCCAAAGCCTTCCTCACCTCTGGAAATTGCTTCTCCTATCCAAGCCTCATTACTATAGTTATGAGACTCAACACCATTAGAATACTAAATCCATATTCCAAAGGAGCTGATATGACTATTAATGGCATAAGTATTCTTTTGCATTCTGCATTAGCATTTTTAAACACCAAGGACTTAGTTAATACTTGTCTTAACTCTTTATCTGGCTTAGTTTTTTTATAGCTGTGGTCAGCCTTTGTTAAAAAAAAAAAAAAAAAAAAAAAAAAAAAAGGAGCTCCTGGTGTCCAACTGTCGAGAAAGAGGAGGGTCTGCAAGAGCGTGAATTGTTGAATCCAAGACTGCAAAAAGCACAGGAACAAATAGCCAAACGAATGGAAGCACATGAATTATGAACCAAAGGCTGTGGAGCACCCAGCTGGATCAGGCCCTCTGGATGAGTGAGACAATTGAATAGCTTGATCTGTTTGGGAGGCATCCAGTCTGTGGGACCAGGATCTGTCCTTAGTGCATGAGCTGGCTGTTTGAAACCTTGGGCTTACACAGGGACACTTTGCTCAGTCTGGAAGGAGGTGACAGGACCTGCCTGTACTGAATCCACCAGGTTTAAATGAATCCCCAGGGGTGCCTTGATCCTGGAGGACATGGGAATGGAGGGGAGGGGCTGGGGGGAAGGTGAGGGTGGGGGCAGGAGGGGGGAGGACAGGGAAACCCATGGCTGATGTATAAAATTTAAAACACATAATAATAAAGAAAAAATTATAAAACAAACAAACAAAAACAAAAAAGGCATTAAAAGGTTCTCATGGTCCTTGGAATATCTTTGTGCATAACTCAGTTGGTTTTCCTGTTTCTGGAATTTTTTCTCTATCACTTAGAGCTGCTGTACAGCATAGGGATATTGTATGCTCATCATAAGTGCCTTGGACATTTCTGTCATAGAAACATCCCTCACCAAGAATCTGATCTTGGGAGATCTCAAAACCTCTGGTCTTACCCTGCTGTTCTAGGGTTCTAGCTTCCCCTCTCAACCAGTTTTTCCATTGTAACTGCTGACTATATTCAAGAACAGCTGAGATTAACTGATTCCAATCATCTGGTATGATTCTATTTGTGGTAGACCACATATTTAACATCTGTTTTACATATGTTGAGTGTATACCATAGGTGACCACTGCTTTTTTAATTTTTTTAAAAATTCTTCATAGGAATAGGTTGCAACATATAGTCCATATATGGCTTAGGATGTCTTATCATCTGCTGATCTTTCACAGATGATGACAGGATAAACCACTGAATGAGAGCTATCTGGATATGTTATGACTTGTATGGCCTTCACCTTCTGCCTATGAGGTCCCTTGTCATCTTTACTGAGAGTTTATGCTAGGGCTTGCAGACAAGCACCTAGGGTTCTGTTCCAGTGAATGAACCTCCTCTGTTGTAAATGATTCCAGAGATTTCATGGAATCATGCAACCTTTTATGTTCTTTTGAAACACATGATTCCATAGACCTTATTCTATCAGTTAATGATAATCTTTCTTCCTTATAAAGTGTCTGAGTAGTGACAACTTCACCCTGGAGAGCTGTTATTCTATCCATTAAGTATTTATGTTTATTATAAAAATCAAATCTGTTTATACATTTATTATTAATGGACTGAAGTTCTTGTAGTAAGTTAGCAGATTCCAAACTAAGGAGCCTATTATTTAAGTCTGTATTACTACCTTGTAAAGCCTGGTTAGCAGAATCCAGAGAAAGAATCTTTTTATGTAAGTCTTCATTGCTACCTTGCAAAGTCTGTATCAGTACCAATAATGACTCATCTTTGTTATTATTATTAAACCAGTTTTTCAATGCTATGTGAATTATTATGGTAAATGCCAAAATGATACATGCCAGATACAGCCCACAAAGGTCATGTATTTCCTATAAAATGTCATTCATTATTCAGGCAAAAAAGTTTTTAAATTCTTGTGAAGTAATATTTGCCACCATGTTTTGAGAAATAAAGGAATTTTATTGATTTGTTTATTTATTTATTAACAGTTTTAAGGTGTAAAATTATCAAGTACTCTTACCTGGAATGAAATACTGGCTTCCTTGTAGTACCATCCTTGCCATGGTTTTGGGGTGTAGTCATGATGTTCGGCCAACAGGTGTCACTGGTGTAGCACTAAAGCAGGTCTGGTGCAAGCTGACTAAGGTCCCTAAATGGCTCCTGTGAATTAAGCACTCACCCAGGCAACCCCTGAGCACTAGGTAGTGTTTCTGGGACCACAACAGATTGTTTTTCGAGACAGGGTTTCTCTGTGTAGCTTTGTGCCTTTCCTGGATCTCACTTGGTAGCCCAGGCTGGCCTCGAATTCACAGAGATCTGCCTGGCCCTGCCTCCTGAGTGCTGGGATGAAAGGTGTGTGCCAACACCACCCCCACCACAACAGATTGTATACAACAATGAGGTAATACACCAATGAGCTGGAAGCACTCAGACCCAGGAACTGCCTGTCTGATTGGTTGGTTCTATAGGGCTGGTGATGACAGGCAGGAGTGTGGCACTGGGACCAGACTCAGCCAGTGTGGTAGAAGCTGGGGGGGGGGGGGGGGGGTGTCGGGTTGTGACCCTATCCTGTCACTAAAACCAAGTGCTGCCTGGCCAGAGAGTGACTGACTCACTCACATGAGCTGCCTGGTCTACAAGTGCCCGGTTGCTGTATGGAGTTGGGCTGTGCAGGCTCTGCAGGTTGGATAAACTCACCAGTAGCTGCCTGTGTGCATTAGGGTTTGGTCATACAAGTAGCCCCAGTGGTTGAGACCTAGTAGCTCTAGGGTGCTAGCAGGGTTGTCCTGCAGTGAGCACACAAGCCTCTGAGCCAACTTGCTGCCGCCGCCACACAAGCTGCGGGCAGAAGCTGCAGGGAATGTGGGGTCTTTTAGTCACATGCGCACCACTTATTATGATCAATCCACGTGAGTTTATTAAATGGGTAACAGAATTTATTAAGATAAATTGAGGAAATACACTCATGATTACAGAAGGAAGTAGATGGCAGAAGTCGTCCTCTGATCTGACCAGGAGCAAATCTACCTGCAGGCAGGAGCAGGGAGAAGGGACATGTGACCCTTCTCCCTTTCCTTATAAGAAGTCAGGTACAACAGCAGGAAGCACGGCCTCCTTTGGGCCCTATAGCCCAAGGTCATGGGCAGAACAAATACCACTACAATAGGCTCACCTTGGTGTAAATAGCAACCATGTGGCTTTCTGCCATCTTGGAGGATGACTTACCTCATCAGGATCGAAGCAACCATGAGGTTAGCAGCCATCTTTACTAAGGTTAAAGAGAGAACATGCCAAGAGGACCTGGTTGATATTATCATGTAGTATAAAAGAACTGAGGCACACCACCATCACCACCAAATCAAAAGAATCTGGACCAGAAAGGAAAAGAATGGACTGGGGTCTCTAACTGGTACCTGCCTCTTTACTCTTGGGCCCGTGAATCACCATCCTCTTAACTGCAATAGCAGGACCCCTCTTTCTTTTGTTTCTGAGTATTACATAGGCCCTTGTAGCATAAATTGACTATTTAGAGATATAAAAAGAGAATTAACATAGTTAAATATTAACTTTACAAACCATACAGGCTCAATATCAACATTTACCCAACATGTATGTGAATCAACAATTTGAATCATAAGAACCAGAGTCAGCAGGAATGTAGCAGCTAAAGTGATTCCATTTTTTTTTTAAACCAAAGCAACCATCTTAGAGGCCTGAGGCCATCCCTGTAAGCAATTTGAGTCTGTTAAACTAATTCCAGGAATGCTGACCCTAAGGCATCCCTTTACTCCTTCCCCACAATGTATAACGGTTGTGAGATGATAAACTGCTTATTTGGCTTCCATAAACTCAATTAATTGCCTCCTGCCAAAGATCTGGGATGTTTCCTCACTCCTGCAAAAATGCATGGCTATAGGAATGAAGAAATTGTGTGATTACACCTTTTGCCTTTAAAAAATCTTCCCCTAGAAATGGCCCTGCCCCTTGCTCATCACCACAAGAGGTGAACCAGCCATGGTAGTGCTGGAGAGCTCACTCTGGTGGTAAAGATAGGGGAGAGCTGGCGAGCTTACCAACCTCTGCAACTAACTACACAGGCCCAAAAACAGGATTATGTGTTGGCCCATCCCAACAACCACCCCATCTGTACATCTGTGATCTCCTGGAGCATGGGGATGAGGTAGGGTGGTGGTGTCAATCCTGTGGACCCAGGGCTGCACAATCTCCATGACACAGGGCAGCAAAGGGACTTCCAGGAAGAATCCAATGAGGACCCAGTGTCAATGGTGTAGCAGAGACCAGGGGCCTCAAACCAGACCAATGATTCTTTGAGCTCAACACCTGCACATAAAAATGTAGAGATAAAGAGGTTTACTGCATGACTCACTGTATGAACTGCATCACACTACAGCTTCCATGACATTCTCCCTTTCTTCCTTTTTTTTCCCTTTTCCCCTTTCTTCTCTTAAATTTTATTTTGCTTTACTTTGTAGGGTGGGAAGGAGAGAGATGGGGAAGATCAAGAGACATGATGTGGAGACATAATGTGAAAGACACAAAGAATAAATAAAAAAGAAAAATTTAAAAAGCAAAAAAAAAAACAAAACAAAACAAAACAAAACTTCTCCCAACTTCTGTCAGGGAAAGCAGTCTCCAGACAAAGTGGGTTGTAGTCAGTTGCAGCCTAAATAAAATTTCGCTAATTAAAACTGGATAGAGTCCATGGGATCTTTTGGTGTTCTCAATCTCCACAACAGTGATTCTGTGTAGAACAGCGGGCAGGCCTACCCTTGGGTCCCTGCCCTGAATATCCTTGATGATGGGCTCTAACCTGTGAACTGAAATAAACTTGCTTCTCCCTAAATCACTCTCCATCGTGATATCTGTCATAGCGACAGGATGAAATTTCTTTTTTAAAGAAGGAAGGCTTAGGGCATTAGTCCATCATGGCACAGAGGACATGGTGGCTTCATCTCTAGTGACAGGAGTTAGTGGTAAGGCTTGTTTCATCTAGGCAGACCACAAAGCAAAAGGGGGGCTTGTCCATGACTCTCAAAGGTTAACTCTATGGCCCCGTGTCCACCAGTTCAAGCCTCACGTCTAAAAGGTTCCACACCCTCTCAAAACAATGCCACCAGTTGGAGACGAGCTACCACATATTCAGACAAATAAGTCTGTGCAGGACACTCTTCATCTAAACGAGAAGAATGTCCTGTTATAAAATACACATGCAAATAATGATTTAGGAGTGAGTATAAACCTGACTTTGGCCAAAGAATGAAATGAAAGGTTTACTTGGGTTTCCTGAGAAAGAACACTGACAGAACTTAAGCACTCACACTGTGCTTTTTTATCTTTTGCTGTGCAGGTACAGTAGCTAAACCATGCGCTGAAGTGCAAAGAAACTCAGAGAGTATGTACAAGTTTCTGAAGAGACCAACTAAGCAAAAGAGAGTAAACTTTGGCATGGGAGGAAATAAGCTCAGATTGTCTGCCAGTTCTTACTATGATAGCATCCTTAAACAGGACTCAGAGGCTTTCAGTATTTTATTATTGTCCCTGTTAATAAGGGACTATTTTACATGTCTTTATTATTGCTTTTTGATATTATAATACAATTACATCATTTCCCTCTTCCCTTTCTTCCTTCCAACCCCACTCTCTTTCAAATTCATGACTTCTTTTAATTATAGATATACACACATATGCATATATGGATATAATCTTCCCAGTCTGTATTATGTTACTGGTATATATACGTGTTTTCAGGGCTGACCATTTGGTATTGAATAATCAATTGGTCTGCTCTTCCCTAGAGAAGATTTCCCCCTTCCATGTCAGGATGTCTATTGGTGGCATCCTTGTTCAGGTCTTGTTTAGGTAGCCATGCTGGTCAGACTCATGTGTGTAGCTTCTCTGACAGTTCTGAAAGACACAATCTCACAGTAAACTTCCTGGCCCTCTGTCTCTTATAATCTTTTCTGCCCCTTCTTCCACGATGATCCTGGAGCCTGAGTTGCAGTAATTGTGCTGGATACATCAGTCAGGACTAGACTTCACAACTCTACATTTGATAGGTTGTGCTTTTCTTTAATGGTCTCCATCCCTATTAGTGGTGCACTAGTTTTGCATTTCTTTTCTTTTCTTTTTTTTTTTTTTTTGAGATTATATAACCCCATCATTTACAAAGTGAAGATTCCTTGATGGAGTGTGAGAACTACACTGATCTATGAGTATAAAGGTAAAGATTTAGAATGTAGTAAGGGGTTATGTTGGTTTAGTAAAGTGGCAGTTAGTTATAGGTTCTCCTCCAGGATCCATTATGGCTTTACTAGCCCTGGGTAGTTTCCAATACCAGTCAAGGCATGGTTTCCCTCCTGTTGATTAGGTCTCAAATCCAATTAGAGAGCTGTTGATTACTATTGAGGTATGTGTGCCACTGTTGCCCACTACTGGTTATTGTGGTTCATGGGCATCCTAGCTGGATAAGATTACTGGTTGCCCCCCTCCTGTGGAAGCTTGCATGACACCTTCTGGGACTGTGAAAGCTAATCCTCAGGCTTTCAAGTCAGATGCAGCTCAGGTCCTCTGGGTCTTGTGTCCAAAGTGCATGGCGTCTTCAGCAACAGGGACTTACTTCTACCTCTTTGTGGGGAGGGGTGGAGATTGGACCACGGCTGACACCATAGCCTATAATGGTTGGGGAGTCTCTTGGACAACCCTGATCAACAGTTCAAAAGAGGGTTTCTTATACTTGGTGTTTTGTTAGATAGCTGATGTTGTCTTTTTAAGTTTAGTGAATAACACCTTAAGGTGGGTCCATGGTAGCTGCTACCATTCATGGCACTTTTCACAAGGCAATAACTCAATGAAGTTTCAACTGCAGGGGCCTATATTCTTTCTTTTTTTTTAAATATGCATTGGTGTTTTACCTGCATGTGTGTGTGTGAGGATGTCAGCTCCCCTGGAACTGGAGTTACAGACAACTGTGAGCTGTCATGTGGACTGAACAGGGTTCTTCTGGAAGAGCAGTCTGTTCTCTTAACCCCTGAGCCATCTCTAACCCCAGGGACCTATTTTCTTTTTCTTTTCTTTTCTTTTCTTTCTTTTTTTTCTGAGACATGGTTTCCCTGTGTAGCTTTGTGCCTTTCCTGGATCTGGCTATGTAGACCAGGCTGGCTTCGAACTCACAGAGATCTGCCTGCCTCTGCCTCCCAAATGCTGGGATTAAAGGCATGCACCACCACCACCCAGCTGGGACCTATTTTCAATTACAGCATTTCCATGTTTCTTTGGGGGGATAGGGTTGTTTTTGTTTTTTGTTTGTTTTTTTAAACCAACATTCGCTTCTTAAATCTCAGTAAATGGGAGGTCAGTTTCTGCCATGGAAATGTTCTTCACATTAAAATCCAAGCATGGCTTAAGCTTTCTCTGGGGATGAAGAAACAAGAGAGCAATTTTCTTAACCAGTGTGCTGAGTCAGACATAGGTTCCTAGTTATGTGGATGCAGAACCCTGTTCATCTGTTGCAAGGAGCTTGCATTTTTTTCTTTTCAGTCTCCCTAACATAGGTTCTTTTGAATAGAAGCCAGAGTCTCCCCTCTTCCACACAGCAGCAGGCAAGCCTCTCTTGCAGGGTAGATATGGGTGAAGATACACGCAAGGTCCTTGGGAAAGAGTCAATACCCCAAAGTGGGAGACATGCAGTAGTGGTTGTAGCAGGCTCCTGATTGAATGCCTGTTAGGAATCTCCTCCAGAAGCATGAATGGATCTGTGCTATGGCAATCTCCTCCAGAAGTGTGAATGGATCTGTGCTATGTGGTAGACAATCATAAAACTGACAGAGCACACTCCTGCCTTCATGCAGAGTCAGGGAGCTGGAGTACAGACAGGAAGAGAATAAGAGTCCAGACACTCTCAGCAAGGAGGTTTGTTTCTATTGAGGAACACAATGAACTGGAAAACTAGGAAATGTAGATGAAGTATTTAGTCATGTTCAGCTGTAATTTCACAAAAGTGTGATGCCGAAAAGGGAACACCAGAAGACCCGAAACAAGAGCAAAGCAGGTATATTTTTCCCCCAGGTTCTAAAATGGAGTATCTCACTTTTTCTGTTGCTGTGCTAAAACATCCCAACAAAAGCAACTTAAGGAAGAAAGAGTTTACTCTGGGTTACAGTTTAAGAGTGTAGCGCCTCATGTCAGAGAAGTAAAGGCAGCAGGAGCTTAGAGCAGCTGATCACATTCCTCCATAATCATGAAACAGCAATAAAAGCATGTGGGTACTTGAATTTTTAAAAGATCTCTGTTAAGAATTTTCATTTGTTCTCACATGAGGCTGAGAACTACAGAATGCTATGTTTAGCAAGAGCTTGCCAAAATGACAAAGCTTCCAATGATCTTAGGCAGTTTTGCATCAGTAAAGAAGGGCAGGAAAAGAAACACACACACACATACACACACACACACACACACACACACACACACACACACACACGCACACACACGCCAAATTTTTTATATTCTAACCTGTGGTTGCAGCTTTGGGAATAAAAGCTACCCATTCTCCTGAAGAATAGAGGTAGCTAACAAATGGCCACTTAGTCATGAGTGCACACGGAAAGAGAAATGCAGTGGTACAGGCTAGACTGGAGACTTTTTGTTGGATCCACTGATGTCAGAGATTTTGTGTGTGGGATAGGATAGACACAGGGAATGGGACACATAGTTAATTGATGGTGCTGTTGTCTCCACTTATTATACCAGATTGTGCCTAATTTTATTCCTCAAATGACTTTGACCCAGTGACAAGTAGAAAAATGGTAAAGCAGACTTGCCCACAGTATACACAGCCTGAACTGGGGTCTAACTGACTGAGTAGATCTGTTCTTTTCCATCTGTTGGGTCACACTGACTAGCCATGGTGTAAAAGAAAATTGGACCTCTCTTTTTGAGGGTCTCAGGATCAAACTATTCTAATTCTTCAGAATGTATCCCAAGTGAGTGTCTGGTGAGACTGAGACCACACCCAGCCAGAAAGCTTTAGCAAATAGGGGACCCATGCAAACTTGTACAGCCACTTTGGAAATCAGTATGGTGGCTTCTCAGAAAATTGGAAATCAATCTTCCTCAAGACCCAGCTATACCCATTCTTTGGCATATACTCAAGGAATGCTCAATCATACCACAAGAACACATGCTCAACTATGTTCATAGCAGCATTATTCATAATAGCCAGAACCTGGATACAACCTAGATGTCCCTCAACCAAAGAATGGATAAAAAAATGTGGTACATGTACACAATGGAGTACTACTCAGCAATAAAAAACAATGACATCATGAAATTTGCAGGCAAATAGATGAAATTAGAAAATATCATCTTGAATGAGGTAACTCAGACTCAGAAGGACAAACATGGAAAAAGATATTCCAAGCAAATGAACCTAAGAAGTAAGCTGGGGTAGCCATTTTAATATTTAACAAATAGACTTCAATCCAAAATTAATCAAAAGATAGGGAAGGAAACTTCATACTTATCAAACAAAACATCCAGCAAGATGACATTTTAATTCTTAACATCTATGCTCCAAATGCAAAGGCACCCACATTTGTAAAAGAAACATTACTAAAGTTTAAATCACACATTGACCTTCACACATTGATAGTGGGAGACTTCAGTATCCCAACTCACCAACAGATCATCCAGACAAAAACTAAACAAAGAAATATTGAAGCTAACAGGTTGTTATAAACCAAATGGACCTAACAGATATCTACAAAACATTTCATCTAAACACAAAAAATATACCTTCTTCTCAGCACCTCAGTGAACTTTCTCCAAAATTGACCACATACTCACAAGGCAAGTCTCAACAGATGCAATAAAATTGAAATAACTCCCTGTATCCTGTCAGACCTCCATGGATTAAAGCTGGATTTCAACAACAGAAACATGAAAGCATACAAACTTATGGAAACAGAACAACTCTCTACTGAATGAAAACTGGGTCAAGAATTAAAGAAATTAAAGACATCCTATAATTCAGTGAAAATGAATACACCACATACCAAAATCTATGGGACACAATGAAACTGGGGCTAAGAGGAAATTCACAGCACTGTCCATATAAAAAAAATTGGAGTAATCTCATTCTGGCAACTTAATAGCACACCTGAAACCTCTAGAACAAAAAGAAGTAAGCACACCTAAGAGGAATAGACAGCAGGAAATAATCAAACTGAGGGCTGAAATCAATTTAAAAAAAAAAAAGAAACAAAGAGAACAATACAAGGAATTGGTGGAAAAGTTGGGTTTTTTTTTTTAGAGAAAATCAGTAAGATAGACAAACCCTTATCCAAACTAACCAAAAAAAAAAAAATGGAGAGAGAATACTCAGATTAACAAAATCATAACAAAAAAATAGGGCTATAACAACAGACACTGAGGAAATCCAAAGAATCCGAAGATCACACTTTAAAAACCTGTACTTTGGGCTAGAGGGATTGGGTTGGGCTAGAACTCAATTGTTGGGAGCACTCGCTGATCTTCCAGAGGACCCAGGTTCAATTCCTAGCACCCACATGGCAGCTCAAGGCTGTCTGTAATTCCAGTTCCAGGGGAAGGGGACCCAACACCCATGGCAAAAACACCAATGCACATAAAATAAAAATAAATTTTAAAAAAAAGACCTGTACTCTACAAAATTAAAAATGTAAAAGAAATGGATAATTTTCTTGATAGATAACACTAGAGTTGTATCAAGATCAGATAAACATGCTGTGGATATTGCTCTGTATAAATAAAATGCTGATTGGTCAGTAGCCAGGCAGGAAGTATAGGTGGGACAAGCAGAGAAGAGAATTCTGGGAACAGGAAGGCTGAGTCAGGAGACTGAAGGCTGAGCCAGCTGCTGCCATGAGTACCAACATGTAAGATACTGGTAAGCCATGAGCCATATGGCAAGGTATAGATTTATAGAAATGGGTTAATTTAAGATGTAAGAACTAGATAGCTAGAAGCCTGAGCCATTCGGCCAAACAGTTTAAATAATATAAAAGTCTGTGTGTTTATTTTATAAGTGGATTGCCGGACTGTCAGGGCTTGGTGGGAGCTGGAGAGAAACTCTCCAGCTACATAAACAATTAAAATAGACCTAAAACCCCTAAGGAAATAGAAGCAGTCATTAGAAGTCTACCAACCTAAAAAAGCTCATGGCCAGAAGCACAGAATTCTACAAGACTTTCAGATAAGACTGAATACCAATATTCCACAAATTATTTCACACACACACACACAAAAAAAAAAAAAAAAACAGAAGAAACATTGCTTGATTAATTTTATGAGGCCACAGTTACCCTGATACACAAACCACACAAAGATTCATCAAAAAAGAGAACTACAAGCCAATTTCCCTTATGAACATGGATGCAAACCTACTCAATAAAATACTTTCATACTAAATTCAAGAACACATGAAACAGATCATTCACCATGACCAAGTAGATTTTATCCCAGAAATGCAGGAATGGTTGAATAAAAATAATCTCCCATATAAGCAAAATGAAAGAAAAAAACACATGATCATCTCATTAGATGCAGAAAAAGCCTTTGACAAAATCCACCCCTTCATGATAAAAATTCTTGGATGCAAAGAATGGGGATAGAAGGATCATACCTCAACATAGAAAAGGTAATTTAAGCCTATAGCCAACATCAAATTAAATGGAGAGGAACTCAAAGCAAGTCCACAAAAATCAGGAACAAGACAAGATGGTCCATTCTCTTCATATCTATTCAATATAGTACTTGGAGTTCTAACTAGAGCAATAAGACTGCTGAAGGAGATCAAGGGGATATAGATTGGAAAGGAATGATACAAATTATCATTATTTGCAGGTGATATGATAGTATACACAAGTGACCCTAAAATTTCTACTAGTGTACTCCCACAGCTGATTAAAAAAAACAAACAAACCTTCAGCTAAATGTCTGGATACAAGATTAACTCAAAGGAATCAGTAGCCCTCCTCTATGCAAGTGACAAATAGATTAAGGAAGAAATCAAGAAATCAACACCCTTCACAAAAGCCACAAATAATATAAAATATCTAGGGGTGACTCTAACCAAGCAAGTGAAAGATTTTGTATGATAAAAACTTCAAATCTTTGAAGAAAGTATCAGAAAGTCGAAAGATCTTCCATGCTCATGGATAGGTAGGATCAACATAATAAAAATGGCCATCCTACCAAAAGCAATATATAGATTCAATGCAATTCCTATCAAAATACCAACACAATTCTTTTTTTAAATTATTTTTATTTTATGTTCATTGGTGTTTTGCCTGCAGATATGTCTGTATGAGGATATTGGATCCCCTGGAACAGGAGTTAATACAGTTGTGAGCTACAATGAATTAACCTGGGCTTCTGGAAGAGCAGCCAATGCTCTTAACTGCTGAGCCATCTCTCCAGGCCCTCCAACACAATTTTTTATAGACCCTAAAAGGACAAGTCTCAACTTCATATGAAAAACAAAAAATTCCACATAGCTAAAACAATTCTAGACAATGAAAGAACTTCTGGGAGTATCGCCATCCCTAATTTAAAGCTGTACTACAGAGCTATAGTAATAAAAACCACATGGTATTGGCATAAAAACATATAAGTCAATAAATGAAATCAAACTTAAGACCCATATATAAATCCACACACTTGTGGACACCTGATTTTTTTTTATAAAGAAGCCAGAAAGACACAATGGAAAAAAGACAGCATCTTCAACAAATGGTACTGGTCTAGCTGGATGTCTGCATGTGGAATACAAATAGCTCCATATCTATCACCCTGCACAAAACTCAAGTCCAAATGGTCAAAGACTTCAACATAAAACCAGACACACTGAACCTGATAGAACAGAAAGTGAGAAATACCCTCAAATGCATTGACACAGGAGACAACTTACCAGTAGGGCAGACACTAAGTTCAACAATTATTTAATGGGACCTCATGAAACTGAAAATCTGGGTTGGGGATTTAGCTCAGTGGTAGAGTGCTTTCCTAGCAAGTGCAAGGCCCTGGGTTTGGTCCTCAGCTCTGGAAAAAGAAAAAGAAGAAGAAGAAGAAGAAGAAGAAGAAGAAGAAGAAGAAGAAGAAGAAGAAGAAGAAGAAGAAGAAGGAGAAAAGAGAAAGAAACTGAAAATCTTCTGTAAGGCAAAGGATACCATCAATAGGACAAAATTGCAACCTACAGAATGAGAAAAGATTTCCACCAACTACACATCTGATAGAGGGCTAATATCCAAATATCTAAAGAGCTCAAGAAACTAGATATGAACAAACTAAATAGTCCAATTAAAAAATGGAGTACAGATCTAGACAAAGAACTCTCAACAGAGGAACCTCAAATGGCTGAGCAACACTTAAAGAAGTGTTCAACATCCTTAGTCATCAGAGAAATATAAATCAAAACTACTTTGAGATTCCATCACATGTCAGAATGGTTAATAAGATCAATAACACAAATGACAGCTCATCTTAGTGAGGATGGGGAACATGCCTCCATTGCTGGTGAGAGTGCAAACTTGTACAGCCACAATGGAAATTAATATGGCACTTCCTCAAAAAACTGGAAATTGATCTATTTAAGGCCCAGCTATACCATTCTTGGGCATATACCCAAAAGATGCTCCATCCTACCACAAAGACACTTGCTGAACTATGTTCATAGTGGCTTTATGAATAATAGCCAGAAACTAGAAACAACCTAGATGACCCTCAACTAAAGAGTGGATAAAGAAATTATGATACATTTACACAAAGGAATATTACTCAGCTATTTAAAAGAATGACATCATGAAATTTGCAGGCATATGGACATAACTAGAAAAAAAAATAACCCTGAGTGAGGTAACTCAGGCCCAGAAAGACAAATATGGTATGTATTCACTTATAAATGGATATTAGCTGTTAAGTAAATGATAATAATGATACAACCCACAGACCCAGAAAGGCTAAGTAACAAGGAGGGCCCAAAGGGGATGCATGGATCTACCTGGAAAGTGGAAATAGAACATATTTGTGGATGGATTGTAGGCAGGTGGGAATTGGAACAGGAGGGATCAGGTTTGAGGAGAGGATGGAGGAAGAGAGTATGAGAAGAGACAACTGGAATTGAAGGGCATTTAGGGGACAATGTGGAAAACAAGTGCAGTAGAATCTCCCAGGATTCTATAAGGGTGACCCTAGTAATGGAGAATACAGAGCCTGAACCTGCCATCTTCTGTAACTAAGAAACTTCCAGTGGTGGGACTGGAACACCAACCTAGCCATAAAACCTTGACCTACAATCTATCCTGCCTGCTAGATGTGTGGGAGTAATGGAGGCAGATCTTTCAGATCTTGTGAGAATGGCCACGAGGAGAACAAGGCCCACAGAATCAACTAGTCAGGGTGTATAGGGGATCACAGAGACTGAAGCATCAGCTATGGATCCTGCATGGGTCTACCCCAGGTCCTCTTCAAATATGTTGTAGCTATTAGCCTGGTGGTTTTGTGGGACTCCTAACAGTGAGTGTAGGGCTGTCTTTGACTCTTGCCTGCTGTTAGGACCATTTTCCCACTGGAATACCTCACCCTGATATGAGGGTTTGTGCCTAGACGTATTGTAACTTGTTATGTCATCTTCAGTCAAAATCTCTAGGACTCCTGCTCTTTTCTGAAGGTAAACAAAGGAGGAGTGGATCTTGGGGAGAGAGGACCTGGGAATAGTGTGAGGAGTGGAGGGAGGGGAAACTGTAGTTGGTATGTATTACATGAGAGAAGAATAAAAAAAATCTGTAGCTTTTTATTTACTAAATATGTAATTAATGTGACACAAATCAGGAAACTGTCATTTATGTCTTTTTAAGTACCTAGAAATAAACCTAAACAAAAAAGTAAAAGATGTATACATTTAAAACTTTAAAACACAGACAAGATGGAGAAGGCCAAATCTGTTGCCTTTCTTTTTTAATTTTTAAATTATTTTATTGGTATGAGTGTTTTTCTGGCATGTATGTCTATGTACCACTTGTATGCAGTGCTCTTTGAAGCCAAAAGAAGGTGTCAGAGCCCCTGGAACAGGAGTTACAGATGGTTGTGAGCGGTCATGTGGGTTCTAGAAATTAAACTCAGGTTCTCTGGAAGAGCAGCCAGTGCACTTAACGCTGAGCTGTATCTCCAGTCTTAACCAAAAAGTGTAGCTAACCCCAGAGGTATGAGGACTCTGAAGGAGTAAAAGGGAATGTTTCTCAGCACTAACACTGCCTTCTGTTCTCAAATATGGATATTTTGTCCTCTCACGGTTTCACTGGTTTTTTCCCCATCCATTTGACCCTGGTAGTCTTTCTGCAGGCATTTGGCCCTTCTAAGTTTACACTGAATTTTACCTGACAGTGCTGTAGGATGTCTTTCTGTGTGTCAAATGTGTTACTCTGATTGCTTAATAAATAAAACACTGATTGGCCAGTAGCCAGGCAGGAAGTATAGGCGGGACAAGCAGAAAAGAGAATTTTGGGAAGTGGAAGGCTGAGACAGAGAGACACTGCCAGCCGCAGCCATGACAAGGGAGATGTAAGGTACCGGTAAGCCATGAGCCACGTGGCAAAGTAAAGATTAATAGAAATGGGTTAATTTAAGGTAGAAGAAGTAGATAACAAGAAGCCTGCCTCGGCCATACAGTTTGTAAACAATATAGTTCTCTGTGTGTTTGAGAGCCCCTGCTGGACTGGTGGGTGAGAGAGATTTGTCCTGACTGTGGGCCAGGCAGAAAAACTCTAGCTACATGACACAGCCATATATTCCTGGCCTCTAAGGAGGTATGAAGAAAAGACTGTTAATAAGAGACCAGAAGATGGATCTTGTCTCCACTAGGGATTTTCACAAACATGATGCAGAAACTCCAAAGTGATATCCACAGAAATCTTTAATCTGATACACCACTGAGCTGAAGTGCCCATGACTCAGCCTTCAATCAAGATTGAATTGTGATCAGCCAGCAAGGCTGTTATTTGCATGGCAAAGATTACACAACTGGAAATTATATGCAGAGTGGTTCACAGTAATCTCACAAAACTGTACATCAGCTAGTATAACCTGTCCTCTGTAAGACAAACTGCTAAATGGTCTTATTGGTAAAAACAAAAACAGCCAGATATTGGTGTGAAAACTGAGACATCAGAGGACATGCCACAGCCAACCTCACCTCACCAACTCCTCAGCTTCCAGAGAGACCTACTTCCTATATACCCATGCCTATATGCCTTTCTGTCCCTGCCCTCTTCCTTCCTCTCTCTACCCAGCTACATCGCTTCCTCTTTCTGCCTAGCTCTATCACTTCCTGTCTGTCTGTATACACAGACCTCCAGACCTCCCTGGTTAGTGCTGGGATTAAAGACATGTGCCACCACACCTGGCTCTGTTCCCAGTGTGGCCTTGAACTCACAGAGATCCAGATGGATCTCTGCCTCTCAAATTCTAGGATTAAAAGCATGTACTACCATTGCCTTACTTCTGTGTTTACTATAGTGGCGGGATTTTTCCTCTGATCCTCAAATAAACTTTATTGGGATGCACAAATAAAATGTCACCACATTTCCCTTTTTGTTGTCTAAAATTTTAAAAAGTTATAACTAATATAAGAAAAACTATATACAATAAGTACAATAGCTATATACAATATATGCAGGCAATAAATATATCAACAATGTCTAGTCCATTTGTATTTGACAAATTCAGTGAAAATATTCCATTATCTATCCTCTTTTGGTGAGTACAAAATGTACCTAATTCACTTTCTATCCTAACTTGTGTTATCAACTGAAAACTATTTTTTGATATCTTTCAAACTTATATGCTTTACATGTCTTTAATGAGTTTCTTTACTGAATTTGTTAACAAGGAAAACTTTAACTATAATTATTTAATCTTCAACTCCCTCAGAGACCCAAGAAGAAAATAATGTTACCTAGTTAAACAGGAAGTACAAACAAGTGACTTCCAAAAGATATGAGTTATAACAGAAACAGCTGCCTGGACAGTCACTCGAGATTTCTCTGCAATGTTGGGGTATCCTCTTCTGTTATCAAAACATCTTAAATGCTATATTCTGTAGAACTTTGAAGTGTTTGAAGATGACTTGTTTATCTAAAATATATTGCAGCTTGACCTTGAAAATATATCTAATATGACTATAAGTTTGATTGTAATGAGTAACTACTAACTTACATTTCTTTATATCCTAATTAGTTGGTAATAATAACTTTAAAGGATTAGCAAATTACATTACATTGTTAAATGAAATGTATAGGTACAATACCTTGAACAAGATTAGAAATATATATACTGTTCTTTCATAAAAAATCAAACCAAATTTGTATCAATATACCTAATTTGTATACAATATACAAAAATCCAATCCAATGTAAAATATTTAAAACTAGTAGTTGCCTATTAAAAGTAGATTCAATAATCTACCCTTTTAATCTTATCCATATCCATATTCTCTCTTTTTTCTTTTCAGAGAAGATTCAATAATCTACCCTTTATCCATCATTTCTATATATTTATTCAGAGCAGATTCAATAATCTACCTTTAATCTAAATCTTCTTTTTTCTTTTTCCTTTTTTAAAAACAAGAACCTTAAGTCTAATATCCTCTGTTTAGTCTTTTTCCTAACCATTAACAATAACAACTTGTAAACCAACCATTCTAAACAATGACAATTATGCAAAACCCATTGAAAGACCAAAAACCATGCACCTCACCTATTGGGAATGTGGGCATCATGTTCTTAAAATTATTTCCTGCTGTATAAGGGTTAAGGCATCTTTAGGGGATCCTGAAAAGAAAAAATTGGGGTTAATTGTCAAGTCCTGGGAGAGATAGCTATATCATTTTTTGTCCAGTCTCTGCATAATGTGAAAGTGCAGGGCTTGTCTCAAGTCCTTGCTCGAGTAGTCTCTGAATCTGGATCATCTCAGCTAGCCATCTCAAAATTGTCCTGAGCAGTTTGTAGTCCAAAGTCAATCTTTGGGTGGTGTTTGTCAGCTTAAGTGGTATCATTATCCATGTGGAATTGTCATTGTGGGGCCCCATCATCTTTTTGGAGACTCCAAATTTGCTGTTATGCATGGTCATGATTCCTTGCAGAAAATTGATAAAGACTCAAACACAAAATCATGTCCTGGGAGCTAGATGAAGCCTTTTTTCAAGAATTAGTTAGTACTCTATTTGACCATCAATATCATGACAAAAGTTTAAATATATATATATCTTATAAATTTTGATATAAAAGTCATACCTTAAGAAAAGTTTTAAAGGATCAAAATAAAATCAAAGAATTGAGACTAGTGACAATAGAATAGTCCCTTAATTTTAGTTTTCTTTTGTCCCATATCAAATGGCTCTTCTGACATGATACAGAGATTTTAGATTTTCCTTTTAACAAACATAATTGGGCTTAGAGAAGGAGACAGCCATTCCCCAATTCCAAAGCCAGCTTTAATTTTTAATTGAACTGGGACTACATAAAGACCATTTGTGTTAAGTATCTGTAGAGAACAGCAGAAACAAACATTTAAAAAGACTTATGAAATTTTATATATGATATACCAATAGGCCAATTTACTCCTTTTGGGGAGACATTTACTCTGGATGATTTGTCCTTTTTCTTCAGATGTCTCATTTGTCCAGTGTTCTTCAGATTCCTTAGCCTTTATTCTCCTGAAAGACAAAAACAAAAACCCTTCCCCAAGCCTAACTTTGGGAAGGTTCCCTTTTGGCAAGTTATATCTGATTAAATGAAAAGGTATATGTTAATGGTATAAGTTAGTTTAAATTGGATGGTCATGCTGGTCGATGAACTATCATCTCTTCTAAACAAGATGTCTCTATTGTTCAAATCAAACCTTTATCAATTTTGATGGTATCCACAATTTTTTTCCCCTGTAGAAACAAAAGCAAAACCTCGTTCCCAATATAATACATATTCTGGTTTCCCTTCTGAGGTCAGCACATCCTTAAAGTATATAAGCAGATTTAATTCTGTATTTTTTTTATTATCCAATGTCTCTCCACAGCTGTTGCTCCTTTCTCATTAGCAATGAGAAAATTCAAAGTTAATAGAGCATTATGTAATCTATTTCTGAAGGTTTTTGTTACCCCTTCCTGTTTATTTAGCATATCCTTTAGAGTTCAATTTGATCTTTCTGTGACTGCTTGGCCTGTAGGATCATGTGGTATATCTGTAATATGCTTTATATTGTAATAAGCAAAAACTGTTTCATTTTACCAGAGACATGTGCTGGAACATTGTCAGTTTTAATTTGTTCAGATATACTCATGATGACCATAACTTCTAGCAAATGTGTGATTACAGAATCAGCCTTTTCAGAACTCAGAGAAGTTGCCCATTAAATCCTGAATAGGTATCAATGGTGTAGTATACATATTTCAATTTTCCAACTTCTACAAAATAAAATACATCCATCTTCCAGATTTCATTCCTCTGAGTACCCTTTGGGTTACATCCTGCTGGTAGTGGAGTTTGGTTGTAAAAAGAACAAGTAGGACATTTCCTTATAATATCCTTGGCTTGTTGCCAGGTTATGGAAAAATCCTTTTTTACTAAATCTTTTTTTTTTTTTTTTTGCCAGAGCTGAGGACCGAACCCAGGGCCTTGTGCTTGCTAGGCAAGTGCACTACCACTGAGCTAAATCCCCAACCCCAGAAAAATCCTTTTTGAAACCCTTACTATTGACATGATTTTTTTTATGGAATTCTGAGGCCTCTTGCACATTTCCTATCTATCGTTTATTGATTGTCCCATTACCTTGTGCTAGCGGGACTGGCAGACCTCCATGGGATCAGATATAAGTTGTATATAAAGGATGATTTTTATTCCTGATTATATTTGTAGCTGAATAAATAAGGAAGTTAATTCTGACTCATCATGAATAAATCCTGCAGTTTCAATATGGAAGACCACTCTTTCAGCATACTAAGAGTCAGTAACTACGTTGAAGGGTTCCAAAAAATCCATTAATACTATCAGAATAGCATATAACTCCAATTTATGAACCAAATTATAAGGACTTTGAACCACTTTACTTAAATTTTCTGATTTGTAACCTGCCTTTCTTTGTTTGTTTGCATCTGTATGAAATGTAGGGACTCCAGATATTGGTGTTTCCCATACAATTTGAGGCAGGATTCAGTTAGCTCTCTTTATAAGTTGAATTCTGTTGCTTTTAGGATATTTGTTGTTAATCTCTCCCAAAATTACTGCAAGCTCTTTGCCAAGGTTCACTTTCTTCCCATAATTTGTCAATTTCATCATTAGTTAAATGTACTACAACTTCTGCTGGGTCTATTCCTGCTAATTGATGAAGTCTCAACTTCCTTTTAAAATCAACTCAGAGATCTTTCCACATAAGTTTTTAATTTTTTACTCTGTTTATTTGGTAGAAATATCCATTTCAAAATAATATCTTACCCCTGCATTAAAATTCCTGTACAAAAATGCTTAGAGGGTAAAATAACCAAAATTCAATCAAGGTTTGGATCCACATGTGCATCCATTTCTTTTCCACCAAAGCCAATTCTCTCTCACCTTCAGCTGATAACTCTCTTGGACTACTTAAGTCCTTGACACCCTCTAAGGTTTTGAACAAATTACTCAGTTCATCAGTTTTTACCCTAACAACAGTCCACAGATAGGAAATGTCTTCGAATAATCTTTGAAAGCCATTAAAAGTCCATAATTGATCTGCATTCAAGAAACACACTTCAACATCAAGGATATATGTTACCTCAGGGTAAAGGGTTGGAAAAAAGATATTTCAAGCAAATGGACCTAAGTGTCACAAGGTGTAGTGGGCCATGATGTAAACACAGCAGTTGGCAATTAATAATTCAGATGTCAACCCACCAGATAAATAATTCTCTGATGGAGAACACTATTCAAGCAAAGCTTATGGGACCACAGACTCTGTGAACTGGTTTTGTCTATAATTTCACATGTGCAAAATCTGCTGTGGAATCTCTGCATTACTGTGTGTTTTCATGTAGTAAGTACATGTAACTTCATGATTAAATCTTAATCTTATGGACACTTATATCTGTGGACTGTCTAAGGATGACTCATCATTAAGATGTATAATTTTGATGAATAGAAATATACTAGGATATGCTTTGTACCTGGGTCTATTGTTCCACAAGGACTGTAAGACACTTAGAAGCCTATTTTATTTCTTTAGGTAAGACTGACAAAACAAGCTACATACATTTAACTAATTTATGCCTCAGAACAAATTCAAACTAGACTAAATGCTTTGTAAGATAAACCTCCACAGAAAACACACAGGGACACATTCCCAGATGTCTGATTATGGAACCAAAGCCAGGCACAAAATAAATTTGCTGACAGCTTCCCCACTTGCTAAAAGTCTAGCTGATAACACAGATCAACAACTAACACCCTACACAAATTTCTCAAGCAATTAACTCTCTGCCACAAATTTCTAACCTAAGATTTTTAATAAAAGACTCAAAGGTCAGCTAACTGTTTATTGTTTAGGTCCTGGATAACAATTAATCAATTAGCCAAGTCCAGAGAGAAATAGTTTTATGTCCAGCTACTTTGGGAAAAAATTTGCAATTATCCAGGGCTACAGAGAATTGTCTGGCCTCACAGCCTCGAATAAAGAATTACAAGTTCCCTTCCCTGTAATCTGAGGTTGCAAGTAGGATAAAAAAATATATAATTTTTTTTTAAGGTTTCGGATGTTTTCAGTGCCACTGCCCAGGAAAGTGCCAAACCCCTTGCCAAATCCACCTATGTATTGCTATGGTAAATGGCTCTACTACTTATTGTTTACTCGAGGAATTTGTTATAACCCTGAGAAGTAGCTTTGTAACCTTTTTATTGCCAAAAGCTTGTTGTTAAAGGTGTATATATGCTGTGTGAACAGAGAACCTGCAGAGAATCGGAGCTGGAAAAAATAAGGTGAATGACCCTCAGTTCATATCTGAGTCTTTTTCCTTTAGATCAATAAGAAATTGTCCTAAGTCCCACTACTCTAAAAAGCATTCTTTTGCAAGCCTGGATGCAGTTCTGGGAGATGGTTTCACAGGCTGAAATACCTAAAAAGCAAGCCGGTGTAGCCATTTTAATACCTAATAAATAGACTTCAAACCAAAATTAATCAAAAGAGATGAGAAGGGTAGAACACTACATAGTTATCAAAGGAAAATTCCACCAAGATGGTATTCTAATTCCTAACAACTATTCCCCGAACACAAGGGCACCCGCATTTGTAAAAGAAACACTACTACAGCTTAAATCACACATTGAATCTAACACACTGAAAGCAGAAGACTTCAATACCTCACTCTCACCAATGGACAGGTCAATCAGACAAAAACTAAACCGAGAAATGCTGGAGCTAACTGACATTATAAACCAAACAAACCTAAGAGATATTTACAGAACATTCCACCCAAACACAAAAGAATATACCTTCTTCTCAGCACATCACAGAACTTTCTTCAAAGTTGACCACACACTTGACTACAAGGCAAGTCTCAATAGATATAAAAAAATTGAAGTAACCCCCTGTATCCTTTTTTTTTTAAGATTTATTTATTTATTATGTATACAGCATGTATGACTGCAGACCAGAAGAGGGCGCTAGATCTTATTACAGATGGTTGTGAGCCACCATGTGGTTGCTGGGAATTGAACTCAGGACCTCTGGAAGAGCAGCGGTGCTCTTAACCTCTGAGCCATCTCTCCAGCCCCAACCCCCATTATCCTATAAGACAATCATGGATTAAAACTGGACATCATCAACAACAGAAACAATAGAAAGCTTACAAATTCATAGAAACTGAACAGCTGTATGGTCAACAGAAAAAATTAGTCAAGACAAAAATAAAGAAATTAAAGGCTTTTACTGTGTATGACTTTCTGTATGCTGTGAATATGTGTTGCTCTGATTGGTTGATAAATAAAGTTGTTTGGCCTATGGCAAGGCAGCTTAGAAGCAGGTGGGAAATCCAAACAGATAGACAGGAAGAGAAAGGCAAGGCAAGGCAAGGCAGACACTGTGAACTGCCACCAGGAGAAGCAAGATGTAAAGGTATTGGTAAGCCACAAGCAATGTGGCAAAGTATAGATTTATAGAAATGGGTTAATTTAAGATACAACAGCTAGCTAGCAAGAGGCCTGCCATAGACCATACAGTTTGTAAGTAATGTAAGCCTCTGTGTGCTTAATTGGGTTTGAGCAGCTACAGGACCTGGTGGGACATAAGAAAACTTCCAGCTCCAGGCTTTCTAGAATTCAGTGAAAATGAATACACAACATACCCAAGCTTAAGGGACACATGAAAGCAATGGTAAGAGGAAGTTCATAGCACTATGTGCCTACGTGAAAAAAAACCAAAAACTGGAGATATCTTATACTAGCAACCTAATAGCACACTTTAAAGCTCTAGAACAGTAGTTCTCAACCTTCTCACTGCTGTGACCCTTTACTACAGCTCCTCACGTTGTGGTGACCCCCAAACATAAAATTATTTTGTTGCTACTTTACAACTGTAATTTTGCTACTGTTATGAATCATAATATAAATACCAGGTTGGAAGCTTCTGCTCTAGAACACAAAGTAAACACACCCAAGAGAAGTAGCCAGCAAGAAATTATCAAACTGAGAGCTAAAATCAATAAAATAGAAACAACAAGAACAATACAAAGAATCAAAAAAACAGAGTTTGTTGCGAATTCTACCGAACTTTCAAAGAAGAGTTAATATCAATACTCCTCAAATTATTCTACAAAATAGAAACAGAAGGAATATTGCTTAATTCATTTTACGAGGCCACAGGTTATCATCCTAATAACCTCAAAAAGACTTTACAAAGAAAGAGAATTACAAACCAATTTCCCTTATGAACATGGATGCAAAAATATTCAATAAAATACTTAAAAATGGAATCCAAGTCACATCAAAAAGATCATCCACCATGACCAAGTAGGCTTTGTTCAGTATCCACAAATCAGTAAATATAAGTAAACTGAAATTTAAAAAAACAACAACAACAACAAGATAATCTCATTAGATGCAGAAAAAAAAAGCCTTTGACAAAATCCAACACCCCTTCATGATCAAAGTCCCTGGGACTAGGAATACAAGGGATATACTTAAACATAATAAAGGCGATTTACAGAAAGTCTGTAGCCAATGTCAAATTAAATGGAGAGAAACTCAAAGCAATTCCACTAAAATCAGGAAGAAGACAAAATTGCCCACTCTCTCTAAATCTATTCAATATAGCATTTGAAGTTTTAGCTAGAGCAACAAGGAGATCAAGGGAGTATAAATTGGAAAAGGAAGAAGTCAAACTATCATTATTTGCAGATGATATGATAGTATACACGAGTGACCCTAAAAAAACTACTAGAGAAATCCTACAGCTGGTAAACACCTTCAGTGAAATAGCTGGATACAATATTGACTCAAAGAAATCAGTAGCCCTCCTATATATATACAAATGATGAACAGACTGAGGAAGAAATCAAGGAAACAACAACATTCACAATAGCCTCAAGTAATATAAAATATCTTGGGGTCTCTAACCAAGCAAGTAAAAGACTTGTATGATAAATACTTCAAGTCTTTGAAGAATGAAATTGAAGGAGATATCAAAAGATGGAAAGATCTCCTATGCCCATGGATTGGTAGGATTAACATAGTAAAAATGGTCATCCTATCAAAAGCAATCTACAGATTCAACACAATTATCATCAAAATTCTAATGCAATTCTTTACAGACCTTTACATGACAATTCTCAGCTTCATATGGGAAAAAAAAAAGTTAGTTGAAACAATCCTGTATGATAAAGAACTGCTGAAGGTATCACCATCCCTGATTTCAAGTGGTACTACAGAACTATAGAAATAAAAACTACATGATTTTGGCATAAAAACAAACACACTGATTGATGGAATTGAATTGAAGACCCAGTCATAAATTCACAAACCAATGGACAACCTGAGTTTTTATAAAGAATCCAGAACTAGACACTGAAAAAAAGAAAGGCATCTTCAACAAATGATGCTGGTCAAACTAGAGATCTCCATGTGGAAGAACGCAAATAGATTCGTATTTATCACCTTTCACAAAACTCAAGTCCAAATGGATCAAAGACCTCAACATAAAACCAGACACACTGAACCTGATAGACAAGAAAGTGGGGGGAATTCTGAACATATTGGCACAGGAAACGACTTTCTGAACAGAATACCATTAGCACAGGCACTAAGACCAACAATTAATTAATTATTGGGACCTCATGAAACTGAAAAGCTTCTATAAGGCAAAGGACACTGTCAATTGGACAAAGAAGCAGCCTACAGAACGGAAAAAGATTTTTGCCAATTCCACAGCCAATAGAGGTCAAATATTCAAAATACAGAAAGAGTTCAAGAAACTGGGTAATAAAAAAAAAAAAATCAAACAATCCAATTTTTAAATGGTAAAGAAAGAGAATTCTTTTTGTTGTTCCTTTTTTTTCATTTTTCTTTATTAAGAAACTTTCTACTCACTCTACATACCATCCACAGATTACCCCCACCTCCCTCCTCCCTCCTTCCAACCCCAAGCCACCCCGCATCCACACATCCCCCAAATCAAAGTCTCCCATGGGGAGTCAGCAGAGCCCGGCACACTGAGCCTAGACAGGTCCAAGCCCCTTCCCACTGCACCAAGGCTGTGCAAGGCATCACACCACATACACCAGATTCCCAGAAGCCTGCCCATGCACCAGGGACAGATCCTGATCCCCCTGCCTGGGTGCCCCCCAAACAGTTCGAGCCAAACAACTGTCTTCTGTATCCAGAGGGCATAGTCCAGTCCCATGGGGGCTCCACAGCCACCAGTCCACAGTTCATGGGCTTCTACTAGTGTGGCTGGTCATCATAAACATAGAGTTCTTTTTTTTTTTAAAGATTGATTTATTTATTATGTATACAGAAGAGGGCACCAGATCTCATTACAGATGGTTGTGAGCCACCATGTGGTTGCTGGGAATTGAACTCAGGACCTCTGGAAGAGCAGTCAGTGCTCTTAACCTCTGAGCCATCTCTCCAGCCCAAACATAGAATTCTTAAAAAAGGTGTTGTAGTTTGAATGTAATTGACCCCCATAATCTTATATGGAGTGGCACTATTACAAGATGTGGCTTTGTTGGCATGGGTATGGCCTTGGAGGAAGTGTGTCACTGTGGAGACAGGCTTTGAGTCACAGCTCATATGGGCAAGAATGTAGAAAGGGAACACTCCTCCATTACTGATAGGAGTATAAACTTGTACAGCCACTATGGAAACAAATATAGCAGTTCTTCAGAAAACTGGTAGTCAATATACCTCAAAACCCAGCTATACCACTCTTGGCTGTATTCCCAAAGGACACTCCATCCTACTACAAGGACACTTGCTCAACTATGTTCATTGTGGCTTTATGCATAATAGCCAGAAATAGGAAACAACCTATATATCCCTCAACTGAAAAATGAATAAAGAAATTGTGGTACATTTATATTGGTGAAATTATTAAGGCCACTCCTTGTAGTTAAAAGGGAGGTTTATTTTGTGGGGTAACTTACAAATGAAGGGATAGGTTGTAGGGTCTAGCAAAGGTATGGCACAGTCTGGTGGTGTTCTCTGGAGAACTCTGCTCAGTCTACCTCCTGTGTCCAGCGCCCCTCCTCTCTATCTTGGGTCTTCTGCTTCCTCCTCCACCCCGCCTTGTGGGCGTGACCATTACCGAAGCCTCAATAGGGGTTGGAACTTCCAGGCCAATGCTGGGATGGCTATCCACTACACATTTACACAATGGAGTATTATTCAGCTGTTTAAAAATGACATCATGAAATTGTCAGACAAATGGACAGAAGTAGAAAAAATCATCCTGAGTGAGGTAACGCAGACCCAGAAAGACAAATACGGCATGTATTCACTTATAAGTGGATAGTAGCTATTAAGTAAATGACAATTAAGCTACAATCCAGAGACCCAGAGAGGTTAGATAAAGAGGGGGGCTATAGGAGGGAAGCACAGATCTCCCTGGGAAGGGGAAATACCATAGATTTGGCAGGTAGACTGGGCAGGTGGGGAGAGGAGTGGAAGGGATCAGGTGTTGGGAGGGGGAAGGATAGAGGGAGAGAGTACAGGGAGAGACAGCTGGAACTGGGGGCATTTGAGGACTGGTGTGGAAACCTAATGCAATGCAAACTTCCTAGAATCTATAAGGGTGATCCTAGTGAGGACTTTTAGTAACAAAAGACACAGAGTCTGAACTGGCCATCTTTTGTAGACAGGCAAGGCTCTTAGTAGCAGGACTGGGTTTCATTCCATTGAATTATTGACCAAGAAGGTCCTGCAAAGATCCCTAAACAATCCAGGCTGATGCTAGGACAAAAGGTCATCCTCTGAAAACTGACAGTGGGGCCCATTGCCAAGGACAGCTTCCACATAGCTCATCAAATGTAGTCAGGTTGAGTTGCTGCAAGCTTGGAGCCTTCATTCACCCTACATTCTAGTCTCCTTGGTGTGAGAAGATACTCTGTAGCTATGGAAAAAAGAAACCAACACAGCCACAAAACCCTCCATCTATAATCTGTCCTGCCTATAAAATGTGCTGGGCCAATGGTGGTCCAGAACTTGTGAGAGTGGACAACCAATGTTTGGTTTAACTTGAGGCTCATGCCACAAGAGGGAGCCCATGCCCTCCCTATACTACCTGGATGGCCAAGAAACAGAGATTGGATAACCTAACCTAGGGTGAACCAACAGGACTAGGGGAAAAAATCAATGAAATGATTCCTAATGATATTCTGTTATACTCATAGATAGGTACCTTGTCCAGTCAGAGAGGCTTCCTCCAGCAGTAGATTGGAGCAGATGCAGAGATCAAAGCCAGACATTATGAAGAGGTAAAGTCTACATTGGAGGTCTCTATCAGGTCCCTCCCTCAGAGATACGGGAACACTATGTATGAGGGAGATGAAAGACTGTAGGAGTTGGAGGGAATGGAAAACATCGGGAGAACATGGCCCACCAGGTAAAACAAGCAGGGCTTACATGGACTCACAGAGACTGAAACAGAAGGCACAGGGTCTGCATGGGTCTGCACCAGGTCCTCTGCATATGTTTTATAGCTGTTAGCTTGGTGTTTTTGTGAGATTCTTAACAGTGGGGGTGAGCGTATAACTGACTCCTTTGCCTGCTCTTGGGACTCTTTTCCTCCTATTGGGTTGCACTGTCTAGCCTCAATATAAGGGCTTTTGCTTCGTCTTATTGTGTCTTGTTTTGTCCTATTTGACTGTTATCTCTTGGAGGCCTGCTCTTTTCTGACAGAAAACGAAGGGGAGTGGACCTAGGGGAGAGGGGAGATGTTGGGGGAGTTAAGATGTTAAGTGGTTGGGATTACTGTCATTTAATTAAAAAAAGAACAGTCCTACAAGTATTAATAGCTTCTGTATAATAAAAAATTGTATGAAAACTGCCAGGCGGTGGTGGCGCACGCCTTTAATCCCAGCACTCAGGAGGCAGAGCCAGGCAGATCTTTATGAGTTCGAGGCCAGCCTGGTCTACAGAGCCAGTTCCAGGACAGGCGTAAAGCTACACAGAGAAACCCTGTCTCAAAAAACAAAAACAAAACAAAACAAAACAAAATCGTTTTAAAACTTGTATGAAAACCATAAAATACTATAACAGGAAAAATTGTAAAAATAAATGAAAAGGGTATTCAGAGCTGAGGATGGTGACACAGGCCTGCAATCCTCAGAATGTGCAACTCGTAACTCAAGACCAGACTCTAATACATGAGGCTCTATCTCAAAAGAACAACAACAAAAAAAAGTGAAATAAAAGCATTGATTGCAGCAATACTCATACTGCAATTTTGAACACTAAGTGTTAGACAAAAAGATGAATACTTTAAAACCTAAGTGTCCAACAAAAAGATGAATAGTTCAATAAATTGTGGTAAAGTCAAAAAGTGGAAAATTATATCCAAACAGTGATTTCAAACTGTCTTTGACAATATAAGAAAATGTTGGCTGGGCAGTGGTGGCGCACGCCTTTAATCCCAGAACTTGGGAGGCAGAAGCAGGAGGATCCTTGAGAGTTCAAGGCCAGCCTGGTCTTCAGATAGAGTGCCAGGACGGCTACAGCTCTACACAGAGAAACCCTGTCTTGAAAAACCAAAAAAAAAAAAAAAAAAAAAAGGAAAATGTAAAATAAATAAATGTTGACAAGGGTATGGGAAAATTGAAATCCTCATACATTTCTGGTAGGAATAAAAAATATTTTAACCAGCTGGGCGGTGGTGGCACATGCCTTTAATCCCAGCACTTGTGAGGTAGGAAAAAAAATATTTTAACCATTTTAAACCTATTATTCTATAAATAGCCTGATTCGATTCGTTGTGACACACATGGGGGGATAGAAGGAATGTAACTGACTGAGCAGAAGAAGATAAGCAGGACTGGGAGGAAACAAAAGGGGTTAATAAGGGTGAACATGATCAAAATATATTGTACGCTGTATCAATTGCTTTTCTGCTACTTTGATAAAACACCATGAGGCAATTTACAGAAGAGTTTATTTGGGTTTATGATTCCAGAGGGTTAGATGAATGGTTAGGTTAGTCCATGGAGGCAAAAGGACAGAAGAGTTTATTTGGGTTTATGATTCCAGAGGGTTAGATGAATGGTTAGGTTAGTCCATGGAGGCAAAAGGCAGTTATTGTGGCAGAAACAGGAAGCTGAGGACTCACATCTTGAACTGCAATCAAGAAGCAAAGAGTGAACTTAAAATGGCACAAGTCTTTAAGTCCAAGCTACCTCCAATGACATGCTTCCTCCTGCAAGCCCACACCTCCTAAGCCTCCCCCAAAAGCACCACCAACTGGAGACCAAGCATTCTGATACTATGGAGACATTCAAACCACCATATATACATTTATTAAATTTCATTGATATGAAGTCTATTATTGTGTTATTAACATGCTAATAAAAACTTTTTAAAAAGAGAAAGTATCTGGTTTTTCACAATTCTTCTTGGGTTCCCAGTCCTAGATCTGGCAGTCCCAGTTCTTTGGAACTCTGGAGATGGTGGACACCATGGCAGGAAGGTGTAGCACAAACCTTCTTATCTCTTGGGCCAAGAAGCAAGGAAAAGAACAGGATACTGAGTTCTATAATTCCCTTTAAAGCACACTTTCCTCTGACCCAAAGATCTCCCACTAGGTCCTACTTTCTAAAAGTCCCAAAATTACTCCCCTGGGGACCAAGTCTATAACATGTGAATCTTTGCCGGGCATTGACATCCAATCTATAACATTTTTCACTGACCCCAAGAGCCAATGTCCATCAAAGGTTCACATGCAAAAGAAATAAAGCATTTGGCCTCTTTTAATCAGTGCTAGCAACGACACTAAGCTTAGCCATACTTTTATATATACACTATTTATTCTATCCCAACAGACCCCCTTAGCATTGTACAAAAGTTCCAAGTTCAAAGTCTCTACCAGGACTCAAAGCCAATTCAAATTTGAATCCCTACCAAAATTAAAAAGAAAAAGTGCTGTGGAATAATCCTTCCATAAACTGTGAAGATGTGTTGGTTTCATTGTTAATGAAAAGCTGACTGGCCAATAGCTAGGCAGGATTTTCAGGGCAGAGAGAATACTGGGAGGAAGGAGAGCAGAGTCAGAGGAGTTGCCAACCAGACTTGGAAGAAGCAACATGAAAAGCACATAGATGAGGCAAATGAGCTTCAGGGCAGCACATAGATTTATAGAAAATGGTTAACTTTAAGTTATAATAGTTAGTTTAAAACAAGTCTAAGCTATTGGCCAAGCATTTATAATTAATAATAAGTATCTGTGTGGTTATTCAAGAACTGGCCGGCAAGAAAGGAAAAAAAAAAAAAAACAAAAAAACAAAAAACAAAACAAAAACTCCAAATGGCATCTAATGTGGGCAATGTAGATCCACATACTACCTGAGAAAGCTTTTTTTTAAAAAGGCTCCAAACACATAAAAACAGAGCCAAGAGTAGCTCACAGTCTCATACCAACTGCAGTTCAGAGATTCATCTCCTGACAGCTGCCTACAGGATGAAGCCAGCTGCCAATCATCATATACTACCACAATGCACTAAGCTGAGCAGTGCCAGCAGCTGACATAGCAGTTTAAGATTCATCTCATAAAACAATGTAGATGCTGAGTAAAGATAGACCCAGATTGGAAAACAAAAAACAAAAAACAAAAAACAACAACAAAAAAAAACACCTCTGAATGGGCCACAGTGTGTTTAAAAAATGTAGGCTTGGGAGAAAAAAGAGAAAGAATGTATATAATCAAAGACTTTTAAATAGTTTAAAAATAATAAAGTCCAGTCTGGGGTGGTGGTGTATACCTTTAATACCAGCACTCAGGAGGCAGAGGCAGGCAGATCTCTGTGAGTTAGAGGCTAGTCTGGGCTACAGAGTGAGTTCCAGGAAAGGTGCAGAGAAACCCTGTCTCTAATAATAATAATAATAATAATAATAATAATAGTAATAATAATGTCCTTAAAAAAGAAATAAAGTAATAAAAAATATAACAAGCCATGTAAAGATGAAAGATACATAGAGTCAGAATTCTGTATATTATGTTGTCTTTGAATTTTTTGATTGTTGATGAATGAACAACAGCTACTAAAACACATTGGATTATGAAGGCTGATAAATTAAAACAACTTATATATTTTAAAAATGTCTTGACTTCAAAATGGAAGCTAAAGGATATGTTGCTTTAGGGAAGAGGTTATGCTTTTGTTCCTACAGTAAACAAAAGGCTATGGATTCATTCAAGGTTAAAGATGATCAGGTTTGATCGAGGAAGACCCCTGGAAATCCTGATTACAGACAAAAAGAAATAAACCTACAAAAACTACAGAATACATAACATATATTTTATCTGCTCAAACGTAAAAGAAAAAAATAACCTCTGGCTGACCTGTATATAATGCACAGTCTATGCTTGTACTAATACAGGTATGTATGTTACCTTTAAAAGTTAATCCATTTTCAGAGCAAGAGAACCAGACACCAATAAAAACAGATGGCCCAGGTGATCCAGCATCCAGAACAGCTTCAAGGCTACTGGCTGAGATGATCCAGCCTCACAGACTACTTCAGCCAACACTCAACAATTATCCTACTTTTCTCAGGATTCTCCCAGCATCCTCAGACAACAGGAAGTAGTCTCAACAACAACAACAACAACAACACCCTCATTCTCAAAAGATAGGTTATATATGTTTGTTATCATTTAAGGGGGGTTGGTTACAGGTTGTTATTGGTCAGAGTTAGAAAAAAAGCTAAACAAAAGAGTTAAATTCAAAGATCTCTTTCAAAAGGAAAATATGATATAGAAATGATGAGATAAAAGGGTAGATTATTAAATCTACTTTAATCCAAAAATCAACTATTAATCTCAAAATATTTGACACTGGTATGGATTTTGGTTTTATGGATACAAATTTAAAGTTAATTTTGGAATGCTGTATGTATGTTTCTACTCTTGTTTGCAGTATTGTGTTTATACAGCTCATTTAAAAATGTAATGTACGATAAAAAATGCAGGTTAATAGTTAGTCATCTATAATAAACTTGTAGTCATATTAGGTATGTTTTCAAGGTTAAACAGATATTTTTAGATAGATGGTCTTCAAACACTTCAAAGACCTACCGAGTATAGCATTTAAGGTGTTTAATAACCTAAGGCTTTTCCTAACAGTGAGACACATCTGCTCCTGACAATACCAATTTACTTCAAAAAAGATGATGGTCATTGAAGAACCTCCATAAGGAATTTGCTTCCTTTATGGCAAAAGCTAACCATTTGGGCAGAAAAACTTCCCTTGCTGCAATTGCAGACAGTATACTGTCCAAACTGGCCCAGCGGGACACAAAAGAAAGAGACTGCCAACTTTGCCAAGACAAAATAGGATAGTCCTTCAAAATTCCCTGCTTCTCAAAAATGTCTGTCAGCTATAGTAGGTCTATAGTCCTAAGACAGAACTTTGGGTGACTGTCCAGGGAGACAGATGCCCCTGTTATTAGGTAATATTACACCATTCTGAGGTCTTTGATGGAGTTAACAACTAAATAATTATGCTTAAAGTTTCCCTTAGTTATAATAAAAGGTAAATTAGACATAAAACTTTGGACTCACAAAGATAAGATAAATAATAAAATATTTTTTCAAATGTTGCTAAGTACAAATGGACTGTATTTGTAACTGTAATTCTTACTTGATATATAATTTTACTATGTTAAAGTTAAAACCTTCCTTTTTAATTAGACAAAAGGGGAAATGCTGTGGAATAATCTTACTGTACACTGTGAAGATGTGTTGCTTTCATTGCTAAAGAAAGCTAGTTGGAAGCCGGGTGGTGGTGGTGCACGCCTTTAATTCCAGCACTCAGGAGGCAGAGGCAGGTGGATCTCTGTGAGTTCTAGGCCAGCCTGGTCTACAGAGCAAGTTCCAGGACAGGCTCCAAAGCTACACAGAGAAATCCTGTCTCAAAAAAAATAACCAAAAATAAAAATAAAAAAAGAAAGAAGAGAAAAGAAAAGAAAGCTGATTAGCCAATAGCTAGGCAGGATTTTCAGGGCAGAAGCCAGAGAAAATGCTGGGAAGGAGGGAAGAGTTGGGGGAGTCACCAGCCAGACTCGGAAGAAGTAACATGCAAAGTACATAGATGAGGTAAACGAGTCTCAGGGCAGCACATAGATTAATAGAAATGGGTTAATTTAAATTACAAGAGCTAATTAAAAATAAGCCTAAGCTATTGGCTAAGCATTTATAATTACTAAGTCTCTGTGTGGTTATTTTGAAACTTGCTGGCAGGACAAAAAAATTCTACCTACAAAAAAGGTTGTATACCTATAAGATGGTACAGGTGCAGGGTAAGCATTTCCAAGGAGTGGGAAAACAGGAGGTAACAGCTCAAAGCAGGACCAAAAGCCAGCAGAACTAACATGAAATTCTAAAGGTCTATGTCTGGCACCCACTTACTGTGACAGGAGCTGGGTTCTCAAGCAGTTGGGCAACCCTGTCTTATGGTCTCATCAATTACATACATCCAACATGGCCACCATCCCAGGATGGCTTGGCACACTGCTTGCCACCTGCCCTGACAAATGCTACATGTTGCTGGCACCTCTACCCATCTTGTGCCCCACTGTAGCTCTGGCTTAACTACCACCACTATGCTACAAAGTCCTCTACAGAAGCCTGCCGGCAGGGCTTCAACCTCATAGCACACTGGCTTTAGGGAGACATTCAATTTCCAAACTATAGCAAATAGTTTGAAAGTGGTGAAGGGCACAGAGATTTGGGATTTGCACCCCTTAGAGGAGTATCCAGAATGAAATGTGAATGAATCAGAGAGGTCTGAGCCAATATCTTTGAGCCTTTTTCAGGATCCCTAGTACTGTGCAAAATGTCCCAGAGTGACGTTCCTACCCACAAAAGGACATAGAATGATGCTGTGTAGAGTGGAACAGGTACTGGAGCAGAGGGGTAATCACTTGGGCTGTTCAGGTCCCCAGGGATTCGTACCACCAGCAGAAACCTGGGTCCATCTAGACCAACTGTTGAGTCTCCAGCCTCTGACCCTCTGGAAAGAAATAACTAGAAATTCACCAGTTGTCACACCCTACTATTTATCAGTCAGCACAAGGGAACTAGAGGCCAGAGCAGGCAAGACATGAAGCTGAGGGTCATCAGGCCCCTGAGGACACAGCAAGGAGTGTCCTAGTCTCCAGCACCATCACCACCATACATCTGTCATGACTGGGCAGGGAGCAGGGCACAGGAAGAACCTGAAAATTGAAAGTGCTAGGAGTTCCCAGCAGAAACTGATCAACAGAAGATTCTGAGACAGTCAAGGATGGAGATGGCAGAGGCAGGGGGATGCAGCTGAAACTCTTTCTAATATGACACAACAGAAAGTGTAAAATATCAGTTCGTGGTCTAGATGAAGCCACTTCTCCCTAGAGTCTGTGGTGACTGCTTACCTGACAAATGAAACCGGGCTTCATAGGCTGGGATGGGGAGTGGAGAAGTCAGGAATGAGATGTTAGCAAGGAGGAAAACATGGAGTTTAGAACCAAGATTGGGTCTGTTGCTCAGGGCTACAACTCAAACATAACCAAATGTCTGCCTTAGCATGAACAAATGAGTGATGGACAATACCATAAAGAATACAGAAGCTTGGGAAGCCAGGCCTGTTAGAGTCAGTCCATTAACTGTTAAAATCCTCTCCCTCTCCCTCCCTCTCCCTCTCCCTCTCCCTCCCTCTCCCTCTCCCTCCCTCTCTCCCTCTCCCTCCCTCTTCCTCTCCCTCCCTCTCTCCCTCTCCCTCCCTCCCTCTCCCTCTCCCTCCCTCTCTCCCTCTCCCTCCCTCCCTCTCCCTCTCCCTCCCTCTCCCTCTCCCTCTCCCCCTCTCCCTCTCCCTCTCCCTCCTCCCCCTCTCCCTCTCCCTCCTCCCCCTCTCCCTCCTCCTCCCCCCTCTCTCTTTGTGTGTGTGTGTCCTCATGCACATACATATGTTTATATGTGTGTGAGTGTACATATGTTTGAGTATATGTGCATGTGGAAGCCAGAGGTCAACATTGTCTATCTTCCTCAACTGCTGTCCACCTTAATCATGTAAAGTAAGGTTTGTCTCTAAACCTGAAGCTTATCAATCTGGCTAAAATGGCTGGCTCAGGAATCTTCCTGGCTCACTTCGCCCACACTGTAATTCCAGACCACATATATCACCAAATCCATCTTAAATACAATGCTTTCAGTATTCACAGGTCATTGGTCCTAAGGTCATATTAACATCTATAGATGGGATGGAGGGATGGAGAGATGTCTCAGTGGTTAAGAGCACTTGCTCTCACAGAGGGCCCAGGTTCAATTCCCAGCACCCATATGGTGGCTCATGGATCCATTGCCCTTTTCTGACCCCCTCAGGCACCAGGCACAAATGTGATATACAGACATACATGTAAGCAAATATTTATAAAATAAAATACATAAAGATTAAAAAAAAACTATAAATACCCAAGGCCCTTATATAAGGTGACATAGTGTTTGCATATTACCTGCTTATACTGCCTAGTACACTGTAAATGCTATGTATGTGGCTGTACTCCTTAGGGAATAATAACATAAAGAATTTCTGCACATGTTCAGTACAGGTGCAAATTTTTCCAAATATTCTTGAGCCATGGAGGGTTGACACATCTTCATATGTGCTTCCTTGGCAGATTCTGGCTTTTCGGAACTAGCTTCAGGAGAAGTTACAGCTATAATTGAACTATGAATTAATCTGTGTCCATAGCTTAGGACTCAGGGCAGAAAAATATGAGCATTGTGAGGGCAGAGATAGTATTTTGTTCACTACTTTTTCTCCAGCTTTGAGAACAGTGACTCAATCATCCTAGGCAGCCAGTACTTGTGAAATGAATTGTCATGTGACAAACCGTTTCAAAGCGTGTAAGAACACAAGATGTCTCTCTAGAACCTTGAGTAAATAAAGACATGATAGCTGGTGGTCGGTTAAAGCATTTTAAAGTAATTATTCAACTGTTTCTTTAAGTACTGTAACAAACGCCCTTCTGTGGAAGACTGAGTTTATTGCTATACATTTTACTATTAGGCTGCTCCTCAGGTTGTCTGTAACCAAGGCTGGCTTTATGAGGTGGGACCTAACAGTCAAATGGCTCTGAACTCGGAAGCACATACTTGTTTTAACATTGCTTAATGTTCTGCTATTGTAATTTTAAACTTAATTTTTTTGGTTTTTCACATTTACTTATTGTGAACGCGTGCCAGCCGCAGCACACGTGACTGTCAGAGAAGAATCCGCTGTCTGTTCTCTCCTTCCAACACGTGGGTTCTGGGATCCAACTCAGATCATCTTTACTCGCTGACCTACTTGCCAGCCCTGATCCCACGTTTTTATTTTGCACTGGGGTCCATAAATTGTATGGCCATCCTGATTGTATCTGAATGGTAGAAATACTCTCTAACTGTGCATCACTGTGTCTCTTCCCAATTGGGCGCCCTCATACAACTTGAAATGGGCCGTGGTGGACGTTGGAGCACTCTAGAAATCGGGGTGAGGAAAAAGTGCAAAACATTCACAAGCACAGTGTGGCAAGCCACACCTCACGTGTGTAATGGCCATACCTTCCTCAGCCACCATCCCTAGCTCCTGTGGCTGCTCACAGAATGGGAAAGCGGATCCTTTCGCAAAGCAGTTTATTTTTGTTTCGTGACAAGAGAAACAATTACCCCAGGCTGAGCATTATTTCAAAAGTCTAAATTCAGATCACCAGCGATTGGAAAGTGTCACACTTAAAATACGACACCCCAGGAAGGTACAAGAAGTCTGCCTGAATCCGAGCGTGCACCAGTGAGTGGGTAGCGGGTTGGAAATCTCTGAGAGCGAGTCTCTTCTTCCCTGGCAGGAGCTGCCCCTCCCCCACCTCCGCTACACCGAGGGCTCACTGGGGAGGGGGCTGGGTCGATCCTCGCCGGCTCCCAGGTTGGAGAAAGCCACGGGCTTCCCACCACCACCACCATATCCTCCATCCACCCACCCACGGCTCGCCGGACCGCCAGCGCGGAGTGATGGAGGCCTCCTGGCTGGAGACCCGCTGGGCGCGGCCCTTGCACCTAGCTTTGGTGTTCTGCCTGGCGCTGGGGCTGATGCAGGCCATCAAGCTCTACCTGCGGAGACAGCGGCTGCTGCGTGACCTGCGCCCCTTCCCGGGGCCGCCCGCCCACTGGCTCCTAGGACACCAGAAGGTAGATGGAGGGAGGGGCGCCGCAGGATGCTGCAGAGGAAGTGGATAGCCTGGCGGCTGTTTTCTTCCTTCCCTCCCTTGCCGCTCTGGGTTATTCATGGACTTCCCAGCCCCTGGGTGGGTGGGGTGGGGTGGCTCCCCACCCCTCTGCAATACTGGAGTCTCTCTCATCCTCCTTGGAAAGGGTCGCTACAGAGGGGGGTTATTTGGGAAGCCTGAATATATAAGAAGCCTGGGAATCAATTCAGTCTCTAGTCGCCTGGGCTTATCTTCCAAGTGCATTGTTTAAAACTCAGTATTGTTTAAAAAGTGCATTATTTAACACTTAGTATGTCATACTTATTAGCAAGTCATACTTATTAGTGGTAGAAAAAGTGCAAAATCGAACGCAATAGTTGGCACTCTTGGTTCATTCTGACCAGAAAAAAAAAAAAAAAAAAAATTAACTGTCTTTTCTAAGATTCCAGTAAAGCCGGAAGCGGCCCCGCCCCACTGCTTCAAGGGTACTGGTTGAGGAACATTTGTTGCTCGCAGGGAGATCATCACTGGTGCTGTCTCTACTGTTTTGGAAATCCACTCCCAACCCAGATTCTTAAATTCTTTCAACCCACTGGGAGTAGCAGTGTGTGCTAAGTGCTAAGGCTACAAAAAGAAGATGGGTCCTTTGCCCTTGAGGGGCCCCAGGAAGGTACAGACTTTAGCAGCAAAGAGAAAGTGAGCATCCTGGGTAAGGAGGGATGGAGCCTCCAAGGAACCGCTACTAAGGGGCTGCACAAACCAGTTACCTTCCTTATATTACATAAAAACACTACACTTTGATAAAAGCCATTTCTCTCTCTCTCTCTCTCTCTCTCTCTCTCTCTCTCCTTTCTTTTTTCCTTGAGACAGGGTTTCTCTGTGTATCCCTGTCCATCATGGAACTTACTCTGTAGACCAGGCTGGCCTTGAACTCAGGGATTCATCTGCCTCTGCCTCCCAAGTGCTGAAGTTAAAGGCGTGCACCACCACCACCCCCCATTGACAATAGCCATTTCCTAAGCTCAGTATTCTTTGAGTTGGCAATTTGAGCTGCGTGAGGTCATAGAGTGAATCAAGGTCTGGCTGATTTTGGCTAGGTTGACTAATACACCACAGTTCACAGCATGTTAGATAAAGGTTGGCCGTTACTCTAAATGTCTGGTCTCTTCTTCCTGATGTATTATCTTTCAGCTGGCTAGCTGGCAAGCCTGACCCTGCTTACCTGGTGTCAAGGTCCCAAGATAGCAAGAGTGCAAATCTGTCCTTGCAAGTAGGCCATATTTGCTGCTCTTGTATTAATTTATCAGAGCTGGTCATATAACCAAGTCCAGAGTCAGGGTCCAAGAGCACAGAGCACATGAATACAGGAGACGTTAATAAATTAGGATCATTGTCATAGTAACTAAATGCATCTTTTATTATAGAGTTCTGACTTATTTCATAAAATGCTATGTCATATCTCCTCTGATGTATGAGTTGTAGTTTACTGTAACTTTTTTCTAAGCCCTGAATATTTTTGTTCCCTTTCTATTTGTGTATTGTGGTCTTCTGCTGCCCAGCAAATATCTCTCAAACTTAGCAACTTAAAACAACAGGTTTTATCTCCCGCAGTTTATATAAGGGTTGGGGATTCAGTAATGGCTTCCAATAGCTGGGTGATTCCGACTCCGAGTCTCTAACAAGGTTGTATGGAAATGATGGTGAGGGCTGCGATCATCTAAAGGATTGACTGGACAGGATCCACCTCCAAGTTCTCATATGATTGTTGACAGACCGTGGCAGCCTTTGATCCTCAGTAATGGCTCTTTTTATAGGGCTACTCCCAGCTGAAGTGCACATTTGTCCCAGGATGCCTGGTTGTTTCTTGGTTTCAGCACCCAAAGCCCCACATCCTGGGAACCCTCCTATCCCAAATAAGCTGGAGAAGTCAGCCATCCTACTATCAACAGGCAGCTTGCTCCTGCCAGACAAGAGATGAGAGATCAAGATGGAGAAGTCAAGAAGGAGGCCGCAATCTTTTTAAACCTAGTTGGAACTTTTCTACCGTCGCTTCTACTGCTGCGTGGAGTGGGTCACATCAACAAATCCTGGTGCACTGTGGGAAAAACAGCACAAAGCTGGGGTCTTAGGGATCGTGATGGCTACCACAATACATTTAGCTTTATGTTTTCCATGACAGAGGCTGCTCTCAAGTGTCATGTGATTTGAGGCTATAGTTTCTCATGCTATGAGATACTACAGAGGTTTGGAAGTCTTTGCACTCTTCAGAGTGCTGTGTGAGAACCACCGCTGGAGGATCAGAACCATCCTTTCTTCTACCTGGGAGAATGACCCATGACTTGGCATTCTGGAGTAAGGAGGTGGGGGAGCTAGGACATTCCGTTTGTTAGACAGACTTTTCCTAGGCCCCTGTTGTAATTCATTCTCTCTCTCTCTTAACTTCCACAATGGCTAGTTTCTTCAAACTTCAAAGCTTCTCTGGATCAGTTTGTATAGAAAAGCAAGCTCTCACCTTAAGTCCCTTCAGGGACTGAGGCGGATGCTGCATGAGGAGAGAGAGACCTGAGATCCCACCAGCCCTTCCTTTAACCTGACTCTTCTTTAAGCTAATGCTCTGCATTTAACTTTTTTTATTTAACCTAATTCACTTCTCCTAACCTTCTCAGCCTTCAACTTCACTCTTTCAGAACTTTAATTAAGAAGTTCTCAAATGAAAGTGGGAAAAACCTGAAAACTGTCCTACATATCTGTTCTACCAACTACTGAGAGTAAAGTGTTAAAGAGGTGATTCTTTAAAAAAAAAAAAAAAAAAAAAGTGACGAAACAGCTTATCTCCACTCTGTTGTGAACTCTTACTCTCACTAAAATCTTGTAGAAATTACAACATGTTGAGTTGCTGTAAATGTTCTAAATACACTTGGTTTCTGTGGTTGCCTTGTTGCAGATTGGCTAGGGTCAGATCTTCTGCTTAGATTGTCGATTGCTTTGGGCTTTGTCCTGTCATCCATTTGGCTTTATCAGTTCTCAAGCTATTACATAGTGCGCATGCAAACTTGTAACTATTCTGTCTTCCTAGCAGATTAATCTCGTTATTATGAAAGACCCCTTCTTATTGAGCAAGAAACCTTTCCTTAAATTCTACTTTGTCTCACATCAGTGAGGCTACACTAACTTCACTGGTGATGTGAACATGCCAGACTTTCCCAGCCATGTGGGGCCTTTAAAAGTTGTCTTCTGTCAACACACACATAGTTTTTTTTTTGTGCACTCTGACAATGTTTGTCTTTTGGTTGAAAACTTTAGTTCATTTACATGCAATGTAACACAATATTAGTTTGTTCAAGAGATAAATTTGTTTAGTGTTTGAAAAAACTGAAAGCATGTAAGGCACTTAGTGAAATGAGACATTAACTTCCACTATAACCACTCCAGAGTCAGCCAGAACCTGTCTTAGCATCACATTATGGTTTGGATGTGAAATATCTCTATGTGCTCACATGTCTAAAGACCTAGTACCCAGACGGTGGCAGTTTGGAGAGGTTGACTAGCAGACATGGGTCACTGGAGGACCTTTGAGACTTATAGCCCAGCCCTGTCACACCTTGTTCTACTGTCTCTGTTCCCTGGCTTGCCATGATGTGAACAATCCACAAACTCCTGCCATCAAACAGTGGGACACAATGTCATGCTTTCCCTGCTTTGATGAGCTGTGTCCCCTGAAACTATGGACCAAAATTAATTCCTCCTTCATGCTGCTTCTGAATATCCATCATCTAGTATGTAACAGGCCCTCCATAAATGCTCCTTGTTTGTGAATGAATAACTATTTACAGTTAGTAAACCTCATGGTGGTTTGATGATGTAAACACCAGCATCACTAGATCTCAGGATCTTGACCTTTTAGTGGATCTAAACTATCCAGAGACCAGTTCTTGGATGAGTGGCCAACTGATAACACACAGATTTGGAAGGTGGTTTTCTACCTCTCCTGAGGATAAGAATGATCAAGTGATGTGAAGTCACACAAGGAAGAATTTCAAAAGTCTTACATTTCCTCAAAAGTGGGGATCCCCATGACTGTGCTCAAATGTGTATAGGCATCCACACACATATACACCATGAGTAGATGTAAGGAAATCTCATTTTCAGTTATTTATAGGGACTACTTAAACCACTTATGCTAAATCTTGTCCTAAAAGTGAAAGGATTGGGTAAGGAGGATGGCTCAGTGGGGAAAGTGCTTGACTTGAAAGCAAGGCCCAGAGTTCAGATCCTCAGGATCTATGTAAGCGCCAGGTAGGCAGTGGATGCTGGGTTTTGTTTAGAGACCTTTCCTCAAAGAATAAGAATAAAGGGGCTGGAGGTGGCTCAGAGGTCTAGAGCACTTGTTGCTCTGGCAAGGACCAATGTTGAATTTCTAGCACTCATATGGTGGCTCATGACCATCTCTAATTGTAGTTCCAAGGATCCAGTGCCCTCTTCTGGCTCCTGCAGGCACCAGGCATGTGTGTGGTACACATACAGACAGACAGACAAAACAGATATCCATACAAGTAAATCTTTAAAAACTAAAGAATCAGCTGGGTGGTGGTGGCGGCGGCGGCACACGCCTGTAATCCCAGCACTCGGGAGGCAGAGGCAGGTGGATCTCTGTGTGTTCAAAGCCAGCCTGGTCTACAGAGCTAGTCCAGGACAGGCTCTGAAAAAAAAAAAGAAGAAGAAAAAAACCACCACCACAGCACAACAACAAAAACAAAAACAAAAAACAAAAAACAAACAAACAAACAAAAAACCTAAAGAATTAAAAAGGAAGAGTGATTGAGGATGAGTCCCAACATCAGCCTCAGGCCTTCACATGTATATGCAAACATACTATGAGCACCTGCATACATTCAAACATGCATATAACACAGAGAGAGAGAGACAGAGACAGAGACAGAGACAAAAAGAGAGAGAGAGATGAGAAAGAAACAGAGAGAAGCAAAGATTCCTCTCTGGTAGTAGAGAAAGAAGCTGGCAGTCTGGAAGCTGACTGTGCATGAAAGCTCACACCTATATTCCTGCACTCAGGAGCCTGAAGCATGATTGATGTGATTTCCAGGCCAGCATGGGCTACATTATGAGATTCCATCTCTTAAAAAAATAAAATAAAATAAAATAAAATAAAATAAAATAAAATAAAATAAAATAAAATAAAATAAAATAAAAAGGAAAATAAATTCTGGAAGCTGTGAATGTTTGTCTCTATGTTTGTTTCAAATTCCAGGAACCTGTAGAAATGAACGTTCTGCTATTATGCTCTTTAGCTGACTGTTTTTATAGAAAGAGTTGACAGGTTTGTAGAGAGAATTATTTGTTGCTGTCATGAGAAAGAATCACTGATCAGTAGTCAGAGAACAGAAAGGGGAAAAGGAATGGTGAGCTAGCCAGTGGTTGTGTTCAGTTTACCAACAGAAAACTTTGAGTAGCTTCCAGTATAGGAAAACAAAATCTGCAGCCTCTCGGCCCTATCTCTAGGCCTGTGATGTCCTCAATGGAAGACTGAGACTTATCTCACCTCACCCTCTGCTGGGGAAAGCTTACAGGGTATATCACTCAATGAGGCTTTGGTCCAATAGTAAAACATGTATTTATACTGGGAAAAAAAACTAGCCTTATTTAGGACATTATCCCCAAGCTTAGAGAGCTTAGGAAGAATGTTTGCCCGCCACATAAAGGTGGCGGGTCCCTCTGGAGCACAGTCCTGCGGGCCCTGAACTCACCCTGTGTCTGTCTGTGTCAAGGCAGTGCCAGCCTGACTGACTCTCTAATTTCCTGCCCTTTTTTACTATAGTTTCTTCAGGATGATAAAATGGAGAAGCTTGATGAGATTGTCAAAAAGTATTCTTGTGCCTTCCCCTGCTGGGTAGGGCCCTTCCAGGCATTTTTCTACATCTATGACCCAGACTATGCCAAGATATTTCTGAGCAGAACAGGTAAGAAATGAGATGAAACTCGAGTCCCAATTCTCCAGGAGTGAGATACACATGACTCACAGTTCTGAAGCAAAGCTTAGCCCTGGGCTTGGAAGAGATCCTGAGCAAGTACGGAGAGAGGAGAGATCTGCCCAGGTTAAGGGGCTTCCCAGGTGCCCCCCCCCCCCGCAGTTCTTTGGCTCCAGGTTCCCATAAATCCCAGCTGCCACCACCAGCATGGCTAGGGGCTTCCTTTGCCCCCTTGGTTTTGGGAATTTTGAGTCAACACCTCTGCTTCACACATGCACTTTATTATAAACATAAGTCTCCAGGGGAAATGAAAAGCCTACCTCCAGGGGTGTCAACAGAATCTAAAATGATAGAGCCTTCACTTAGCAGTCCAAACTCTTGGTTATGGTCCAAATTGTTCTGTTCCTTTGCAGAGTATAGGTCACTCCCCCAACCCACCCTCCCAATGCATTACAAGACTCAGGTTGTGCATAGCACAAAACTAAAATGGCCAGTTTGAGCTCTGCCAACTTTGTGAAGAGCTTACATCCTAATCTTTTCTGTGTTTCACATACCTCACCCTTAGCAAAACAGACCTTTTTTTTCTGAATATCTGCTTCTCTGTCCCTCTGCTCCAATCTGTCTATCATTCACCTCTTCAGAAAAAATGCATTTCCATTAGAGTCACAGGACCATAAAGAGGCCTCTGTGCCTCAATGTCTGATGTTTTCCAACAAACATACATGACCCAACCCCCATTCTGGAAACTTGTCCACTCCCAAGCAAGCCTGCACTGTTGAGGGAAATAGAAACCAGGGGAGGATATGAACTTAGGTCCTGGGACTTGTTCTTCTCTGGAACTGAACCAAGACTCAGGGTTTCCAAGCCTCCAAGACTGTAGAAAGTGACTTGGGATTCCCTCCTGTCCACTGTCTGCACTGAGTGCAGGCAGATGAAGAAAGCCTTCCCCGACTTGAACTGCTCATGAGTGTTTTCTCTAATGCTGCTTTTTCTCTCCTCTGCTTGATTCTGCAGACCCAAAGACCCAATATGTGCACCAGTTCATGACTCCATGCATTGGTATGTATGTGCCACCCACTCTCACTCCAAGACACTTTTCCATAGCAGAGCATTCCAAAGAGACTCCAATGTGAACTCAAAAGCATCAAGAAAGGGACGTCAAATGCAAACGACATGAATGCAGAGTGGGTGACCATCTAGGAGAAGGAAGAGAACAAGCTAGAAGGAGGCAGAGGACACAAGGGGTTGAGGTTGGGGCAGAGGGAGAAGGAAGTGAGTGAGAACAAAGAATTATGACATGTAAATGTGCAAATGCCATGAGGAAAACCAGTGTTTTATATTCTCACTTAAGAATATCATTTTTAAAGTTTAAAAATAGAATCTGGAGATCTAAAGTCAACCCACATAAAAAAGAGGAGCATGATGGTAATCCCAACATGGGGGGAAACAGAACAAGCGGGTCTCCGAGCTGGGCAGCCAGCCTAACTCATATGGTGAGCTCACAGCTAGTGGGAGTCCCTATCTTGGTTTAACAGAAAAGCAAACAGTGGATGACACACGAACACCCGGCATTCTAAAGAGTAAGAGAGGTATGAGGCGAGCTACCTAGGAGAGTCAAAGGGGGATCTCAAAGGTCAACCCAGCAGAGCATCACAGAGCACCCTGGCCTGTTTTTCTCCTCCAAGTCCCGTTTTCAAGGGAAAATGTGTGCTAATTCTTCAACATCTCAGCTTCACTACAGAAGGGTTTTTAATCCTTTTACCTCTCTTGTTTTCTTGTATTTTCCTCTCTTCTCAGAGTTCTCTTATTTTTATATGCCTTTCAGTAAAAGTTTTCTCTGAAATGCAGTTTGGCTGTATCCTATGGACAGATAAATTCAGCTGTTTTCTCACATAGTAGATGTTTCTTTTAGACGAGGAAGAAATTAAATGAAAGAGTATAGGCTTGGATTCAGAGCCCCTTAGATTTGCATACTGCTGGTCACTCTATTAGACTACTTGAGCATGATAGGGACATAATTTAATCTCTCTATGACTCATTTTCCTCATCTTTGAAATAAACGTGAGAGTCAGTGCTGAGAGAGGTGAGTGTTGCATTTCCAGCACTTTATGCAGGAATCAGCCATCAAGAACCTGACAATTTGAAAACACTCAAAAAGAGATGTCATTCACAAAACCCCAGCACTGAGAATGGGAAATGAACACAAAGTCCCATCCCTAACCAAGAAATTATTTGCAATTTATACCTGCTGGAAAAGGGAAAATCAGTTTTCTACAATGGAGTATCACTGTGTATTTCAACCACACTCCATGGCAGGCCCCATGCCCAGGAGCAGTTGGCCAACAGAACACAGGCTCTGTGGTTTACCATGTTCTTTGTTTTGGTTTAGTTTTGTCTTTAGTTTATTTTGTTTGTCAGGTTTGATTTTCATTTTTTGTTTTTTGTTGGTTTTCTTTTTTGAAAGAGAGAGGGAAAAAAACATGAAGTTGAATGATCAGGGAGGTGGGAAGGATCTAGAAGTTTGGGAGAAGTGAAAGAATATGATCAAAATATATTATATGAAAAATGTTAATAAAATTTTTTAAAAGTTATTCAAATTTAAAGTCCTTTAAGAGCCAAATATGTCTTAAGATTTATTTTATTTTCATTTTTGTGTTTGTTTCTGCATATGTTTGTGTGTCTGTGTGTATGTGCACATGTGTGTAGTTGCCCGTGGATCCAGAACAGATGGTTGGATTCCCAGATCTGGAGTTACAGATGGTTATGAACTACCCAGTGTGGGTGCTGGGAACTGAATGCCAAGCCTCTGCAAGAGCAACAAATATTCTCAAGCACTGAGCCATCTCTCCAGCTCCTGAAAGCCAAACCTTAATGCCAGCACATTTGGCAATAAAAGATTGTGAAGTGTTGGCCTTGATAAGTGTTTTCACAAACCAGAGCTTGAGGTGAGGGTATCTGGGATCAGATGGACATCCTTACTTTGTTTGTGATGAATCTGTGTTCTCAGTAATGTCTATGGATTGGCCTGCAGCAAAGTGGGACTAGGCTGAGTGTCTTATGTGCATTCCCTAATTGAATCTGCCCAGCACAGGTTACCACATTACATTGCTGAGAAACTAGGCCTCATCAGCCATCAGCGCTTTCCAGACTGGAATGCTTTCTCTCAGTGTCAAATGTATCCACCCTGGGTGTGAGCAACAGCGCTGACACTGTCTTCATCTCTCAGCTCTTGGACATTAACTACTACTTCATGACTGTGTGTGCGTTGGTCACATGAGGCTGTCTGCAGCCCTCATCTCTCCTCTTCTAATAAAATGCATGAGGTTTTGTGCATTTTCTTTCTCAAGGGAGAGGACTCCTGAATCTAGATGGCCCCAGGTGGTTTCAACACCGCTGCCTCCTAACTCCTGCATTCCATCACGATATCCTGAAAACATGTGTGGACCTGATGATCCACTCTGTGAACACGATGCTGGTAAGTCAAATGTTAGACTAGATGTTTATGTAGGGAGTTGAGGAAAGTCAAAGCTGACTTCTAGAAATCAATCAGAATCCAAGTACCCACTGAGTAGTGCTATCTATGTATGCCTTTCCTGAGTTCTTCAGGTGATTAAAAAAGAAGAGCTGGTCCTCCTCTGCCTTAAATAGAGCCTCACATTCTACAGCGGTAACACTCCAGGGGCAGGTGCTGTGGGGGACAGGTAAAAAAGCCAAGGGCAGCTAACTGGTTCAGATTTCAGAGGTGACTCAGATTTACCATGATATAAACCGACTTGCATGTGTGAATATTAAGAACAAGAAATTCCTAGGCAGAGTGATGGGAGACAATGTTTGAGGCTGCATTGGACTTGGCTGGTGGGCATCAGGTACTGAGCAAACGTTCAGTGCCTCTGTCACCTTATAGGTGGTAGGTGAACTTAAAGGTGAGCGGCACCTTCCAAAGAGGCACGGACTGCTGCCAAGAAGCATCCCTGTTGGGATGGCTTCTGATTTAGAGATGAGTTTTATCGAAGCCCTGTTGGTGTAGAGATTTTCACCTTTTTAATGTATTTATTTTTTAAGCAGGCAAATAATTAATACAGTTTCTTTGTAAACTTCAAATCCCACAAAGCCAAATTTTCCTCCTTAGCTGCAAGCCTTACTTACTCTGTTTATGGGTAACACTTGTTACCAACTTGTGGCTGGGTGCTCAGCCAAACTTCTGCGGAAGTGGAGTGGGACATCAGTGGACTTCTCAAGGCTCCAGGCTCAAGGAAGGGTGTCAGATGGAGAGCATCCCCCTTGATGCTGTTCAGTGTCTGACACAGTTCAGCTCTACCAGTGACAGTTTTAGCCCCTCCCTTTCTAGGAGCTATTTCTAGCCTCTACTTTTCTTAGGCCTGTGTTTCTCTGCATTCCTCTCGCACTTCCCAGAGCACCTCAAGCTCAGAGGCCTGCCTCCCTCTCATTTCTTTCCAAACCCACCACATGACTCATCAGCTCCCCTCAAATGCCTGAGTGGAAATATCACACTGAATTCTATTCATAGTACAACAAATATATGCTCAACAAAATTAATTCTTTAAAGGGATAACCATTTAGTTGTAAGCCATCTGAACAAATAATAGATTCTTGGGTGAAAGGCTTTAAATTCTGCCTTTTATTCAGTCTCCAACCATTCAGTACCTAGTTTGTCACCTGTAGGTACTCAGCATTCAGCACCCAGGTGACATCTGTAGATGTTCAACATAGATTGAACTAAATTTAAACATTTCAATTTATTTGCATTTTTACACAAAAAGTGCTTGTAATGACACATACATAACATTTATAACTGGGAGGTGGGCACTTTTTGGCAACTTAGCAGTCAGAAAACACATTTAAGGTTGTGTGATCAGGCCTCTGTCTGTGGGGAAGTTAGACAGCTCCCTGCAGCAACTCCTTTTCCAGACCTTTCTGTCCCCAATGTTTGAATCTGAAATGGTTTTTTTGAGTTTTTATTTGCAATTTTTGTTATTGTTGCTTTTCAAGACAGGGTTTCTCTGAATTGCCCTGGCTGTCCTGGAACTCACTTTGTAGCCCAGACTGGCCTTGAACTCAGAGATCCTTCTGCCTCTGCCTCCCAAGTGCTGGGATTAAAGGCATGTGCCACCACTGCCTGGCTTATTTGCAATTTTTAAATTACAAATAATTATGTCATTCCCCTTTCTTCTCCTCCCACCAACCTTTTCATGTTTCCTCCGTTGTTCCCTCCTATATTTCTGACCTCTCTTGCTTTAATAATTATTGTTATATGTATATACAAATGTACAAATATAAATGCCACCTTTTAGTGTTGCTTGTATGCAGACGCTTTCAAGGCCAACCACTTGGTACTGAAGAACCATTTAGCGGGCTCATCCCTGGGGAAGACTGATTCTCCCCTGTCATCAGTCATTAATTGCCTGTAGCTCTTCATCTAGGATTGCGGCTCCAGATTTCCCCTTCCACATTAGCATGTCTATTGGTACTGTCCATTACTGAATCCAAGATGCTTTTGAAAAATGTTCTGGCCAGTTGGTGGTCGCAAACGCCTTTAATCCCAGCACTCGGGAGGCAGAGCCAGGCGGATCTCTGTGAGTTCAAGGCCAGTCTGGTCTACAGAGTGAGATCCAGGACAGGCACCAAAACTACACAAAGAAATCCTGTCTCTGAAAACCAAATTAAAAAAGAAAAGAAAAGAAAAAGAAAAAGAAATGTTCTGAATTTATTTTAAGTGTGGGTGTGGTGGTTGAAAGTAGTGAAGGGATATCTAGCCAGTTGGGGGTAGAAGGTGGAAGAAGCCCTGAGGAAACCCCTGTGTTGTGGTCTTAATTAGGTGGTGTGTGGAACACTGTGCTGTTTGGCACAGAGTCATTACAATCATTGAAAGGCCATCTGCCAGATGTGAAGTGTGCATCATGCTGTGTCTCACTCGCTCAGGGTGTGCTTCCCTTCCTTCTGCCCAAAATAAACACATGGGTTATTTGCTCCTCGCCTTTGGTTCCTGTGAGATCAGGGTTTGTCCCTGAGATGATAAGGGCAGGGTTAGGGGAAAGTGGGCATATAAAGACTGCTTGATGATGGTGATGATATTGATCTTAGCCTCCTCTGCCAGGATAAATGGGAGAAGATTTGGAGTGCTCAGGAAACAACCATGGAGGTTTTTGAACACATCAACTTGATGGCCCTGGACATAATCATGAAATGCGCTTTTGGCCAGGAGACCAACTGCCAGATAAACGGGTCAGTGATGGGGCAGTAAATGAATTCACTGTGATCTAAGTAAACTATTAACCCCTTATTCCTACTTTTTTCTTCTAGCACCTATGAGCCTTATATGAAGGCAACATTTGAACTTGGCGAAATTATATCTTCTCATTTGTACAATTTCTGGCATCATCATGACCTAATTTTCAAATTCAGCCATAAGGGCCACAGCTTCCAGGAGTTAGGCAAAGTGATATATCAATACACAGGTAAAAACATGGGCCTGTCTAAGGTGTGGGTTACCCAAATCCATGCACCATCGTGCCTGTCTTATGTGTAAAGGATAAGTCTCACAGTAAGCAGGAAAAGAATTCTTGTTCTTAATGGAACTTTAAAATGGACACTGCTCAAATAATTACAACTTCATTCCTTTAAGAGAAGTGCACACACTCACCATCATGTATTATACAATTTTATTATATACAATTATTACAAAACATAAAACAAAGGAGAATTTAAGATTTCAAAATGTACATGGCATGTGGCTCTCTTTGCAGTAAATTAATAATTACAAGCTAAAAATGCTTGCACAGAATAGGCATACAGGAAAAAGTAGATGTGGGTATGTCTTCAAAGTACACCCAAAAGCTGGGTATGGTAGTGTATGCCTTTAATCGCAACATTCAAGAGGCTGAGACAGATGATCTCTGTGAGTCTGAGGCCAGCCTGATCTACAAGGTGAGTTCCAGGATAGTCTAGAATTTTGCCACGTGAGTCTTGGGACTCGAGATCGGGTCCTCTGGAAGAGAAGCCAGTGCTCTTAATGACTGAGCTATTGGTCCAGCCCCAAACAATTACTTCGTTGATAATTTCATACATGTACACAATTTCGATCATGTTGACTCCAGCATTACTTTTCCTTGTCCTCTCTCTCTTGCTGAAGCCCCTCTTTCCAGCTACACTCCCTCCCACTTCCATGGCTTTTTTTATGACTTGCTGAGTTTAATTAGTTTTGTTTCCATGAGCATGAGTGAGCAGCTAAATTCTTGATATACAGACAATGTTTTTGAAAATCAGCATACTTCTCTACTTACTTCTGTCCAAATTCATTTAAATTTATATGAAATGGTAAGTTCAAATATCAAAATTGACCCCAATTAAGACAGAAAACAAACTAATTTCTGTAGAAAGTGCTTGTACATATTATATCTGCCCCATGTTCTGTTTTTGTCTGTTTCCTTTCTTGCTTTTAGCCCCTTTAGCTACATATGTTAGATGTTTTCTCTGCTGGCTGTTTCATTGGTTAATTTCCATGAGAACAAGATTTTTTTAAGTGTTTTTTATTTTTATTTTATTTATTTATTTTTGGTTTTTCGAGACAGTTACTCTGTAGCTTTTTTTGCCTATTTCAAAAATTTAGCTGTTCACTTTGTAGACCAGGCTGGCCGAGAACTCACAGAGATCTGCCTGGCTCTGTCTCCTGAGTGCTGGGATTAAAGGCGAGCGCCACCACCGCCCTGTGAAAACAAGATTTTTATACCAAGGAGGAAAACAGAAATTGGCCACTTGCATCTAACTTTACAATCATCTTGATGATATTGCTTGCCTACTGATAGAAACTAATTTTCATCTCTTCTGTTTGAAACTTTTGTTAAAAGTTGTGTGTTGATGGAAAATAAACCACTCGTACACATTTAATGTATTTAGATATAATATACACACTCTGGCTTCTGAATGCAGATAAGACATGACACTTTGTGTGGGCTCTGCCTTGCTTTATAATGTATTTGGCTTTGATTGACTTAGCTGTTCCTTCGGTAACGAAGACCTTTTATTCTATGCAGAAAAGATAATCCAAGACAGAAAGAAACTCCTCAAGGATGGAGTAAAGCAGGATGACACTCAAAAGTCTCAAGATTTTCTAGATATTGTCCTTTCTGCCCAGGTAAATGCACCAAGAGTCTTGACCCGCTTGCACAACTGCTGAGTGTGGGAGGGTGGGTGTGCAAGTGGAGTTGGGACAGGAAGACAGAAGCAAACCTCTTCAGATACATGCAAACAGTAGAGTGCTGTGAACAATGGCTCTTGGTGCAGTCTGGAAGAAAGACTGAGACTTGGAACTCACTAGGAGTTAATGAAGACTAAATGACCTCTTTGCCATGATTTGGGGGTTATACAGATACTGGGAGTTTAGAGACTCACAGAAAAATTGGGAGCATGGGTGAGCACTTTAAAAAGGAAATGTTGAGAAACTAGATATCTTTGGAAGAGTGAAGAAATTCTCCAAGTGCTTATGCAAAGCCTGCTTTTCTTTTGTGACATTGGTTCTCTTTTGTGCTCTGGGCAAAGTAGGACTTACAATGTGTATTTGATAAACTGAACTAAAATTGAAACCTTTATTTGAAACTCTAGTGCTTTTGTAAAACTATCGGTTTCCAAATATCTGTGAAGTGATGTTTCATTCAGCTGCGTCTGCTGTCTGTGGTAGGCTGAAGATGAGAGAGCTTTCTCAGACGCCGACCTGCGGTCTGAGGTGAACACCTTCATGTGGGCAGGACACGATGCCTCTGCAGCCAGCATCTCCTGGCTCCTCTACTGCCTGGCTCTGAACCCTGAGCATCAGGACAGATGCCGGACAGAGATCAGGAGCATCCTGGGAGATGGGTCTTCTATCACCTGGTAAGATCTGTAGCCCTCAGTATGTCAAAAAAAAAAAAAATCTTTTTGAGATTTTGCTTCTTTCTTTCTTTTTTTTTTTTTTTCTGGTTTTTCGAGACAGGGTTTCTCTGTAGCTTTGGAGCCTGTCCTGGACTAGCTCTTTAGACCAGGCTGGCCTCGAACTCACAGAGATCCACCTGCCTCTGCCTCCCGAATGCTGGGATTACAGGAGTGCGCCACCACCACCCGGCAAGATTTTGCTTATTTCTTATTCTGGTGCCTTAGTGACCATAGTTTCCCAAGGTATGTGTATACCAAAGCAGAGAAAGCAGGCCACTTGTCTCTTCTTTCTGAAGAGAGCCCTAAGTTAACTTTGTCTTCTGCAAAGGAAGTTCACTATCCAGAAATCATCCAACACTATTTTTCTACACAATGTTGCATTTGTTTTTTTCTCCCAAACTCTGGCACATTTGAAGTGAGGAACAGACCTTAGGCTTGTGTGTAGAGCTTCAAAGACAAGACTCCAGAGGGACTCCTGTGCTGAGAAGGGTGAAGGAGTAGCTGTATTAGTGAATTCACATGTCATACTTTAGGATAGGGTGGCCTCTGGTCATATTAAATAATGCACACTGTTGTTAGAAGCTGTAGACTGAGGACATTTTAAGAACTGAGGCACTAAAATGATGACTAAGATTTTGTACAGACCTTGTCCTCAATGATCTGCAGTCTAAGGCAGGAGAAAAACCGTCATGCTGCAAATTAAAGTACTCATGGTAAGGGCAATGACAGAGATATTTGCTGACCACCAAATTTAGAAGACAGATTCCTACCCTGGCCATGGGGTCTTAGTGAGACCACCCCCCTTGAGGATCTGACACTTCTGGGACAAGGAGAGCAAACCAGGAGAAAGCCTCAACTCTTAATGAATCTTGATGTTAATAAGCTTTAGATAATGGATGCATCTCTCAGACATGCTATTTGCAAAGAAACTATGTATCCCCGATAAGCCATTCCCAATGCCCTAGTCAAAGGGACCGAAAGAGAAAGATGCTAAACATCACTGAGCCACATTTCATAAGCAAAGTTCAGCTCAGAAAAAAAATTCTAAAGGTAGTAGAGATCTCATTTGATAAGGAACTAACTAACAATCATTTCCTACCATAAGTTCAAAGCTTCACCTAAGTGCTGAGGAGAGGGTTTGTGTACCAGCATGAAGACTTGACTTTGATCCCCAGTACTCACATTTAAAAAAAAAAAAAGCCAGGGGCAGAGAGCCAGAAAGATGGCTCAGCCATAGGAGCATGATCTGAATTCAATCCCCAGAATCCACTTAAAGGTAGAAGAAGAGAACTGATTCCACAAAATTGCCTCCAACGTCCACATGTATACCACTTTTTACTGATAAAAAGTGTGCTCGTTTATTTGTATATACGTACGTGTACTGTTTACAGTATGCTATTTTTATCCATGTATGCTTTTTGAAATAACTAAACCAATGGGCATATTCACTAACTATAGAATTATTTTTGTGGTAAGGACATCTAAAACATACTCATTGAGCAAGTTCAAATATACAATGAATCATTAATAATTACAACAATGTAGTTTCTCCATATCTAATCAGAATTCTGAATCTCTTGTCACAACCCTGGCACTACTTTATTCTCTGCCTCTACAAATTCAACCTCTTAAAGCCACATGTAACTTCATTCATGGGGTATTTGTCTTTCTGTGTCTGGCTCATGTTGCTTTGCCTAATGTCCTCCAGGTTCCTTTGTGTTGACAAACAAAAGACTCTCCTTTCCCTGGTACACAGCATTGTGCTGTGTGTATGGACCATGCATTCTTCATCCACTCATTAGATACTGACTCAGGCTGGTTCCATATATGGACTGTAGCAAATAAAGCAGCAACTGATACAGTGACTTCATTCCCTGTGAATACATACTGACAAGTGGAATTTCTGGATCTTGTGGAATTTTTGTATTTTTTTTTTTTTTTTTAGGGACTTCCATGTTGTTTTCCATTTGGTTGTATTGATCCATGTTGACACTGACAGTGTGTAAGGATCCTATTTTCTCCAAATCCTCACCAATATTTATTTTTGTTTTTAGTTCTTCTTTTTAATTAATTTTTTTTCCTTTCACATACCAACCCCCCCCCCCTCCCTCCCCTTTTCCCATTCCCTCCTACCTCCCCTCATCCCACTCCCATCCCCTCCTCATAGCGGGTAAGGCCTCCCTTAGGTAGTCAACACAGGGTGGCATACCAAGTTGGGGCATGCCTTTAATTCAAGCATGTAGGAGGCAGGCGGATCTCTGTGAGTTTGAGGCCAGCCTGGTCTACATAGTGAGTTCCAGGACAGCCAGAGCTACATAGTGAGAGCCTGCCTCAAAAAACCCAAACAGAAGAAGAAGAGAAGGAGGAGAAGGTGGAGGGGGGGGGAGGAAGAGGAGGAGGAGGAGGAGGAGGAGGGAAGAAAAGAAAAGAAAGAAACTCATGTGTTGACTTTTCTCATTCTTGATTGGTCTAAATTTGAAAACAGTAATTAAGTCCTGGCCAGGTGAAAAAACCAAAAGTCCAGATGATCTGTTAACTATTCTTTCTTTTAATGAAAGAAAGAGGAATAAATACTATAAAGAACACATTTTCAAAGATTTTGGGTTTTTTGCTTTGTTTTGTTTTGTTTTTTGAGTCAGAGTTTCTCTGTGTAACAGCCCTGGAGACTTCTCTGTAGACCAGGCTGGCCACGAACTCACAAAAATCCACCTGCCTCTGCCTCCCAAGTGCTAGGATTAAAACCACCACCACACAGCTCCAAGATTTATTATTTCTTAATTCTGTGGATATAAGTGTCTGTTGGGGGGGGCATATGCACATGAGTAAAGGTGCCATGGAGTCCAGAAGAGGGTGTCAGATCCTCTGGAGCTGGAGTGGTTGTGAGCCACACAACAAGGATGCTGGGAACTGAACTCAGATCTTTTGCAAGAGCAGCCAGCACTCTTAACTGATGAACAATCTCCAGGCCCAGAACACATTTTAAAAACGAAAAACAACTCTATAACACACCCAGCATTTTCATTCATTAAATTTATATGTGGCATTCAGAAATATTTAAGCAGTTTCTATCTTTGGCTCCTTGTCAGGCCATTTCTACATTGGTTTAAGACCCTTTGCTTGCCAGTGGTGGCACACACCTTTGATCCCAGCACTGAGGAGGCAGGTGGATCTCTGTGAGTTTGATGCCAGTGTGGCCTACAAAGTGAGTTCCAGGACAGTCAGAGCTCCATAGAGAAACCCTGTCTGGAAAAACCAAACAACAACAATAATGATGATGATGATGATTATGATGATGATGATAACAGTAATAATAATAATAAAATTCTTTTTATGTAAGTTCAAGGCCAGAGTGATCTATTAAGAGAGCTCCAGGCTTTTGAGGGCTGTATTGGTAGAATTTTCTGTCCTGCCAGCCAGCTCCCAAATAATCACACTGATATAGATATATAGGATATAGATATGATAGGATAAAAGGGTAGATTGTTGAATCTACTTTTAAAGAACAACAACTTGCTTAAAATATTCTACATTGCTATTTCAGTTTATTGATGCAAATTTGAAGTTAATTTTGTTATACTGTATGTATATTTCTACTTTTGTTTAAGTTATGTTTGTGCAGTTCATTTAAGATTGTAATGTATAATTAAGAAATTCAAATTAGGGCTGGAGAGATGGCTCAATGGTTAAGAACACTGGCTGTTCTTCCAGAGGTCCCAGGTTCAATTCCCAGCAGCCACATGGTGGCTCACAACCACCTGTAATGAGATCTGGTACCCTCTCTGGCCTGCAAGCATACATGCAGGCAGAACACTGTATACCTTATAAATAAATAAAACTTTTAAAAAAAGAGATACAGATTAATAATTAGTCATTTATGATACTCAAACCTATAGTCATGTTAGTTAAGTTTTCTAGGTATACATAGATATATTTCAATTAGATAAGTAATCTTCAAACATTTCAAAGACCTACAGAATATGACATTTAAAATGTTTTAAAAACTTAGACTTTTCTGAACAATGAGACACATCTGCTCCTGGCAGTACCAGTTTACTTCAGAGAGGAGGATGGGCAATGAAGACATTCCATATAGAGGTTATCTTCTTCTTGGCAAAAATAGCCATTTGGGCAAGAAACTGTTCTTGCCTGGACTGCATGACAAAATGTTGTATCAACTGAACGTACAGAATCCATAGTAAGGTGACCACTGAACTTTGCAAGGGGAGATGGTCCTTCAGGTTCCTGCTTTGCAGAAGAAACTGACAGACATTCTATAGGACACAGAGATGTAACTGAAAGACTCTAGACATATAGCATGAAGATAGATGCCCCAATGTTACAGAAGAATTTTGGATGACTGTCCAGGTAGGCAGCTGTCTCTGTCATTTCCAGAATTTTGGAAGTTGCTTACAATGCATTTCCTGTTTACTCAAAATATTATATCCTTCTGGGGTATTTGATGTAGTTGAAAACTAGATAGTTATAATTCTCCTTGGCTATGATAAAAGATAAATTATATATGAAACTTTAGATTCACAAATATAGGATAGATGATAGAATATTTTCTTTCTTTCTTTCTTTTTTTCTTTCTTTTTTTCTTTCTTTTTTTCTTTCTTTCTTTCTTTCTTTTTTTTTGTTTTTTTTTTTTTTTTTGTTTTTTGAGACAGGGTTTCTCTGTGTAGCTTTGTGCCTTTCCTGAAACTTACTCTATAGCCTAGGATGGCCTCAAACTTACAGAGATCCTCCTGGCTCTGCCTCAGAATATTTTCTTTAATTTTGCCAAATACAAATAGACTAGATATTCTAACTATAATTCTTGCTTGATAACTGTTTTGTTATATATAATTTTACTACGTTAAAGTTAAAACCTTCCTTTTTGATTAGACAGAAAAGGGGAAGTACTGTGGGATGTCATTCTGTATGCTGTAAATATGTGTTGCTCTAATTGATTGACAAGTAAAATGCTGGTTGGCCAGTAGCCAGGCAGGAAGTATAGGTGGGCAAGCAGATGAGGAGAATTCTGGGAAGAGGAAAGACAGAGTCAGGAGTCACTAGCTGGACACAGAGGAAGCAAGATGACAAGGTAGAACTGAGAAAAGGTACCAAGCCACATGGCTAAACATAGATAAGAATTATGGGTTGATTTAAGATATAAGAGCTAGCTGGCAAGAAGCCTGCCATGGCCATAGTTTAAAAATAATATAAGCCTCTGTGTGTTTATTTGGGTCTGAGTAGCCATGGGACCTGGCAGGACACAGGAACATTTTCAACCACACCACATAAAAACTTACTAATTATAAGTGCTCAGCCTTTAGCATAGGCTTGTTACTAACTAGCTCTTACAACTTAAATTAACCCATATTTCTTATTTATGTTCTATCATGAGGCTTGGTCACTTTACTCAGAACAGCATGCTCCTCTTGATTCTCCTTGCATGTCCTAGCAACTCTGCCCTTCTTCATCTCTGTGCTCTCTTCCTGTCTGTAAGTTCCACCTCACTATTGACCATTTAGCTCTTTATTAAACCAAGGAGAGCAACACATCTTCACAGTGTGCAAAAGATTATTCCACAACAGAGGGCTACATAGTGAGACCCTGTCTCAAAATAACAACAACAAACCAAAATTCTTTTCATTCACATTGATATGGGTAAAGTTGTTTTTCTTAATTATGTAAGTCCCAGAGTAGACACAATTGCTCATTTATTCCTGGCCTTGATGGGGAAAGAATACAGAATTAAAATTTTATATTTTCAAATGGCCAACACCTGCATTAAATTAATTCATCAGAGAAGGAAATAGAGATGTGATTAGGCAAAAAATGACTAAATATATTCAATCATTTTCTTGATCCCATTTGACTAGGTAGTTATACAGATAAACCATTTCATTTTTTTCCTGCTCTTAACTCCAGACTTGCTCTGTGGGAAGAGTTCTTTTCATCTCAGAGGCAAAATCTTGAGAAGTCTCAGAGTCCCATCCACTTAAATCATAATCCACTCTCAAGCCAGTACTAGCCTGTCTAGCCCAGGGCAATGGCAAACCATCATTCATATGCTCATCTACTCAGAGCCTCCCTCTTACCCCCTCCTTGGCCCTTCTTTGGCCAGGAAGCCAGTAAAGTGGGAAGGATTTGTTGCTGGCTGTTCTTATTGACAGCTTCTCCCCTATCCAAGGCTCTGACTGTGTCAGAATGATTCTAGTATGAAAAGAAAGTGTCGTTGTCAAGCGAAGGGTTTGGCAAATACTTTGTGCTTTTCTCTTCTCTCCGCCATTACATTTGTAGGTATCTTGGAGACTCTCTTTCTGGAACTTTCTAGTGCTGATTCATGGGGCAGGGGAACTCTGGACACAGTGTTTCTCTAGCTGGTCTGGAGCTCTCCCTCCTCCTGGTCAGTTCACTGACCCCCACCCCCAGATAGCCTGTGCATCCCTACCTCACTCAGCTGCTCTCCTCACCCAGTCTGTCTTCTCCGAGTTACTTATGATTGGGTCTGTGCTTCCCAAACCCCAGGGAGCACATATCAGACCCTCTATGTGGCTTGAAGTCAGTCTCCCCTTGTTTAGGATGAATAGCACCCAACCCTGTTTTCTAAGGTATTTCAATGTTTCAGCAATTCTCTTTATGTAATTTTTTTCTCTCTTAAACTTCTTTAGCCTTCTCTTCGGTCTTTAGCTGTGCCTTCTACATGTTTCCTTTACATGAAAAGCTAAGGGTCACAACACTGCTTTTCAGAAATCCTGTTTTTAGGCATGTGGCATCTGTGTGTCTACTACTTCAGTTGACATTGGAGACAGAAAAGGTCACATTTTAACAATGTACTGTATAAACCCAGACAAAATCACTTTACCCCAACAGTGATGCTTACTAGGAAAAGAAATCAAATAGAGGATAGTCAATCCAAAGTGGATCTGGAGTCTAAGTCACTTCCCTCCTTCTTCTGTCCTCGCAGGGACCAACTGGATGAGATGTCGTACACCACAATGTGCATCAAGGAGACTCTCCGCTTGATTCCTCCCATCCCTTCCATCTCCCGAGAGCTCAGCAAGCCCCTTACCCTCCCAGATGGACACTCACTGCCTGCAGGTCTTCACATTCTTTTCCTAAGCATGAGATCCTGAAGGTTACAGTGATGAAGACTAGTGGGATTTGGGGCTTCTTGGGACCTCATGGTTGGGCAGCTACTAAAAGCTTGAAGGATAATTCCTCAATCATATGTGAGCCTTGGTGATTTTCCTAAACCACATAGCCAGTTAGAGCTGTTATGGTCCAGCCTCATTTTGAGAACCCCAGCAGAGGGTTTCATCTTTTGTGGGACGTTGTCTCTAAGATAATTTTTGTGAAGCTAAGTTTCAGACCCAAGTGGGTATTTACAGGAGATGAGCACCATTGTGTTAATGTGGAGACAGGAAGGGAGTCCTTATCATCACACCAACTCAGAAGGGAACAATACTTATCTGTATCAAACCTTCGAATACATTTCCCCTTTGGAATGTGATCTTAACAGACATGTGTTCAGTACTTTACAGTTTACAAAACACTATTAAATAATTTTGATGTCTCCAAAACCCCATTGGGAAAACTCCAATATACACATAAGGTTAATGGACATGAAGCAAAGCTAGAACTCACCGAGGCCCTGTGAGTGAGGTCACATGTTTCTGGGCAGGGCTGGTAAGTGGTAGTAGGACCCCAGGAGATCTCACTTGTCTGCCTTAGTGTCCACAAGTCAACAGGGGAGCTGAGGCCAAGGCCTGCAACCTGCAGCTGTAATTTTGTTGACAGAACCAGAATTATTTTAGATAAGAAAATGCTGCTCAAATTCCCTCTCTGGAATATTTGCCCATATTCTCCATCTTTCATGGACGAACAGTGCCAAGAGAAATTAGCCACTGGATTTTCAAGGTAGAACAGAACAGTCTCTATGAAGTACTGCCTAGCTGCTAGCAGTAATTTCCAAACAAGACAGAAAACTTAAGCACAGTTTAGCTCTTTGATTGGACAACAACAGCTCCTTAGCACAAAATCAATAATTAGGTAAATAATTGTTTTGAAAACTAAAGTTCAAACCTAAGCCCATCCTCCACCATGTCCTTCCCTGGTGGAGCGTTGGCACACAGCTCACCAGGAGCAAGCTCTTCCCTCCAGGAAGAAGTCTTCCTGCACACTACAGCAGCTGACAGTTTGCTGTTTCTCTCCTGCCTCAGGAATGACTGTGGTTCTTAGTCTTTGGGGTCTCCACCACAACCCTGCTGTCTGGAAAGACCCAAAGGTAAGATGGTCTTCTGTGGGCATGCTTCAGAGAGTGGTGCTGAGTGACCCATGTGTTGACTGACAAGCATGCAAAGGGCTGTGCTGTGAAAGTAAATGACACAAAACAAGCATAAAAGTCAGAAATGTGTAAACCTCACCTATTAACGACCTTGTCTTCACTCACATCCTTTATCTTTATTGTGATCTGAAAGATCTGAGTCCAACAATCTGCTCCCAATCTCACTGACTCTGTTTCAGTCATTCAGCTGTCAAGCTCTTTCCAATACCCAGTTGATATCTGCAGAGCTGTGGCTGGTCAGTAGAGAAAATTGGGCAGCTCAGTCTCTCTTTTATTGTATGAAGCAATCAGGATCCTGGTGGTGTGGATGGCATATTCAAATTGCTCAGTTCAAATGTTCCATAAAGGAACTATTTATGAAGATATGGGCAGACTTTAGGGGAAGCAAATGAAAGTGGCTATCTTTCAGAATATTTATCTTTTCTAGACCTGATGAGCCCTAGAAGGGAGAGTTAAACAACCTGTGGGAAAAGAGCTGGGGTCTAGGGAGGAACATCTAATAGGCCCATGCAGAAGAAAAACTGCCAACAGCCAGCAGGGAGGAGCCAATAAACAGTCAACACCTCAAACCCTCTTTAACTGCCACCCTTCAGATCTACATCAATGCCTTGTATTGTCCCAAACCCACAAGAGAAACCATGTGGGTCAGCTGTCTGGAGCCCAGAATAGTCTCAGAAAGAGAGAAAGGAGGACCTGGACAGGCAAGGAAATATGTAGAAATTCTGAGTTGATTCAATATGCTTGAAATTAAAAACATAAGCACTGGTGTTTTCTTCTGTGTTAACCTAGGGCTTTCAATCTACTCTGTATAAGAAGTTGAACCATCACGTCTCATTTGGGCTTAGCTTCTATGTGGGTACACTCTTAGACTGGCTAGCAGACAAGTCCAGGGAGGGTCAGATAAACCCTCCAGGTCTACGGCAGCATTGTCCATGTGGCCACTAAGCAACTTGGCTGATTGGAATTGCAACATGGAGTTTGAAGACACTGTACCCACCCCCTCAAAAGTAAAATATTCCCTTAATTATTTATATTGAGTACATGATAGGCTATTTTGTTTAATAAAATCTGTTACTAAAATCAATGCTGTCTTCTTAACATGCAGCCCGCAGAACATTTTAAACAATTTCTATGGTGTATGTTTCTGTATCAGCACTAAGCAGCACCTTAAAAGACAAATTGTTGTCAAGATGGTGATGACATTGTCTTCACATTTCAGGTCTTTGACCCCTTGAGATTCACTAAGGAGAATTCTGATCAGAGACATCCCTGTGCCTTCCTGCCATTCTCCAGTGGCCCAAGGTGAGGCCAACTTGAAGCTGTTGAAAATACACACAAAAAGCTTACTTACACCCATTAGCCCCTCTGCTCCATTAATTCCTCCCCAGAACCCATCTCTTCACAAAGGGCAATAGCACTTAATCTCAAATGCCATGAGTCATGCCTCCAAAGGCTCAATGCTTGTAGGAGGAACAGACTTCAGCTGCCGCCTTCTTCAAGGAGGGTATCACATTGGACCTCCAAATCCACATTCTTGCAAGGAGCAATGTAAGAACAAAGTCTAAAAGTTTCAAACACACACACACACACACACACACACACACACACACACACAACATATATATGTGTGTTGTGAAAACTGCTTTACTCTTGGTAAGAGAATTTTTCTGGGGGAAAAAATAACACAAACACATCTACTCATCCCAGAAAGATGACCTCTCCCCCTGCAACAGATCATGATGTATTAAAATCTAATTTAGTGAACCACTGAATTTTTGTTGGGGTTACTGGCAAAAGTAAAGGTTTACTTATAGGGAAACAGGGTGGCTCTAAATCCACTGTGTCTGAGTTATTTTTCTATTGCTGTGAAGAGACACTGTGACCAAGACAACTTATAGAAGAAGGAGTCTGGGGCTGGGGCTTACAGAGTCCGAGGGTGAATCCATGATTGTCATGATTGGGAGCAAGGCAGCAGGCAGGCAGTAGCTGAGAACTTACATTTAATCCACAAGCACCAAGCAGAGAGAGAAGGCTAACTGGGAATGGCTGGGCTTTTGAAACATCAAAGACACACAGAGACACACATCCTTCAACCAGACACACCTCCTAATCCTTTCCACTACATTCCATCAACTGTGGAGCCAACATTCAAATACATGAGCCTATTTGGGGGGTATTCTTATTCAAACCACCACAAGCCGCATCACAGAAAAGTCCAAGCCAGCACAAGTGACCACTCACCAGAGCTGCAACCCTGGTGCTCTCTGCACAATGTGCAGGCACCTGGACCAGCCTGAGAGGACTCTGGGCAGCTCGGCTGGTCAGTGTCCTCTTAAGCAGTCATTCACTGCTTCTGTAACTCTGGAGAGGGGCCCTCATGAATCTTCAAAGTCACAGCTTGTCCAGATGTGGAGTCTGTTCACCAGAGTTTCTTGAGTCCTTTCCCTTCCTCTTGGAGAGAATGTTTCAATCAGAGGAAACTGCTAAGCAGCCGTGGACTCCAGATTTGTTATTCTAGAAACTAACCCCTTTTCTTCTCTCTGCAGGAACTGCATCGGGCAGCAGTTTGCCATGCTGGAGTTAAAGGTGGCCATTGCCTTGATTCTGCTCCGCTTCCAAGTGGCTCCAGACCTCACCAGGCCTCCTGCCTTCTCCAGCCACATTGTCCTCAGACCCAAGCATGGAATCTATTTGCACCTGAAGAAACTCCCTGAATGTTAGATACAAGGAGACAATGACTAAATCTCTTTTTGTCTTTAAGTTAAATTTATAGCCAATGGTCCAGGCAAATGGAGAGGACTCTAAGTCTGAAGGCAGAGTTGGAGGATGGTGGGATGAGGCAGCAGCACATTACCCAAAGACATTTTCAGATAACACAGGTGACCCTGGATATGTATGACTTAGAGAGATTTTCAAATTGTCTTCTAATGATTACTACCAAGCCAATCACTGGGTGACTTCTATATACTTTCTGCTTTTTAATAGTTTTCAGAATTACACAAATAATAGGAGAATGGATGTGTGCTGAATGAAAAATTTTTCCAGCACTAGGAAGTGTAGATAAAATCTCACCTGGGCTGTACCCTCTGTTCTGACAGAGCCTACTGCTTTCCCTTAAAGCAGAGTAATTTAGTGTGCATTCTTCCTGACTCTTTCCTGCATATTCCATATATAATGTCTGTGTGTTTTCTTAGACATGGGATCATATCTGCACTGTTCTTGCATTTTCTCACTTAATAAAAAAATCTACCCTAATCATTACCCTAAGATTGTGCTCGTCTACAGTGTGAATGTCCTATGACTCTTTAACTATTTTTACCATTGTCTAGTTAAATAGTTATGATTTTTAAATGTATTTAACCAGTGTTCTCTACCTCCCCACCCCCATGTGTGTCCAGGCATATGGAGGCTAACGGTCAACCTCAGATGCCATTTTTCAGATTCCATCTACCCTTTATTTTCAGACAGGATAGCTTACTTGCCTAAAGCTCACCTGGTAGGTTATACTAGATAGCTAATGAGCCCCCATGATCTGCCCGTCTTTACCTCACCAGCTCTAGGATTACAACCATGTGCCATCATGCCTGGCTGTTTTTACATAGGTCCTGGGGATTTGAACTTGGGTCTTCAGGCTTGCATAGCAAGATTTTACCTATTGAGCTACCTGTCTTGTCCCTATCTTTATTGGGGTAACACCATCTATCTTTGTTTTCTATGTTTTTTTTTCTTCCTTATCCATATATCCTTTATATAATATGGATAATAATTCTTGCTTATAACTTTTCTTTGTAATTTTTCAGATTCCTTTGCTCTTATTAACTGTAGGTATGGTATCTTTTATATATGAAATTCTTTGATTTTCATGAAGTAAAATACACACTGCAGGGCAGTGGTGGCACATGCCTTTAATCCCAGCACTCAGGAGGCAGAGGCTGACAGATCTCTGTGAGTTCAAGGCCAGCCTGATCCACAAAGTGAGTTCCAGGAAAGCTAGGGCTGTTACACGGAGAAACTCTGTCTCAAAAACCCAAAGTATGTAAGTAAGTAAACAAACAAATAAATAAATAAATAAATAAATGAAATGTATACACACTTTTGTTTATGATTTCTTGGTTTTGAATCTTGAATAAGAAAGTCTAAACTTAGAATATTACAGAACTATTCTACATATGTTTCTGGTGTTAACTATTCTTATGAAGCCTGAATGGGAACTGCTTAATGATTTCTAAGTGCATCACTTGTTAGAACCTAATCAGAGATTTCGATTTGTTTTTAAGTATACAAGAAGCCCTTTGAAGAGCTTTCAACCAGAGGTGGAACTAGGGTGAACTGCATTTTAAGGAAGTTTATCTGGGTGTGATTATTCATACTTATAACTCCAGCACCTGAGAGGCTAAAGCAAGAGAATCATGAGTTTAAGAGCAGCCTGAGCTACAAGAAAGAGAAAGCAGAGCAGGGGTAGCTTTGCATCTGTTGCATGGATAACGAACAGATTAGTGATAGGTTACAGAGGGCAAAGGTGGAAATCAGAAGAAAGGGACACAATTAGAAAGATTAGACATGGACAAAAGTAGTGCTGCATACTTACCTGACAGAAGAGACATTGCAATCATGAAGGTGGTTTGCCCAGGGCAAGGCTCATCCACTGCACTCCAGACATTTGACCTCTGAGATTTTACCAAATGTGGGAAACCAGCCTTCATAATTTGTTGTAGTGAGGAACTGTGTTCTTGCTGTGCCCCCCAAATTTTTTTGTTTTGTTTTTCAAGACAGGGTTTATCTGTGTAGCTTTGCGCCTTTCCTGGAGCTCACTTGGTAGCCCAGGCTGGCCTCAAACTCACAGAGATCCACCTGGCTCTGCCTCCCGAGTGCTGGGATTAAAGGCGTGTGCCACCACTGCCCGGCCCCCAAATTTTTTTTTTAAGTAGATGGTGCTTGCCAAGGATGGTGACAGTGGACCTGAATGGAAATAAATGTGTGAGTGACTTTGATGACATTTGGGAGAGTAAAGAGAATTTGTTGTTTGGCTGGAAGTGTGAATGAAGAGGCAGAATTCAAGACTTGAGAAATTGACCTAGGTCATCCTGTTCAATCATAGGAAGACTTTGGATGGTCCTTGGAACCAGCCTTCTCTCACCAGGCATCCATTCAGTTCTTTGCATTTCTGGACATTTTGATTATGAAGAAATCCTATGTAACAGCTCTGCTATCAACCAAAGGCATAAACTGGGAAGCATAGTGCAAGAAGAGACAGTCCCTTAATCAGTCAGGAAACCCACCATCTCAGATTTAATAAAACCCATGTCTTATCAACAATATACAAAGAGATAAAGAGAATTTAGCCTTCAAATTCAATACCAACTTCTTCCTGTAGAAACATCTAACAGGTTCACATAACTGTAATACAACCCCTACATTCCTTTTGTCTCCTCTGTGCCCATATGCACAGCTGCAGAAGACCCCCAACTACCCAGGGAATGATTCCCTTGCTTCATTGTGTAATTGGTATTTGACCAAGTAAGACTAAATAGGAGCTTTAATAGTTGTAGTAAGTATGGCCAGGAGTGCTTGAGCTACTCCATAACTTACAACAGTAGTTATATTTGTGAAGAACCCAGAAGCTTCTTTTATAAGTTAACCTGTAGCCTGGAGGAAATTTGGATGGTTCTTGATTATTGAGTTCTGCATGTTGTGATTCATTCATGAACAACACTGTCCCAGATACTGTTTCTATTTTAAAGGATCTGTCATAGTCCACGCTTACATTACAGTCTGCTTATAGCAGAGATGACTAAGCATCCCTCCCACATCCTCTATCCACTCCTGCATAAATAGAATCCTTAGCTAGGCACACAGTTGCCTGGTACTGAGTATGTTCTGTCTCTGTCTCTGTCTCAGATATAGATAGATAGATAGATAGATAGATAGATAGATAGATAGATAGATATAATTTTTCTGCATGTGTGTGCACATGCAAGCGCATGCATGTGTTTAAGCCAAAGACCAACAATGAGTATTTTTTTCAACCACTCTCTACCTTATTTTTTGAGACACAGTCTCTCATTGAACCTGAAGCTAACCAATTCAGCTAGGTTGACCAGAAAGCCCCAGGATTTGTCCTGTCTCTGTTCTACAGCACTGGGATTACAGGTGTACAAACTACCATGCCTAGATTTTTATAGAGTGCTGTGGGTCTAAACTCAGCAGCAAGCATTTTACCAACTGAGCCATCTCCCCAGCCTATAGTCCTTCAGTGAGACACACCATGGTTTTAAATTTGGGGCAGACTATAAACAGAAGTGACATGTTCTGTCTCCAGCTAATATCTTTAAAAGGAAAGGTGTGTGACCTCCATTTCCCATTTATTCCCTCACTTGAAGACAGATGTGGCGACAGAACCTACTGACACATTACTCCTGGAAGTTGTGTGTTGACGATGACAGAATAAGATAGACAGAGGTCTAGATGACACATAGAGCAAACCATCACACTAGCTCTAGGCCATCTGCCTCCTCAAGGATTCAGTGTGAAAGAATTAAATTGTCTCATTGGGACCTTATTGTTATAGGAGGCCATTATTTAGGTGAACTGTGTTCCTTTATCTCTCTTTCCAAATAATAAAGATCTCTACTTCAAAACTATTTAAATGTCCACTATTTGTCATAACTTTGGTGTTAAAATGAACATTAGAAAAGGAGGGCGACATCCATAACCAACAGCCATTCCCAAACCAGCAATGGCACAAGGGAACAGTCATCTTAAAGGAGCCACATAGTCCTAAACAAAAATACTGTGACTTGTTCATGTTGCTCTCCACCTGTCACCCAACCTGGAGATAACACACAACCAAAAACTGATGCTCAGTTTAAAATAATAAATATGTATTTATTTTTATGTGTATGGATGTTTTGCCTGCCTGTATGACTATGCACGATGTGGGTGTAGTGCCCACAGAGGAAGGTGTCAGATCTTCTAGGACTGGAGTTCCAGATGGATGTAAGCCACCATATGGGTGCTGGGAATTGTACCCAGGTCCTTTGGAAGGTCAGTCCGTGCTCTTAATTGCTGAGCCATCTCTCCAGCCCTGATGCTGTTTCTTAAGAACTGGTCTTGGTTTTCCCATGAGGATTGAAATGTCCAGCCAAGCTGCAGATTATGTCAAATGTCATATTTTATTGTTTATCTTTTTAAAATCATGCATTGTTTAACAAATCTAAAGAAGTCATGGATCTTCCTCTTGCATTTTGTCTATGATTTAACTGGTCAATCCAAGAGCCCATACATAGACCTCACTGAGTGATATTCTCAGCATTGATGTCCCTCACAAGTATGGAAAATGGCCATAATTAGTAATGGACCCTACCAGTTTAGCAGAGCAAGTCATTTCACTCTAAGGCACATCTGTCTCAGAAGAATCTCAGGACACAAACATATAACTTTTACTCACTGATACAATTCAAAAAATGTTATCAATTATATATAATTTATATGTAATATATGTTTTTCGGAGTCTTTTTACCATTATGATAGAAAACAATGTGAATATTCCCCCTTATAAGTGGAGCAGTAAAGCGTCTCTGTCAATCTTTTCTAAAATATTTTCTATTAAGAGGGTTGAGACTGTAGCTCAGTGGTAGAGTAGTTACCTAACAAGCACAAGGCTCTGGTTTTAGTTCCCTGTACTGAAAACAAAAATACATTTTTTTTTCAAAAGAACATTGACTTTTTTTCTCTTCCTTCTTCCCCTGACTCTCACCCATTGTTCTATTAATTACTGTGCTGGCCACCAGGTATTGCTCAAAGGTCACTATTGGAACAGTGCTCTGAGATCTCAAAACAGGAGATGCTATGCCACATAGCATCCTTTTTCTTGCTGAATACTTGCAACATTTATTTGTGGAGTCCAGATCTTCTACCTAACCAAACCTAACCACACACCATTGATAACTGTAGCCATGGGTGGATCCCATGTTTACTGTCTACACTACCACCTGGCAGTGTAGAATGAGTAGATGAACATCAGCCAGAGATTGTCAAATGCCCTTAAGAATATTTCCCCAAGCCAGGGGTAGTGGTGCATGCCTTTAGTCCCAGCACTCAAGAGGCAGCAGTAGATAGATCTCTATGAGTTCAAGACCACCCTGGTCTACAAAAAATCCAGGCAAGCTAGAGCTGCCTAGAAAAGAAAAAGAGCATGTTCCCCTGAAGAGCACAGACATATTCTATCAATGAGTGAAGACTTTCCACAAGGGCCTGGGAGGCCCAATACTTACAATTAAGACTTTATAATAGAGAAGGTACTACATACACCATGAACAAGTGGAATTTAGTTCTAAAATGTAAAGAGGGTTCAACAGACAAACAAACAAAAACTAGTCAGTAGAATCCACATCAACATAATAAAGCGGTGAAATCACATGGTCATCTCAGTTGGTACAAGAAAATCTTGTAACAAAATGCAGTACTTTTTCTAGTTAAAAAACACTCTATAAACTGGGATTAGAAGGAAATACCTTACTAAAAATCTAAATGTGTGCCTTTTTTAAAAATCCACAGGAAACATCATACTCTATCCTGAAAGACTGAAGACTTTCTCCTTAGATCAAGAACAAGAAAAGACATCTATTTCATCACTTTTATTCAACAGACGTTCCAGCCAGAACTATTCTCACATCTCCTCAGCGAGCCCATCAATGGTCACTCTTATTGGACCCCAGACTCTCCCCAGAAAAGTAGAGGTTACTAGCTCACTTTCATTTTCTTACAGCTGTGTACACTCGGTCCTCTGCTTGCTGTTGAAGACACTTCAAGCAGTGCTAGTGAAGAGCACCACCAAAACAGGTACTTGGCAAAGAGAGCACCTATTTTGTAAACAGCTTTTGGAAGTATTTGCCCCCCAAAGCAAATGAAATCCCATACTACACTGTTTCCACTGCTTAAGGATTAAATGCCAATGGATTCAACCCTTTAGAAAACATACACCTTGCAAAAGCCTCAGAAGGGCTCAGAGTCTTTGACTTGTCAGCTCCACCCCTGAGAATTGGTCCCCCATAATGCCCTCTAAGGTGCTGGGTCATGCTGACACAGACAGTGTCAGAACAGAGAGAACTCTGGGGAGGAGCCAGGACCCAGCCCTCAACCCTGGACAAAGCTCTGAGGACTCACGGAGAGGAAAAGGGCACAAAGATCGGGTGACTTGAGGTGCTTCAGCAAAGGACATGTTGAAGCTGTGCTTTCCAGGCATGGGAGACTCCCGGTTCATCTGATCCAGATGGGCTCCAGACTAAGCTTAGGCTCCCCCACCTTCCATTAAAAGGGTCCTTAGGGAGAGGTAAACAAACTATAATACTATCAAATAAGCCATGTAACAGGGCTGGGGTAGGGTGGCCGTGGGCATGGTTGGCAGGCAGATGATATATCTATATTTGGTGGCCCTGGGTCTACAGCATGGCAATTCTCACACTAGAGCTTGACACCAAACTGTTAACTGCAAAACTAAGGAGCATCCTCATTTTAATGTCCATTTAGAAATAACTGAGACCCGGAAAGGCTAAATGACTTGTTCAAAGGCAAACAGCCAATGTAAATGTCTAGCTGGGACCGGCTAACACGCAGGTATTCATTCAGCAAACGTGGAGTACTGTCACTATGCAAGCACTGCACCTGCTCTTCTGTGGATGCCCTGTCCTCCAGAAGCTCACTGACCAGAGCTGGGCCCATCTGATGAATGTAGTGTGCAAAGAGATATCAGAGAGCCATCCTGCAGGAGGTGAAACCTGCAGAAAGAAAACCAGAAATCCTAAGCATGGACAGCACAGGCATGAAAGAACGTGATGAGAAGAGAGGTGGCTGTCAAGGAAGAAGGCTGAATCACGGTGTGGCCATCTAGTGGCCACGATAGGCATTGCATACAAGGCCCCTAAGCAGAAGTTGGAAGGGCAGTTGTTGACACTCAGTAAGCCTTGACTTACTGAGTGTAGGCTTTCTGAAGACAGGCTAACTCGGTTATTGATTGTCGCAGCCTCATAGGATGGGCATTATTTAGCTCTAATTTGTGTATTTGGGCACTGAGGTACCTTAGTCAATTACTTAACCCACATCACACTAATGTCAAATTGACGGATGAGATTTGCCCAGGGAAACTTGGCTCCAGACCCAAGCACAGAAGAGACATTGGGCTACACATGCCTTGATCACCCTCTAGGTAAAGGGCTGATCCTGGCTGAATCTGCAGTTTGGAATGTCTCTCTGCCTGCAGCATGGCAGAGGTCTGAGGGTGCGGAGGAGTGATGAGGAGAATGGGAAGGAAGCTGCTGCAAATATCCAGGAAATCATCTGCCGGCTCAGGGAAGCTGTGCAGTGGGAAGGAGAATGTCAGAGAGTGATGGAGCCGAGGCGGGACTGGAGTGGCCCCTGTCTCAGGTCTGGGTGAATGGATGCTACTTACTGAACTAGGGTCTCAACTGAGGAAGATCAAGAATTCCTCTGGGAACCTAAGGTGCCTGTGGCATCATTAGGTGAGGGGATATGGCTGAAGGTGCTCATTTGAAATTGACACTTCCTGTCAATGAATGGAATCGATAAGGCCCCCATGTCAATCATTCAACAAACTGTCTAACAGGACTGTGTTGGGCATTGAATGTTACAGACAGAAGTGTTCCCTGTCTCCTGGGGCTCTGAATTAGTCACCTTGACCAAACAACAGCACCCCTCATGTGTAGGGGTAACCCACAAACCAGGGTTGCTGCTGAGTAGTCAAGGCAAGTAATCAGGAACAGGCCCATAGAAGGAAATGGCTGCTATCCCTGAACACACAAGACTCTGAGACCATTGTATCTTATAGCAAGAAGGTGGGACTAGAAAATCCTTGGTGAGGGCAGACTCAAGCAATGCCATGGGTAGAAGAATGAGGGTGAGTGAGAGAGATGGAGGTCGAAACTGCAAGTGAGAGTCAGTATCCTCTTAGCTTCTTAAAGGGATTCCAGCCACTCTCCTAGACAGCCATCCCAGAGGCACCACAAGCTCTGCAATAGTAAATGCCTTTCTTCTTCAGCTGTCCACTTCACCTGCACACCTACAGGAAGCCTTTGGCTAGGTTATAGGTAACGATGAATTTAAAGTCGAAACACCAAGGTTCAACGTCCCTAGCCAGCTGTGGAACTTCAATAAGTACCTTTTCTCTGACCTGTATTATCTCCTCTAAACGTGAGCCATCCCAGGGAGACCCAGCTGACAGAAAGTGTCCTACACACACACACAGTAGCTCTCAAATGCTGTCCAAAAGTACCATCCCCGTTACTAAGCTTGGATTTGAGGACAGTCCCTTTTCAGCCTCTTGCTTCAGTTCACTAGCCTTAGGGACCCGAAATACCTCCACTAGCCTTCTCCACCCCTCTCCCTTCCTCTCCCTGCTGCTCTGTTACCCTTTTCCTGGTGCTAGCCCCAGCCTCACTATCCTTATCCTGTACCACCCAGCCTACTGATGGAATAAATAATCCAAAGGTCTGCTTATTTATTGACAGAGTCTACTACATACCTGTGTTCACCTCGGTGATATAGAACAATTTCACAGAACCAGCCTAGAATGCCCATGCCTCTGGAGGTGTGATTCCAGAAAGCATCAGGGCCCTGCATGCTACATGCCCACTAGCCATGGTTGGGGGTGGTGAGATCTTCCAGCTGCCTCTCATACACCTCCACATGTGACCCTGGATAAGTACTGCCGCTTCCATGATGTCATATTAATCATCTGGGCTGTGATTCTAAGACTCTAGCTAGGTCTTGTATCCAATCCAGTTCATTATATAACAATGGAAGTAATTATTAAATAATTAACATGCTGTGCACTATGTGCTGGGTGCTATTCTGGGTTTCATATGCAATGTTTCTTTTCCTTTATTGGGGGGTGGGTGGGCAAGATCCCACTATGTAGTCCTGTCTGGCATGTAACTTACTATATGGACCAGAAAGAGATCTCCCTGCCTCTGCCTCCTGAATGCTAGGATTAAAAATGTGTGTCACCAAAAGTTTGGGAGTAACCAACCACTTGATCTGATTGGATTTAAGACCCACTCCATAACGTGGACCCCATGCCTGACACTGCCTGAGTGGCCAAGAATCCGAGATAGGCCATGGACCTAGAGAAAAAGCAAACACTAGTAGTGCTGCAGGAACATAGCAATTTAATGACTCCTAATGGCATTCTGCTATACCCATAGATCAGGTGTTGCTTAGCGATCTTCAGAGAAGCTTCCTCCTGAAGTAGATGGGAACTAATACAGAGACCCACAACTGAACAGTGTATGAGAGTGAGATATCTTGGAACACTCAGTCCTAAATGGGATATCTTCATCAAACCCTCCTCCCGTGCCCCCCCCCCCCCCGAGCTCAGGGAACTGGGCAGAAGAGGAGACAGCAAAAGATTGTAAGAGCCAGAGGGGGTGGATAACACAAGGAAACAGAATGAATGATGAACATATGACCTCACAGAGACTGTGGTGGTATTCACAGGACCTACACAGATACAAGCCAGATGGGGTTCCAATATTGAGAGGGGAACTAGACATGAGGCCCGATCCCTAAACCAGGATCTGTCTCTAATAGAAAACCACTTAAAAAGGAAAAATCTGTTCTCTCCAAAGGAGTCTCCTTGGGTGTACAAACCACACATAAGAGAGGCCCCATGCCCAGTAGTAACTAGTCAATACAAAATTAACTCAGTGGTGGTGTGCAAATCTAATTAATCTCATCAATAAAAACCAGGAGTCAGATTGGCATAGAAACCAGAAATGTCAGAGAAGCAGGAAAGCAGCCACAGTCACTTCCTTCCTCTTCTGTTGCCCCAGACCAAAAAGGCCGGGATCCTGTCTCTGACCCACCTTTATCACTTCCTGTCCCCTCTCTGTATAGAGCTCCAGATCTCTATGGTTAACTAGTGGCTACCTCTGCCCTCTGACTCCAAGCAAGCTTTGTTAGAGCACAAACAAAATATCACACAAAATTTCCTCCTTTTTGTCTAAATAAAAAAGGGAAAGATTTTAACTAACATAGAAAAATTATATACAATAACTATAATAACTATATATAAATATATACAGGCAATAATTACATTAACAATGTCTATTCCGTTAGCATTTGACAAATTCAGAGAAAATACTCCATTATCTATCCTATCTTGGTGAGTCCAAAGTGACGTACTGTACCTAATTCACTTTCTATTCTAACTTGCATTACCAACCCAAACTGTCTCTCAACCTTATACACTTTACACCTCTTTTGTAAGTGTCTTTTCTGACAAGGAAAATAATAACTACCTAGTTTTCAACTCCATCAGAGACCTGTGGATATAGTATTATCTGAGTAAACAGGAAGTGCAGAGCAAACAACTTCCAAAACTAAGAAATGACAGAAACAACTGGCTGTCTGGACAGTCACCCAAGGTTGCGCTGCAACGTTGGGGCATCCATATTCTTCCTACGGGCATAGAATATCTGACAGACTTTTCTGTGAAGCAGGATTTTTGAAGGACTGTCCCACCTTGTCTTGGCAAAGTTTGACAGTCACTTTCCTTTGTGTCCTGCTTGTCCAATTTGGACAGAAACTGTCAGCAGTCTAGGCAAGGGCAGTTTCTTGCCCAGTGGCTAACATTTACCACAAAGAAAGTAAACTCCATATGGAGTTTCTTCAATGCCCATCATCTTCTCTGAAGTATGTTGGTGCTGCCAGGAGCAGACATGTCTCATTGTCATAAAAGAGGGAGAGAGAGAGAGAGAGAGAGAGAGGAGAGCCTTATGTTATTAAAACATCTTAAATGCCATATTCTGTAGGTCTCTGAAGTGTTTGAAGATGACCTGTCTATCTAAAATATATCTGTTTGACCTTGAAAACAAACCTACCATGACTACAAGTTTGATTGTAATAGGTGACTAACTACTAACCTGCATTTCTTTATTATCTAAAATAGTTTGTAATAATAACTTTCAAGGACCAGAAATTTAAATTACATTGTTAGATGAGCTGTAGCAGCACAATACTTTGAATAAGAGTAGAAATGTGTGTACATTAAGTTCTAACAAAAATAACCTTAAATTTTTATCAATATACAAAAATATTCTAAACAAGAGTAGAAACATATATACACAGTACAACAAAAATAACCTCAAATTTGTATCAATATACAAAAATCCAAATCAATGTAAAATATCTAAGACTAGTAGTTGCTTTTTTGGTTTAAAAGTAGATTCAATAATCTACCTTTTACCCTATTTCTATATCCCCCTTTTTCATTTTAGAATGTGATTCCTGAATCTAATCTCCTTTGTTCAGCCTTTTTCCTGACTATTAACAATAACAACTTGTAACCAACCCCCCTAAACAATAACAATTATCCATAAATCACTGAATGACCAAAAACCACCCACCCCACCTCTTGGGAATGTGGGCATTGTGTTCTTAAAATTACTTCCTGCTGTCTAGGGGTGAAGGCATCTTTAGGGGATCCTGAAAAGAAAAATTTTGGGTTAATTGTCAAGTCCTGGGAGAGGTAGCTGTATCATTTTTTGTCCAGTCCCTGCATAATGCAAAAGTGCAGGGCTTGTCTCAAGTCCTGGCTAGAGTAATCTCTGAGGCTAGGTCATATCGCCTAGCCACTTTGAAATTGTCCTGAGCAGTCTGTAGTCCAAAGCCAATCTTTGGGTGGTATTTGTCAGCTTAGTGGCATTACCATAGTCCTGGGGGAATTGTTGTTGTGAGGCCCCATCCTCCTCTTGAAGATGTCAAGGTTAAAGGACTATAATTTGTTATGTACATCCAGAGTACAAAAACTTAATTCCTAGTTACCGCATAGAGGCTCAAACCCAAAATCATATACAGGAAGCTAGTTGAAGCCTTTTTCTAGAATTAGTACTCTATATGACCATTAATATCACAACAAAAAAGTTTAAAATATATATACATATTAATTTTATAAAGAGTCAAAACAAAACCAAAGGATTATGAGATTATTGGCAATAGAATAGTCCCTTAATTTGGTTTTTATTCTGTCCTATATCAGGTGGCTCTTCTGACATGAGACAGAGATTTTGGATTTTCCTTTTAACAAGCATGCTACAGTTTAGAGAAGGAGAGGGCCATGCTCCAACTCTAAAGCCAGCTTTAGTTTTTAATTGAATTGGGACTACAAAAAGACCATTTGCATTATGTGTCTGTAGAGAACAGCAGAAACAAACATTTGGGAAGATTTATGAAATTTTATCCTGTTGGAAATGTGATATACTAATAGGCCAATTTACTCTTTTTTCTTGGGACGTTTTCTCTAGATAATTGTCCTTTTTCTTCAGAGGTCTCATTTGTCCAGTGGTCTGCTGATTCCTTGGTTGGATGCCTTCATTCTCCTGGAAAGACAAAAACAAAACCCTGCCTCAACCCTAACTTTGGGGAGTTTCCCTTTTGGCAAGTTATATCTGATCAAATGAAAAGCATTTGGTAGTCTTGTAAGTTAGTTTAGATTGAATAGTTGCACTGGTTGATAAACTATCACCTCTTCTAATCAAGAGGTCTCTTTTGTTCAAATCTAATCTTTATCAATTTTGATGGTATCCACAGCTTTTCTTCTCCTGTGGAAGCAAAAGCAAAACCTTGTCCCCAACGTAACACATATCCTGGTTTCTATTCTGAGATCAACACATCTTTAAAGTATACAGGCTGATTTAACTCTATAGTTTTTTTTTTTCTATTATCCATTGTCTCTCTGCAGCTGTTGTTCCTTTCTCATTAGTATTTAGAAAATTTAAAGAGAAACTGCATGAATAGTAACTTAAAACCTCCTCCAGGAACTGGTTTGGCCTCTCTATAGCAATGGGCCCATCAACAACCTGGTTTTCATAACCAAAACCTCTCAATTAATAGCCAAAGCTTTGGACACAGATTGAAAACTTTGTTGTGCATATAGACCTCAGAGTTCTGGCCAAGTAAAAATGATAAACAGGACGTTAAAAGAAACTAACAAAACTCTCATTAGAGTCCAGAGAAAGGTGGATAGACCTCCTCCTTTGTTTTGCTCGGGCCTGCAGGACCCCATATAGGAAGGAATTTGTCTCCTCTGAGATTGTTAGAAAGACCTCCCCCACTGCTTCCCAGGCTCAGAGACCAGCAGTTGGCAGGAATAGGAATATACATAGGAAGAGGAACTAACTAGACTGCCAACCCATTGCCTGACAAAATTCACTGTGATTGGGGGCAGCCCAAATTAGTATTAAAGAACTTAAACAAGGGACTAAAACTTGTCTAATATCCAAACCTTTAATCTAGGCACTTCCCCTCATTCTGATGCCTGCTATTCTGCCTTATAGGTTAATTGATCTGGGTAACAGCAATATTACAGAGCCCCGAGACTACTTGGTGAGCATGTGCCAATGGTTTGACTAAATATACCTCTTCTGATGCCTTCCAAACTAAGTTGACAGGTTGACCAGGACCTAGAGGTATTGAAACAACAGTTAGATTCGCCTGCAGAAATGATCCTACAAAATTAAAGAGCCTTAGACTTACTTTTCATGACATAAAGAAAACTATGTCTGGCTTTTGGGGAAAACTGATCCTATGCTAATTGATCAAGAGTAATTTTTAAAAATCTTGCCATCATTGGGGGGAAAAAAACTCAAATAGAGAGAGAAAGAAAAACATTAATCAGATAATTGGTACCAGTCTCTGTTCTCTTAGTCTTCCTGGCTAGCTACTCTACTGGCTGGATTTTTGTTGTTTTGTTTTGTTTTTTGTTTTTCAAGACAGGGTTTTTCTGTGTAGCTTTGGAGACCGTCCTGAAGCTCACTCTGTAGACCAGGATGGCCTCAAACTCATGACTAGCTGGATCTTTAATCTCATTCCAATTGAATTACTGGTGAGGGCCTGCATCTTAAACTATATGGCCAAATATGTATCAGTTCAGTAAAATTAATGGTCCTTAGGACCTGCACCTCTTTAGAGCAGGATGAGTCCACGATTGGACTCATCCACTAAGATTAGTGGGAAATGGAGCAGGCCCCCAGACCTTAGCACAACTGACTCCATAGTTTAAGCACCATTAAGGCTGTAAAACTCAGCACATAGCCAGCACTACCTGCCAAAACTAAAGCAAAGGCCTAATCCATCAAAATCCATAGTTTTAGGAAAGTCTCTAAATGTACTAACCTTGCTTCTGGCTAAAATTGTTCTTGTTAACTGAAGTATGTCAACCCAGGACATGATTTTTGTGCTTAAAAGCTCACCCTAAGAAAGGCTTCAGGCTACACTGTGATCTCAAACACCCAGTTTTGTTGCTGGCTGGCTAATGATGACTTTCTATTGACTTAAACCCATGTCTGAGCAGTAGACATCCTACAACAATGTTTCTTCTACTGTTCACACCGTCCCTATTAGACAGATAACAAGAGGGCATTGGGTCCTTAGAGTTGCAGGTAGTTATGAGCTGCCTGACATGAGTGCTGGGAACTGAATTCTGGTTCCCTGGAAGAGCAATGAGCGCTCTTAAACTCTGAGCCATCTCTCCAGCCCCAGCCTGGGCTAACAACACAGGGCACCCAACCTAAAGCAAGACCCAAACCACATTCCCAATCTCCCCTCAAGTACGGGCCCTGTCCATGTCCCTCTGCAGGCTACTAAATTCCCCATGATTGTAAATGCTACTTCATCTCTCTCTCTCACACACACACACTCCCCACTGTTTTCTGATTTATGCCATCCTCAGCACCATCCACTGGCTTCCATGATGCCTGTGAAAATTGGATAAAAATGTCTCTCTAAGTGGCACAAGTCCACACCAAGCTGCAGGGTACAAGGCTGGTCCATGCAGGAACAGAGACTTCTGCACCCTATCCTGGTTCCAACATTCCGATATCTTCCAACTTGCTCAGGACTGATGCTGTGGTTCATATTCTCTCTCTGTCTCTCTCTCTCTGTCTCTCTGTCTCTCTGTCTCTCTCTCTCTCTCTCTCTCTCTCTCTCTCTCTCTCTCTCTCTCTGTGTGTGTGTGTGTGTCTGTCTGTCTGTCTGTCTGTGTGTATGTGTCTCTTTCTCCTGCCCCCAGCTAACAGAGGGTGCCCCCCTTCAGAAATGGCAGAAGATGCAGTAAACATTGGCATAACTGAGAAGTTCCTACAACTCAGCCAGGCAAGGTTTGAGTCTGAGCACTTAAGGAGATCCCTACCAAATATTCAAAAAGCTCTGCTGAAGCCAGTCAGGGGGACTCACACCTGTAATGCTAGCACTCAGGAGACTGAGGAGGACCACATCAAGTTCAAACCTGTACTTCAGAACAAGATCATAAAACTTTTAAATTAAAACAACTCTGATCAGCCTTTCCCATAGCGTGTACAGCCACCAGATGGCAGCAGAGCTGCCCACTTCAAAGCTGACTATCAGATGACCAAGGATGTTAAGGCAAGCCCATCACGGGCCTTAAACCCCGTGGAGGGAGGGATACACATGCCCATATGTATCCACATCCATATGAATGGAAAGATACAGACAGACAGACGGACAGACAGACAGGTGAACAGACTGCTAGTTTAGTTCCCTTCCTTTGTATGTTTTCTCCTTCCCCCAGATGCCCTTGACCCTATCCATTCTTGTACAGGTGCCAGTGATGAAGGGAGAATGGCTCCCTTCCTGCTCTGGTGGGCTTCTAGAGCTGGAGCTAAAACTGGACACAGACAAGTGACTCAAAGGCACAGTGGAGCAGGTAGGATGTGTGCAGAGACCAAGAAAGCACAGGGCTGGAGCTGCCTAGAGGCTGGGTGTGGGAGGTGCATGGAAGGGAGAGGCACATTCTCGGGAGTCTTACTTTCTGGCAAGTCTTGAGAGCAATGTCAACACATAGGCTGCCCTTGTTTCCTCCCAGTAGGCCTACGGGGAAGCTATTACAGCACCAGTTTCACTGGGCAGGGACGTGTAGAGATCCCACTGACGGCAGCTTAGAGCTCCTGTGTACTCTGACAGCAGCTTAGGCAAGCTATAGAGACTTCCAGCCCGGTTTGTCAGGAAGCCTTCTGCCTAGGTACCAAGGAAAGTTCTGATGTCTCCAGTCCTTTGACTTGCTTCTGAGAGTGGTCTAGGAGGACCAGGAAGCATGTGACTTGGCCCCACATTCCCCTTCCCCTGGCCTGGGGGAGGAAGCTCTGCCCAAGAGTTGCCTGACTTAATCGTCATTGAAGCATGAGCTATTTCTTGCACATTACCCATTTCACATTACTGAATGTGAGGGAGGTAACCTGAAACCCATCTCCTCCACCCGACACTCCGTCCCACGCCAGGGACCACTCTGTAGGTAGACAGCCTTTATCAAAACCAGCCACAGAAGGCAAATTCCCCTTCAAGACTAACTGGTTAGCATTGCTTCACACTCTCCACCTGCGCACAGTCTGAGTGGACGTTTCTCTGCCTGCCTGACTTTAATGGGACCTATGTCACCCCGTGAGAGCCATACCTTTGGGATGGAATAGGGGAAAGAAGGATACAAGTCCTATTCCAGGAATCAGAATGAACTAGACTGCCCCAAACAGTGGAAGAGCTCGGTAGCGACCAGACAGCTGGAGATGAGGTGACCCATGGAAGCGAGAGGTTCCGGCGCTGGTGCATAAGCCCAGCAGAGACCTCAGGGAAGCTTGGAAGTGAGTACTGGGGAGAACCAGCTGGAAGCTGAAGGGACGCGAGAGGGAGCTGGCGGCAGACCTCGAGCTCGAGCGGAGGCCGAGCAGGTGGAGAAGATAGAACAAAAAACGTCCTAAGAGGCTAAGAAAGAGACAAAGACAACCTGGACGACGGCAGGGGGGTCTTACGTGGAAAGTGAAGAATGGGGCGTGGGCAGGGGAGTGCGTCGGTGCGGCCCCGCCCCTGGTCTCCCGGGAGCTCCGGGTCTCCTCCCCCGCAAGGGTGGGTCACTCGCCTCCAGCTCCGCCCCCGGCCCGCAGAGACCGCCCCTAGGGACCGGTGATGCCCCCAGAAGATGGTGGGAGGCCCAGCTGGTGCGTTATCAGCCTCCTCCAGGAGCCGGCCCGAGGCACCGAGCGGCTGACAGTCTGAGATTAGGCCCCGGGAGGGTCATTAAGCAGCGGCCTGGCCCTGGCCCAGCCTCTTTCCCTCCTGATCCGACCAGGCCGGCAGGTGGGAGCTGGCGATAAGGACGGGGGTCTTGGCGGTTCTGGGGTGGGCGCTCACTTACTCCCAGCCCCTGGTCAGGACCGGAACATGGAGTGGGGGAGGAGGGCTGTAGGTCAGTGTCAGCCTAGGCCCTCCAGGGGCAACCACCAAGGCTCTAAGGGCAGGGCAGGGCACCCCGCAGTTGGGAGGTGGGAGGTCGGGTGGCAGGGCTTGCTTTGGTGGAAGCAGGCCTCTCCTGGCAACACCTCACAGGTGGCTCTGCGCTGGCCCTGGCAGACTGGGGGCATAAAGGGGGCTGAATTGAACCGACCTACACCACACACACACAACTTGGGGGCAAAGGTGGGAAGGAATGTAGCCACCTGCAAGGGGATCTGATCTGCAGCCAAAAGATCCCAGGGATATTTGAAGGGATATTTGTGCCTTAATGGAGACCTAGCCTCTACCATTCTGTCTCTCCTTCAGTGAGAAAAAGCTGGGCCACCTGGCCCCCTGGTTTTGCTTCCTGCTTTAATCAAGAGATAGTTCCTGGAGGAAAAGGGAAAAGACTAGGCACACTTTAAACTGGCAGAAATGTGTGAGACGCAAATGAGTTTCAGAAGCCACCAGAGGCAAATGCCTAGATGCATCATCACAGGGGCAACAACTATCAATGTCCCTAAAGCTGAAGACCAGAGAGGGAAGGAGACTTGCCCTAGATCACACAGCAAGGCAGGGAGACCTAGAGCAGAAACACTACTTTCCTTCTCTGCTCAGACCTCTACCTCTGTTTCAGGCTGGCCCCCAAACCCCAGGGAGATGATTTGTGGGTACTGCTTGAGGCATTCAGGCAAGCCTTAGACCTCAAAGTAGAGTGTGCAGCACGGACGCTGTGTAAAGGAGAGACCAGTGACAGAGGCATCTGACGGGCCTCGCCACACAATCCACTGCTCTGGAAATGGGTCTGTTTTGGCTTATTAGCACACACAGAGGGACAGACGCTGTTCAGTGAGACACACAGACACAGAGGAGCCGGGTCAGACAGGCACTTGCCTCAAAGCTCTTGGTCTCTTCTAGACTGGGTTCCCTTGGCTCCCATCCCACCCAGGGCTAAGAGCCCAGACACTGGTGAGGACTTGGTTCTAGTCTAGCTCTGCTAGAGACTAGCCAAATCCTGCACACAGGGTCAGGGAGCTTGGAGTAACAGCCCCTCTCCCAAGGTCGCACAGTAGGGTGATGGGAGACTGGGGACACAGATTCGGGCTTCCTCTGTCTCTGCCCCCACAGTTTTCTTTTTTATATGGAGCCCAACACTCTGGAGCCCTGGGAAGGGGAGACAGCTGGGCAGAGTGGGTGGTGTGCTGTATAGGAAAAATTCAGAAGATGTAGGAAGGGTGAGCTGTTGGGGAGCGGTTCTTGCAGAAGGGTTCTGCCTTGAACAAGGGGCAGAGTGGGAAAGCTCCTCAGCTCACAGGTCTCTTCCTGCCATCCATACATGAAAGACATTTTGAAATGGACCAGAGTTGAGGATGTCCAGGATACCCAACTCTCAGCAGGGTCTTCCTCCTGAGATTTCCTGCCTGCTCTAGGCAGAAAAGGGGTTTAGTCTGAAGAGACAAGGACCACCCACAGGCAGGGATGAGTTCAACTCTCCCACGCATATCCACACCCATAGGGAGTTCCCCACACATACCCAGGCTGCAGAGGAGTCTCCGTCTCTGTCTCTGTCTCTCTGTCTCTGTCTCTCTCTCTCTCTCTCTCTCTCTCTCTCTCTCTCTCTCTCTCTCTCTCTCATTCCCTCCTAGACACATCCTCAGCCTCTCCAATTGAGCCTCTAAGTCCCTAGCTGCCCTATGGGTCCAGGGCTTCCTGTAATCCCTAAGTCCAATGGCAATGGACCCTAGAAGAGAGTTATAAAAAGAAATGGATGATGCCTTGCTTGGAGCCTGGAAGATGGGTCTGAGCCTTTGCCCCAAAATATAAAAAAAAGTCTTTATTTCCCAGAAATAAGAGTCACTTCCATGGTTGCAGGAGGAGGGAGTTGAAAGGGTAAGGGCTGAGCTGGGTGTCTCTTTATAAGGCTCCTCAGAATTGGGTGGAAGACCCCAGGAAGACCACAGGGCCACATCACATCCTGTGCTCAGCTTGGCCTCAGCCCTAGGCTGAGATGGCTGTGATTCAAAAGAGCTGAGAGGGCCAGCTTTTGTTAATAGATTACTGCAGAACAGTGACTGGGTGAAGTGGTGGGCATCAACTCTATGTGCCCTATAGCCTGGGGACTGGGGCCATCAATGAGCTTGTCACATGGGTGTGCTGTGGACCCTGCCCTCTTCCTCCAGAACATTCTCGAAGGCATTCTTGTGCTCACTGGACCTGGAAAGGGAGGTAGGGCTTACTGGGTTGTTGGCTTCCCTTCCCCATTTTTTTCCCTCTTCATCATCCTGCATCAGGCCTTCTCTCCAGAATTAGCATCTGGCTCCCAGAGAGGGGCAGGGAGAGGAGAACCCTTCCCCTAAACATATCTGGACCTGTGGGCCTGAACTGGAGGCCCCTCAGAAACATCCCCACCCAAATCCCATGTTCTTCCTTTACTAGGTTTCCCCAGGAAGCCTCCCAAGAACTCCCTTCCCACAGGGTCCCCCACTCACTCACTCCCTCTTTCACTGACTTCCTTTTCCTATTGAGTCCCTTCTCCCCGTGATGCCCATTATCCTACAAAGACCCTGCCCCGTCTGAGCCTTCTTCCAAAATTGAACCTTTGTCTTCCTATAGGACACCAACCCTCTTCACTTCACCAGCTCTTCCTCTGTGCTCGACAACCTTTCCCAGCTCCCCCGGTAGCATCTCACCTAAAACCAGACGCCATTGAGGAATATCTGCCGTCCATTCCCACCAGGACCCCATCTGCCTTGTTTCCAACGATCATGACCATGCTCCCAGGTTCCCTGGAAATGAAGCTTATCAGTAGCTCATCAATGACTGTCCACTTTACCCCATCCAAGAAGACTCTATTCTGGGATCTGGTTCTCAAGGTCCAAGACAGAGAGCACCCCAGCTTTCCTCTGGACCCTGCAGACACCAGCTTCCAGTCTCCTCCTCCTCAGGCCTCACATCCTCCTGCCTGACCCAGGGAACATAGTTAGTTCTAAGGCACTTATTCTAAGTCCCAGGTCTCTTTCCATTGCCTTCAGATCATGGACCCAACAGGACTCAGAGTACATCCCAAATTAGGAGGTGTGGTTAGTGGTCACAGAAGGCAGAGAGAGGGGAAACAAAGCATTTCTAGCAGAAAGCTCCCGCCTTTGACCCCTCAAACTGTTTTGGTGAGGTCACTTAAACCTGCTCAGCTGTCTTCGGACATCCCACAGGCAAGTCCCACCAGACATGTCCCACCCAGGTCAACTCAGGTTGTTTTCAGTGTCCTCTGCTCAGAGAGGCTTTTAGAGTCCTCTCTATACTTCCTCCTCCAGTGCCCCCAACCACCTCCCTCTATCAACTCCCAGATTCCCTCCCAAAGAGCTCATAGATCCATCCACCCATCCTTTTCTGAACTGCCTCTGTCCTTTCCAGGTCCAGACTATCCAGCCTCGTACTCAGCCTCCTCGTGTGTCTTGAAACCTGCAGACTTCACACACTCTGCACCCCTATGGAACAGCCACAAGGACTTGTTAATGTCATCTCATCCACTGACCCAACTTGACATAACACCCCCAGTCTAGGTCACTGGTGCCGCCAGGTCCTACTGACCTCATGAGCCTCACACTGGAAGTCTCTGTCCTTCTCCACCCCTTAGCTCTTTGTACATACTCTGCAGGCTGTGGAGGGATGCTGCTGGGTCCCTGGCTGCCAGGCCACCTTGGTAAGACCTGGGGGAAGATCCCCGAAGGTAGATGTAGCTTCTTCACCCAGGGGGCTCTTTATCTCCATACATTCATGCCTGGTACCAGTGCTCCAAACTTGGGACTCAAGTGTACTTTTCTCGTGCCATCCCATCCTCTGACTGAGTCATACTCCTTGTATGTCAGGTTTTGGGGTGAATGTGCAGTTGGTGCAGCGTGCTAACCAACCCCCTCCCAACCCCTAAGCCAGCTCAGGCTTTGTCCTGTGCTCTGAACTTTCTTTCCTTCAACTGTATTTGATTTAAATTGTTTGTCTAGTCTGTGTGCCTGTGAGGCCCTCTGCATCACATGTAAGCTGACCTTCCAGAAGGCTGAGGCCTTCTACTTCAGGAGGAAGGCCAGGCTCTCATCCCAACTCCATAGGTGGAAACAAAAATTGAGACACAGAAAGAAGACATTGCTACCAAGTTCATGGTGGGGGAGGTTGGGGGAGATGGTTGGGAATGAGAGAGCCATGAGGCCAGCAGACTGTAGGCCTGGGAGCCAGAAAGGCTCAGAGCTGGTTCTGTCCCTAGCTCTTCCTGGGAACTTGAGGACCAGTTCCCTTTCCTCAGAGTGGTAAGACTTGAGAGCCAGAGCTCCTGAGGTCATCCGCTACTAGAGTAAACACAACAGTTCTAGGGCCACCCTGACCACCGGGGGCTGCCCAGCCCCAAGTCTTCACACGGCACTCACGGCTCTTCCTGGCACCAGAAGTGGTTAACAGCAAAGGCGATTGCAACAAGGACCAGGAACACGGCCACCGCAATAAGGCCCTGCATCCAGGGCTGGAGGTTCCCCCGACCTGGAAAAGGAAGAGGAGCTGCAGGTACACAGCAGTCTGGGTACCGTGTCAAAAAGGCCAACAGCGCTGGGTGGTGGTGGTAGCAATAGCGGCGGCAGCGGCAGCGGCCCATGCCTTTCATCCCAGCACTCAGGAGGCAGAGCCAGGCGGATCTCCATGAGTTCGAGGCCAGCCTGGGCTACAGAGTGAGTTCCAGGACAGGCGCAAAGCTACACAGAGAAACCCTGTCTCGGAAAAAAAAAAAAAAAAAAAAAAAAAAACAAAGGCCAACAGCCTCAACAGGGCCCTGGGAGGCATCTGAATGGCCTGAGTGGACATAAGTATTAAGGCCTGTCTACTCTCCTAAGTATGAGGGAAGAGTCTGAAGAAAACTTGAGCAGCCAAATAGTGGACATGCCTCAGGGTTTGCTTTGAGGTCCAGGCTCCTAGAGCCTCCTTCCTGCACACACACACACACACACACACACACACACACACACACACACTCACCCTCTACAGTCACGTGCAGGGCCCCCTAGGAAGTGCAAGAAAACAGGGACCGAAGGGCAACCCTAGTGGCTGGCCTAGGCCCTGTCAGCTGAAGTGGCCCCTCCTCCTTCCCCCGCCGGCCCAGAGCTGCCAGGCTAAGGCTGGCATCTAGCAGATCCAGTTCTTGATCAGAAAGCTTCTCTGGGAAAACTAGGAAGGGTGAGGTCTGCCCCGGGCTGCTCAGCTGGGGTGCAGGGAAGGAAGAGAGGTAAGGTGGCAGGGGAGGGTGGGTTCCAGGTTGGAGTCCCTTTATCCTGTCCAGCAGGGTGGCCCAGACACAGAGGTCAGATACGAGGTTAAGGTCTAGCCTGTACCCCTTCTAATTTTTCACCTTTGACATCAACCTCAACCCTTTCAACTTCTCAGAAGCCTCTGCCCTCCGGCCACTAGCAGTCCCAAGAAAAACCATTCTCCCCATTAGGCTGAGGCCCTCACTCTCCGAAGACAAGACACCCAGCAGCTCAGAGCCTCAGGAGGAAAGAGAGAACAGGAAGCTTGAGAGAGGTCCTGCCTTTATGAATAGAGCTATCCTGTGTTACGAGAAGCTAGGCATCAAAAGACCTCAGTTTACCTCATTCCTACCCAGTCCACTTCTGTGCTCTTCTTTCTATCCTCAGCACTATCTCTGAGGCCGATAAGTGTTGGGACAAGGGAGGATCCTGGAACTCTCTGGGTTGTAGCCATGACAGCCCTAGGTTAGCAACCCTGGATAGCAGAAGATACACAGTATCGTTGCTCTGCCAGGGCCATTGTTTTGGGTACATCCCTCCCTACCCTGGCCAAGAAACACTGCTCAGGACCATCACTTTTTCTGGCCAATGATGCGCAGGCATTGGGAACAACCCTAAGAGGTGTCTTCCCCATTTCCTTCTCCCGTGGCTCTTACAGCTAACTCCTCACAAGACACCAGGGACCACCTCTGTTCCTGCTCTTGTGACTCTAGGGAGCAAGTGGCAGAGTCAAAGGCAGAAAAAAAAAAAATGGTCTGAGACCTGTTCCTTCTTGGCCCATGAAAGTTACTGGACTTCTCTGGTCCTTCAGTTTCTCAGAGGTAATGCAAATATAAACGAGCATCTTTGCCAGCCCCCAGACACCAGACTACTGGGTACAAAGCCCTTCCAAACCTCCAATCTGGCAGCAACTCTGAGAGGCAGGTGGGGTGAGGTGTACTGAGAATGAATGAAGACACTAAGTCTCAGAGCAGGGCAGTAATTTCCTCAAGATCACACAGCACAACAGAAAAATCTTGGTGAAGAGTACACTCTGGAAAAAGTGAGGAAAGGATAACTTAGGTCATACAGGAGGCAGAGGCAAGGCTATCCCTCTCAGTTCAAGGCCAGCCTAGTCTATATTATGATTTCCAGGATAGTTAAGGATAGATAGAGAGATGTTGTCTCAAACAGCAACAACAACAACAAAAGGACTTAGGTCAAAGCCAGGGACTTAGAACAGCTCCTACACCACAACCACCCATCCTGCCCAGAGCAAGCATTTGAGGGTGCCTTGGGACCACTCCCAACCAAGTTCCTAGCCCTTGCCCTCAGTACCCAGTAGTTTCTGGGGCAATTCCTGCTGTGAGGTTTGGATCTCAACTCCTGTCCCCTCTCTAAACCCCAGAGCCAACATGTTCCCTGCTGCCCACTTCTCACTGCAAGAAAACAAATCACAGAGCCTAAGTCAGAGGACTGTAATTGGCCCAGTGCCTGCTCCCATTCCAAAACAGGGTATCTCAGATCACCACCCCATCCTACCCTGGTCACTGTTTTCCGACCAGCCCTCTCCTCCCCACAGCCCAGGTACTCCAATCCGATGTTACCTACCTTGTTGACAGCTGGCAGGTGCCACTGCAGAGAGCAGACCTAGTATGAGCAGGTTGAGGGCCAACATGGCTGTAGGCAGCTGCAAGGCCTTGGTCCACTGCTGGTGTTCGGACTCCTGGAGCTGCTGGAGGTCTGGAGTGTTTTTATGAGATCAGCTGGGGAGCAGTCAGGCCTTGAAGGAGAGCCACGGGATTGGGTTAGGCAGAAAGGGAGGGAGGGCGGGGAGGAAGGGCTGGCAGGCTGGTGAAGGGAAACTGCCCTTCCTCCCATGGAAATGAGCTGCCAGGCCTGGCTGATACCCAGCCCAACAAATTGGTATTTAAGGTACCCCCTCAGAAGCCAGGTGAGGAGATGGACCTGTGAATCAGGGAAGTCCTAGCCTCCTCCAAGACCCAGGCTACCTCAGAAGACTCCCTCTGAGCTCACCTTTCCTGGCAATGGGGCTGGGCTCCCAGGGAAAGGTGTGACACATTTTCAGTCCTGCCTTGAATGGGCTCAGTGGGTGGGGCTTCTTGGAGGACTGTCAAAGAGTTTAAGACACTTGGTGACTGGCTCAAGGAGCCAGAGGAAAAGGGCTGTGGCCAAAAAAAACTCAGGGAAGGCTCACCTGGCCACTTTCCCCAGAGCTACCCTATACTCTGCCCTTCCCCCACCTGTTTCTGCCCCCATCAAGCCAGACCCTGGGTCCCCACACCTGAGACACAGCCTCACTTCACAGTCCCCAACCTTGACCAATCCAGTGGTCCCCTACACCTTTCTCATAGCCCAGTTCCACATTTCTGGTCCCTGGTAAACCTGACAGACCTCAGACAAGATTTGACTTGGTCGGAAGCCTCAATGCCTGCCTTCAGATCTATTCATCAGAGGAGGCTGAGCAGAGCAAAGGAAGGATGATTCCAACTGCCAGGGCCTAGTCTATAGCCAGGAGTAGCTATGAGATAGTTCTTCTGTCTCCAGACATTGACACCACAGAGCCAGGCCCCACAGAAGCCCACTTCCCACTCCACAGGACACAGTATCCACCTGACCTTCCAGACACTAAGAAGACCCAAGAGCCTACAAAAGTCTGGGGCTGAAGATCATTGTGGGCCTCCTTGCTCAAATCACTCCAGAATATAGGAGGTGGGATGCTAGAGTAGGCTAGACCCCTGTCCTAAGGAAGGGAAGGGAAAGGATTCTCTGGCAGTCTCTATTGCTTATATGGGTTCCTACAAGGACGTTGCAAACAGCCCTTCCCAGTGGACACTCAGGTAGCAGATCTCATGCTGTCTGGGCTCTAGGCAGGTGGCCAGGAGACTCTGGAAAGCCCAGGGCACAGTCATCATGTCCATCTGTCCCTGAGTACAGAACATAAAGCCTGTGATCCAGGTCCCACACAAGGCTAAGTTCCAGAAGAGCCAATATCAACCCGGCTTGATCAGATTTAGAAAGGATGAGTTTGGAAATAAGGTGGCTAAGAATGGATGACTGTGGCATTAAACACTGGTGGTGGCACTATGGATGGTACGGGCCTGCCCGTGTGAGGGCTTCCACAGCACTGCTTGTCCTGAGTCACATTCACCACACACCCTCGTTCCTGTCCAAAGAAAAACCCAAAAAGAAAATCAAAGAAAAGGAAAGAAAGAAGAGGAAAGGCTGGCAGAGCCAGAGAGGTCCAGAGATAACCAAACCGCTGTTCAGAGCCTGGGTGAGAGCCCTGAGCCTTCTTCCTGTGTGTGTGCACCTGTGTCTGCCTACTTTCATGCATGTGCAGTGGGTCTGTGATACTCCGAGGGGCTGTCAGGAAACTCTTCAGGGGGCTGAATGATAGATGCGACCCATACACGTGTAACCTGTTCTTAACGTGGGCAGAGAGTCTTCAGGAGCAGTGAGGAGCAGGCATGACAGGCGTTAATGAACAGCCAGTGAATGGCCGCTGTTGGAATGAAAGGAATGGGGTGGAATTTAACCAATATCCACCCTGCCTCCCTCATCGGTTTTAAGCAAGGGAGCAGGGGACCAAGGTCAAATCCTCATTTGAGAAAATGAAAAGGTCATCAGAGATGGGAGAGGCCAACTCGGGAATGTGAGTCCTGCAGCCACTGATGGGCTGCATTAGAGGAGGCTTTGAGCAGGGCTTGGGAGGTAGAAAAACCAGGGTGTGGTTTCTGGGCACATGACTAGCTGGAGAGGATAAGGAGTGGGTGACTCTCAGGTTAAGTTTCTGACTTGGGCAACCGGGTGGGGGCGGCACACGGCTTCCCCAGGATAGAGTGTGTGTGTGTGTGTGTGTGTGTGTGTGTGTGTGTGTGTGTGTGTGTGTGTTTGAACTGAAGGATCAAACACAGGCCCAACATACAGGTATTTCAAAGAAAGAGGAGGAAAGATGAGGCAGAGAAATGAAATCCCAGAATATTGGGACACTCCAGCAGCCAAGGGTGGAGAGATCCAAAGAGAGGTGTGCAGAGAAGCTCCCGTGGTGGTACCCACTCACTGGCTCGTGCCCTCAGGGAACACCCCAACCTTTGCCACCAGCATGGGAGATCCAGTCTCTTCCCCCAAGCACCTCCAACTTCCCTAAAACCCCCGAAGGAAGCAGAGACTCCAAGAACTATACTTTGGGCTCAGTAAGGGAGGATGAGTAGGAAAGACACCAGGTGACCAAGGGGAGGAAACAGCTCCCAGGTCAAAGTTCCAGGCTTTAAAGCAAAAACAAGTTGTTCCGGAAAGTGGGGTGGGAGGGAGAGGGGGGCGCGTGGAGGGCGTGTGTGTTTGGATACTTGGCTTTAAGGCTAGGCCCCTGATCTCTGGAAGTTCTTGGGAAGGCTTGTCTCCCCAGTCTTATGAACAACATCTCTGTCCCCAAGGTCACAAAGGGGTCCCTGGTTGGCTGGCTCAGCAGCCCTTACAGCTGGACCTGGGATTCTCACCTCAGACAGCTGTTCCATCGTGCACTCAGGTCCTCCTTCCTGTTTCTTGCCCAGCTCTCATCTGTAATCATCTGGCCCCTAGACAAACCTTCCAGCAGACTGGAAATCGTGTGCTGATCCTCAACAGTGCCTAGTTTCCCACATCTCTCCTTCCCTCCCTCCAACATCTTGCCTGCCATTCTACCTAGTGCCAGGAGGTGGCACTGTGTGGCTCCAGTCTCAGGCTGGGGTGCTGGCCACAATTCACAAGGGAAGATTTAAGAGCTTCTCTCTCTGTGTCTCTGTCTCTCTCTCTCTGTCTCTCTCTCTCTCTCTCTCTCTCTCTCTCTCTCTCTCTCTCTCTCTCTCTCTCTCTCTCTCTCGCCACCTGACTCCCACCCTGTTTCCAGGGTGGGTTATAGGGAGGGAAAATGAACAGTGGCCTATAACCAGCCAGCGGTGATGGCAGCACGGCCTGTGTTGTCCCCGGAGCTCTGATGTAAAAGAAGATGATGGAGTCATTAAGGGAGGCTTCCTGCTGGTGACGCTGGGCGGGTGGGGGGTTAGTCAGGTAGTCAGACAGCACAGAAAGATATGATAGGGAAGGTCATGCACACAGCAGAGAGCTCAGACTGAGACAAAGCTAAGCGACACATTCAAAAAGGGTGTTTAATTTCTTTCATTTTGTTGTTGCTTTTCGCCTGTAGTACTAAGAATCGAATCTAAGGCCTAGTTCATGCTGAGCAAGCGCTCTACTACTGAGCTCCAGCCCTCAAGGTGGGTGTCAGCATACAAAGGTGCAAGTCCTCTTCACTCATCCCTGTAATATCCTAAGCCTGAAAATCCCTGGGGACTATCTCATTTGGACTTTTTCTGGTCCATTAAATAATGTTCAAACTTTTGCCCAGGTGCCTGAGGGGCAGGACAGTCAGCCTTCCTCTTCAGCCCCGCCTGGCCCAGGGTCTCCTGTCCCCTGACCTGATCCACACAGTACAACAGTACATAGCCCTCTGCCTGGAGTGCTCTTTTCCCTCCTGAAAAGTGACCTTCCAAGTCTTCCTTAAAGGTCACTTTCTCCAGGAAGACTTCTTTGATGTCCCTTCACCTCACCTTCCTGAGTTCACAGCTGTTCTTACAAACTGCAACGCCATATGATTGATGTGTTTGTGCATTTCATTTAGTAGTTATAATCTCTAAGGACAGCTCTCTCGCTCTCTCTCTCTCTCTCTCTCTCTCTCTCTCTCACACACACACACACACACACACACTGTTGTTTTTATTTAAAGATGTATTTATTTATTATGTATACAGTGTTCTGCCTTCATGTATGCCTGTACTCTATATATTTTTTTTAAGCTGAGGATCAAACCCAGGGCCTTGTGCTTGCTAGGCAAGCGCTCTACCACTGAGCTAAATCCCCAACTGCCTTGCCTGTACTCTAGAAGAGGGCACTAGATCATATTCTAGATGGTTGTGAACCAACATGTGGTTGCTAGGAATTGAACTTGGGACCTCTGGAAGAGCAGCCAGTGCTCCCAACCTCTGAGCCATCTCTCCAGCCCTTTGTGGTTTTCTGTTGTTGTTTGTTTGTTTGTTTTTGTTTTTGTTTTACCTGCAGCACACATCTTTGAGCACAATGCCTACACACATACACATTTTTTTTTTCTGATACAGGCTTTCTCTGTGTAGCTTTGGAGCCTGTCCTGGAACTCGATCTGTAGACCAGACTGGTCTCGAACTCACAGAGATCCACCTGGCTCTGCCTCCCGAGTGCTAGGATTAAAGGCGTGCCACCACCGCCTGGCTATATTTTATGAAATTAAATCTCAGATTATACATTGCCTGACCTGACAGAGGGTAGGAAGTCAGTGAGTGAGTGGACGGATAAAGTGACTAGCTCCAGGTGGGCCCTTTGTCTTTCTCTACTGCTAGTTCAGGGACAGGCACTGACTGGGACCCCAGAGTCTCTATAGACAAGTGAGAGCCCTTGTAGCTGTCCAGCCCTAGGGGAGAATGATCTAGAGAGGGAACAGAACTATCCCTATAGGAGTACCAAGGAAGGCAAAAGACTACATCACCCATGATCACCCATGAATGTATCTACAGAGGGCTCCAGGCTGGTTGGAGATATGGAGGTCCCTCTCCAACTCACATAATTTCACTAACTCAGCTGCCTCCAGGGCAGGAGATCCCACATCTGTTTTTCACGGAACCTGTAAATGAAATTTGCAAGTTTCTTTCATTCAGAATGAAGACTGCAAACCATGGTCCTCTGATGCTTTCCTATCACCCCACAGCTGCTGCGGGTATTTGACATAGTATTCATGTTTATCAGTAGGTAACCATTGTAGTCACCCAAATCCAGTCAGGTACATTATAAAGATACATTTAAATTACTTTATCACAAACATAGTTTTAATATTTTGATAACTGTGTTTCAATACAATTTGCTTGCTGTCCAGTAATGTACATTTTATTATGTGCTTCTGAAAACATTTCATTGAGAAAGAGTCCACAGGGGGCCAGCAAGATGGCTTCTCAGGTGCTGTAGTTGCTGAACTAGCCTGGTGACCTGAGTTCCATGCCTGAGACCCACATAAAGGTAGGAGGAGAGAACCAACTCCACAAAGTTGGCCTCTGACCTCCACATGTGCACTCTGGTTTGCTCACCTACAAATACACATCATACACATCACACACACACAATAACAAGAATAAATAATAATTGTAAAAGGAAGAAAGAAGCTGTAGGCTTCACTGAACCAACAAGGAGTCCACGGTACAAAAGAGCTAAGGATTCCTGACTCTTTGGTGAGCCTGGGGCAGGTCTGCACAAGGCCATGCTGTGTGATCTCAAGCTCAGACTTGGAGAAAGGCTGTGACTCTATGGACAGAAGCTGTCTAGTACTCAGAGAGGAGCTACTATCAGGCAGACAAGTACTCGGTCTCACTGGTGGCCCCAGAGCTAGGAACCGAAAGAGGCAAAAGGTGCTAAGCCTGGAGCCTGTAAGAGCCAAGGAATGCACTGGCTGTTGCTCCTGAGTCCTAGGAGACCCCAGTGGGCCAGGGAGATTTATGATGAGGACCCCCCAGAAGAGAAGATCAATCAAATCCTCTTGCTGCCTCCTCACCCAGCCAAAAAAGTTAGGAAGGTCCCAGACCGGGATCCTCATGCCAGCAGAAGGAACAGGGCCAAATCTTTCCCAGTGGCTTCTGCACAGTTCTGCTGCCCATCAGGGCTCCAGGCCAGCAGTGAACCAAGCTGGAATATAAGCTTCTAGAATTAGCCTGTCCTGGCCTACAGGCTCTCCCTGAATGATGCCATCTTGCTCCTCATTTTTCAGCTGGGGAAAGTATGACACTGGAAGGTTCTGAGTGAATGCCACACAGTCGATTAGGAGAGACAGGACTAATCCCAGGCAGTTCTATGTACAGCCCAGGGCTCAGCCCCTCTCCCCAGCCCTGACTTATTGCTCACTTTGCCCAATTTCACCACGGTATGCTATCATTTATTCTTTCACTACATGTTTGCTGCCTACTAGGGGATGGGAAATACCATAGTAAGTAAGATAAGAATTATTATGTTTAGCTATGAAATTGCATCACACCAGCTGGACAAGGCAGTACATGCTATAGTCCAGCACATGGGAGATTGAGGCAAGAGGATCATTGCAATTTCAGGCTACATAGTGAATTCTATGTCTGTCTGAACTACAGAATGAGACCTTATGTCCAAAAAAGAGAAAGATTGCTCAGTGGTTAAAAGTGCATACTACTTTAGAAAAGACCTGAGGTTAGTTCCTAGCACCCACATTGGGTGGCTCACAACCACCTGTCACTCCAGCTTCACGAGATCTGACACCCTCTTTTAGCCTCTGCAGGCACCTGCACTCACATCCACACAGACACACATGTACAATATTGAAATTAAAATTAATCTTTATTAAAAGTTTCAGTCTTGGGGTTGGGGATTTAGCTCAGTGGTAGAGCGCTTGCCTAGCAAGTGCAAGGCCCTGGGTTCAGTCCTCAGCTCCAGGGGAAAAAAAAAGTTTTAGTCTTACTAAATGTCTCAAAGCAGGCATGTGGGCATTGTATACCATCTAACCTGGGAGATCAGGAAAAGAAAACAGGAAGCGTAACATTCATTCATTCAACAAAGATTTGTCAAGAGCCTTCTTTGGCACCATTCAATATAATGAGTAAAGCAGTTTTTCTGCACTTGTGGAGTTGATGCTTTACAGGGTCAGCCAGGAGACAAGCATACGAAGTCCAATGAGGTCTGACTATGAAGCATCTCCCACAGGCTCATTTGATGCCAGCTAGTGAACTTTGGGGAGCTGGTTTGATCCTGAGGTCTCAGCTAATCAGTGGATTGATTGGTCCCTCCATGAACTCATTTTTGGAGGAGGGAGGAAGAAATGTGACTTGTTTGAATGAAGCAGATCTCTGGGAGCACACCTATGAGAAACGTGCATCTTGTCTCTGGACTCTTCTTCTTCTTCTTCTTCTTCTCCTCCTTCTCCTTCTCCTTCTCCTTCTCCTTCTCCTTCTCCTTCTCCTTCTCCTTCTCCTTCTCCTTCTCCTTCTCCTTCTCCTTCTTCTTCTTCTTGTTTTTCATACAGACTTTTTTTTTTAAACATAAAAACAGATTATAGGGATTGGGGATTTAGCTCAGTGGGGATTTAGCAAGTGCAAGGCCCTGGGTTTGATCCTCAGCTCCACCAAAAAAAAAAAAAAAAAAAAAGTTACAATTATTCAAAAGTCCAGGGTTATTTGAAACTAGAACATATTTTCTCTGTAGAAAAATAGTAAAAATGATAACCTTTCCCAATAAGCCCTTTTAAGCCAGATAATAGCTGAATTATACATATAAATATTGATTCAATTCTGGGATACAGAAGAAACCTATCTTCATCTGTTCAGAGAGCTACGTTTTACTTAAGTTGTGTAAGTGAGGTTCCTATTCATCTTCCCCTTCACTGTTTGATTTACAGCAAAGACATTTTTCTATAGGCTAACGCATAATCTAAAAAGATCATGGCCTCCCCTCCTGGAAGTACAGCCAGCATATTTTTTCATCAGCTTGATACAGTACAAATTCTTATCTTAATAGTAAAATGTTTCACTTGGGCAAAACCAAAACTTATTATAAACCACAGTCATTCTAGGGTCCTCCCTGCTAGGTAGCCCCCCTGGATCTGTGTGGTCCCTCCTTCTTTATCTCTATTTAGCCTATGTCCTCCCTCTCTCTCCCTCTTTATCTCCCTCTCCCTCCCACAGCGTGTGTGTGTGTGTGTGTGTGTGTGTGTGTGTGTGTGTGTGTGTGTAAATTAAGAAGATTGTCAGATTCCAAGTATTAACTTTAAGGATAGTTTGGCCTCTTCTATAGATAATGGGAAGCTAAGGATGAATATCTTGAAAACAAAACCAAAGGAGAGAGGGAGGGAAGGGGGCCTATACAGCTTACTGATGTAATGTACTATGACATTGTAATAGTGTTGACAGGCTAAACAAGGCCTGGAGAGATGGCTCAGAAAGCTGAGAGCACTGGTTGCTCTTTAGAAGGATCTAGTTTCAATTCTCAGCACACATGACTGCTCACAACCATCTGTAACTCCTGTACCAAGGGATCCAACACCTTCTTCTGACCTCCACAGGCACTGCCCATGTGTTCCACATACAGACATACAGACTAAACACTCGTACACAGGAAATAAAAATAAGTAGCTGGGTGGTGGTGTCACACACCTTTAATCCCAGCACTCCAAAGGCAGAGGCAGGCAGATCTCTGTGAGTTCGAGGCAGTCAGGTCTACAGTGTGAATTCCAGGACAGCCAGGGTTGTTATACCAAAAAAAAAAAAATCTTGAAAAACCAAAAATAAATAAATATAAATATAATTTTTAATGGGTTGCAAAGCTTGAGTTCTGAAATGACTAATGTAAGCTGAAAGCCCCGCTTTGCTTTTCTCTGGCAGTGTGACTTCAGCAGGCCCCTTACATCTTGAGTGAGTTCATCCATCTGTGCAGTGGGGATGTTACTAGCTGCTTCCCCTGGAGCTTGTAAAGATACTGAGGGAAGATTAATGAAAAGCATCTGACTGGTGCCCATGGGAACAGGTATGATGGCTGCTGATGGGTAGGGTTGTCCCACTGTGTCTTACTCCACCCAGAAGTGATGCCTCCAAGCCTGGACCACTCCCCCAACTGGCATCTCAGAAGTAAGAAGTCACCTGGTGGTGTGTACCTTTAATCCCAGTGAGTCTCTGTGAGTTCAAGGCTGGGGCCACAAACTGAGCTACATGGCGAGACCTATCTCAAAAGAAGAAGTAAGATATCCAAAGTGAGCTCCTGAGTTCAAACCATTGAACTTCGTCCCTCCACAGATTTCCCTTGATGCATGGCATCCCACCCTCCCTGAGGCTGCCTTTGACTTCTCTCTCGGACACACTCCACATCCAGCTGCCAGCAAATCCTCTTGGCTCTTTCCAAATATGTCCACCCTGACTCCTGTCCCCTCCCTTTCCAGGCTTGCTCCAAGTCACCTGTTGTAAGCTTGTGGCTTCCCAAGGCCTGGTCTCCTCACTCCTGCCCATGTTCCATTCAGTCTGTTCTCAGCATGGCAGACAGAAATTCAAGTTAAACCCTATTTGTGACCTAGTCAAAACACAAAAGCCCTAGCCATCTGGACAGCCTCGCTTCTCTGCATGATGTCTCTCTAACCTGTCTCCTGCTCCCTCTTCCCTTACTCTAACCACACCTGCCTTCTGTTGTCCCCGGTGGCCACCGCAGGCCACTTGGCCCTCAAGACCTTTGCACTGCCTGGGCTCTCACTGTGACTCTCTCTCCTGGAAGTCTCCATAGCTCCCTTCCTATCTCCCTTGGGTCTTGACTCTGAGGTCATCTAATCCCTAAGACTTTCCAGTTCAGACCTTAGAAACTTGGCAAATTTAGTCCTCTAAACCACACCCATTTCCTTTTCTGGTTTTATTTTGTTCCTTGGCATTTATCCCCCTGGAATCCACCATTTATTTAATTTATTTTCTATTCTCCATCTTTCTAATCAGGAAAATACCTTGTTCACTGTTCTATTTCTGGCCTGTTATGTGGGAGGAACTGGGCAATATGAACCATATTTTAAAAGTGGCAGTTCAAAGGTGATATTGGAGCAGTGAACCCTACCTGGGGCTCTTCCAGTCATGCCAAAATGTATGTATCTCTCCCCCATCCTTTAGCCAAATCAAGAAGAAGGACACAGGTACTGAGCACAGACACCAGACCCTTTCTTGATGGAGATGGAGCTAAGGAAAAGCCTACTAAGGGAATACCTTCACACAGGGACTCTTAATCTTTGTATAACATGGGCCTCGTGGGCAGTGTGGTATAGTCTCTGCAGTCTTTTAAAATGAATGACCTAAATACATAAAATTTTTAAAAAATATCATAAAAACCAATGAATACAGCTCTTTTTAAAGATATTTTTATTTATTATGTATACAACATTCTGCCTCCATGTATGCCTGCACTCCAGAAGAGGGCACCAGATCTCATCATAGATGGTTGTGAGCCACCATGTGGTTGCTGGGAATTGAACGCAGGACCTCTGGAAGAACAGCCAGTGTTCTTAACCACTGAGCCATCTCTCCAGCCCAGAAATACAACTCTTAAGGTATGTTAAAATGTTATGTTATGGTAGCTGGGCATAACAGCACACACCTACAATCCTAGCACTTAGAAAGTCAAGGTGGGAGGGTCACAAGCCTAAGCTACATAATAAGAGTCTCTCTCTCTCTCTCTCTCTCTCTCTCTCTCTAATAATAATAATAGTGATAATGATGATTAATAACAATAATTGTCATAGTTTCAAGATGGGAATAATCATAAATAACATCTCAAGGTGGCCTACCACAACTGGAGAGTGATTCCATTGGTAACAAAAGTCCCAGATGCTAGTGGGACCACTATGCTTTGGTGTTCTCTGTGCCAACCAAAGACGGAAAGCTGCCTCAGTCAAAGCCACTGAAAGTAAAATGTAATATTTTTCCCCTTCATGTCTGAGTTCTGTGTGAATTCTCCCCAACATCTTGGGTGTCTATGGACCCAAGTCTGAGAGGGCTGCTCTGGAGGTAATCAAAGCATTCACCTCTTGACATCCGTCACACATGCCTAAAACACTGGTCTGATTGCGCCCTCCCTGGAGGCTGGTGAGAGTTTTCAGATGAGGTGGGACCACTACTCTATGCAGGGTGGAGCCACAGGAGACCTGAGCCTCAGTAGCTCACTGACAGTAGGGAAAAGAAGCAGGACACACACGGGGACTCATGTCAGCCACCCCAGGGCGTGGCTTAAGAGATGCTGGGAGTTCAGAAAGAAGCATGGGGACACATCATCAGAGACACTCTAACCAGAGCCTAACATTGCTGCTAGTGGTAGGGCATTATCTTGAGTACAGCGAAGGTGTAGCCTGGAAAGGGAAGAAAAACAGAGGAGAGATCATGAAGCGGTGTTTTCTCTCTATTTCTCTAGGCCACTGCCTGGAAAGGGCAGGGACCGCCCAGGACCTGTTTGTTTCTCTTCTTCCCGCCTCTCTGTCCACACTCCAGCGCTCCGAGTGCCATCAATGTGAGTGATGGCAGGCTAATCATGTGTACTTGGGTCTGTGGAGGGCCCCTTGTCTCTCTCCAAAGACTCTCCAGCAAAGACAAGAACAGGACAAAGGCTCCCCCTCCCCCTGGCCTGAGACTACCCTCATTAGCATCATGGGAGTCTGCCAGCAGGCTCCATGCTTCCTGCAGCTCGGCTGGCGCAGTGCAGCCAGGCAACTGGACAGGCCAGCGCCTTTGGCACAGTCCCAACCCGGCAGATGTGGACCCTGAAGGGCCTACAGCCAACCCGAACACCCCCACCCACCCACCGAAATAAGCAAGGCAAGCAGCCGCTGCCTTGTTCTGCCTGCTTGTCTGCCTGCACGGGACTTCAGTTTGCAATGTCACACCGTCAGCCAACGCCAAGAGAGAGGGGAGAAGCATACAGTCCCCGCAAGGAGACACCTGTCTCCAGGAGCTAAACACCCGGAGACTGTAACTGTTACCTCTGTCTAGACTCAAGTGGCACAATCGCAGCAGCACAGACTAGGCAGGCTCAGTGTTTAGGTGCCCAGCTGAGATCGCAGCTTTAGGGCAGTGGCAGACAAAAGAACCGGCTGCTTAGCGCCAGCCAAGCAAGGACCCGCAGTTCTCAGCGTGCTAAGGCAGGTAACTCGGCAGAACTATGAGGTCCCAGACGGTCCTCGGAGAGATTGGCTGGGGGCTTGGGGATGGGAGTGCCTGTAACTATCTGGATCCCACCTATTCAGGGGTAACAGAGTGGGGGAGGGTAAGAGTGATGGGCAAGCCTGATAGCCCATTGAATGCGTGGCGCCCAGGGGATTGCTGGAGAGAGGGGCGGGAGCTCTGAGAAACAAGCCTCCCTTAGCCTGTGTGGGAACAGCCAGAGGGCAGAAGGCTCGGCCCCCTGAGATCCTCTGGAGCCTGGGACCCAGGAGCACCGAAGGTCCCAGGCTGCAGCTGGGTGAACCATGAGCTGGGAAGAGCTGAGGACCTGAACTGCTGGGGCTCAGCTGGCCAGGTTGTCACAGGCATTGGGTGGGAAAGGGTTTTCTAGCCTGGTCCCATAGCTCTCTGTAGCTCTCAGAAAGGCAGGGTCTTGGAAGACTTTGTCCCAGGGTGGCAAAGGAGTGGGCAGGGTAGGTGATATTATTATCAGACTACCATCTGCATAATGGAAATTGAATGAGGACTCATGGGGTCTCCCCCAAATCAGGGAACTCATGAAATAATCTGTACGCAGATTTCCCAATTATGTGGGGCCACCCTCTGACTTCCCCTAAGAGTACTGTCTGAGGCAATCATAGCACCACCTGGGGTTGGTTTGCTGTGAGATGAGAGACTAGCTCTGAGCAGCTTCTCTCGGAACCATTTGGCCTCTCTGACCTCTATAAAATGGAGGCACATTTCCCTGTCCTGGGTCCCTGACAGGACATGCAGCTTTAGGAACTTCTGTCCTCTTTCTGAGCTCCCCAGCCTTGGTGTCTTGGGTCTCATCTTGACCCTGCCAAAACCTGTTCTTCCCAGGCAGCTCACTCTGCCCCATTAGCACCTTGGTGTCACTGTCTCGTGGTGGACAGACATACCTACAGAATGGATTTTTAATCGACAGTCCAGGAAGTATGTTAGAATAAAGAAAGAGCAGCTTGGTCCTACCTGGCTATGAACCACAACAACAACCAGCATGGCACAATGACCCTAAGGATGTAAGAGGGACATTCGTACCTTGGCAAGAACCAACAGTTTCCTAATTGGAATTAAGGCCTACTTAACAATAGGGACATCATACCTGGCACTGGAAACCTAGCCGGCCACTCAAGGTTAGTGAAGTCACAGACCTTGGAGGAGAACTTACTGAACTTGCTGAACAAGACCTAAACAAATACACCACCAACAGACATGGTAAGATGGAAGGAGGAAGCTCAAAAGGACAAAGAACTAAAGGACAATAAAGAATGCTGAGAGCAGGAGAAATAGTCTTCCTCAGGGAGGAGCACACCAACTGACTTCCAGTACCAATGGTCAGCCCTGAAAACACACATACGAGTAACATTATATGGACTGAGCAGGTTGTATTCATATATTTAGGTGTGTGTGTGTGTGTGTGTGTGTGTGTGTGTGTGTGTGTGTAATAACATATATATGTAACAACAAAGAAAAAGAGGCCATGAATGTGAAAAAGAGCAAAGGAGGGGGTACAAGGGAGGAGTTGGAGGGAGGAAACGGAAGGGAAGAATGATGTAACTATATTATACTCTCAAAAAGAGTTAAAAAAAAAACAAAAAACCGCTTGGAGTCCTGCCTGCAACCGCCCTCCACTGTGGTTACCTACGAAGTCCCCAAAACATGCTCTGACCACCCTCTGATCTGCTCACAGCACTCACTGTGGCTCTCATTACTCTCAGGGAGCTTCAGATTTCTGGTTACCAGACTCCAAGACCCCATCAACAAAGACTACAGTTTCCAAAGCACATCCCATTCTTCTCGGTGTTGTGCCTTATTCACGCCTGCCACCCAGCTTCCATTCTTCTCTGTATCCCTGATAAATTCCTACTCATCCTTCCAGAGCCAGCATTCTCTGAGAAACCTCCCATGACCACTAACGGAGCCACATTCTTCTCCTGGTTGGCCTCTAGGACAGTCCTTATGCATGGTTTCAACTACCTGACTGATCTGTGTCCCCAGCATGGCCTGTTCAGCATAGGAGATAGTAAGTGACCAGTAACCCAATGGATGAAGGTCTAAAGCTTTACTGGTCAATAACCAATATCTGCACATGGCCCTTTGCAGTTAATACAAATTAAACAACAATGACAAACTGGTATGTTAGTCATCCTTCAAATACTGAAGAGCTGTATGTGTTCAATAGCTGTCATATGGACAGGGCCCATCTGAAAGTTCTCCATCAGCTTTGGAAGTTCTAAAGCCAGCCCTGGCCTGAAGAGGTAGTGACCCAATGGACCTAGTGTTGAGTTCCAGCTCAGCCTAGCTCCTACTCCATGTCCCTGCTGTGACGGCTATTCTTCGTTGTCCACTTGACTACATTTGTAATAAATTACAATCCAGAAATAGGAGACAAACCTGTGACCCAGATCATTGAGGCAGGAGGACAATGTGGCTTTGATCAGGATCTTGAGGCTGAAAGACACTGGCTTTTGATCCAGAGCTGAGGCAGGAAGACACATTTTTAATCTGGGCCACACCTCCTGTTGGAAACCTATAAAGGACAATGAAAGAAGGAAAGCTTCCTTCTTTTTTTTTTTTTTTTTTTTTGTTTGTTTGTTTGTTTGTTTGTTTTTCGAGACAGGGTTTCTCTGTGTAGCTTTGCACCTTTCCTGGAACTCACTTGGTAGCCCAGGCTGGCCTCGAACTCACAGTAGCCTTGGCTCTGCCTCCCGACTGCTGGGATTAAAGGCGTGCACCACCAATGCCCAGAGAAAGCTTCCTTCTTTACTTCCTTGCCCTCACCTTGCCAGCACACCCAGTCCTTCACTGGCATTGGAGCCTTCTTCTTCTTCAGGATTGCAGCATATACAGAAGACCAGCTGAGACGCCCAGCCTCATGGGACTGAGAAACTATGGATTCTTGGAGTTTCCTTTCACAGCCAACCGTTGTTGGATTAGTTGGACTGCAGCCTGTAAGTCGTTACAGAGAGAGAGAAATTCATTCCATAAATTCTTTGACCCTAGAGAACCTTGACGAATACACTTATCACTCTGAATTTTACTTTCTATTTTCGAAGCCTGGCCCAAACACTGTACAAGGCCATGCCAAACCAGCATTTGACAAGAACTTTTTGATTGATTCTATCACCCATTGCATCGAACCATGCTCAGTGGACAGATGGAGGCCTGCTAAGTTACCTACCTGCCTCTCCTTAGACTCCAGCAGCTGCAGGACAGGAAATAACCCAACATCTAAAGCTTGGCCAGCAAGGCTCTCAGAAGGCAGGCTCTGCAGAAGGTGTGGTCAAGGCGTGTCTCTCCATGGGCAAGCAGTCCTGCATGGGCCTGAAGACCCAAGTTCATCCCTACTGGTCTCAGATAGAAGCCTAGGGTAGGACTTAGGGAGAAAGGAGCCTCAGAGGCTGGTTGACAGAGCTAGGGAAGACTAGAGAGGGGAGAGTCAGAACCCCCTCTCCTTCTCTGCTATCAGCATAGCATCCTCCCCCACTTCCTCTCTTCGAACTGATCACATCCTGTTATTGTGTGGAGAGAAAAGCCCAGGAGCTGGGGAGGGGCAGAGCTCAGACCAAGCCAGTGAGGAGTGAATAAGGAGGGGCTGGAAGGCACTTCACAGTGAAGCAGGTAGCTCCAGGAGCATGCCTCACCCTAGGTAGAGTATGGGCCCCAGGAGGAAGCCAGCATTCCTGAACCAGCCTGCTGTAACCCTGAGAGAAACAGGCAATGCTCGGGACAGAAAGTGGAACCTCCTCTCAGATATCTCCCAACCTTCCCCTCAGGACCCTTTAGTTCAGCACACACTTGCTCAGGGTCCCTGTTGTCAGAGCTAGGCTGTCCACACCACTAAGTTCCTCCCATAGCACTGGCCTCTAGGGTTCTTCCCTGCACCCACTTCCACTCAGCCCGTAAGCTGAAGTGGGTGGTCCTTGCTGGCTACCCAGCCTTACCCAGCAAGGGACAGGCCCACAGAAAGTCCTGCTTCTGAGGGGTGATTAATATTACACACATACTCTTTCCCTCATCTCTTCTGTTAGGACAGCCCCATCCTGGTACCATTTCCAGGAAAAACAGTGCTTTCTATAAACCTTTCTATATAATTTTTTTTTTTAAATAAAACACAGACACTTTGCCTATATTATTTTAAAGTCTCATGATAGACCTTGAAGATGAGTGTTAACATCTCCATTTAACAGACAAAGAAACCAAACCTCAGGGTGATAAAGTGACTCACCCAAAGTCACAAGCCAGCACACCCGATAGCAGTGTAGGTCTTAAACACCACCTACCCACCCCCGCCCCCCAAGTGAGTCTGACCTCATGCCAAGCTCTTCCAGGGGCCTACCTGCTTTTTCTGCTCACTTCCAGCCAGGCCCTGGTTCCTCCCTTCATGAACTCTGCCACTTCAACTGTACTTCCTCACTGTCCACACAGTTATTCACAGAGCCTATGCTCCAACCAGCAAGCTCTTTACCGCCTCCACACAGTCATAAAGCTGAATCATAAGTCCTAATCCGAAACCTGTAACCATCTTGCCCATAGGGAAAGCAGAGCCATCACCTCTAAGAACTCCAGCTACCTACTGGCCATCTCCTCACTTTTCTGACCTTCCTAAAGGGTCTGGAGCATTAGCTCTGCATGTAACCCTGAATTCACATCCAGTTCACCTTGCTCAAGACCCTTCCAACCTTGGGCTTCATGTCCTCCCCTGTTTGATCCAGATAGACCTTCCTTTACTCAGATTCATGGTAGTTGAGCTGTATGACTGAGCATGCCTGGTGCCTGGCTTACATGGGCAGTGAGGTGTCGACACAGCCAACGATCCTGGGGAACACATACTTGCTGTATATAGAGAGAACTAGGTAGGGACTGACATAAGGATGCCAGACAGCTGGGAACAGACTGGATACACAGCCCCCACCCCTGATCTTCACTATGCCACAGCAGCCTTTCAGGTCTATGTTGAAAACTAGCCTGTCCCAGACTAGCCCTGGAAAGCACAGGTCCTCATCCCTGCTCCTTCCAACAAGAAAGAACCAAACATCACTGCCCTTCCAGAGCAGAGCTACCACCTGTTCCTCCCTGGCCATCCCAGGGCTGAGCCACCCACCAGCCCCTAACCAACCCAGGGGGCACTGGACCAGGCCTCCATGTAGGAAAGACTCCCCTGACCTCACTTTCTGGCTGCTGTCAGAAATGAGGCCCAGAGAGAAAAGGAGAGCCTTCAAGGGGAGGAAGGTTGTTCATTGTCAATAGGAAAGGAATCCGAATCTTTGTAACGTAAGGTTCTGGGGCAGAGGACCTAATCAGACCTGATTCCAGCTCTGGGGGACTTGTGCTTCAGTCCAGAAGCAAACAAATAGGCAAATGTTAGGGTGGGAAGGGCCAGCATACAGAGAGTCTCATACACGCAAGGAGATACCAAACCCCAAGGAGTCAGGAAACCAAATGAAAGGAGAGTGGGCAAAGAGGATGATACTAGTATCTGAAAAATCAGCCAAAGTGAAAAACCTGGGATGTCATAAAACAATAAAATAGTCTAGAACAGAAAGGAAGATAGTATAATGGGAGCAAAAGAATGAGGCAGGGGTGGGGTAGGGGTGTGGCCCAGTGGGTAGAGTGTTTGCTTGGTATGCACAAAGCCCTGGGTTTAGCTCCTAATACTGAATAGACCTGGTATGGTAGTGCACACCTGTAATCTCAGCGCTCCAAATAAAGGCACAGAGATCAGAAGTTCAAGGTCATCCTCAGCTACTTAGTGAGTTTGAGGCCAGCCTGGGATACATGAGATTCTGTCTCAGAAAAACAAAAATGCAGCAGCAGCAGCAACAACACCAAAGTGGTAAGTAATAAGAGGGAACAGATCAAAAATATTTCAGACAAGGCCTCAGGGTATTTTTCTCTGCTTGTAGAGTCAGGGATTCTGGGCATCAGGGACAACACTGTCTTGGGGCCAGGAGACCTGGGCCTGCCTACTAGTCACTATGGGATACAAAGTCTAGAAAGACATTTTCTCTCTGGGTCTCTTTCTCCACAGATGACCTCCAGGAGCCTGTTTTTACTCTTGGTGACCAGAGTCCACGGGTTCTCTCTGTCCCCATTGCACGGAAAGGCTTGCTCCTCCTGAGGAAATCCTTCTGAGATGGGGAGGGGTATCCTTGGACCCTCAGACTGCTGTCTCTGCCCCTCTCCCAGTCATCAGCCCTCCGTGTTGCTGAAACTGATCAGCTCAGCCGGTCTTGGCATGACTCCTCAGTTGTACTGAACATGGCTGGCTACTTCCTCCACCCCAAATATATTACTCCTTCCCTGTCCTCTTGCCTTCTCTCCTATCATGGCAATCTCTTCATTCTGCCACTCAAGTCTGTGAGCCTAAGATCTGCTTTTTCTCCCCACCCCAAGGCCAGATCATTCTATCCTTGCTATGGGCCAAGGGCATATCTGAGGAGCTCCCCAATAAGCTGGGTCAGATCTTGACACTCAGGCTGAATCCTACCCTCTCCCTCTAGGCAGTGAATAGAATCCAAGAAGGAAGTGTTGCCGAGACTAGGGACAAGCTGGGTGGGAATCAACTGTGAGACCATTGAACTCCCTGTTGGAGGCAATCTGAGCTACTGTCCACGTCTCTAGATTTGGGGACGAGTACTGAGGTCCAGAGAGGAAGAAAGAAAAAGCCTTTGCAGAGCCTCTTAGCCCATGTAACAGGTAGACAGACCCAATCCTGTCCCTAGGACAATACTGCCCTTGAAGCCAGGAACCCTCTGACCCTGAATGGAAAAGATGGCACCCTAGAGCCTTCCCTGAACTATTCCTGTTCATCTTCCCCCTTTTGTTCCTTACCACACCTTTTGGTTCTGGTTTTTTAGACTGTCTCATGTAGCCCAAACTGGCCTGAAACTTCAGGTTAATGCTAAGCACTTGCTAACGTTTAGCTCTAGTTGTGTGTGCTTGTGCATTCCCTGTTTCCCTTCTAGAATGCAGGCTGCAGTGAAGAGCACCTGTGTTTGTTTTGTTCAATGTGGAACCCTTGCCAACAGAACAGTATTTGCTCAGAGCAGGTGCTCAGCAAATGCTTATTAAATAAGAAAACAGAAGCTACATTTAGTTGGAGATGCCCACCCTACAAACTCCCAAGGGGGTCAACTGTCCGTGTGTAATGGCCTCCCCAAGACCCACAGTCTCTGTCTCAAATTCCATTCATGAAACTCCAGCACCTACATGGGCGCTCACAACTATCTGTAATTCCAATTCCAGGGGATCCACGCCCTCTTCTGGCCATTGTGAGCACTGCACACATTTGGTGCAGACCTGCGTATAGGCAAAACACCCATACACATAAATAAAATAAAATAGAATAAAATAAAATAAATAAATAAGATAAAATAAAATAAAAATAAATCTCTTAAAAAGAAAAAAAGGCCAGGTGTAAAAGCCTCCACTGAGTCAGGAAATCTGAGAACACCAATAGTGGGTAACATCTTTATTTGTCTGTCCTAAGCCCTTACGGTGAGCAATGGACCCAACCAGGGAAACTGATCTAACAGGAAGGAGGAAGCTAACCCAATAGAGAGGTCTATCTGCCAGGCTGCTTGGGGCTGCAAACACAAGGACAGGATCCTGAGGCCCTGGGAAGCCTTGCAGAAGGAACAAAAGGACCCTCCTCCCTCCCTACAGGCTTATTCTGAGAGTCAGAGCTGGATCCCACTTCCTAAGGGGAGTGGAACTGAACCTCGCCAGGCTTTTCCTTTGAAGGTGCTTGTTCTCAGGCTCTAGGGTGCAAAGTGCAAGCACAGAGTCCAGGCCCCTTTGTAAAACTTTTATTTAGAAATTTCCCCCATATAACCTTATATATATATACACACACCATCATCACCACACTGGTATTTTTGTTTTGTTTTGTTTTGTTTCCCCCCCAATAAAGAGTCACACGCCCACAGTGTTGGCCTCTAGGCTGTACAAACATCAAGGTACCCGGAGCAGTTACTCCTCTCCTGCAGAAAAATGCAGAGACCAACACAGTTCATCACATACAGTACGACACTGACGGAAAGTGCTGAGCCTGCCCACAGACACGGCGTGCTATGTACACAGGCTGGGGCAGGCCTTCTGCAGAGGGTCATGTACCACTGGGATCCCAAGTATGGCTAGACCCACCCAAAAGGCCAAAATAGCTGTCAGCTCACTACAGTTGCTGTGCCCTTTGTTCTTGTTTCTGGAAAAGGAAAAAGGTTGTACCATCTTGTCACTTGCCACCACAAATAAACAGGAATTATTCTGGGAAGGTGGGATTCTCTCTGGTCCTTACGTTCATTGTTTTCCTCAAATGTTTTCTCGTGCTTACGTTTTCCCCTTTTGGACAGATATTATTCTTGGGACCTTGCCATTTCTTCAAGGGTGAGGAGGAGGCAAAGGAAGAAAGATATGGGGTACTGAAGATGAGAACAGAATTCGGGGTCTTCCTTAGATCACACAAAGACTAAAAGCCTAGCCCTTCCTTTCCAGCCCCTTAGGGAGTACAGCAATCTGGAGGTGCTGCCCATATCCCCAGTCTCTCTCCCTTTCTCACGCCTGTCTCTTGCCTCTTGCCTTGGAATCAGGGAGAAATTAAGTTTAATCTAGAGAAATGAGGATCTTGATAGTTCAAGGGAAAATAACCTAAATTACACAAATGTCAACTGCCGGGGCCTGAACTCTGCCTGGAACCCACTCTGGGGTCAGCTGTAAGGGTAATGAAGCTTGTGTGTCTGCTGCGCTGGGTATTAAACCCAGAAGAACCGCATGTGTGCTGCTCTTCCACATCACTGCACCCTTAGTGCACAGCAGAGCTCTTTACAGACCCCACTATCTAGAGGATCCTTTCCAGAAACACTACACACCTGAGAAAGGGGACCGTAGCTTAAGAGATGTGTGATCTCTCTCAGAAAATCCACCTATAGATCAACATTTTTCATTCCCAAATCATCATCCCACTGAGAAGTAAACATGGCCTTTGAGCTCAGGACAGTTGTTCCCTTTTTACACGGGTCAGACTCCTTGTATTAACTCCAAGCAATGGGAAGACACCAACCTTAATGTTCATGGCAATACATGTGACAGCAGAATGTGATATAAGACAAAGAATCCCAGTGCCTTAGTAGCTGACCATATTGTCCCTAAGGGGCGGGGGAGGCACTCCAGTCCTTAATAGGAAGGGAGGGAAGCAGGATCCATCTTTGTCTGCCTAAGTCTGCACTTGGGCCCCATCATGGTACTGAAACTCAACCAGGAAAGTGATGGGCTCTTACATTACATGGTGGGGCCTTCAGATATTTTCTCTGACTCAAAGGCAAAACCTAGGGAGAAAGGGAGAGACAGACACACACACAGAGAAAGAGAGAGAGAGAGAGAGAGAGAGAGAGAGAGAGAGAGAGAGCTCTAGGTGACGCTGGTACAATGGCAGATACACAGGACTTCAGTGCAGTTTGTTCATGGGCTTGAACTTCATTATAGGCAGGCCTAGCTTTAAGAAAACTCGGTCCCACCCCCAGGGTTGACACAGGAAAGAAACAATGGGGCAGTTGTCTGTACTACAAAAGGATTCTCCACTTTACAAAATGACTTGCAGGGGCTATTTCTTTAAAAGATGAAGGAAAAGGATTTGCTTTACAGAAATTTCATGTACAGCTTTTAGAAGGGGCACTCACGTTGCATTAAACCAACCTACCATGCACACACATGGGGCCTGCAGTTGCGTGGTGGGAGCGTACTTAAAGCTGAGCAAATCGGCATGCTCAGGTCTCAAGCCAGGGCCTCACTTCTGACTGGATCCCTTGCCCTAGCAGCAGGTTGCATCTTGGGTTGTATCATGGCCCAGAGTTTCCACCAACAACTTGTTAGGCAGAATCCCAAATGGAGTATTTATGGGACAGTTTGTACTCCATTTGGAAGTCCAGACCATCAGCCAACAGACATCTTGCAACAGGAAGCTTCCCAGGAAAAGCCCATGGGCTGCATAACCCCAGCACCAACATGCAATGCATCAGCACACTATCATTTACTCCCCTTCGTGAACAGTGATGGGCAGGAGGTGGAACCCAATGCCCCAAACACTCTTGCTTTGCTTCACTGTAATGTCACTTTCCCTTTCTGTGCCCACACACAGCCCAACAGAGCATGCTCCTGGCTGCTGACTCGGTCCTCACAGCTGCAGAACAGGAAGGCATGTCTCAGTGCGGAGAAAGCAGAGCTCCGATTTCCCAGAGCAAGAAGGGCTGTTGGGTTTTCTGGCCCAGCTAGTTGAGAGCAGGCTGTCTGTTCACTGGCCATCTTTTCCAACCAGGCCCTGAAGAAGGCACCTCGAGGCTTGACTCTTCGGAGCAGCTGGCAAGCTGGATGGATCAACACGGACCTGGGTGAAGATGGGGCTCAAGAAATGGGCAGCTCTTGGGTACCTATATATTTGAACAGAAGCTGCCACAAAAGCCACCCCAGCCAGCTCGGGATGGGCTAAAGGCAAGGCAGAGGCTCCTGGATGCCTCAGGTAATGGGTGACAACCCTGATCTTGTCCAAAACAAGGCTCACAAACTCGAGACCAAAAACAGTGACACTTGAGCCTCTAAGTGGGAAGTCTTGGGGACTGGAAAAGGGAGAAGAAGACTGTGCCATCTTCCGATAAAGTACCTACTACTTCACTCCGTTTGCCTCTTCTGTTTCCAGGCAGGAAACAGAAACACCAGCCCAGGATCAGTTGGGACTTCCCAAAGTTCAGACTATAAGGGAAGTTCATCAAGTACATTGCCCTGCTTCTCATCCCAACTGCCCTGAGGCCCAGCAATTCAGGGGCCTAAGGTCCCCTGCCTGCTGGTCCTGGGCAGCCCCAGACACATCACCGGGGGCCAGCCCCATCGGTGGCAGGCAGCAGGGCAGGGTGGAGGCTGCGGGCAGTGTGCTTGGGTGTTGGCTCTTCTGTGTAACTGTCCGGGCTGGCTGCTCCATCCAGAGAGCTACCACAGCTGGAGTTGGGGGAAAGCACATCCTGTAGAAGGTCTTCAGGGGGCATGCCACCCCCTGCCCCACCCCCACCAGCTCCCACCACAGGGTCCTTGCCAGGCTTGGCGCGCTGGGTGCCTTCCTCCTCCTGGTCATTGAGCAACTTGGCCAGGAAATTTATGTACTTCATGGCGAGGCGAAGGATCTCATTCTTGCTTAGCTTCTTGTCTGGTGGGTGAGTGGGGATCAGCTTTCGGAGCTCAGCAAATGCCCCATTCACATTCTGCTGCCGCCATCGCTCCCGGCTATTGGTGAAGATGCGCCGAACTACTTTGGTGTGAGGACCTGAAGATGGAAGGACATACATTAACAGCAGGAAGAGACCTTCAAAGGGCTCCTCTACTGAGAAGCTCTTCCTAAAAGTCCAGTTGATACATTATCTCTGAGATCTACATCCCTCCAGCCCTATCTAACTAATCTCACAATCTTATCCTCTTCCTCCTCATCTCCTTCCATGAACATCTGTCTGAACTGGGCCCCTCCTATGGGCTGTGCAGCATTTAATGTTTCTTTCTTTCTTCCTTTTTTTTTTTTTTTTTTTTTTTTTTGGAACAGCTTCTTACTACGTATCCCCGGCTGGCCTGAAACTCACTATATAGACCAGGCTGGCCTCAAACTCACAGAGATCCGCCTGCCTCTGTCTCCTGAGTGCTGGGATTAAAGGCGAGCGCCACCGCCACCACCACCTGGCCCCTGAAGCTTTTTAAGGGATCAAATATAGACTGGGAAAAAACATCACAAACCTACAGGGCAGACCAACACTGAACTGCCTCAGAAAAGCAATTTGGTAACCCCAGACCTCTAGACCAAAGAAGGGGGTCTCCCCGCTGTGACATAGGAGGACCAGTCTTTTGCATCATGGCTAAAGCTCCTAGGTGGACAGGGGGCATTGTAAGTATCATCACAGTGAAAGCCAGACAGACTCTAGAGGGTGAGGGGAAGTTCAAGGTCAGTGCTATAATTATGGTCTAGGCTCTATGGCTTTGAACAGGCTGCTTAACCTCCCTGAGACTCAATTTCTTCATCTGTGAAATAGAAGCAAAACTAACTGCATGGATTTGTGTTGAGAGTTACACGAAGACCAAGTATACAGAAAAGTCTGATATATGCAATAGGTGTCCAACAAATGGCAGCGACGAATGATAGCTGTCCCACCTCACTTCATCCCCCTAGGGTGGCTGTTAGCAATGTGTTGGTGCTCAGAGTCAAGCTGGGGATGAGACACACTGAACTCCTGTGTTGAGGAGATCCCAGTGTTGAGTGGACACTTCACAGTCCCTTAACAGCTTTTTCTCTTCTTTTCTTTTTGTTTGTTCGTTTGTTTTTGTTTTTTTGAGACAGGGTTTCTCTGTGTAGCTTTGCGCCTTTCCTGGAACTTGCTTTGTAGACCAGGCTGGCCTCGAACTCACAGAGATCTATCTGTCTCTGCCTCCTGAGTGCTGGGATTAAAGGCATACGCCACCACTGTCTGGCCCCTGACAGCTTTTGGGCAAGCAGAGAAAGGAGTCAGGAGCACCCACATAAGGTTCTGTCTCATCCAGAAGCACCCATCAGTCAACCTTCCTCTTTGTTCTGTAAGTCAGTGTTCCTGGGCTGTTGTGGGTTCTGGTGTCTCTTCTGTATTGTCAGACTTTAGCCCTTTACTTTCTAGAACCTTCTCTAGGAGCTCAAGTTCTACCACACACACCCTCTACAGGCTCCCAGCCTCTATCCCAGCTCTCCTCCAGCCTCAGCACACTTCCTGCAGGGGCCCCAGGCAGAGAGCAGCACTGAGAACCCCATCATTGACCTGAGTCCCTTAGTCCACTTTCCTGTTCTGATACCACCAGGTCAACCAGGGGAGGCATGGGCGGGTCTCCAAATCTCCACTCATCCAGGCCAAAGAGTATTCAGAGAGTTCCCAGCAGTGCTGAGTCCCTCTGGTTATATATATATTCCACAGCACAATAAGCCATCCTTGGTCTCAGCCCAGAATGTGGCAGAGAGACAGAGGGGTCCCACAATAGACAGACCTGGGAAGAAACTCCTAAAAGGCACAACTCCAGCCAGAGATTCCAAAGTGGATTTGACATGCAGTTCAGGCACTTCCAGCGTATTAGGAATTGGAGCTGGGGACATGAGGTGTTTCTAACCTCCCTGGATCCTTGACAAAGTGTAGGGATCAAGCCTGGAGTGGGAACTACATTGATGGACTCCACAGGTTTGGTGTAAGTGCTAGTCCTAACTCTGCTCCAGGGTGCAGAGTTCTGGCAGTCTGCGGTTCCAGGGTGGCCTTCTCACCTCTGTGAGAGAGCTATCTGCATTGTCCCCATGCTTCTGCTCAGATGGCTCTAACCAGAGTGAGGGATGAGTGTAGACTCACCATCGGTAATCTCCATCTCATATGGGGAGGGCCTCCTCTTCACCCGGTTGTTGTTGGTAAACATGGGGAAGGCATCCGGCTCCCCGAAGAACCCACTGTGGAAAGAGCAGGTGGATAACAACGGGGTTGAAGACAAGAAGGCTCCTTCATGTATTCTCCCTGAATGTCTTGAGTGCCCCTCCTCCTAAGGTAACTCTGCTCCCTGCACACTTACAAACATACAGAGAAGCAAAGCGGGTGAACACATGGAACAAAACATGACTGTTGAAAGTGTGTGTCCGCGAGCGAACACACACACACACACACACACACACACACACACACACACACACAAAGTGGAGTGATGATAGGCAGCTCCAACACCTTACAGCTCTCACAGTGTCTCCTGCAACCAACCTCACTCCACCATCACCGCCCACCCCCCATCCCTCCTGGATGGAGCAGGATTGAAAACCCTGGCTTCCTAACTCGCCACAGCGCTCTCCAGCTGCTCCGCCACTGCGCCTTCTCCTAGAATTCCTTCTCTTCGCCTGTCTTACATTCTGCTTGCCTCTCACCCGCCCTCACCACAGGGGCCCAGCAAGGAAGCCGGTGTTCTCACACCAATTATACCCGGGTGACCCCAACAACGCAAAAGGGCTAGGCTCGAAGGACAGCGCTGCTCACCGCGTCCTAGCAGAGGTGGAGAAGAGCTGCCCTCAGCAACCCGCCCATAGATTCCTCGCTGCTGCTTCCAGAAGTCACCCTTTGCAGCAAACCTCACCTCTGCTGCAGAGGGGCATTCACACACCGGCCTGGAACTCACACTCAAAGAATCCCTCCTACCTAACACGGCTCTCAACAACCTCCGCTGCTTTTCCCACCTACCCACACACCTGCATTCTCAAAGGAGCAGGCAAGCACCCCGGGTTTAGACACAACTGTGTGTGCTCCCTGAAGTCTCATGGGTCCTGCCGGCCAATCTGTCTCACTGGGGGCCCCTTTCCCACTAGTGCCGTGGGTGGGGGGACTCTAGCCACTGCGCCCTTTCGTCCTGGAGCCTTTAGCCACCTCCGTTCTCCCTGAGCCCCGCCTGGACCCGGAACGCAGCAGAGGACCAGGCCGCTCACCTGCCTAGCGAGGCCAGCGGCTGGCTGAGGCTGTACAGCAGCGCTCGGCCAGGGCCGGCGGGGGCTGCCAACGCGGGCGGGCTCAGCTGCACCATGCGGCCGTCTCCAGGCAGCTCTGCCGGGGCTGAGGCGGGCGCGGGCGCTGGGGCGGGTCCCGGAGGTCTGCACAGCTCGGTGGTGGGCACTCGATGGCGAGCTTCGGCTGCAACCGCGTCGCGGCTCTTTAAGTCCCTCACGGCACCGCCCCCACTGGCGGGGCCGCCCCCCGCGCTGCTGCGCGCGCCGAGTTCGATGACCGGGGGCTCCGCCGGGGCTGCGCGGCTCGTCTCCTTGGCGACGCCGTTGAGCAGGACTAGGTGCGGGGGGGCCATGCGGGCCTCCGCCGCGTCCTGTCCCTCTAGCTGCGGATCACTGCGTGCCGCCTCGCTCGGCGGCCGCTCCGTCATCCTGTAACAGGGTAAGGGGCAGAGAGGAGATCACGCACTGAGATGTGAAAAGCGGACAAACTCAGAGCCACGTGGACACACACACACACACACACACCCTGGTGGCGTGAAGGGCCTGCGGGTCTGGGGCTGGAGTGGGGTGGTGGGCTCTCTAAATTGGGAGAAGACTGTTGGGCAAGCCGGAGATGCCCAGGGTCCAAGGGTAGGAACAGAGCTGGAGAAAGATGACTGAAACTTTGGAAGGAAAGGAATACAGCCAGCGGAAAATAATCGAAGGGAAAAGGAGGAAGGAAATGCACGGAGAAAGAAAGATCACCCAGTCCCTCCTTCTTAGGCCACAGGGGAAGGGGAGGGGACAAATCCCCTGAGCGAGCGTATCCTTCCCGCCCCCCTTTTAGTTTTGGCGGGGAATAAAGCAAGGTGCTTTAGCAACCTCTCCCGACCTGCCGCCACACACATGCACCACACATAAACACACCCAGAAACATTATGGTGATGGAGTGGGGGTGTGGAGGCTGCAAGAACTGGGCTCTGTTCAGCGACAGATGTCAGAAGTATCCCAGAAAAGCCAGCCACCTTCACCAATAGTCTCCCTGCCGAGAGAGGTTGCCTACACTAAGTAAATCCACGCTGTACTCGGCAAGCAGCTACCTTACCACGGGAAAAGAAGGAACGGAGCTGATTCTGGATTCCAGTAGAACTCTCCATGCTCAGCTCTTGTACCTTAGGTAAACCTAGCTCACTCTAAGGATCACCCTCAGCTGATTCCAGCCCTACCATCCTGCACACTCCACCCCATTCTGCTCAGCTGGACTCAAAGGTGAAGGTAGGTCTGGAAGGGAAACCTGGACACCAGGAACCCAGACACGAGAAAATACTCCTGAAGTCAGTAGGACCTGGCTCCTCTCCTGGTGGAGAAAAAGATCAAGAAGGCCCTTGAGTTCTTCTAACGAAGCCCCACACGCACACATCATGGTGTTCTCCATAACGTGGAACTCAGATCTCACAGTACATTTTCTTCTCATGTAAACTCTGGAGCCCAGAAACTTCCTAGGCTCTAACCATACCTCTGAGATGAGCCCAGCCACTCATTTCCCAACACATTACCTAGCTTCATTCAGACGGCACCTGGCCCAGCAACAGACCAGACACAAAATCTCTAAGACTCAGGATCCAAAGTTGGAGGTACTTGTGGGTTGCTTTAATTTTACAAATAAAAATGTAATGAACTCACCAGATGTGGTGGCACATACTTATAGCCCCAGCATCAAGAAGCGTGCTAAAGAATCCTGAATTTCGCCAGGCAGTGGTGGCACACACCTTTAATCCCAGCACTCAGAAGGCAGAGGCAAGAGGATCTCTGTGAGTTCGAGGTCAGCCTGGGCTACCAAGTGAGATCCAGGAAAGGCTTCAAAGCTACACGGAGAAACCCTATCTCAAAAAACAAAAACAAAAAAATCCAGAATTTGAGGTTAGCCTAGGCTACACATGAGCCTATCTCCTCAATGTGTACATTTATGGATATATGTGCATACACACATATACAGACAAAAGCATGTATATTACCACCTTGGCAGGCTTTATAAATTGTTCAGACTAAGATTTCTGCTCCCAGGATTAGCTAATTGGGCTATTTATTTTGTTGTTACATTTACTTATTTGTGTATGAGGGTGCACATGCCACAGCCACTAATGTGGAACTCGGAGTACAGTTTTCAAGAGCCTGTTCTCTCCTAGGCTTGAGAGCAAAGTCCTAACTCACTGAGTTATCTCACTGGCCCAAACTGGGGTATTTTAAAACAGAAAATAAATACAAAAATGTCCAAGTCAGTTCCAAACAAGAATCCAGCTAATCAGTGGTGGCATACTCTCTTTTGGCCAATGCTCTGGACCAGGGTTATCAAGAGAACTGATCCCTCCTGTTAGGGAAAGGAAATTGAACCTCCTTCGGCCTCCTCCAAAACGTAGGAACTGCAACTCAGGATACACAGGCTCTCTGGGGTTAGTTCAGTCTGGAAATAAAATTCCTCAAGACTTGAATACCAGAAGGACAGTAGCCACCCTGGCTTCCCTCCCTACTGGTGAAGTGCACCCACAATAAACCAGCCCCTGGTGAAATATACAAGCCAGAGGTGCTGGCCCCCACCTCACTGCCACCACCATCTGTGTGCTTTCACTGACAGGTGCTTTAGTCCCAGCTCTAATGACAAATATTATACACTGCACTAACTGAGCTCCAGCTTCCCGCTGGCGCATTTATACTCCCTGATTAATTCTGCTGCAATGAGGACAGAAGCTAGTTCCCAACAGCCAAAGGGAACACATATTCCAGACGAGTTGACCCTGGCCCCCAGTGCCTCACCTGATGATGTAAGTATCCCTATCTTCAAGGTTTCCAGTAGAAATCTCCATGCTCAGCTCTTGGACCTTGGGTAAACCTAGCCCACTCTAAGATGAGGATCACCCCCAGCAGCCCAGAGGTTAACACTTAATGGTTTTTATGCATTTGTTTTTAATTAAGGGAGGATGGAAAGGGAGAAAGGTCGGGACTAGACCAGTACTAGACTGGTGGAACAACTCTTTGTGCTTCAGAGACCCAGGCTCCAGCCTCAACCCCATCTTCACCCCCTAGTTGCCCCAACGCCAGCCAGCATGTGACAATGTGTTCCTGAATAAGGAGAAGGGACAGCTCCTTTCTGGGCACGCACTGCATCCTCTCCAGCAACTTGTAGTACCCCAAATCCTAGCTCGGGATTTTTTTTTTTTTTTACTTTTTTTTTTTTTTTTTTAAAGAAAGCCACTGCCTGAGACTTGGCCTCCCATCCCTCCATCGGCACTCATATGCGCAAGACACAGTGGAGAAACACAAAGCCTGCACCGCAACCAAACGTGCCAGTGAACAACGCACTATCTCTGCCACCACGGGAGCGGAGATGTGTTCCCCACAGCTTCCTAGGCCTCAGGCCTTAACCGGGATGGCCTTGGCCTTTTTCCGGCCTGAGCTCCAAGCCCAGCCGGCGCCACCCGGATGTAGCTACAACAAAGTTACGGTCCTAGTGAAATGTGCACGGAACCGGGACCATGGGAGCGGCCTGGAGGACATAATCCAACCAGCTGGTTTTATCCGAGGCCGGAAAAAGGAAAGGGCCCTGCTGGAGACCTGAGACAGCAAGCGGCAGTCAGATCCCGGGCTCTTAGCCTAGGTTGGTCCCCCACTCCCGCCCACCAATGTTCTCAGTTCTGAGCCTCCCCCACCCCAGTCCGCAACCCTGAACACTGTTTCCACAGACACTGCCCGCCGCCACCACCACCACCACCCCCAACTCAAAGACTCCGGCCACAACTCACCTGGGGCATATTTAGAGAGACCGGCCCTTCTGGTTAGGACCCCCACTCCGATGGAGAGGGTCGAGGTAGGAACCCGGGTCTGTGTTTTCCCCCCACTCTTGTTGAGAGACCAGCAGTTACTTAGCTAGCGGTGAGGTCCTGCGCGGTCTGCCGCGCCCAAAGCGAGTTTCCAGGAAAGATGGGGGTGGAGAGAAAGAGGGAGGGCGAGAGAGAAAATGGGGGGTCAATGGCTGGGAATTACCTCGTGTGCCCCGCCAGCCCAAAGAATAGCAAACGTCTTTCCGCCTCCAACTTGCAGGTGTTTGGAGCCCCCTCCCCCAAACACGTCCCGATTTAAAAAAAAAAAAAAATGAACCCTACACCTGACCAATCAGGAATAACTATTTAGTCCAACAACAACAGCCTCTCCAGGCAGGCTGCCCAGAACATTTTCGAACCCTCTAACGGATCTGTCTGATGCAGTATGGCCGAATTTGTTTTCTAAGCATGGATTCCTCTATGCGGTTTTCTCGGCAAACTGAGCCCAGGTTCCCGCTGCGGCCACAGCGCGAAGGTGTCGTTGCCTATGTGACGCGAGGGGAGGGGTGGGGAGACTTGGTGGAAAAGACACGACTCTTCAGGCTGTGGTCGCCGGGTCAGAACCTGGGAGCTTCCAGCCATTCTCTTCATGACCCCCATCTACTAACCTCCTGTCCAGAACGAAGGCAAAACCCTTTTCCAAATGCCCTATTTCTCTGTAGGGTAGAAGGGGAGAGGGTTGTAGCTGATTCAGTTGGGTCCCTTGTTTTCTTTCTACTGGGGAGGGGTGGGTTATAAAGGAGGGGATTTCTACACTGTTGCTTCCACCACCTTCACAAAACGATTTTCTGTATTTTTCAGGGTTTTGATTGGCAGAAGGTGGAAGAAACGCTTATAATGTTTTGTAGGGGAAACAGGGCAAAAGGGAATCGGATCAAAAGAAACCTGACGCTGCTTCCAAGTGAGGTAGCTGGATTTGGTTTGCTTTTATCCCCTCCCCCTCGGGTTTTTAAATTCGTTTTGCTTGAGTCGTCCACCTTCTAATGGCACGTCGAAGTCTTGGGTTAATTGCGAAGGCTTCTTCTCTCTGCTGTGGCTTTGGCGGAAGCGCAGGACTACCTCCTCCCTGGGTATCATCAATTCGGTGCCGGAGGTTTTCTTTCTCCTTTCTAATCCAAAGGAAGGAGGGGAGGGAAGAAGGGGGAGTCCACCGGTTCCCGGTGTTACTTGAGGTTAATGTTTGCTTTATGGCTGAATCTCCGTTCCGAGCACCTCTCCATTTTCTTTCCCTACCCCAAACCTGGCAACTTGGAAAACAGAGCTAGGGAGGGGCGACGACGGGGCTGCTTTGTTCGCCCTCCACAGCAGCTGAAAGGACGAGCTGGCGAGCTTTTTGTTCGATTGTTTTAATTAAAATGGGGGTGTTAATAGTGATGGTAGTGGTAACGAAGGTATTATCACAGTAAAGAAGAAAACGCAATCCTTTCTTGTCCAGTTAGGGCGGCACTGACTCGCTCCTTCCAAAGAAAGCAGACTCCGAGGGCAGCCACCCGCACGCTGCGGGTCTGACCCTGCCAGGTTGGATCAGGGACTGAGAAAATGTCCCCAGGAATGATGCCTAGGACCCCCACCCGTGGCACCAGACCTGGAAAGTGTGCCCATTGTCCTTCCCGGCCTCTCCCCCAGCCGCCGCAGACGCACCCACGAAACTGACCAGAAATAGGCGAAACCTGGCCGCTGGAAGACGCTGGCCTCGGTGAGCTCTGTTCGGCTTCCAGCGTGAAAGACCCCCCCCCCCCAAGAGCAGACCCCCCTAACACCAAGGCACAGACGGCCTCCGGACAAAGCTGTCGCTCACTGAGCTCTGTCCTCCCACCAGAGCCAACACTGGCTCCCGAATACATCATAATTTGGAATAAAATGTGAAACCCCGCTCCCCTCCCCCATGCGGACGCCCCCACCAGCGCCACGATCTCTCGCTCGCCCTCCCCCCACTCCCGCCCCCAGCGATTTTCAAACGCACCTCTAAAGGACACAGGCACACAGGCACAGGACTCTCGGTGGACAGGACCACACATGGTCCAGCCCCAGAGGAGGGAAGCAGACGAGCACAAGCCTGCTCTATCCCACGAGCCGGCACAGGCAGACCCGCACACTGTCCAACATGACACAGCGACATCAGTCACACGCAATCGCTCACAGACACACAACCTCACAGGGTGAGGATCACACCCGCCCGGCATAACGAAGCCAGTCGAACACTTTGTCCAAGGCCACACACCACGACACAAGGACCGACCTTGTGGAGAAAAGAAACGGGGTAATTTACACACAACGAATAAAACACAGAAGGGCCGAGGAGGGTCGGAATTCCCACACCCAAACAGTGCGGGTTTCACACTCCCGCACACGACCTATCGCCAAAAGCCCACGCGGAGAGCAGCCACCGCCGCCCGCCGCTCACGCACACACTCTCAACCCGGCCGCCGGCACACACAGCCCAGAAGCAATGGAAGTCGCCAGCGCCTTGCGCTTTTCTGTCTATTGCGCAAGGGGAAAGGGGGAAGGAAGGAAGAGAGTCTCCCCAGCGGGAGGGGCGGCAGAGGGCGGCGTGGAAAGTGTCCCCCCCCACGGTGGGGGGGGGGAAGAACCCCGGGAGAGGGAGCCCAGGGCTCGCGCTTCAGCGCGCACAGGGAAGGACTGTAGAAACGGACAAGCAATTCCGTGGGAGGCGGCTGTCGCTTGTCCCCGGGAAGAAGGCCGGGATGCTCACGTTTTTGCGCCCTGGGGTGCGCGCGTGGCCATGTTGGGTCTCCCCCGCCCGCACCCAGCCGTGCGCTCTAATCCCGCTCCCGCCCGCGGCCTCGTTAGCACCGGCCGTGTGCGCCGCCGAGATAAGGCGCCGCCGCGGGCCCGCCCGCCCCAGATAAGCGCCTCGGCCATTATGGGCCAAATGATTCATTTTAATTTGGCAATTTCTCTGGAGGCAGCGGGGACGGGTTGCGGCGCTGGGCTGGCCCAGGAATGCGCAACGGAGAGGGCTGAGCGTGCAGGCTGGGACCTGGCCGGTCCAGCCCCATTTCCCACCCCCGGCCTCTCGGGATTCCCGCTCCCCGCAAACAACCGCACCCGGTTCTCCGCCTTCCAGATGCTCCTTCAGCGGCTTGGCCGCTGCTTTAGCTTAAGACCACCGTGACTCTCGAACCATCACCTCCAACCTTCGCTCCTTCATTCTTTCTCCTGTGTCCTCGAAAGCAAATAGCCACTGTCTGTTTCTCTTATTCCCATACCCCACTCCCAGCTCCGCGATGATGGTCAGCGTTGGCCCCTGACCACTCTAAATTGGGGTTGCTCAAATCCAAGGGGGCTCTATGGGAAACAGAAAAGGTATCAATAGAGATATGAAAATGTCCCTTCCCTTCGGCTTGGTTTCAGGAAGAAAGCAGAACCCACGAAGGCCCTCCCCCTCAACCCCCCTCCGCCCTGTTGCTTAACACACACTTTAATCTTAGTACTGAAGCATTGTTTCGAACACTCTACTGATATTATTTAGTTTTCATTAAACATCCCTAAGGATAGGAGAAACATTGGAGGTTGAGGACTTGCCTATATCCTTTGCAAGACCAAGGATTCGATTCTGAGCGCAGCAAAAATAAAACAACCAAGCACACAAATTAGTGAACTCTAAGTTGGTTTGTTTTTTTTTTTTCTTTTGTTCTTTCAAGACAGGGTTTCTCTGTGTAGCTCTGGCTGTCCTAGACCTCACTCTGTAGATCAGGCTGGCCTCGGATTCAGAGATCCGCCCGGCTCTACCTCCACAGTGCTGGTGTTACGTGCGCCACCACCGCCCGGCTTTTATTTTTAAATTAGCATGCAATTAGATATCATTATGGCACCTTTGAACAAAGCGTGCTTTAGTAATACTCCTTCCCCTTTGTCTAGCTCACCCCCTAAACTGATGCTTTTATTATTTATTCCCAATTTACAAGTGAGAAAATTGAGTGGGGGGGGAGGGGGCAGGGCAGTACCAAAGTAACTCAATGTTACATTTCCAGTGAGTTACAGAAGCCTGATTGGAAGGAAGTTTGGCACTGAAGCGCATAGGCTCAGCTGGTTGTAGAAGCCCAAATGGGCTGAAGAGCATCTGGGCTTATCTTTTCATAGTAGTGGAAACTGGAGGCTGTAATCCTAGTACACAGGAGGTAAAGACAATGAGTCAGAAGTTTAAGTCCATTCAACAACTTATGGAATCGTAGGCCAACTTGGGCTACAAGAGACCCTGTCTCAAAAAATAAGAACGCTGGCTGTGGTGGTGCATATCTTTAACCCAGCAATTGAGATGCAGAGGCAGGTGGGTACCCATGAGTTCAAGGACAGCTTGTTGTACATATAGAGTTCCAGATCAGCCATAGCTACATAATGAGAACCAGCCTTGAGGAGAAGGCAGGGAACAAAGGAAAAGTGTAAGAGCAGTTAGGGAGGACCTAAGTGAAACAGTATCTTCTGGTTGTAATAGGACCCCTGCAGATGAATTCAGCTGTGGTTCCCTGCACAAGTTCAAGTCAGATTCTAGCATGGAGACGGAAGGAGAGCATGAGGCCCCACCCCTAACTGAAGAGCTATTGACAATTGATGACTTCTGGAGGAGGGGAATCATTTTTAAGGATGTGTTCCCTGGTGCATAGACCATCCTCTAGTAGATGGCCCCACACCCATGAGTTAATGGGTCTCTGGATTAACAAAAAATGTATGCGTATGAGTGAATGTCTGTGTACTGTGTCCAGAGACAAGAAAAGGGGGTTGGCTTCTCAGGAACAGGAGTTAAAAGTATTTGTGAGCCAACATGTAAGCACTGGAAATTAAATCCCGGTCCTCTGGAAGAGCAGACAGTGCTCTTAACCACTGAGCCAGCTCTCTTGACTCTCAGTGCAGTTAATAGGCTAACAACAACAAAGACACCAGGATGGGAGGAGGTAGGGGAGTTGGGGTGTGTGTGTGTGTGAATATGACCAAATTATATTTTATGAGATTCTCAAAGAATAAAGGACACATACACACCTTTAACCCCAGCACTCACAGAGGCTGGCATATCTCTGAGTTCTAGGCCAACCTAGTCTACATATGGAATCTCAGGATAGCCAAAACTACATAAAAAGACCTTGTCTCAAATAAACCTAAATAAAGCCAGGGGTAGCAAAGGCCTTAATCCCAGCACTCAGGAGGCAGAGGCAGGCAGATCTCTGTGAGTTCTACTGCCTGTTCTACAGAGAGGTCCCGGGATGCCAAAGCTACACAGAGAAACTCACCGTGTGTGTGTGTGTGTGTGTGTGTGTGTGTGTGTGTGTGTAACTAAATAATAATATTTTTAATTACATATATATCATGACAAAAATAATTTTAAAAGCAGGTGGTTGGGAGCTAATGTGACATCCATATGCATTTATCTGCCTGTCATATAGAAATTAATGACACTAAAGGAAATTAAGAGGCAGAGAGATGTGACTTAACCAAACTTATAGCTAGAGAAAAGCCAGCATCTAAGCTCTGTTGTCCACTTCCCAATCCATAGCCCCACTCAGCATACCAGACTGTGTTGACCTTCCAGTGGCTTTGAATGGAAAAGTCCCTAGTCTAGTCACAGACGGAAGACTCAGTCAAGGGCTGATCCTAGGTGTGGCCCCTGTTCTGTCCCTCCTAGACTTCAGGACCAATACACAAAAGGGAGTGTAGTTCAGTATACCTGTCCGTGCTGCCTGTTCTCGGGTCCTTTGGTGAAAGTCCAGCTGCTATGTATATACAGGCAACTCGCATGGGATCTTTTAGGAAAAGGGCCACCCGTGTCCTGAGAAAAATATTCATTCCTCCCTCACCCCTCCCCACAAAGCCCTTGCCTTTGACTGCTTGGTTTAGAAAGTGGTGGTGGCCGCAAGCCTTTAATCCCAGCACTCGGGAGGCAAGAGGCCTCTGTGAGTTTGAGGCCAGCCTGGAAAGGCGCAAAGCTACACAGAGAAACCCTGTCTCGAAAAAACAAAAACAAACGAACAAACAAATAAAAAAAGAGTAACCAGCATGTGGCTGAGATCGAACCCATTCTGCCTGTACTATAGGACAAGTCACTCAACAGCGCCTAACCTACTGGTTCTCAACCTATGGGTCGAAGGACCGAAGACCATCGGGAAACAGATATGTGCATTGCAATTCACAACAGTAGCAAAATTACAGTTATGAAGTAGCAAAGAACATAATTTTATGGTTGGGGTCACCGCAACATGAGGAACTGTTTTAAAGGGTCGCAGCATTAGGGAGGTTGAGAACCATTGTCCTAATTTCTGCACAACCGGACATCTATTCCTGTACTGCATGTGGGCTTAGATGGGCATGCTTCCCGGAGAAAGCCAGGCCTGGACCAATGGCTAAAACAGGAGAGAGTTCATGTAAGAAACGGAAAACCGGTACAGTATGGGCGGAGGAACTGAAGGTTTTGTTTTTACCATTGTGTTTGTTTAAGTAAGGGCTTGGTGTCCTATGTAAGATCAGATTTGCTTTTTTAGGAAACGCTTGGGTTGAAATGGCGGCGAGGGTTGTGGGGAGGCGGGGAAGTGAAGGCTAGTGTTTGGGGGCCAGTACAGAGACCAGAGGAGGAGTTGGAGCTTGTTCTAATCCTTCTTAGAGGAAGGGGGTGGAAGAGAGGGTGTGAGGGTGGATGTTTTGTTCGTAGTATATAGACTGAGTTTGGAAAAACTGGGGTGGAGAGTAAGGCAAAAATAGGAGAATCCAGGCAACCTTGGGGCAGTTTAGTTACTTCAGGAGAGGGGGCAGGGGCAGGGATGTCTAGAGGCCTAGGGACTTGGAAAGGTTATGTATTTTGTCTTGAACTCGATGACAGCTAGATCCTTTTGCAGGGTGTGAAACAGCCTTCTCCAGTACTTCCAAGGTCGGTTAAGGAAGGAGTAGGGTTGGATGGAAGGTACAGGGAACCGGGAGCGCGGGTGCAGCATCTGCCCATTCCTGGCTTCTAGCACGCGGGCCTCTGGCGTGGAGCTGCTCAGTAGCCTTGCCCCTCCAGGGCCCGGGACCCCCGACTGAGGCTGGGGGCTCGTGACGTGTGCAGGCTCCGCGTTCCCTGTTTCCGACGGTGGAAAAACGGAAATTGAGCTAAGCCGGGCGCCGCCCGAAATAGCATCTGGTGCCTGTCGGTCAGCGCTTTGTCCGAGCGCCCCTGAGCCAGTGACTCGGCAGTCAGGAAATGCCAGCCCTCAGCCTCGGTCGGGCAGGAAACTCAAAGCGCCTCGGTGGGGGTAGCGCGGGTGTGGGGAGGTACAGAAGCAGGGAGTGAGTCTGGAGTCTGGTCCCCCGGAGGCCAAAGTGTAGGTACAGAATTCTCTGATACCAGGGGTCTGGGTTGTCTGCACTCCAAAGCTTAGGGTTTGCAATGTTTACAGGTGTTTCTGCTACCCTATTGCTGGACCATCTCTGAGCTTCCACGCCTGGAGGGATTCGCTGTGCCAGCACTCTGATGGGCAGCTGGGTTTATCTCCAACAAATTTGTATTGTGGGTGATATGTGCCAGGCCTAAAGACTTCATGATATTAATTCTGTGAATTCTGACACAGCTCGAAGAGGTAGAGAGATCCAAGACTTCCATTTGGTAGATGGCACAGACAGTCTGAGCAACTTGCTGAGAATGCCCATCTGGTAAGTGGTGGAGGCAGAAATCCCCCCCAGGACAGTCTGGAGCCTCCAGGCAGAATGCTAGCAGGACTGTTGCACAGTATGCCCGAGCCCTCATTCCTGCTTTCTCATTGGTAGGCTGCATGAGTCTAGGCAAGACAGCCTCTTCCATTTTCCTTCTCTGTAGAGAGGAGGTGGTAACAGTCCAACTCTGACATTGGGTTTTCATAAGGATTATTGGTGAGGGTAAAAATGTCCACTTAAGCCGGGCAGTGGTGGCACACGCCTTTAATCCCAGCACTTGGGAGGCAAAGGCAGGCGGATCTCTGTGAGCCAGCCTGGTCTACAAAGAGAGTTTCAGGACAGCTTCCAAAGCCACAGAGAAACCCTGTCTCGAACCCCCCCCAAAAAAAAGTCCACTTAAAGAGATGTCATAACCAGCCCCCCTTCATTTCCATATAACTGTTTTCTATTTTTGTCTTTGTCCCTTACTGGAGAAGAACCCCTTCCGTGCCAGTTTGCAGCCCAGAAACCCACACGTGAAATCGTTTCCAATCTCATACTCAGTCTCACCATGGACACTTACAGGGATGGAAAGGGCTTTGTCTAATGTATAACTTTCAGAGGAGGGTTTGGTGTCACCTATGCTCAATAGAAAAGTTGGACTCTAGGATCCTCTGGAAGACAGGCCAGGAGTGTTTGAACCAGCCTCCAGGGTGATGTCTGCAGCACACAGCTTAAGAACCAGACCAATCTTCCACCATTTGTAACCAAGTCCAAAACAAAACGAATGAGTGGATGCAGAAGGCAGTGGACTCTCCAGGATTTCTAGCCCCCTAATCCCTGCCCAACCCATGCTTCTTCTAGAAGTATACATAGGACCAAAGGCATGTTCCCCCAGCTTGTGTACCCAATCTTGTCTGCCATCAATGGTTTTCCTTCTCAGGCCATTAGGAGGGATACCGAGCGCACAACCACCAACTCTCTGTAGCAAATGGTTGTTGATGATCACTAAGACAGTGCCCGGGTTCATGATACACATCAAGACAGTAGATATGGGGCTGGAGAGATGGCTCAGTGGTTAAGAGCACTGACTGAGCTTCCAGAGGACCCACGTTCAATTACCAGGACCAATATGGCAGCTCACAATTGTCTGTAATTCCAGTTCCAGGGGACCCGATACCATTGCAAAACAGCAATGCACATAAAATGAAATATATATATATATATATATATATATATATATATATATATATATATATATAATGTATGTATATAGTTTTTTCGAGACAGGGCTTCTCTGTGTAGCTTTGCGCCTTTTCCTGGAACTCACTTGGTAGTCCAGGCTGGCTTCGAACTCACAGAGATCTGCCTGGCTCTGCCTCCCGAGTGCTGGGATCAAAGGCGTGCGCCACCACTGCCCGGCAAAAATAAATAATTGTTAAAAAAGACAGTAGCTATGACTCCAGGCCCTGAGCATGCATGCACTGAACACCTACTGTGTGTACCTGTTTCTGCACATGTCTCCTGTCATCTGATTGTGCATAATGACCCTGTCATGCTGCTGGGGTGATGCGACTGTGGAGGTGAGAAAACAGTCTCGCCATTGGTCACTTAGCTGGTATGTTCTTAGGGCAGCATGGGCCTATTGTTCCCCCCACTCCTGTTGGCTATATGACATCTCTTCCTGTGTGAGAACTACTTTAAAATCTTCAGCTGAACGTTGCATGTGATTGTCATGTGCCCGAGTTTAAATTCCTTGTGAATTTAGAAGACAAAGTTTTCATGGAGAGACGAAAACTTACACCAGAGAAAAAGAAATTAAGGCTGCAAGGAGCTGCATGACACAACCATCAAAATGGCTAAAATGTGAAGGGATGACAACAACTGTTGGTAGGGATGGAGGCCAGCTGGGATTCTTTACTTTAAATACTACACTCTTTTTTAAAGTTTGCATGTTCTATGTGCATTGGTATCTCACCTTCATGGATGTCAGATCCCCTGGAATGGAGTTACAGACAGTTGTGAGCTGCCATGTGGGTGCTGGGAATTGAACCTGGGTCCTCTGAAGGAGCAGCCAGTGCTCTTAACTGCTGAGCCATCTCTCCAGCCCCTCAATTTGTTCTTGTACATTGAGGGAGTGCAAACATCACTCAGCCATCTTGCAGAAGACCTTGGTAGCCCCTTATGAACATATGGTTAATACGTACATACTTACTGAGAGAAGAAGTAAAGCACAGCCACACGAAAGCCTTATCCCACAGCTTTAATCCCAGTGCTTGGGAGGCAGAAGCAGGTGGATCTCTGTGAGTTCAAGGCTGGCTTGGCCTATATTGTGAGTTCCAGGACAGTCAGAGCTACATAGTGAGACCTTGTCTCAAAAAAAAAAAAAAAAAATCAAACCAAAACAAACAAAAACAAAAACAAAAAACAAAACAAACAAACAAACAAAAACCAAGTAGAAATATTTTAAAAGTGTATCAACAGGTGGGCACACAAATTGGTACAGGCATGAAACTGAATACTGCTAAGCAATAAAAACTTCAGACATATGTAAAAGCCTGGAACTCCCTTCCCCATGCATACCCAGTGAAAGAGGCCAGATGGTGTCTATAGTATCTGGCTAGATTTACATAAAACTCCAGAATGAGCAAAATGAATCTGTGATGGCAGAGTTCAGAAGGGTAAGAAGCAATGGTGCAGGGGTACAACTTCAAAGACACACAAAGGAACATTCCATCAAAGACCTGGTCTACATGATGACTGTGGTCATGACTATACACGTGTATGTGTTTGTCAACCCTCAGTCAACTGGATGCTGAAATGGTACACCTTAAAAGCACGTCTTAACACAGCTGTGGACAAACATACTTATGCCCTTCCTCAAGCTTACCTCGTCTGGAAAAACTTCCCTGTCACCCCCGTCTGTGCTGTCTGCTCCTCTCCCTCTTCCTGGTTGACCTGTCCCGGGGCCTTCCACCCAATGTCACTTGTGCCGCTCAGTCCTAGTGCACAAGAACAAGAGGGAAGCTCTGGAGATAAGAGAGGACCTGAACTGATGGTGTTTGGAAGAGTGGCGTGCACATCTGTAGGAAGCAGGGCCACTTCTTCCTCTGACCTTCAGTCCTCCTATCTGTACCAAGGATGCAGGTGGGGAACCCTGGGATCCATTTCTTTCATCTCTTATCTTGTTCACTCGGCTTTTCATCTCTCCAGTCTGTATCTGAGGCTCGGTCAAACTTGAAGCTGCCCCTCTTTCCTGTATAAAGCCCTGGTCTCTACATCTGTCTTTAATCTGTCATCCCTGCTCCTTTCCTCCACAGCCTCTGCTTGGGCTTTCAGTAAAAACTTCTGCAGAGGCACCCGAGAAAGCAGCATCCATATCCCCTCTTCACATTCCTCACAGACTGAGACAGTCATCAGCTGGATGGGGTGGGGAAGAAGACGAAATGAAAAGGTGTGTAGGAGGAATGGCAGGTTTTTTTGTTTTTTTTTTTTCCTTTTTCCCAAGTATCTTTAAGGAGACTCATAGGTGCCTGGCTCTGCTAGGCAGCTTTGGATCACCAGAAGTTGTGGCAGAAGACATCTATCTCCTCTACATAGCTCCGGGTACCTGGCCCTGAACCCATAACCCCTGGATATGACCTCCTAGCATAGTTAAGGGTGAATAAGTGATGATCACCAGGGCACCCTGAGCTAGAGATTCTTCTCAACTACTCTGTGCCTCAGTTTCTTCATCTCTAAAAACACTATGTACAGAGCTGCTGAAAAAACTGATACTTGTGTAAAAAACACCGCGTCTAGGGCATTTAAGGAACAGATCAGTGTTTTGTTTTTTTAAATGAGGCTTACTCTGTTCAGACCCTGTGTTTAGGTGTAGACACTTTCGTGGAGGAAACAGAAGCAGAGGCAAAGAGTAACCATGCAGCCGAATGTGTTCTGCTGGAGAGGGGCATTAAGAAGCACTGAGAACGCAGGAGAGGCTGTGAATCAGGCAGGGCTTTACACTGGGGCCCTTTGCTTTGACTATGTATTGAAGAAATCAATAGAGGATGGAGCCGCAGAGAGAAATAGAGAGGGTAAACACCCAGCAGGAACCTGGGCTTCACTTGGAGGAAGTGGAACTGTCTAGTTGTCTTGGCTCTAAAACCAGCCACAGAGCTATCTGAAAGGGCACCCTGTCTGGCCTGGAAAGACAGAGAAACGATCTTGGATAGTGGTCACACTAACCCTGAGTGGTGCCCCCACCTGGTGCAGTGGGGAAATGCAGGTTTCCATGGAGTCGCATAGACACTCCGCAGTCAGTCTTGTGCCTGTCTGAAATCTTAAGTCACTCATCAGGAGTGACTGACTCAACTGTGGCCCACTCCCAACATCAGCTAAGGCCTGATGCCACTTTATCAACGTAGGACATGAGCTTTAGGGAACTCATGCCTACCTCAGCCCTCTACCCTGAGGGAGGAAGATGTTTTTACTTGTGGCTCTTCTCTGGACAAGGGTCATACAACAGAGTGCTTATAGCCATGGGTACACATGCAAGATGGTTTAAGAGGACAAGAGAATCAGAGAAAGAGCTATGGAGTTTCAACAAAGGGAACAACAGCTCTCCCGTGCGAGGTCTCCAGGTCTCCTGTAGGTTGGAGAGGAGGACGCAAGGGGAGCAGATTAAACTGGATTTTGAAGGGTTCTCTAAAATGTGGTTTGGAAGCAATGGTAGTGATACAAGTCTGGAACTCTGTGTGTGTACTGCCTTTATTCCCTTTCTGGAAAGTCGGGCTTCAGTTGAGGGGCCTGGGTTTGACTGATTGCTAACTTGTTCAGACCCTGAGACAGATGAAGGCATGTGATCCAGACCAAGTCCCTGCTTTCCTCTGGCTGTATCCTCAGGGGGTACTTTTTAGGACCCCACAAACATAACTCCCATGAATGCCTGATGTCATCCTTCCCGTTGTTTTTGATAAGCACCCTTGTCCTGGCCCCAGACCTCCCATGAAGAGGCAGGACACAGCTCTCTACAATCCATCCTTTTCCTGGAGTTCAGCCTCTGGCCAGGAAATGGGAAAGCAGGATTTCCTCTGAGGATGTTCTCCCCTGACCCAGACGGCTCCGGTTAGGAGAGATGGGGGATGTGGGGGTGTCATCCAGGCCCCCACACTCGCAGGCACCTTTTAGGGGGGCTTTCTTTTACTTAGAGGGAAATGTGTAAGTCAGATGTAGAAACAACATAATGGCCTTCTTTCAGCTAGCATTACTCCACAATTTCTTTGTTGAGGGAAACAACTCATCTTTTTCTATTGTGAAGTATACTAAACAATTTTATTATCTATTTATTTATTTATTGGGACAGGGTCTGTCTAGTAGGTAGTTCTGGCTGTCCTGGAATTCCCTATGTAGACCAAGCTGATCTCAAACTTAGAGATCCACCTGCCTCTGCCTCCCAGGTGCTGCGGTTCAAGGTGTGCACTACCATGCCTGGCTCATGTTTTATCATTGTATCAACATTTCATGCACAGTGTGAGACACAGGGTTACCCTGTCATCTCCAAAATCGGGCATCTAAAACCTCTAAGTTACCTACCTAGTGTTGAGTTTGGGGCACAGGAACAAGAACCCAGTGACTGCAGCCTTTCCTACTGTTGGTTCCCTGTCCTAAATCCTTTCCTCCCCACACATTAACCAAAAATATTCTATTTCCCCCTTGTTTTTCTTATGGATACTGCAAGATTCCAGAAAAATGTCACTTTTCAAGAATACTCTGAAAACAGCTTCTCTACTGTGCTGGCATCTTCCTAGTTTTAGTATAAGTGCTTGCCTACCTGACTGCATCAGTCCCTCATCAGACTGAGCTCTGACAAGGCATGGTTGCCTTGTTCATCATTAAGTTCAACATCGTGATCAGTACCTAGCAGGATCCACGTACCTGTTGAGTACTGAGGGGAAAGGTGCTGGTGTAGAGGAACGGTAGAGAGGGTAGATGCCACTGGGTAGAGGCTGTGGATGGACACGAGGCTGCTAACTTTGGCTCAGTTTTAGCTGGTACATTTTATCTTTTGTGAAGAAGTGTTAAATATGCCTGCTGTAAGGCTTTTAATATAGGGGAAATACCCAGGAAAACACTTTGAAAGTAGAAAGCCTGCAAGTTCCAGGCAGTATCCTGAGACTGTGTAGATATAAAGGCCCCTCTATCTGGGAGACTGGTGAAGTCCTGCCCTTGTCAGCAACACCTGGAAAACAGGGATAGTTAGTGCACAGACTCTGCTAATCTGGGGCCCTTGCAACAGGCTCAGTGCTAGCTCAACACTGTGGAACCCTCGACCAAAGCTGGAGGTGCCTCCTTCAGGACACTCAGCCAAGGGAGGTTACTGCTCTTGGCTAAAGGGTAAGAAATCCTCTCAGAAGGAAAGTGGAGTGGGGCAGCTTGGACAGTGCAGTACTAGACAATAGTATTTGAATCCAGCTCTAGTCGGAAGCTAGCTCCTCCTGGATTTCTCTGGCCTCAGGGACACTTTCTTTCTCCATGGCTTCAGAACACCTAGATCTCTGGCAGTAACTCACATGGGTAAGTAAGATTATCTCATTCTTGAAGGTAACAACACAGAGCGCCAGGAAGCATCAAAGAACTACTCCGTGCTAAGCGCTCCATGCAGTGCCATGAGCACACAGCAAGTCCTAAAAAGACAAGCTATCAGCATGCCATGGTGGCACAGGCCTTTAATCCCAGCACTCAGCAAGTGGATCTCTGTGAGTTCAAGGCTAGCTGGTCTACAAAGCAAGTTCAGGACAGCTAGGGCTGTTACACAGAGAAAGCTCTGGAAAAACCAGGAAAAAGCAGTCACAGTGGCTTCTCATCGTCTGCTCTGTTTCTTTAGACTCTTCACAGCTTTGCCAGGAGGTGGTGGTGGTGGTGGTGCACGCCTTTAATCCTAGCCCTTGGGAAGAGAGGCAGGCAGAGCTCTGTGAGTTCAAGGCCAGCCTGATCTACAGAGTGAGTTCCAGGACAGCCAGGCCTACAGAAAAACCCTGTCTTGAAAAAACAAAAGGAATCTTTGCAGCTTTTACAAGACATATTTAACATGTCTACACCTTCTTACATGGGAATGAGCACTGCGTAGGCTGATAAAGACAAGTTAAAAGAACAATTTACAATCAACAAGCAGGCTCTTAAGAGGTTGAGGAAGGACATTTCGAGAGGGACAATGGGCCAATTGGCCAGAACTCAGACTAACTGGTTTATTTCCCAGAAGCCAGGTAATCTAAATTCCACCATTTTCTTATTCCAGTTGAAATAGCACCCATGATCTTATAGATAGTATGCCATGGGACTAGGAGATAGAAATTCTGAGAAACGCCACTCAATGGGCAAACATCTCCAGTCTTTTAATTCAGTTTCCCCTGTACTAATGCTTCTGCCAAATACGCCCAAGGGCAACTAACTTCCCTTGCTTGCTCACAGAAGCAAGCTTCTTACAGAACTTTCTAGTCTAGGCTTTATTGATGGTCCTTCTTAGCAAGCACTAAGTAGAAAGATGTTTTGTTGAATTAATCTGTGGTCTAAACTCAGTTTGAAAATGCTTAAACATCTTACCAGAAGCATTCAATCAGGAGGTGAGATTAAATTCTTCCTAACTCAGGCTGTTTGTACAGTCCTAACAAATAGCTTCTTGTTTGGCATAAAAAAGAGATTCACAGGAAGAGTTGTTGAGGCTGTCGGTTAGTCCGTTAACATTATCTTTTCTTTTTCTTTGTTCTTTTTTTCCCTTGAGACAAAGTCTCTCTTTGTAGCTCTGGCTGTCCTAAGGTTTGCTCTGTAGACCAGGCTGGCTTAGAACCTATAGAGAACCTGCCTTTGCCCCCCTGAATGCTGGGATTAAAGGCATGGGCCACCATACCTGGCTTAGAATTCTGTCTTCAAAGTGTAATACAAATGGCACCCACATTCACTTTTTGCGTGAAACTTGGAGGGCTCAATTTAAAGACAGCATGGACAATCCTACTACTTACTGAATGTAAGGAACATGGAGGGAAACAGCACTGTCACTTGTGTCTGTGACTTGAAACTGCGGCAATGAAAGAGGGAAAGGGATGCCAACCTGTCCCCGGCTCCCTGGTCCTGCTAACCAGCAGGAGTTCTCTGCTAGTACCACCTCAGGGATCCAGAGCTGGGTTAGAAAGACATTCAGAGAACAAGGCTGCTGCTTTGAGTTTATGAGCCAAACTTTAACACGAGACACCACATTATAACCTTAGCAGAGACCTGCATCTTTCAAGTGAATGCAGATAGTTTTATTTTATATTTAGAAATAACAATTTAAAACAACTTGAGGGGAGCGGAAGTAAAGAATTATTGACACACTCAACACTTGGACAGATCTCAGGACATTATTGGGAGAAAGGCAGTAAATTTCAAAAGGCATAATGCTAAATTTTAAAAAAGACATTTTAAAAGTACAGTTCTGTTTATGAAACATTTATTTAATGACAAAAAAACATTCTGCTGATGGTAAGAAGACCATGGACTATCAAGGGTAGGGATTGGAGGGAGGATATGTTTTAGGTTAATGGAAGCTATGTGATATAATTTCATGTCTCTATATACAAACAATGCAAATCAACAGTACACCTCACGGACTTTAGTATGAAGTTCAGTGCTAGAGCACTTGATATGAGGTTCTGGGTTCAAGCACCAGCACTGCCTCTTCCCACCAAATAACCAAAGACAATGAAAAGTTCTGTGGTTTACTCAGTATTGTGCCTAGTGTAATATCTTGGTTTTTAAACTTACTATGATCATGTAAGAAACTGTCTTTGGGAGATACTAGGTAAAGTGCATACCTGAGCCAGATGTGGAAGGCAGAAGGATTCTAAGTCTGAAGCCAGCCTAGGCTACACACTGAGACCCTGTCTCACAAAAACCTACCTAGCTGAGGATGTAGCTCAGAGACAGAGCCCATTAGTACATGAGAGGTCCTGGGGTACAGGGAGTACATTTGAACTTGATTTGCTGTAATACCTGATCTTAGGGTAGTTGTTTTACTTTTGCTTTAGGCTCAGTGACACAGAACAAACCCAGCCTTCCCACTGACCAGGCATTTCACAACTGGGTCACCTGCTGACCAATGTTACTATAATTAGCTGCAAACAGGAAACAGACGCTTACAGTTAGTAGAAATCCCAAAGGTCATGGCCAGGCAATGGTGGTGCAAACCTTTAATCTTATCTAGCACTTGGGGGGGTAGAGGCAGGCAGATCTCTGAGTTCGAGGCCAGCTTGGTCTACAGCGAGTTCCAGGACAGCCAGGACTACAGAGAGAAACCCTGTCTCAAAAACAAACCAAAAAAGAGATCCCAAAAGTCTGTCCTCCTTAAGTGCCGTCAGAACACACCTAGTTCTCACATCACAAAGGAGGAGTAAAGAGTTAAAATAGCTTAGGTAACTGTCTGAGACGCTTCACATCTAAGAAGGTGCCCACTGAATTCATGCTATTCATTTGCTTTAAAGTCTCAGGAGGCTGCAAGGTTCCAGGAAAAATCTCACTTTCATTTTCCTTCTCAGGATGTGGAGTAAACTCTGCTTTTCCAGTCCGGAGGTTCACTGCAGGATCTGGTTTAAGATTCCTTAAAGAAAAAGCAGGGTCTTCATTCACCTGCTCTGATGCTCTAGGCTGCACAGCTTCATTTGTGATATTTCTCAATACTAGCACATCTGTGCGCATGTCCTCGGAGTCACAGTTAGTTAGAGCTTTTTCACAGGTGTTCTGAGAAGGCGCTTTCTGATGACCGAGTCGCAAAGGTCTGCATGCAGGGTTTCTGTTCAACACATGGTCCATCTCACTGTCTGCATGGCTGGAGGACTCTTCATCCTCACTGTTGTCATTGCTTTCCAAGAGACCATATCTCTTCATATATTTTTTGGTTGCAAATGACATGTTGCTTGGTGAAACTAAGCTAAGCCCCACTGTGCTTCGGTCTGAATTAATATGTAGAAGGCCAAAAGATGAGTCACGGTTATTTTGGTTTGATCGAGAGAGAGACAGTTGTGACAGCTGATTTTCATTCAAGTATTTCAGAGCTATAGCATTTGCTTCCATGCTCAAATCCACACCAGTGGGACTTAAGCCGCTCATGCCAACATTAGCAAATGACATGTAGTTTAATCCAGAGACCACTGCTTCTGGGCTGATACATGCCAAAACACTGCAAGACACAAAAAGTAAGGCAGCTTTTAACCTTATTTTAAGTAGTAAGAGTTTCATTCTGTGAAAGTAACAAAGGTTTCAGTTTTAAGCTCACAAGGGCTTTTTAACTACTCCTCAGACTTAAGTCCTCATGGGCAGACACACATTCAGAGTATTCACTATAACCGGGAGGTAGTCTGTATTCAGACTGAATGCAGATTACTGGCTTGCCAGTTTCAATGTTTTACTGGTCATAGATGTCACAGGGTCTCTGTCTTCCAGTTCAGAAATAAATCTGTCAGGGTCTTTGAGATGGCTCCTTGGAAAGGCACTTGCTGCTGACCCTAATGACCCCATGGTGGAAGAAGAGAATGGACTCCAAGCTGTTCCCTGATCACTTACACACCAACACCCACACACCCACACACACAAACACGCAGAGAGAGAGAGAGAGAGAGAGAGAGAGAGAGAGAGAGAGAGAGAGAGAGCGAAACAAGCAAATAAATAAATAATGAGTATAACTATTTGGCAAGCAATAGTAAAACACCTATTATAACTTTAATTTGAACAAGTACTTGTAGAATGACATTTGCTTAATATTGGCTTAAATAGTACATAAGAGATTTGGCCTGAAAGTTCAGTGAGAGAGGATGAGGGTACAACAGAATATTATACAGCTATCAAAAACAAGTGAAAGGGGCTGGGAACATGGCTCCGAAGTTAAGAGCATTTGCTGCTCTTTCAAGGTCCCAGTTCAGTTCCCAGCCCCGACCCGAATAACCTTTTCAGAAGACTATGAAAGAAATGCTTGAAGCAGCCATGAGTGAGACAGACTGAAGAGTTTGAGGGGACAGGAACTTTGTATTTTATCTTATATTGCCTCATACTGTCTGTTTTTAAACTAGGAAATTTTGTTAGCTTTCTAACAACAAAAGCAATTATCAAAGAACTTACTAGCTTAATAATTTCCAGATTTTATCTTCGTTGTGGAATATTACTTTAGGCAAAGATGTGTTACATTTGTTTATGCTACATTTGTTTAACTATGTGAAGATGTGCTGCTGTTTAATCTTGCCTGCCTAAGGCACCTGATTGATCTAATAAAAAGCTGAACGGCAAACAGCTAGGCAGTAGAGGGACAGGTGGGGCTGGAAGGCAAAGAGAATAAGTAGAAGAGAAACCAGAGAGAACAAGGGAGAAAGAAAGGGAGATGCCCGGGGCCAGCCAGCCAGGCAGCCCCCAGCCAGCCAGACTTGGAGTAGGGCATACAGAATGAAAGAAAGGTAAAAGGTACAAGGCAAAATGTAGATGAAAAGAAACAGCTTAATTTAAGTTATAAGAGCTAGTGGGACAAGCATAAGATAAGGCCGAGCATTCATAACTAGTAAGTCTCCGTGTCATGATGGTTGGGGGCCCAAGAGAAAACCCGCTGCACATCCTCTTTTTAACAGGTGTATATATGCTGAGGTCATCTTTGGCATAGAGGAATCTAAACAGAAGGGATCTAATAGCTGGCTGCACACTGCCAAAAGGAATGCCCATGCTTTCTAACAGCAGTGATGTGTGACTGAACACGGGAACTGGTGCATCTCAACTACCTCCAGAGACACTTCCAGACACTGCCAAAAAAAACTCATTTCTCTTTTTCAGTGTTTTGTTGGCAACTTTTATCTAGGAAAGATACCAATAAAAGAATAAATCAATAGAGCAACCATCCTCTGGTGACTTTTTTATGTAGCTTCATCCCACTAGAAGACTGAAAATGTAAACATGATATTTGCTTCCATATACAGCAGGCTCTCAATTAATGACAAGCCAGGGGCCCTGAGGTGCAGACACACTCCTTCAGGAGTGCTGAAACACACCTACCATCTATTCATCCCCCCCCCCCCCCCCCCCCCCACACACAGGGTTTCTCTGCAGCTTTGGAGCCTGTCCTGGACTAGCTCTGTAGCCCAGGCTGGCCTCGAACTCACAGAGATCCACCTGCCTCTGCCTCCTGAGTACCGGGATTACAGGCGTGCGCCACCACCGCCCAGCACTATTCATCTTTTAAAACCAAAGTTACCTGGCATGATCCACTTTGTGTGCATTTTTCTTCACTTTAGTGGGAGAATCAATTTTCACTCCCAAGCTCCTTAGCTGTTTAATAGTTGCACTGAGTACACAGTCTTTGTCTACCAGTCCTGAATTGTGCTTTTTTTTCCTTATATGGTGAATATTTTGGGTTTTGGCGCATTCATGGTTGATAACTACTGCTTTGGTAGGTGGTTGATCAGTTTCTTGGGAGGAGTTATTTAGTAGGTGGTTCACTTTACCCTATGAAAAGAAAAAGAAGGCATTTAAAAATCACTGAAAATCTTAAGGTTTTGTTTTTGTTTTTGTTTTGTTTTTTAGATTTACTCATTGTTCATTTACGTGTATGTCTGTGTGCATGCGGGTGCCTTTGAAGGTGGAGTGTAAGTGGTTGTGAGCCACCTGACCTGGGTGCTGGGAATCAACCTCCAGTCCTCTTAGAGAGTAAGCTTTCTGAATGGCTGAGCTCCCTTTCTAGTCCTCAACCTTAAGATTTTAGGAGAATGCCACAAGGAAGGCTAAATATTATCTTGTCAAATTCTATAAAGTATTTAGTATACTTGCAATTATACAGCTTGCTTGCTTTCTCTGCTGACTTTTGTTTTTAAGACAAAATTTCAAGGCCTACCTTGAGCTCACAGAGACCCACCCCCTCTGCCCACTGAGTGCTGAGATTAGAGGAATGAGCTACCACAGCAGCTGGATTATGTTTACTTTTAAATAGGAGCCCATCCTAATGATTTCATCAGACCCTACAGGAAAGAGTTGTCACTTACAAAGCCAACAAGTGAAAAAGGGAATGAAGGATGAACATGAACCTATATGAAATTCTTATCTATCTATCTATCTATCTATCTATCTATCTATCTATCTATCTATCTATCTAAGACAACTATGTAACTCTGGCTGTCCTGGAACTCACTATATAGACCAAGCTGGCCTCAAACTCACAGAGATCCACCTGACTCTGCCTCCCAAGTGCTGGGATTAAAGGTGTGTGCCACCACATTTGGTTTGTATGAAATTCTTGAAGAATAAAATAAAAGTATTATTATTAACAGATAACAGGTCTAGGCATACACATCTATAATCTCAGCCCTCAGGAGGCTGAGATAGGAGTCACAAGTTCAAGAACAGCTTGCAGTACATTAGTAAAACCCTGTCCTCACCTCAAACCTTACAATAAAACAAAAAACAAAATTAAAAAAATTACTAATATATTTAAATCATGCATTTGCAAGTTGGCAATGTGCTTCTTCAGATTATAAAACAAACTTGGTTATTTTTGCAATTAGGCTCTTTTTCACATTTTATAAAACACTAATGACTTAAGGTACTCTGAATTCATGACATTTAGCAATATTTCACTTTCTGAGCATACAAGCTAGCACTAGTCTACTAGGAACTATCAGGCAAATAACAAATTCTATTTGCTGATGAATACACAGAACTCCACTCATGTATGTTTAACTAATCACCAGCTGCAAACAGGAAACAGGCATTCCAAATCTTCCCGTTGATGGGAGTGAACCTTAAGCACCCACTCACATTCTCCGCCAGCCAAGAAGAGCTGTTCTGTCCATGCTGGGCTTTACTGCCCTTCTCAGCCTGTCCTGTCTGTCCCTGGTGCCCCGTTCTCAAAGGCACAGACAAGCTCAGTCATTGCTAGATTATCTACTTAGCCTTGTCTCCTTTCTTAAACTAAGCTAAATCTTTATTAATTATCTGCCTACCTGAACTGAAATCAGTTAATAATATCATAAATATTCCACTATTTTCAAATTCCTCACAAACTCAAGTTGCTCATCTTTTCCCACTAGTTCTAACTATAGAATGAATTTGTCAGAATAGTAACATTTATATTTTTAAAAGAAATACTGTTTGTTCTGGCTAAGTATCTGATGACTAGAAAGCTTACATTTTAGGTTATGATAATTTATGAAAAGCTAAAAAATTATATATTGTTAAATAGTCGAAAGTGATTCTGTTTCAAGATCTCAATCAGTTTAAACCTAGGGAAAGTTTAACTAGCATTTGCTATATTAAATAACCACCTCACAAAAGATGAAATGGTCTATACTTACCAACAAGTCCTGGTAAATTTTCTGGTCATCTGCTGGCCAATTAGGCTCAACTTTTGGTCCCCCTGGTGATTCAATACTGTTACTGGCTCCCTCTGATGGCTCAGTCTGTAAGCACATGCTCACACTCTCAGCCAGCAAAGCATTTGGGAAGAATACAGGCACATCAGGTTCTTTTCTCTGTTCTGAAGAGCTGCTTGAAAGAACATGCAAGGTTAGCATTAGCTATCAAGACACTTTTAACAGATACTTGAAGTGTAGTAATTTTGGAAGAAAGTAGTAAGACCCTAGCAGCACTTGGTTTGTATATTCAACTTTTTTTTTTGTTTGTTTGTTTTGTTGTTTTTTGTTTTTGATTTTTGAAACAGGACTTCTCTGTGTAGCCCTGGATGTCCTGGAACTCTCTCTGTAGACCTGGCCTCAAACTTAAGAGATCTGCCTGCCTCTGCCTCCTGAGTGCTGGGATCAAAGGTGTGCGCCACCAACCACTCCTACCTCTGCCCGGCTGTACATTGAACTCTTTACAAGGTAAATAAATACCATCTTGACAGGCTGCTCATAAACCAGACTATAGTACTGTTTTATTAAGCTATCTGTTGTTAATTTATTAAGTTATCTGTTGTCCCATTTAAGACAACTTTCACTGAAGGCTAGAAAAAAGGTGATATCGTCTACATTTGACACAGCAAAATCTTTTAGGATATCTAAACATTTTAAATATATAATTTGCTCACTTCAAGTTTTAAAATAGAATTGATCTTTGCCAATTCAAGGTTCACAAGCCACAATTATTAATCACATTATTTAGTTGATGGCATTTCTTCTTTATGCTTTTATTTTTTCAACTTTATTTAGAGCACTTATCGCTTTCAAATAAAAAAAAAATAAAATGACTGGGAGAAGTAGCATTATAAGCTCATTTCTTGTTAGAACACTAACCTATGGCTCTTACAAAAAATAGAGGAAAGTGGCTAGATATGGTGGCACAGGACTGGAGTCTTTTAGTTGTTTATGTTTGTATGCCTGTGCAAGTTTATATGCACCATGTGCATGCAGGGGGCCAGTGAGGCCAAAGGAAGTCAGGCTCCCTGGAACTGGAATTCTAGGTTGTTTATTAGATGTCTCAGCTAGGAAAAGAACCAGGGTCCTCTGCAAGAAGAGTTAGTGCTCTTTACTGCTGAGCTACCAAATTATTTTTACATTATGTGTATATATGTGTGTTGGTATGTGCATGTGCGTGTGCGGGGGTGGGGGGGTGGGTGGGGGGGGTGGTCCGCAGCACCTGCAGAGGTCAGAGCCATTGGGTTCTCCTGGGGCTGGAGTTACAGGCTGTTGTGAACTGCCTGACCTGGGTGCTGGGAACCAAATTCAGATCCTCTAGAAAGCAGTAAGCATTCTTAACTGCTTAGCCATCTCTCCAACCCCACTGGCTGTAGTAGTCTTGCCACTTAGGAGGCAGAAACAGGAGAATCTTGAGTTCTAGGCTGGTAACAACCATCCCAAGATAAAAAATCAGAGTTGTTTCTGGCAGTGTTTGTCCATATTGCATCATGTGACTTCACTAAAGCCTTTGTTCTGAACACAGCACACACACACACTGCATTGTGCATGCTCATCACACCTTGAAACTTCAAGGGAAGCTGTTGAAAATGTTGTGACTCAGATTCAAGATTACTGTACACTATGAACTACAGTGTTTCTTTGTATACACAAAGTTTTCTGTTCTTATAGAAACATAATGGTTTAAACAAAAACTTTTAATACTTTCTTATTATCCTTCTTCAATGTGTAAGTATTAAATTAGTTTATTTTTGGATTGTATTGTGTTAGAAGGTTTGATTTTGAAATGACCCTAAATACTTGTCATTTTGTATTATATGTTTATGTGCAGTGGTGTTCTCAGCATTGACCATTAAAAATCAAAACACTTGGGCTGGAGAGATGGCTCAGCGGTTAAGAGCACTGGCTGCTCTTCCTAAGGTTCTGAGTTCAATTCCCAGCAACCACATGGTGGCTCACAACCATCTATAATGTGGTCTGGTGCCCTCTTCTGGCCTGCAAGCAAACATTGTATACATAATTAATAAATAAATCTTTAAAAAAAAATCAAAACACTCAACTCTTAAAAATGTTGAGGATAAGGCTGGGCATGGTGGTGCACACCTTTAATCCCAGTGGATCTCTGAGTTTGAGGCCAGTCTGGTCTATAAATTGAGTTCCAGGACAGCCAGGGCTACACAGAGAAAACCTGCCTCAAAAAACCAAACCAAACACCAAAGCCCAAAAACCATTGTCATCTAAAAGCTAGGCATGTTGGCTCACACTTGACACAAGTTGAAGGATGGTCTGGCTCATACTGTACTTTCAGGGGAGTCCAGGACCACATTGTTTTTATTCCGATACTCACATGAACATTTAATTGAATCTGTGATCAAAACAGTATTATAAAATAAGACATGTTTCTCTTAGTTTTTTAGAGGTACATATTCATTGTTTTAACTACTATATAATCAAATAATTTAAAATATCAGTATCACAAGGCTTTTAATCTGAAAAAAAAAAAAAAATCTACTGCTTGTCCCATGCTATTTTAAAGAACACTTGCTAAATTTTGCCAGTCAGATTTCCTGAGGATCTAAATTACTTTGGGATCATTAATAGAAAATTTCATAATGGAAAAACTTCAAATGTAAGTGTAAAGTGTTTAACAAAACACCATATACAATGTTTCAAAATTTACCATTTTGTCAATTTTGTTTTGTTTCTATATTTAGTCAGTTCATTTATTATTTTGAAGCAAACATATAAAATGGTATTTTAAAGTAAGTAGTTGTCTCTTTCAAATATAATTGCATGGTCCCTTGGAACTCTGAACTATCAGAATCTCGAAGGTGAGGTCTGAGCAAGAGAATGCTGAAGCTTTATTTAGATGTTGGGATTCATTCAGATTAATACATCCAACAGTTGACTTAGAGAATAGCTGAAGAAAGTGGAGAACTCTCCATTATACTGACACTTACTTTGTAAAGACATCAATGAAAATGTAGTAAGTATATCAATGTCTCAAAGAGGAAGAAAATGTACACATTGGTGACTGTAATAAATAATAGTGCATGCTATACTTCAGAATTACAGAGATTTTAAATGTTTTCACCACAAAAAGTATATGAGGTCATAATTTTGATAGCCAGATTTAATTATTCTGTACTATGTATATAAATGTAAAAATCACATTCTAAGCTGGGCAAAGGGCATGCACCTTTAATTCCAAGAGGCAGAGGAAGGTAGATCTTTGTGAGTTCAAGGCCAGTCTATATAAAGTGAGGTCCAGGACTGCCAAAACTACATAGAGCTCAATCTCAAACAAACAACCCCCCCCGAAAAAACAAAATAAAACACAGCCCCCAAATATAAAATACATTCAATCGTTAGCACAGCAAAGGAAGAAAACGTTTAAAAAAAAAAAAAAGGTAGGTGAAACAATGAATGGAAGGCTCTTACTTGGATTCAGGAAGTGGATGATTAAATTCTTCCACAGCAAGGGTGCTTTCTTCAAAACTGGGAATGTCAACTGCTTTTAATGAAGATGCGCTACCTGGAGGACTTGTCACTTCGTTATTAATATCAACAGAAAAATTCATGTCTTCACTGGAAATCTTAGTGACATCTTGCTTTAGCTGTGAGTCAGGCTCTTGGTCATCACCCGCTGCATTCCAAAACAAGCTAGCACCTAGAGGTTAAATGAGTTCAGACACTACAACAGTCAACTAGAGAAAGGACAGTGTAAAAGCTTGTAAAGACCATCTCCATCATCTTATCAAAATCACACTGTTTCAAATGACCTTAAGATAATACTACAAAGAGAAACAGATGAAAGGCAGAAAGAGAGGAAACCAGTAGTAAAGGAAAGGGGACATCCTGTGTCCTGCTTGCTCAAGAGCAGTCTCTGCTCCTCCAATTAAGGTACAGTGGCATGCCTGTAATTCAGCACTCAAGAAGCTGAGAGGATATGTATTGAGTTCAAGGCCAATCTGGGTTACATTAGTGGGAGTCTGTCTCAAAATAAAATGGAAATACCCCAGGAGAAAAAATATACATGCAAAAAAAAAAATCAAAGATCTGTAAATTCATAGGTCCTCTGGTTTTGATCTTTAAGTAGAGTGTTCTAGGAAACTGTCTACAAGGTACACACACTGTCAGGTGGGTATTTAAAAATTCAAGTGCTCTGGGGATAAGGAGACAGCTCAGTGTGTGAACTGCTTGCACAAGGACCTGAATTTGAATCCCTAGCACCCATTTAAATACCACCTGCTGGCCAGCAGCCTAGCTGAAACAGCAAGTTCCAGGTTTAAGAAAGACTCTGTCTCAAAAAATAAAGCAGAGATGCAAATGAGAAGGCAGACTGATGTCAACTTCTGGCATCTATTCATAACTACAAGGTTCAGCACACCTGAACACACATGTGCACACATGCATATAAAAGACATACACACTTAAAAAAAGTTGGAGATTTAGCTCAGTGGTAGAGCGCTTGCCTAGCAAGCGCAAGGCCCTGGGTTCGGTCCTCAGCTCTGGCCAAAAAAAAAAAAAAAAAAGAAGAGCCAGCAAAAGAGGCCTGTGAAGGTCCATCCATACACAGATGTATGGTAGGACCCAGGCGGTGATCAGTTCGTGACTCACATTGTTGAATCTGAGGCTTATGGTAGACTGATGAGTCTCTAGACACAAGAAAGAAAAAAAAAAAAAAAGACATACACACTTAAAAAAAAACCAAACAAAAATCCAATGCTTCTCTAATGTCATGAGCCATTTGTACATGCTTTCAGAGCCAATCTATGTCCTATTTATTTATACTTTCTGTTACAAAAACTCACTTTATTTTCACCACGTCTGTGAAGTCACCAGTTTGATATGCTAGTCAGACCTTTTCCATTACACATAAGATAAATCAATTGGGCTGGAAAGAAGGCTCACTGGTTAAGAGCAATTGTTCTTGCAGAAGACCTGGGATTGGCTCCCAACACTCATGGTTACTCACAACCATCCTTAACTCCAGTTCCACAGGATCTAACACCTCTTCTGACCTCTGCTAGCATCAAACATACAGCTGGTAGACACACATACATATATGCAGGTAAAAAATTCATACACATAAAGCTAAAAGAAAAACAGATTAACAAAAACAAGACACTCATCTGTACACTACCTCAAATAATCTCTTGTATCACAACCTATGTATATTTTCCACCCTGGGCAACACTGTTAATGCAATGGTTTGAAGAAGCAAAGAATATAAGTTGAAATGGTTTCTTTTCTTCCTTCCCTTTCCTATTTATTTATTTATTTATTTATTTATCTATCTATCTATCTATTATCTATCTATCTCTTCCTTCCTTCCTTCCTCCCTCCCTCCCTCCCTCCCTCCCTCCCTCTCTCTCTCTCTCTCTCTCTCTCTCTTTCTTTGGTGTTTTTCGGGACAGGGTTTCTCTGTGCAGTTTTGGTGCCTGTCCTGGGAGTTGAAATGGTTTCTTTTCTTCCTTTCCTATTTATTTATTTATTTGTTTGTTTATTTATTTGGTGTTTTTCGAGGCAGGGTTTCTCTGTGCAGTTTTGGTGCCTGTCCTGGGTCTCATTCTATAGACCAGGCTGGCCTCAAACTTATAGAGATGCACCTCCCTCTGCCTCCCAGTGCTGGGTTTAAAGGCGTGTACCACCACCGCCCAGCTTTTTTTTGTTCTTGTTTTTGAGACAAGGTATAGAGCCTAACCTGGCCACAAACTCAAGATGCTCCAGAGCACCGGGACTACAGACATGCACCACATGAAAAAAATTTCTATTTTGAATGATTTTATGATAATATATCAATAACATCAAGGTTTAACTTTGCTTTCACATATTTTTAGGAAAAAAATGAATTTTAAAAAGTTGCAACAGGTCCTGCCTACTCTATCTACCTTTAGAGAAAGTTAAGTATATATAAAATAAATACGCTTCTAAAAGTTTCTTAGTTCAAATGACTATTAATACTTTGCTTTAGAACTAGGTAGTAGTGGCGCACGCCTTTAATCCCAGCACTTGGGAGACAGAAGCAGGCAGCTCTCTGTGAGTTCAAGGCCAAAGTGGTCTACTGAGTGTTCCAGGATAGCTAGGGATAGGATACACAAAGAAATCCTGTCTTGAAAGAAACCAAAACCAAACCAACCAACCAATCAACCAAACACAACTACAATATAGTAAATATAGAATTTTATAAGACAGAAAAACACTATACTTCCCTTCACTTTGGTGTGTGTTCTGTATGAGGGTGTATATGTGTGCATGCTGGTGTGAACACACATGTACATATACATATGGATAGCAGAGGTCACTGTCAGGTGTCTTTCTCTACTACTCTCCACCCTATATTCTGAGAACTGAACGCACATCTCACTGGCTGGACAAGACTTGCTAGCCAGATTGTCTCAGTCTTCCCAGGACTAGGATTATATATAGATGCTTATTACTGCACCTGGCTTTTGACATGGGTGCTGCAGATCTGAACTTGGATCCTTAAGTTGTGTGGCAGGCACTGTACTAAACCAGCTCCTCACCTTCTCATCCATTCCTTGCTTTTAAAAGGCAAATGTGAGAAGCATTAAAAACTAATTTCTTACAGGTGAAATCAAGTTACCTGTGCTCACAGCAATGCTTACACTTTTTCTCATGTGCAAGCCAGGTGAAGGCTGTGCTTCCATGGAAACCAGCTCCACTTGTCTTGCTGCTTTCCCAGTGTCTTCCACAGTGCTTGTCTTAGGGGAGCCAGGATTTAGAGACTGTGCTTCCAATAAGCGCTGAATCTGTATCAATTAAAAACATGCATTAAACAGACAAAGGCAATCAACAAGACTGGTAGCGGAGTTTAGGAACAATCACAAATACTCTAGTTATTAGAGATGACTTTTAACTTGTGTTTTTCACAATACAATTAAAGCATACCATGAGACTTAGTGCAGATAGCCATTATCCTTAGTTACTAAGACCACTTTCATTAAGTATAAATCTAAGATTAGGATTGACACTTATGCAGAAAAGCCTGAACGGCTTCAAATCATACTTTTAATTCAAATACTTCAAATCAATGCCTTTTATTCCTCTTCACTTATAAATCAAATACCAATGGAGATGGAAGCATACCCTGAGCTTCATTTACCAAATATTGAGCATTTTACACAAGATTCTTTTTATAAAGGTTAGTCAAAATTGCTCATGTTTGGCCACATTGAAATAAAATAATAAACAACAGCTAACACTGCAAGACACTTGTACCACAAGTTATTTATTTTAGGTGTATGAGTGTTTTGTCTGCATGTATGTCTGAACACCTACATGCCTGGTGTCCATGGAGGCCAGAATAGAGCATTGGATTTCCTGAGGCTTGAGTTACAAGCAGTTAACATGGTTGTGAGCCACCATGTGGATACTGGGAACTGAACCTGGGTCCTTTAGAAGAATAGCCAGTGCTCTTAACCACTGAGCCACCTCTCCAGCCCTATGCCATAGATTTTATGTGTGACAATTCCATGAAGAGTATACTAATAAAATTCATTTTACAGGTTAGAAACTCGAAGCATTACAGTTACCTGTTGAGACTGTATGACAAGTAGCAACACTGAGGTCTCAACACTAAGAGCCTTCCCTCCCCCTTTCCAATCAGAGATGTAATTTATGTACATTAGAATTCACCAATTCTGAAGTTTATAGTTTAGTCACAAAATGTGAAACAATAGTCACTATTAATTTAAGATCATTTTTCCAATTATCAAAACCTCAGTATCATCCATGGCCATTCCTTACCACTCCTCTCTCCTGCCCTTTGTACCCACTAACACACCTAGCTCTGTGTTTGCTGATTCTGGATATTTCATGTAGACAGAACTAAGCCTTGTGTCTGGCTTCTTTCTCTTTAGAAGAAGCTTTTAACTGCAGCATTTATCAATGCTTTTGACTGTTGAATATTCTACTGTGGATATGCTCACTGAGTTGATCCATCTATCAAGCTCAAGGACAACCCGGCTGTTTATAATTTGGCCTATTGTGAATGATGATGCTATCTATGGACATTTATTCACAGGGTTTTTTGTTTTATTTTGATTTTTGTCCTGTTGTTTTAAGATGGGGTCTTGCTAAATAATCCCAGTGACCTAAGCCTCACTCTATTGCTCAGTCTGGTTCCAGCTTGATTCCTCTCTCCCTGCATCTCTTGGCTGTCCTATCACAGCAGTGTATGCACAGGATTTTAATTTTTCCTGAATATATATGGAGTAAGGGACATCCCCCTTTATTTGTTGTGTTGCTGATTATTTTTGTTATTTTTTTCCCTAAAAAATGGTATTATGTGGTGATAATTTTAGGATTCATGCAACAGTACTATTAAGATTAACTAGTCTATTTAATTTTAGTGAACTAATATAATTTCAATAAGGTTGCTTTTCCATGGCTACATAACCTATATTGGCTGGAAATTGAATTATAACCGAAGAAATCTGTCTGTTCAATTCATTTGCCCACTCCATTAAGTATCATGCCAAAAACTACTGTGAATACTAGAGGAGGAGCAAGTTTGGGTATCCTTTTGTAAACTGGGCAAGTGCCCCACCTCTGAGCTACAGCCCTAGCTACCCAAGGCTGGGTATCTCTGAACTTTTTAGATAAACATTTCCTTTGACTTCAGTTTACTTCTGGAGGGCCAGTGAGATGGCTCTGTGGGTTAAGGCACTTGCTGCCAAGCCCCAATACCTGAGTTTGTTCTCCGGACCCCACATGGTGAAGGAGAGAACTGGCTTCTGTAAACTCTGGACTTCCACATGCATACCATGGTCAACATGAACACACACACACACACACACACACACACACACACACACACACAAAGTAATAAAAATTTTTACGTTTACTTCTAGAGATCTACGGCACATTGATATTAGCATCTATGCAGCTGAAAATGTGAATGAAAGATGCAAGTAAGTGGGCTGGAAAGACAGTTCAGCTGTTAGTATACAACTGAAAGGTACAAAAATGTAAAAAAATACATAAAATTAAATGCACTGGGGAAAAAAACCAAAATAAAACCCTACAAGTACAGGGATGTCCACTGATTGCAAGAGAAGAAAATTCAAAGTATTGACAGAATAGAACAAAACAACCAGAAAGCTCATGTGTATATACTCTTAGAAAATGACCCAAAGCTGGCCGGTGGTGGCGCATGCCTTCAATCCCAGCACTCGGGAGGCAGAGGCAGGAAGATCTCTGTGAGTTCAAGGCCAGCCTGGGCTACAGACCGAGATCCAGGACAGGCTTCAAGGCTACACAGAGAAGCTCTGTCTCGAAAAGCAACAACAGCAGCAACAACAACAACAACAACAACAACAACAACAACGAAAATGACCCAATATAATAAAGTTCTAGTGGGAATGTCTGAAAAAATTACCTGGGGCTGGGGAAGCAGCTTAGCTAGAGAAGTGCTAGCCATGCAAACACAGGGACCTGAGCCTGGTCCCGAGCACAGAGAGCCAGGTGTGATGTGCGCCTGTGGTGAGAGCACTGGGAAGTGGGGACAGGTCGATCCCTCAGGCTCATGACCAGCTAAGTTCCAGGTCCCACTGAGAGACTGTCTCCAAAACAGTTTTAAACACACAACTGGGTTGTACCCTTTAAACAGGTAAATTGTGGTATATGTAAATTACACGTCAATAACATCAAGATTTGCCGTCTCATTATCCTGAGATAGCTCAAATCCTCTTCTAGAACTACCATCAGTAGTTCCACGATTCTTCTCTATGTGTCCTGTTCTTTCAGCGCATTTGTTGATATCTGTAGAGCCAATCCATTCAAATATTTATTTCTCTGAAATCGCTATCATCTACAAAATATTTCTTGTTCTTCTTCGTCAATAATAAGAATCATAGTAATAATTAATAATAATGATAAACATAAGGCAAACAGCTCCTGAGGAACAACACGTAAGGCTGACCCTAGGCCCTCGGATGCATGCACACACATGTGAACCCATGCCTCGAGTTCCTTAAAAAAAGGTAAAAAACTATGAGGAAAATATTGTGTGTTTACAGAAAAAAATTTCTATGTCATGTTTTATGTAATGCTACTCTAGATGAGAACTCACAGTCTATAAATACACATTATAAGCAGCTAATATTTTTAAATAGCGTAACAAATCTCTTTAGGTTGATTAGTCTTTTTTCAAACAAGACAGAAAATAAATAATTCTTTTCAATGTAAATAGTTAATTACTTAACTATATTAACATTTTTGGTTTAAGTATTTAATGATTTATTAAAATCCAAATCTATGTAAATCTCAAAGACCATACCTCTATTTAAAAACAGAAAAGCTGGGGCTGGAGAGATGGCTCCCAGCACCTGCATCAGGTGGCACGCAACCACCTCTAACTCTAGTTCCAGGGGACACAATGCCCTCTGCCGCCTCTGGCACAGGCATGCCTATGGTGCACATAAACTCATGCAGGTATACACACATACATTTACAAAGTCCTTTAAAAACGAAATAAAGTAGAACTTTCTCAGGTGTTCCTACCCATAGAATTTAAAGCAGAATACGAAAACCTTTGTCTTTTTTTGTAAAATGCAATTCTATTGAAGATTTTAAAAATGTTATTTATTTTTACTTTAACCACTGAGATATCTCTCCATCCACCCTCTTTTTTTTAAAAGATACTCAATTTTTTTTAAAGGTTTATTTATTATTATTATATATACAGCATGTATGACTACAGGCCAGAAGAGGGCACCAGATCTCATTACAGATGGCTGTGAGCCACCATGTAGTTGCTGGGAATTGAACTCAGGACCTCTGGAAGAGCAGTCGGTGCTCTTAACCTCTGAGCCATCTCTCCAGCCCCACCCTCTTTTTTTTTTTTTTTTTTTTTTTTTTAAAGCTAGAGTATTATAGAGCTTGGGATGGCCTCAAAAAACTTTAAAACAAAGATTTTCTAAATAACACATTACGTGGAGTAGTCACATATTTGTATAGTTATAGGGCCAAGAAAAAACACGAAGCCCACATTCCAAGTTATTCTCACTAGCATTGGTTCCAAAGAGAAGAACTGGTTTGGTGTATGTATGTGGAAGAAGGATGCTGATGAGGAATGAGGGAAAGGCAAACCCGGACTAAACTTTGAATAAGGCCACATTGAAAGATTGAGAACCCTGCAGTACAAGTCCTGAGGAAGGCAACACTGCAGAATGAAAGGAGCAGGACCAGTCACACAGACACAGAGGCAGCTACATACAGTGATGCACATCTGTAATCCCAGTCACACAGACACAGAGGCAGCTACATACAGTGATGCACATCTGTAATCCCAGTCACACAGACACAGAGACAGCTACATACAGTGATGCACATCTGTAATCCCAGTCACACAGACACAGAGACAGCTACATACAGTGATGCACATCTGTAATCCCAGTCTAGGCCCCATGAGACCATGTCTCAAAAACCAACACAAATAAAAATAAGCAGATACAGAGGTTCTTAACTGGTCTCTTATATAGTAACTGGTCTCAAGTACAGTAGCAATAAAGACTCACTGGCTAAGGTGAGTATACATAAAGACTGACAAACTAGAGACATGCCAGCCTTTGTATTCAGCTGTAGCAAAAGGCTTTAGACAATGGAAAGAAAATGCAATTATGTTATAGGTTAGGAGTCACAGACAGAAGGCTTGCTCTCTTGTCTTAGCCCTACTAACCAGCAAAATGGAGCAGGGTTAAATTATTCTCTCTAATCCTCACTTTATCTGTAAAACAAGAGGGACTAGAATCCAGCTTCTAAGGCCTTTCTGGTTCTAGTATTCTATAGTGCTATAAAGCGTAATCACTGTAGAGTTGCCAGATATTAAGGAAATGCATTAAGAATTTAATAGTATCAAGAAAGTTTCACCCAAACCTGTGCCTGAAGTAGTCTCAGCTGCCTGTCCTGCTCCGTGACAAAGCGATATGCATCAGGAGATAGTCCCATCATGCCATTGTCTGGCACCTTGCTGGGTGTGTGCATGCACATGGCACAAGTCTGTGGTACACATGAGTCCATATGTGAAGGTCCTGCTACAGGGGACGGCTCTGCATTGTTGTGGGGAGAATAGCCACCCATGCCTCCCTGGCTACTCGAAGAGTAGATGGCATTATGACACAGAGATGGACATCCACTTGAATGAAATAATGCATGTTTTGGAAGGGCTTCATTTCGGAGGTCTTGAATGGACCCTACTGTATTTCCCTGCCAAGAATGTATTGTATTACACTGAATATGGCCATGATGCTGACAGCAGTTGCAGATGTTTGTGGGATAGTAAGATGGGAGTGAAGGAGTAGGTACTTGAAGCTCCATTGGTCTTGCTGAATTATGAGGTGAAAAAACAAAATTGTGTGGCTGGGCTTGTGCAGCAAGTGAGGGCTGCCTAGAATTCACTGTGGAAGGTCTCATCGGACAGTCTTCCTTCTGCAAGCTCCCAGCAGAAACTGCTTCAAGTTTCTCAGATACAGCAGGAGAAGGTGCATTAAGAAATGGTTTAGCACTAGTGTTCCTGAAATGGGGCCATTCTTTCTTACAGGTAGGTGACCGCTTCCCTCTGTACTGTCTCAAAGCGGTGTCCTGGCTTAACTGATTAGGTGTTCCCTTCAGGGACGGCTCCCCAGCATCAGCCTCTGAGCTGTGCTTGTCATCACAAAGCTCAGGCTGCAACGGCTTCATCAACAAAGGATTCTCCATTGTCATCATTTCCAATGGGTCAGACTGATGATGTGAGTCTACGAAGTTGCTGTCTAACACAAGAGAAAGTTCAGGGACAGACGGCTGGATCTGAGAAATCTACAAATGGAAGCAAAGAGGAAATTCTTAGGAAACTTACTTGCTCTATTTTCCTTAGACAAGTATTTCCCAAGTAACGTCCAGTTATATATTAAGATTCGTTCATTATTTAGACTATCAATAAATATTTTCTGGGTACATGGCAGGAGGTACAAATACAACTGTAACACAGTAAATGAGGTTGCTGCCCTCAACTATAGGTAAATACTCGCCCAACTTATTTAGTTTTTGGAGACTAGGTGTTGTAGTTTGAAGGTATTTGGCCCCCAAAATCTCATAGGGTGTGTCACTATTAGGAGGTGTAACTTTGTTAGAGTAGGTGTGGCCTTGTTGGAGGAAGTGTGTCACTGTGGAGGCAGGCTTTGAGGCTATCACCCAGTATCAGTCAACTTCCTGTTCCCTGAAAGCCAAGATACAGCCAGCACAAAGTCAGCCTGCACGCCACCATGCTCCCTGCCATGATGATAATGGACTGAACCTCTGAAACTGCAAGTGAGCACCCCAACTAAATGTTTTCCTTTTAAGAGTTGCCATAGTCATGGTATCTCTTCACAGCAATAAAAACCCTGATTAAGACACATAGCCTTGGCTGTCCTCAAACTCACTGTGTAGACCAGGCTGGCCTCTAACTGAGAGATCCACCTGCCTCTGCCTCCCTCTGGGATTTAAGGCGTATGCCACCTCCCCCCCTCTATCCCAGGCTCCCTGATTTATTTAAAATGGAAATCCTTTTATTATGACATTGATTAACATTGCCTAGATTACAGAACAAAAAAATGGGAAAGTGTATTATACTATAGTTTCTTACCCTCACTCTGCCAAAAAATTTACCAGGTAGAATGCTTCAACAAGTGCAAATGCCCATGTTAATGTTCCTTTAAGAATTAACACTCTGCTGGTAGTGGCATATGCCAGTAATTCCAGCACTTGGGAGGCAAAGGCTGGGGGACCTCTCAGTTAGAGGCCAGCCTAGTCTACAGAGTGAGTTCCAGGATAGCCAAGGCTACACAGAGAAACCCTATCTTGAAAAACTAAACCAAAAAAACAAAAAAAAACACCACTCCAATAAATACTTCAGGATATTTTCCCACTAACATCACCCAGCTATTTCTTTTTACTTATATTAAATAAAAGAGATGGGGTGAACATAAAATCCATTGTACTATACTACACTCCATACTATAGTACTGTACTATACTATACTATACTCCAGTTCCAGGGGATCTGGCACCCTCACACAGAATATATACAGGCAAAACACCAGTGTACATTAAATAAATAAATCTTGAGAGCGAGAGAGAGAGAGAGAGAGAGAGAGAGAGAGAGAGAGACGCTCGGGAAGAAATTTAAAATACCCTACAGTGTCAGTGTGGACTTTTCAAGGGAGAGTCACCAACCATATTAATTTTTAAAAGTCTTTTGTTGGTTTTCCTTTCAATTAAGTCCAATTAAGGTAAACATTTCTAAAATTGCTCAGTAGTTGGTAGCAACTGGCAACTAACCTCTAATGCAAGCAGGATGTCTTCTGAGTACAGAACCAAAGCTAATGTCAGGCGCGGTGACGGAATACTGAGTCCATGTGAGTGCTGGAAGCACCAAATTGTGAAGGCAAGCCCAGGACTGGAGACCCAGTGTACTGTTTACTAGTTGTGTGGCCATGAGCAGCTAACCAACTGAAACCTCAGTTCCCTGTTCTTCTGTATACATTCCCACCTAGATGTGAACGTACGCATACACTCTTACTTCATTATATGCACCTGTGAGACATATACATCTATTCCTACATAGAGATATAATCTATAATAGCTAAATGATCCTTATCTAAGTATGAGGTGGTAATTAAGTGCTTTACTATATAAGATTTCTAGCTGAAGGTGAATTCATTTTTAGAGCACTACCTTCTCACTCACTGGGTGAGGACTGGGCATCGGTCTTGGAGAAAAATCTTCATCTTCAAAGTCAGCTTCAGGTTTATTTATTGATATTTTCCCAGAAGATACTTTTTGGGGAGATCTAAAGAGTAAAAGAAGAGACAAGAAAAACCTTCAGTAAACCAGGCTTTTTTCCTATTTGAAATGTGCTGATGTCATTTAGTAATATGCTGAATATGCTGATGTCATTTAGTAACTACTGAAACATATAATTTAGTACCTGGCAGCTACAGATGATTTTCTTAGGTCAGTTTAGTTTACTACTCAGGTTTAGTTAATAAACTGCTCCATTTACCCAATCACTCAAAGTTTAACCCTACTTTATGAAATGCTACAGTCCATCAATAGCAACTGAATGCCTACTGGTTGACCATACTGAACAATGTAGAAAGAAAGCTTAGACTTACTGGAAACATGTTATAGTGTGACAGATACGCACTCTGCAATGGATGGAATCTGAAATGTGCTCCATAGGCTCAGGTTCTGAAAACTCAAAACCTGACCCCAGCTTGTAACAGTCTTTTGAAGGTCATGGAACCTTCAGGAGGTAGGGCCTGGCTGCTGGAAGTAGGTCAGTTAGGGTAGATCTTTAAATGTTACATTTGCTCCTGATTCCATCCTTCTGTATGTGTCCTGGCCCCCACATGTGAAGAGACTACCATCACTCAAATCCCATCACTGCTGGGTGGAACAGCTTCTGTCACCATGCCTTCTCACCAAGAGCTGCAATCACTCTGAAACAGTGAGCCAAGCTAGCCTTTTCTTAGGATGTTCTGTCTGCTATTTTATCTGTTACAGCAATAACAGATATAACTAAGGCACATTCCAACAATACTCAATATACCATACTAAATACCTGTATACTAAAAATAAACCTTAAAAAATATATCTGTGGTTGGTATGTAAAATGAATAGAAAACTTCTTAATAATAAAAAATATATAGTGACAATTAAAAAAACATACTTAAAAAAAACTTACATCAACCTGTCAAAGATTAGATACAAATGGACACATCTCAGCAAACAGCAGCACAGATAGATGAGAATTCTGCTGCCTTTTATTACCAGTAATGATACACCATTAATCTCCTCTACATAAAATCTCAGAGGAAAGGAAATAAAAAGATAGTGAATTAATCATACTCTGAACAGAATAAAAGAACAAGTAGGGGCTTAAGGTGGACAGTAAGTTCAATTATGGAAGAAAATGGTACATAACTTTGCACACTTGATTTACTCTGTGGAATACTGGCTATTGCTACATTTCTTTCCTCTCTCTCTCTCTCTCTCTCTCTCTCTCTCTCTCTCTCTCTCTTGGTTTTTTGAGACAGGGTTTTACTGTGGAGCCCTGGCTGTCCTGGAACTTACTCTGTAGACCAGGCTGGCCTCAAACTCAGAGATCTGCCTGCCTAAATCTGATGTCCTCTGACCTCTGAAGGCACTGCATGCACATGGTGCACATAAATACATGCACACAAAACACTACACATACAATAAATAAATCTTTAAATTAAAAAAAAAAAGCTTAGGGAATGTAGCTCAATAGTAGACTAGCCTAGCATCCAAGAGGCCCAGGGTTTGACCTCTGGCACTGCATCATCACCATCATCATCATCATAATAATAAAAACCAAAACTATTGTAGCACTATTAACAACAGTCAAGATATGATGCAACCTAAATGTCCATCAACAGAATGAATAAAGAAAATTACTCAGCCACAAAGAGTGGAGTAATGACATTTTCAGGAAAATGGATAGAACAGAGCATAATTTAACTGAAATAAACCAGATTCAAAATGATTAATGTTATATGTGTGTGCCTGAAAACCAAGTGGGAACCACTTAAGGGGAAGAGGGAAGGGAGGAAGAAAGTGAAGTGTAAATACGAGCAAAGCACACTTTGTATTTGTGAAAATACCAGAGCAAATCTCACTATTTTGTATTCCTTCTAAACAAATGAATAAAAACCCCGAGAAACAGACAAGACAGCGCTAGGATGATTTAAAATAAAACAAACAACAAACAAAAAACCCCAGCATTCAAAGGCAGCTTTGAACTGTGTTTATCAAATAAGTTTACCAAAAATAATTGGAGGTCTTAAAAAAACACTATGCTTCTTTATTTTGGGGTGGGAGGGATGCAGGCCTCCACATGTAGAGGTCAGAGAACAACTCTGGGGTTGCTTCTCTCCTTCCACCTACACTTGGGATCCAGGGATCAAACTCAGGTCAACAGCAAGAGACTTTACCCAATGAGTAAATAATATTTTAATCACTCAATAAAAACTAATAAGGAGTAAAGAAGATATACATGGTACTAAAGATTATCTTTTACCTCTTAACGGAAAGATTCTTGGAAATCTTGCTGAAAAACTCTGCTTCTGCATCTTGACTTTCAGCACTCAGTTCGAAATGGATTAGACTTTTGTCAGAAGGTTCAATGTTCTGAAATGAAGTAGGCCATAGTTGAGATCTGACTTCCAATACCAAAGAATTCTATTTATCTGAACACTGATACTGGATCACACCAGAAGGAGCAGTTCTGACTTCTGTAACCTGCTTCTGTAGAATGCCTAGCTCCCTGCTTTGTATGTGAAAATGAACACCTGACTCCCGTATTAAGAAACTCATTCAGTAACCAGGGATTCAGTGAACATAACAATTATGTAAAAACATTAAAAAAAAAAAACAAACAACATACTCATGAAATGATACAATCCATAAATGAATTAAAAAAAAAAGTTGAGCTGAGTGGAAACTCACAGTTATTTGCAGCTATTCAGTACTCTAATGAAATAATGAATTTTTACTTTTATTACTTATCTTGAGACCTAGGATAAATGGTAATTAATAAAAAAAAAAAGTAGTGCTTAAAGCAGAAACAATGGTAGACACATGTAGTCCTAGGTACTCAAGGAGGTTGAGATAGGAGGATTATTTGAGCCAAGGACTTTGAAGCCAGCCTCGGCAAAAAGGAGGTGTCCTTTACTTTCTATTTAATTTATTTATTTGTTTGTTTGTTTAGTTAGTTTGTTAGTTTTCATTTTGTTTTGTTTTGTTTTGTTTTTAAGACAGGAACCCTCTACATAGTCCTGGCTACCCTAGAACTCACTATGTAGACCAGGCTGGCCTATAACTCATAGAGATCCTTCTGACTCTGCCTCCCAAGTGCTAGGATTAAAGGCATGTGTCACACACCTGGCTTATCCTTAAAATTTAGTTTACATATGACAGTTTCTGTGGTGGTATTATGTTCCCCACAATATTGTGCACCCTAATACACTTCTCTGGGGTCAGAGAACAGACAGCCACTAGATACAGAGCCACAAATGGTGGCTAGAAAATGGGAAGAGCTAGCCTGATCTCTGAGTTCAAGGCCACTTTAGAAACAGCTAAGTATGGTGACCCACGCCTTTAATCCCAGAAACCCAACCTTTAATCCCAGGGAGTGGGGGCAGAAAGAGAAAGGTATATAAGCCCCGAGGACCAGGAACTAAGTGAGTAAAGCATGTAGTTAGTTAAGCATTTGGTTGGTGAAGTGTTCAGGCTTTGGAGCAACACAGTTCAGCTCAGATTCATGTGGAGGAGGACTCAGAAGCTTTCAGCCTGAGCAAAAAGGATCACCTGAGGAACTAGCAAGGTGAGATAGTTGTGGCTTGTTCTGTGTCTCTGATCTTCCAGCATTCACCCCAATAACTGGCCTCAGGTTTGATTTTATTAATAAGAACTTTTAAGTTTCCAAGACCTACTTTCTTTGTAATGACCATCTAGATGCATCATTTATTTTCAGAAACAAGGTCTTAAAATGCAGGCCTGGCTCTTCTGGAACTCACTATGTAGACCAGGCTAGCTTCTGAACTCACAGATAACCACCTACTTCTGTCTACTGAGTACTGGGATCAAAAGCCTGTGACACCAGGCTTGGCTCCTAGATGCATTTTTATGTACTTCGCTAGATCTCCTAGGACTGGAGTTACAGATGGTTGAGTCACCATGGGGATGCTGGGAACTGAACCCAGGTCCTCTGGAAAAGCAGCCAGTGCTCTTAACCACTAAGTCACGTCTCCAGCTCCCATGAAAATCTTTTATATAATATTAATTATAGCCACATATCTTAAAAATAAGTGGTAACAAGGAAGACATTAACAAAAATTAATCCTCAACACTATAGAATAATACAATGTATAAGCTACTGACAAGATGACTAGAAAAACAGGAAATGATGGCTAATCTTCACTATCAACTTGACTAGACTTACATTCACCTACATGGTTGAGGCATGTCTACATATTATTGGTGAAGGTGTTTTGGGAGAGGGCTAACTGATGAAGACACACCCAGAATGTGGGTGGTACCATCCATGGGCTGAGCCCTGACTGAAGCAAGGGTGTAAAAAGACACAGTGGAGTGTCTGTATCCTGTTGCCCTGTTTCCAGGTTAGAAGAGAAGCTCTCTTCTACCAGTCCTACCTCCAGGATGGTCTGCTCTAGCACATGAGGACAACCTATCATAGCCCAAACTCTGAAACTGCCAGCCCTACCTAATCTCTCATTCCCTGCTTATCTCAGACACTTTGGTCAGAGTGATGAACAAAATAACACACACAGGCAAGTCTAAGCACTTACATTGAAAAGATGTAAAGTCTCCTTGTTGGTTAGTAACTGAAACTGAAGGCCAGGTGTCTCACTGTCACATGGAAGACACTCATAAAATTCAGGTTCCTTATGCGTCAAGGAATAAAGAACTACGATGAAATTTCCAGATTCTGAAAAAACCCTGAACAAAAAAAACGACACTGAATTAAAATTTAGTGCTAGTAAGATTATATTGCCCTGGGCGGTCGTGGCACATGCCTTTAATCCCAGCACTCAGGAGGCAGAGGCAGGCGGATCTCTGTGAGTTCAAGGCCAGCCTGGGCTACAGAGCAAGTTCCAGGACAGGCTTCAAAGCTACACAGAGAAACCCTGCCTTGAAAACAACAAAAAACAAAACAAAACAAAACAAAAAGATTATATGGAAAGATCTTCCAGGTAAGTTTTTCAATCTAGTCAATATACCATTTAAAGTATGCATGTTTACTTTGTTATTTTTTAAAATTTGTTTATTTCTACTTTTAAAATAATTTATTTAATTTTATGTTCAATGGTATGAAGGTCTCAGGTCCTCTAGAACTGGAGTTATAGACAGTTGTGAGCTACCATGTGGGTGCTGGGAACTGAACCCGGGTCCTCAGGAAGAACAGCCAGTGCTCCTAACTGCTAAGCCATCTCTCCAGCCTCCAAAGATTTATTTTTGTTTTATGTGTATAAGTGTTTGTGTGCATGTATGTATCCGTACAATGTGCGTGTCTGGTGCCCTTGGAGGCACAGAGCCAGTCTGTGAATCCTGGGAATCAAACCCGGGTCCCCTGCAAGTGCACTCAGTGCTCTTAACCCCGAGCCATCTCTCCAGTCCCCAAAGTTCTTAACTTCCAATTAGAATGTACTGAGTGCACTTGCAGGGGACCCGGATTTGATTCCCAGGACTCACATACTGGCTTAACCAATTAAGAAATACATTCTAGCCAGGCAGTGGTGGCGCATGCCTGTAATCCCAGCACTCGGGAGGCAGAGGCGGGCCTCTGTGAGTTCAAGGCCAGCCTGGTCTCCAAATCGAGTTCCAGGAAAGGCTTAAAGCTACACAGAGAAACCCTGTCTCGAAAAACCAAAGAAAGAAAGAAATACATTCTAGGGGCTGGAGAGATGGCTCAGAGGTTAAGAGCACCGACTGCTCTTCCAGAGGTCCTGAGTTCAATTCCCAGCAACCACATGGTGGCTCACAACCATCTGTAATGAGATCTGGCGCCCTCTTCTGTGTACATAATAAATTAATAAATCTTAAAAATATGGAAAATGAAAATTTCCATTTCAAAAATGAATACACACACACACACACACACACACACACACACACAGACTATGCACACAGTGGTATTATACACCTGTAGCTACGTGGAAGAGTCAAAAAGGATCACTTGAGTTCTGGAGTTCAATACCCACCTGAGCTTTTACTGGACATTCACTGTCTATAGAAACTTAAAACAAGGTGAGTAATTGACAGCCGGGTCATGGTGGTGCACACCTTTAATCCTAGCACTAGGGAGGCAGAGGCTAGATCTTGAGGCCAGCCTGGTCTACAGAGCTAGTCCAAGTTAGCCAGGACTACACAGAGAAACCCTGTCTTGAAAACCTGGAGGGGGAAAAAAAAAGGCGAGTAACTGATAAAGCTTAACTACACTAAACCACAGAAATGAACAACAATGAACATTCAGCACCCTGCGACTAAAGGGATGGATGGCTCAGCAGTTAAACTGCCCTCCCTCCTCTTCCAGAAGACCAGGTTCAATTCCCAGCATCCACATGGTGCCTCACAGCCATCTGTAACTCCAGTTCCATGGGACATGTCCTCTTTTAGCCTCCATGAACATCGGGAATACATGTGATGCATAGACATACATGTAGATGAAACACCCATACACATAAAATTAGTAATAATACAAATTTTTTAAAAGATTTATTTATTTATTATATATACAGCATGTATGCCTGCACACCAGAAGAGGGCGCCAGATCTCATTACAGATGGTTGTGAGCCACCATGTGGTTGCTGAAATTGAACTCAGGACCTCTGGAAGAGCAGACAGTGCTCCTAACCTCTGAGCCATCTCTCCAGCCCATAATACAAATTTTCAAAAGAAAAAAAACACTTAGCACCCTTCCTCTCTTTTTGTTTGTCTGTGACAAGAACTCACATAATGTAGGCTGGCTTGGAACTTGCTCTGTAAGTCCAGGTTGGCCTCAACAAACTTGTCTTCCTGCCTTAGCCTCCCAGTGCTAGGATTATAGGTAAGGTAGGCCTTATTATGTCTGGCTTGTTCACTTGGAAAGGTGAATAAATCTAAAGAGTATAACTATAAGAGCATCTAAAAATACAGGGATGCTTTTATTTTAGTAATACTCCCAGAATGGGAAAAGCCTAAGCAAGAAAGAAAAATGATAAATTAGACTTAAAATATCTTGGGTTGGAGCTAGAAAGATGGCTCAGTCATTAAGAGCACCTGCTGATCTTCTAGAGGACCTGGGGCTTGATTCCCAGCATCCACTTGGTAGTTCACAAGCTCTTGGAATTCCAGTTCTGCTATGGGATGTCTTTCTGTAAGCTGTGAGTGTGTGTTGCTCTGATTGGTTAATAAATAAAGCCGTTTGGCCTATGGCAGGGCAGGATGGAGCCAGGCAGGAAAATCCAAGGGAAATAATAAAGGAGAAAGGAAAGGAGAAGGAGAGGGAGGAGACGCCATCCCGCTGTCCAGGGAGCAGCATGTAATGACACACAGGTGAAGCCATGGAACACATGGTGACATATGGATTAATAGAAATGGGCTAAGTTTAGTTATAAGAGCTAGCTAGCAAGAAAATTGAGCCATAGGCTGTGGCCATGCCATTTGTTGTTGATACAAGCCTCTGTGTGTTTACTTGGGTCTGAGCTGCTGCAGGACTGAGCGGGACACAGGAAAACTTCCAGCTACACAGTTCCCAGACTACAGTGCTTTCTTCTGGCCTCTCTGGGCACCAAGTATGCAAATAGTACACAGATGTACATGCAGGCAAAACACACGTAGAACAAAATAAACAACACAACACAACTACATAATATATTTTTTTTCTTTAAAGCTTGGAGTATAGGTCAGAGATGTACAAAGCTTTGGCTTGGAGACCCAGCACCATCAGGAAATAGAATACAGTCTAGGAAAAATATTATAACTAAAATTAAATGAAGTAACAATCCTGGGGAAGAAAGTTTTGTTCTAAGTATGTGTTGTATGGGCAAAGAGAAATAGGGAAAGAGAAAAAGGAGGGAAGTGCATGGCCTTACAAATTAATACGAGAAAGATGCACAATCCAAGAGAAAATGGCCAAATATAGCACCCAGAAGAGGTCATAGATGCTGCAAAAGACCATGCTGCTTCTATTAGATTAGCAAAGATTATCAAAGGCATTTGTAACCCAAAACAGCAGCTCATGCCTGTAGTTCAAACACTCAGAGGCTAGGGTAGCAAGATTGCCCGAGTTCAAATTCAATCTGGGCTACACAGTGAGTTCAAGGCCATTTTGGCGAGAGATTAAGACCCTGTCTCAAAAGACTGAAGAAAAAGCAAACAAAGGCTTTCCACTCACCAGTTTTGAGCTCATATCCTTCTTCTCTGCCTTTCTGTCTAGCCACATACTAGCACCTTACTGTATGATCTTTCACTCAGAGCCTGTGCCACCCATGATAGCTGCTACACAGCTCACTTCTTAAAGATTCTTTTTCTTTTAAAGATCTATTTAATGATTATGTATACAGTGTTGTGTCTGCATGTTTGCCTGTATGCCAGAAGAAGACATCAGATCTTATTACAGATGGTTGTGAGCCACCATGTGGTTGCTGGGAATTGAACTCAGGACCTCTGGAAGAACAGTTAATGCTCTTAACCTCTGAGCCATCTCTCCAGTCCAAGGATTATTTTTCTTAAAGTATGCATTTATCAAGTATTGTAAGATATTAAAACAGTGTATGTATTATACAATTCACTATAATATAAACCAATACAATACAATCAAACTAAAATACTATAGAGTGAAATATCACTTGCCTTTCCTGAATAGAAGAACTGAACACGTATCTCAAGCAGCAAGCCCATACCTGAGGGCTATAGATATGTATAATTCCAGAGAGCCAACTAAAAGAAAAAGACAGAAAGTATATAATCAGCCAAGTATGGTGGCACATCTGTGGTTCCAACACCTGGAGGCTGAGACAAATTCTAGGGTAACATGGGCTATATAGGGAGATTTTACCTCAAAATAAAAGGAAAAACCCCTACAGTTAATAAGAAATCACATTGATAATTCAGAGGCAGATTACATCAATATCTATGGTAACATAAATATATCACATCTACATACAGAAAGATAAGTGCGTGCCTTTTGTTCTCTTTCACTTAGATACAGGAGAGAAAAATGGTTTGTAGAGATAAAAGTAGGATGTCCGAATAAATTAGCCCGGACTGGAAACGAGCTGAATTAGAGGAAACTAAAGTTTGTGGCTTGAAGCTAGAATTGTGAAAAGAATGCTGTACTATATACGTATAGGTAGCCCAAAATATAGAGAGGCTTCATAGGAAAATCCTGCAATTGCCAGACGGCGGTGGCACACACCTCTAGTCTCAGCACTCGGGAGGCAGAGTCAGGATCTGAGTTCAAGACCAACATGGTCTACAGAGCAAGTTCCAAGGAAAGTTAAAAATCCAGAGAAGGCCTGTCTTGAAAAACAAACAAATGCCACCATTACTTCTTTCTTTCTTTCTTTCTTTCTTTCTTTCTTTCTTTCTTTCTTTCTTTCTTTCTTCTTTCCTTCCTTCCTTCCTTCCTTCCTTCCTTCCTTCCTTCCTTCCTTCCTTCCTTCCTTCCTTCCTTCTTTCTTTTTTAAAGACAGGATTTCTCTGTGTAACCTTGGCTGTACTGGAACTCTATAGACCAGGCTGGCCTTGAATTCACAGAGATTCGCCTGCCTCTGTCCCCCAAGTGCTGGGATTAAAGGCATGTGCCACCATCACCCAGCCACAATTACTTCTTTTACACTGTGTTTATTTTTTTATAGTGCTCATTTCACAGATAAGTCATATACTTCATTATTGTCTATTTTTTCTACTTATAAATATCATAGCACTTCAGTTTGAGTATAAATTCCTTGAGAAGGGATTTTAAGCCCTAACACAGAACTAAACATGTTATACATATAGAAAGCATGTGATAGAAATACTGAGTTTCTGAATTATCATCTCAATGTCATTAACCACTAACTGTAAAGAAAAAGCGATCAACACTAAAGGGAACGTCTGTACAAGTGCATGTCAAGAGACTTTAATTCTATTACGTTGAGCCCTAGATTGGAGATACCATAAAGACAAAGGTAATGAGAGGGCTGGAGACCTTCAACTTCAAGCTCAATCCTTCAATAAGGATTCAGAAATACCGTATTTTAGCTGATTCTAATAGTAAAACACAGAAGCTTAAGAATCACCAGCTTTTGTGGCTTTATAAAATGAGCTAAGCCAGGCACGGTGGCATACTGCTTTAGGCCCAGAACTCTGGAAGCAGAGGCAGGAGGATCTTTATGAATTCCAGGACAGCCTGGGCTACATAGGAAGGTCCTGCCTCAAAAAGAAAAACAAACAAACACACACACACACACACACACACACACACACACACACACAAACACACACAAAAACAACAACAACAAAAGATGAGCTCAGTACTCATAATACATCTAATTTTCTTGATTATCTAGATACACACTAGGCTGAAAGAATTTTTTAAGTAGAATAATACTTACATTCCCACTAATGGTAGAGAATAAACTTTGGGATCAGATTCCAGCAAAAGTAACAATTTTCGTGTTTCATCCATGGTAATATATCTAAATAGAAGAAACTTACATAAGAATATTTTTAAGTATGTGCTTTTAACCCAAAAAAGGCAAACTGAGTCTTGAAACAGATTTTAGTAGATGCAAAGGAGACCACAGAGACAATATCATCTATTAAAAGTCTTTTATGATTACATACTTAAAATATTTTACTCCTCAACTTTACTTACATGCTACTTTTAAACAATGTTAACATTAAAGAGGAGAATTTCAGAACCAATTAAATTACTGGAAAAAGTGAATTTCCTGTTACTGGAAGTGTTCAAATATCCAGCAACTTGGTAAGACAAAAGTGACTTAGAGACAGCATTAAGGGCGGTATAATTAATCTTCCATACACACTCCTCCAACCTCCACCAAAGTATATAACAAAACCCCAAAACCGCTTTCTCTAAAAGGACATTTTAAAACCTTGGGCTGGATATGACACTAAGCGAGGGACTGATGAGAAGGATCAATGATTAAGAGCCGATTTTGCTCTCCCAGAGAGCCCAAGTTTGGTTCCCAGCACCCATGTTGGGCAGCTCCCAACCACCTGGAACTTCAGAGGATCCAACATCTCTGGCTTCTTCAAGCACCCCCACTGACTTGTACAAACCTATTCTTAGATACACATACATACACAATTAAAAAAACAAAACCAAAAATGAACAAACTAAAACCAAATATCCCCATGTCTTGCTTACTACCAGAACAGCAAGGGATCACAGACAGATAAGACAATCTATTCTGTGTGAGCAAATGGGCATGGGCACAAATAAATCATTTGTTGGTTAATTTTAAAAGAAAAAAAAAAAAATCTCATGTCCCAGTTAAGGAACACTTTATTATTCCAAAAGATATAAATGCTTCAATCAAATAGTTTTTGGTCATGTGGCTTTTGATCTTTTGTAATATAATAAATACATTCCTTCTTTGCCATTTCAAGCAGCAGGCATCACTCTGGTCAGAGTATGAAATTCAAACTGGGGCTTCCTTGCTACCCCAATGAAAAAGTCCTTTTTTGCTTCTCTTTCTGCTGGAGTACGGCATACCATGGCAAATGTTTTTGGCTCAGAGACCTAACAGGAACTAGGGTGGAGTCGGTGGGATATGAAGCCTAAAGTGTAATGCTTACAGCCCCTTCTGCTGAAACTTTCAAGATGGGTACTTCCACTGTTAAACCCTGCTCAGTAGATGTAAAGTAAGTGACAATCCAGGGAAGCAGTCTGCGGAGGATCAGAAAGCACGAATCTGACCTGAGAAACTCAGGGAAGGTGAGCCGGAGATGAGCCTGCTCCTGCTACCTAAAGGAACTCCACCCTTAAGCAGTTGACCATGTGGTGAGCAAGAGCATTGTGAATCTTTAATTGGGGTCACTATGTAGCCCCGGTTATTTCTGGAGCTCACTATGTAGAACAGGTTGGCCTCAAACTCATAAAACTCTGCCTGCCACTGCCTGCTAAGTGCTGATATTAAAGGTGTCTGACATCATGCCCTGAAGTCTGTTTTAATATAATTTTCTACCACAAACTTTTTTGCAGCATGAAGCACAACTTTGCAACAAAAATTAATAGGCTGTGTTATACTGCAACAGCTGAGTGTATGCTTAGCATGTGCAAGACCATGGGTTCAATCCCCAGCAACAAATATTTAGAATTTTAAAATTTAAAATATTAGTAATTTTATCTCCCCATTACTGATCAAATGGCCAGATAGACATGAAAATGACTATACAGTATTTGGTACTATGAGGGTATCCTGAAAAATATATTAATTCAACCAATATTTATGAGCTTAGACTAATGGATCTTTTACTTACCCGTGTTTATAGGTTCCTTGAACTTGAGAAATATTCAGATTACTACTTAAGTTTCTTGCCAGAGCTGTAGGAATAATGGGAATAGGCTTCACAGGTACACATTTGAAAGAATTTGCTAGAGTTATTGCTGCCCAGTGCAAGTCAAAATCTACGCCATCCAAACTCTCCCTGGGAGTGATTTGAGCTCGTAGGGAAAGCAGCTTTCCACAATCCAAGAACTCTTTGCTACACACATGGCACTGTAAAGCCTGAGGAACCAATATTATATAATTATAACTTTGAAATGCACCCATAGCTTTAAAGTTAATTTAACATTGTTAAAGACACTTCTATAATATCTTACAATGACAACATTAAATTAGTTCTAATTCACAATATTTCAGTTCTTATTTGTTTCACATGATCAAAAGATTATGTGAATAATTTAATCAACAGTCCTAAGCTCCATCATAAGTTTCCAACATGGATGTCCTAGCAGTTCTTCAAAATCTTTTTCATTTTTTTGTTTTTGAGACAGGGTTTCTCTGTGTAGCCCTGGCTGTCCTGGAACTCATTCTGTAGATCAGGCTGTCCTCAAGCACAGAGATCTGGCTACCTCTGCCTCTCAAGTGCTGGGATGAAAGGCATGTGTCAACACTGCCCAGCTACTCTTCAAATTCTTGCTGGGCAATTATCATCCCTAATGAGTTTTACTATACTGGAGTTGGGTGGTGGTAGAGCATGTAAATCAATTATGACTAAGCCTTAGAGAATCTCAATCATTCCTTTTTGGTTCCTTTCTCATTATCTAAATTGTTGGGGTAACTCTTCTTCCAGATTTACCCATATCTACTGTGCCTTTTCTATTCTTAGTGAAACCACTGTGTGCATGTGAGATATATGTGTATTATGTATGCATACGCACATACACACACACATACACACACACACACACACACACACACACACACACACACACACACACACATACACACACACACACACACACACATCCCTAATACACAACCAATCTAGTGGACCATTCTCTCTGACTTCAGTCAGTCTGCTTGATCAGATTTGACAGAATTGTTTCTTTTCAGAAATCTCTAAAAACTAAACACACAAAAGAAATTTCTTTATCTAATAAAGCTCTCTGTAATCTGACTAAACTAATATTCCAGTCTAATAGCCCTTAGCAAAAGTTTATATACTACTAGCAACCTTGAACACTTCCTGAACTTTCCTGTCTTGGTCACACCGATTCTTCTGGAATATTACCCATATCCCCGACCTATAATCTCTGGCCTCAGAAACGACATCACCTTGGATTTTTACGACCACAATAATCCAATTACAGATTATTACAAATAATTCTCAAATACAGGCTTACTAAAATACTACAAACTATACACAGTATGACCAATTTATTTATTTATTTATTTGTTTGTTTGTTTGTTTATTTATTTTTGGTTTTTCGAGACAGGGTTTCTCTGTGTAGTTTTGGTGCCTGTCCTGGAACTTACTCTGTAGCCCAGGCTGGTCTCGAACTCACAGAGATCTGCCTACCTCTGCCTCCCTAGTGCTGGGATCAAAGGCGTGTGCCAACACTGCCCGGCGCACACCGTATGACTTTTGTATGTAATTAAAAATGTCATTTGCATTTCAGACACAAGACTCAGATGATCTGAGTTGGATCTGACCAAAGACTCCTCACCTTTAAAGTTGAACTGAAATCATCTGCATTATGAACTATCATATCTCTTGAACCAAGTCCTTGAATATTAACTTTGCAGGGGATCAAAAAATCTCCAGGAAGAGAAGCAGAAGGAGTTCTTTCTAAGCATTCGGATACTTCTCGACCAGGATCAAAGCGATCCACTGTCAATGTCACACCTTCTTCATCTGCAGAACAAAAATATCAACTATTATGTAACATGCTAATTAAAAACATAAAAACACCACACAAAACTACTTTATAGCAAAGTATTTTGATCATAATGGTAGTATACTAAAATCTTACATTAGAAAATGACTTGTTTATAAAGATGACTACACCATGAATTCTGTAATGGGTAGTTTTACTCATATTCATATCCATGGTGTAGAGCAAAGAAATTAGCAAAAGCATAGACAGTGGCTGGCTGAAACAAATGTACACTCAACAACAGCCATGCAACATTTTCACAACATACTACCTTCATCCACTGTGAGAGAACCAAGTAAGAAGCACGGCACATTTCTCCTATTCTGCTTAGCATGACGGTAAGCAAGTCGGATGGCCTTTTCAGTTACCACAAGCTTTGGCTTTCTGAAAAACAAGAAAGTCTTTTATGAATGTGGTATCCTGATGTCCTAAAAAGAAAGGCCTTCTATAGAAGGACTAAGATATAACACAGAATTTAAAAAATGGACACAAAGATTACTATCAGGATATCCCTAGTTATTGCAAAGTAACTCCATAAAAGACAAGGCCACCTGGAAACCATACTGGCCATAAGCTGACAAGAAAGGTACAAATATCCTCCAGAGTCTGGCCTAACCTGGACCAGAGCACAAACAAACTAGGAGGCCAACATGATCCTGTAAATAAAGTTTGATAGAAATAGTCACATGCACTTGTTTACATATCACTTATGTCCAATAACAGCATTCCTGAATACAAAACATAAATAAATATATTTAAAATAAAAGATCTGGTCATGGTGGCATGCACTCAATCTCAGAGTTCAGGAGGCACAGGCAGATCTCTGTGAGTTTGAGGCCAACCTGGTCTACATAGTGAGTTCAGGCCAGCTAGAGGTATATAGTGAATCCCCAGTTTTAAAAAGAGGTGGGGTGGGATAATGGCTCAGCAGTTAAGAGCTCATACTGCTCTTCCAGAGGTCCTGCATTCAATCCCAGCACAGTCAGGTGGCTAACAATCACCTGTAATTCCAGATCTAGGGGATCTGGATTCTTTTGGCAACTGCACCAACATGATTAAAAATAAACACTAACATGATTAAAAATAAAATAAATCTCCAGGCGGTAATGATGCACACCTTTGATCACAGCACTAGGGAGATAGGCAGGCAGAGGCAGGCAGATCTCTGAATTCCAGGCTAGCCTGGTCTAAAGAGGGAGTTCTAGGACAGATAGGGCTACACAGAAAAACTCTATCTCAAACAAACAAATTCTAGAGTTTAGTTTACTTTCTCCCTCTCACTTTTCAATTTTTTTGAGACAGGGTATCTACACCCCCGGCTGGCCTCAAACTCCCTGTGTAGCCAAGCGTGACCTTACATTTCTGGTCCTGCCTCCACCTCCTGAGATTAAGGCACGAACCAGCGGGGGGGTTATGTGGTGCTACAGAATGACCACAGAGCTTGATGTAGCAAGGAAAGCACCCTACCAATGAGCAACACCCCAACCAAGGTTAGACCTGCTTGAAAAAGAATCATTCAGAACTTACAGGAATAGCAGATTAAATCGATTAAAAATTCAATAGATTACATACATAATCAACTGGAAATGAGCATACATTATTATGTTTATTATCTAATAAACTATACATATACATCATAAACATTCTTTCATCTATCTGGTATATCTATTTCCGTATTTAAAAAAGCAACCTAAATGGATGGTATAACTCAATGGTGGAACACTTGCTTAGCCTGTGCAGACTCTGGGTTGGATACTCAAGATGCCAAGAAAAACAAAACAAAAAAAACCCTGAATATGTAAGCACAGCTAAGGAGAAAAATCAGGAGAACTAAAAAACAAATTATTCGAAATACATTAGCACAGAAAGCTGACAAAAGAAAGGTTAAGAAATGTGGGAAGCTGGGCCGGGCGGTGGTGGCACATGCCTCTAATCCCAGCACTGAGGGACAGAGGCAAGTGAATCTCTGTGATTTCAAGGCCAGAGTGAGTGGTCTACAGAGTGAGTTCCAAGATATCCAGAGCTACACAGAGAAATCCTGTCTTGAAAAGACAAAAAGAAACAGAAATAGGGGAAAATGAACAAGCATAACATACTTGAACTTCTACAGGTCTTTTTTCATGTATGTGTGGGAGTGTCTATGTGTATGTGAGCCATGTGTGCCTGGTACCCATGGCTGCCGGAATAAGGTGACAGATGCCCCGTTACTGAAGTTACAGATGGCTATGAATTGCTGATATGGGTACTAGGGATCAAACAGGGTCCTCTGTAAGATCAGCAAGTACTCTTCATCACTGAGCTATCTTCCTAGCCCCAAGACTCTCCTTAAATTTTTTATTACACTTACTTAGTTGTGGAGTTGGAGAAGGGGTGGTCCTGCACATCTAACATAATGTGTGAGGAGGGGAAAAAAGACAGTTTGCAGGAACTGGCTCTCTCCCATCACCATGCAGGTCCAAGGGATCTAGATTAGGTCATCAGGCTTGGTGGCAAAAGCCCTCATACTGAGCCATCCCACGGATCAAAACCCTTCTTTTCTTGACAATGGTAGCATTCTTCTCTGCAAACTACTTTAGAATTTGAATATTTTGACTTGTATATCTTCTTCCATTCTCTATATAATCCATCACCAAATGCCATAAAATGTTTTCAAAATACATTGTGTTAGCCAGGTATGGTGATATGTGCCTGTCCCAGCATTTGGTAGACAGACAGGAGACTCATAAGTTCAAAGCCATCCTACCTACATAGAAAATTTGAGGGCAACCTGGGCTGCACAAGACCCTGTCTCAGAAAACAAACAATAACAATAACAACAAACCCAATAAAACCTTTGTTTTGTTCTTTCTTCTGATCTGAATACTTCTGATTATTCTTATTACACATAATAAACATTATTTAGTAAATAATTTATAATCCAGGTCCTATGCCAACTATTTTACAAAGCCTTTCTCATTTAATCCTTTAAAAAGTCTATGAGGCCAAGAATGGTGGTGTACATTGTAATACTATCATTCAAGAAACCAAGGCAAGAGGATCAGAAAGTTTAAATAAAGTCAGCTTGGACTACACAGTAAGTTCAACTCTAGCTTAATAGTAAGACCCTGTCTCATAAAAACAAACAAAAAGACCAGGATGGCAGCACATACCCAGGCACAGCAGACCTCTGTGACTTTAATTAACAATTAAGGCCAGCCTGGTCTACATAGTAAGTTCCAGGCCACCCGGAGCTATGTAGAAAGATCTTGTCTGGAAAAACTTTAAAAGTACCAGGAAAAGACCATGTGTTGAGCCTATAGTGAAGTGTTTACTTAGCATGCTTAAGTGTATGAAACACTCCAGAGGCTACATATGATCCTCCCATGGTACTTTTAAATTTATTTTATAATTAAACTGATCTTTGACTACTTTATTGAAGTAGTTTAATAATAATTGGGTAGGATCAACCCTGTCTTGGAAAACAAAAAAAGAAAAGAAAAAAAAAAAGAATTGCTAGGATCAGGAATTGAGGGTCTAGACAACCTGATTCCAGTTAAGAGTACCTTGAATCACCAAGGCAAAAATCTAAGTTGGTGGAAGTGGCACACAACTTTAATCCCAGCACTCTGGAGGCAGAGGCCAGCCTGGTCTATATATTGAGCTCCAGGACAGCCAGGATGCAGAGAAACCCTGTCCCAAAAAAACAAAATAAAACAAATCCATGATTACTGACAAGTACCTACAAACAGACTGACTTGGCTCTCTACACTATAACCTAGCCTCTGTAGAACACTTCTTTGCAAGTAAGTCCTTAGACACAACAGCACAAATGATTGCCATTACTTTAATCTAAACTTCCTTCAAAAGGTCCTATAGAGAACTACATTATAGGCCTTCTAACTTGATCAATTCCCTCTCAGCTCTATCTTCTTAGGGTTCCACACAGACACCATGCCGAAGTACAAGAGACATTCCTACAATATTCAGAACCTCAGATTTGCAAAATATTTTAACTATGAAACTGGGGTTATTTCCCAAAAGCATATGGAAGATTAAAATAAACAAACAGATGAAATTTTTATCTGATAGACACTTTTAGTGAAAAAGTAAAGGAAAATGAATACAGCTCGAGAGTAGCTTACCTGAAATACTAGAGACCACAAGTACTTCAGGTTTGAGACTATTTGCACAAAATCTTAGAGATGGAACTCAAATCTAAATATGAAATTCATTTATGTTTATAAATTACCTATAGTCTGAAGGTAATTTTTATATAACTGTATTTTGTATGTGGGTAAGATGTAGAATGTAGCTCTTTATACTATCTTGTTGACAGTCAACAAGTTTCAGATTTTGAGGGCAGGTGCCTTTGCCTGCTCAGTCATCTTATCAGTGCGAGCTTCAGATTTTAGAGTCTGGGAAAATGGCTCCTACCAGGCAAGCACAAGGACCTGAGTTTGAATCTTCAATATCCATATAAAAGATGGGAACAGTGGCACCATCTGTATCACCCCAGAGTTTGGTGGAGTGGGGTTGGGGGGAAGCTGGCCAGCAGTCTGGCTGAAAAGACAAGCTCCAGATTCAGGGAGATCCTGTTTCAAGAGATAAAGTAGAGAGCAATAGGGGAGACAATAGACACTAACCTCTGGCTTTCACAAGTGGACATACATACACACACAAATCAAAAGGAAAAAAAAAATGGACTTTGGGGTTTAGGCAGCCCAGCTTGTAATTAGTAATAACAATTAAGTCTGTCTTACATATTCTTTTATGATTCATGTTTATACTGGTTTGATTTCAAAAGAGAAACCTACCTGTAGTAACTGAGATGCAAGCAGATGACATCTCCAATTGGCATCGGGTTCCAAAGTGCCAATTTTGATGGGGGGAAGTGGAAAGGTACCATCTTGCTTGAAGAAAACCTTTAAAAAAATTATAGTATGAGGAAAAGCAAACAGTATAAATTTTATAAGAAATAGTTAATTCTCTTTGTCAGGCATTCCAAGTCCTTAGCAGGCCAAGACTAGGAATTCTAGGCCTGCCTAAAATAGTTGAGGGGAGCCATAGGAAGGACTTGAATAAGACAAGCTAAGGCACCATAAAGAAAGGGTCATGTCAGCTGAAATCTTAACTATAACACTAACTACATGACAATAGATCAATACCTCTTTGTTGTACTTTATAAATTAAAAAATACTGCATGGGGCCAGGCATGGTGGCACACACCTTTAGTCCTAGCACTTGGGAGGCAGAAGCAAGCAGGTCTCTGAGTTTGAGGCCAACCAACCTTGTCTACATAGTGAGTTCCAGGAAAGTCATGGCTATGAGGGAGACTTTGTCTATAGGTAAATAGATAGGTAGGTAGGTAGGTAGATAGATAGATAGACAGACAGGCAGAAAGAAAGAAAATAGTGCAGTAGTATGATATAACAGAAGGCTCAAGATTAAAGTAAAAGAAATATGATCACCTCCCTGATCATGTTTCCTATTGTCTTTATCAAGAACATCTGGCACAAAGGAAGCAGCAGAGAATATAAAAGCTCCCCATGGGCATAACTGCAGTTTAGAAGAGAAACAAAATCCATATGGCAGCATTAATTGTTCCTCTCTAGGGGCAATAAAATAGTCCAGAGAACTAAATCACCCAAGCCAGTTTGCCAGGTCCTCCATGGAATAACAGACTAAGAAAAGCAGGGACAGGTGGCCAGCTCCTCCTTCCTACTCTTGAGGAAACATGGAGAAACTTGGGATGACCAATGTGAGATGACTGCTGGCAAGGACTCAGTGCTTAGAAAAAGGGGGCCCCATCACTTTTCCATTCCTCTAGGATGGAAGTAAGTAATCTTCTAATTTACAACCTTAGTTTAGGTAATTTCTCATCAATGAAACATCTGTCATTAAGTGAGAGAGAAAAGGGAGCTACAAAATACCTACTATGTGCCTGTTCCTTTAGTTCAATAAGCATATTTAATACCTTCCCAGTAATCGATTAGAAAGCGATCACCAGCCAGGCAGTGGTGGCACATGCCTTTAATCCTAGCACTTGGGGGGCAGAGGCAGGTGAATCTCTGTGAGTTTGAGGCCAGCCTGGTCTACAGAGCGAGTCCCAGGACAGGCTCCAAAGCTACACAGAGAAACCCTGTCGGGGTTGGGGATTTAGCTCAGTGGTAGAGTGCTTGCCTAGCAAGCACAAGGCCCTGGGTTTGGTCCTCAGCTCCGGCAAAATAAATAAATTAAAAAAAAATGAGAAACCCTTTCTCAAAAAAAACAAAAAAACAAAAAAACAACAACAACAAAAAAAGAAAGTGATCACCATCCTCATCTTATAGCAAATGAACTAGGTCAAGGAACCCACCTAATTAAATGTGGAGCCAGATATTCCTGATTCCAAAGACTGTTTTTTCTCTTCCAGTATGCTGTCTCAAGTTAATATGGGTAGCTGCAATAAAACACTGTGTGAAAAAATATTTTGAAGCCAGGCATAGTAGCAGGTGCTTGAGGTACCAAAGCTTGAAAGGCTGAGGAGAGAGTTTTTAAATGAGTCCCATATTTCAAGATCAGCCTCAGCAACACAGCAAGACACCCCATCTCAAATAACTAAACAGCCAGGCACAGTGGAACATGCATATAATCCTAGCATATGGGAGGATGAGGGAGAAGAATTGGGTGAGTGTGAGGCCAGCAGGGCTACATAACAAGACCTTGACTCAAAAAAATAAAATAAAATAAAATAGGACCTGGGAGAGATAGCTTAGGGATTAAGAGTAGTTGCTCCTCTAGCAGAGGACCCAGATTTATCCTAGGCACATGCATGGCAGCTCAAAATCATCTGTAGCTCCAATTCCAAGGGATCAGATACTTTCTTCTGGTCTCCTTGGGCACCAGGAATATATATGGTGTAAATACATACATACAAGAAAAACACTCATACACATAAGTAAAAAGAAATATTTAAATATATAATCAATAAAATAAAGTTTCTGTACCTGGTATTCATCTGGGACTTTTTCTAGAGGAACTACAGGCTCTGTATTTGATGAGTGATTTATTCAATTTCTGGTCCTCAGTACCCTATAGAAATAAAAGAATATTGTTAAACATAGAAGAAGAAATATTACTTAACCACATAACAAAATTAAGCAGCTTATTTGAAAAGTAACTGCAGATTAGTAAAATTAAATACTGTAAACCTCGGGATGCAGCGTATTTGCCTACAAGTGCAAGGTCCTATGTTCAATGTCCAATATACAGAAAAATAAAAAAGTTAAAAGTAATAGGTTTTGATTACTTTAATACTTAAGTCATTCAACTCATAAACTAACTTCAATATTGAATTTAGTATACCTATTCATTAAAGGATGCACATATTTTGCCCCAAAATATTTTTTTTTTCTTTTTTTAAGACAAGGTCTCATGGCATAGGACTTTAATCCCAGTGTTCGGGAGGCAGAAATAGATGGTTCTCTGTGAGTCTGAGACCCGCTTGGTCTACATAATGAGTTCCAGGACAGTCAACGTTATGTCAAAAGACCCTGCTCAAAAACAAAATAGTAAATGCTGACCTATAGAGAAAGGACTATGTGGTCTGTATTTTGTATCATTAGTAATGAATAAAATTAGATACACAGATTTGAAACTCAAGAGAGGTGGCGACTAAAGGTTTGCTGTGTGGATGAGTGAGCACAAAATATTAGTGAGAATACCCAGCAAATGTGTATTTGTATTCAATCCATGAACACAGATTATTTCACAAGTCAGTTTGTGGAGACAAAGAATTTCCTGTTTATTGCCACAAGAGTAGTTTGTTGGTGAGTTCATTATAGTTGTTTATAAAATTTCTTCATAGATGTTCCTGTTTGATATTTGCGTGTGGTTTTCTGAGGATTATGAGGCTTGCCTCTCAAGTTCTGGGACACAGGTATACACCACCAAGCTAGGCAGTCTTAAGTTTTAAATTTTTGTGCACTGTTTCAGTGTTAGCAAAAGATATTGTCTGAGGCAGCTGAGGCAGCTGAGGCAGCTGAGGCAGCTGAGCACTAGTGTACAAGGCTAGTGACCTGAGTTCAGGTCCCAGAATGCACATGGAAACAAAGAACAGATTCTGGGAAATTGTACTCTGACCCCCACACATGCTCAGTGGGACACAGATTCCTGCGTTCATTCACATACACATCACACATACACATCACACACACACACACACACACACACACACACACACACACAGCACAATAACAGTAATAATATAAGAGATTAAAATCTAGGGCCAATAAGATGGCTCAGGGGATAGAGGGGCTTACTGCCAAAACAACTAGCAACCTGAGTTTGATTCCTAGGACCTACAGTGGATGGAGAGAACCAACTCCTGAAAATCATCCTCAGATCTACACACACACACACACACACACACACACACACACACACACACAAACCACACAGAGAAAAATTTAAACTCTAACAGAATGTTTAAAAGGAATTATCTGACTCAAGATAATTTCTAAGGGATTACTAACACAGGTGTAAGTCACTTAGAAGAGACCTTTTCCATAATGTCCAAGACTGAAAATATTTGCACGAACAAAAATCTGCAGTATATGACTTTTAAAGATCAAACTAAAAGTCCCCCATAGAAATATCCAACCTTCTTGAAATATAGGCTTAAAAAAAAAAAAAAAAGGCTTTCTTTAGCATTTGTTGTCATGGTAACAGTAATCACACTGGTAACTACCTCCACAAAGTATATAAAGAGCCACTTTCCTTCACTAACAGGAGTGTTTTAAATGCCTTGTTTGTCTCTTCTTTCATGCATTAAGCCTTTCTCATTTGAAAACAATCAAATGAGATTTGATAAACTAGTTTACCCTGACAGTATTACGTAAAACTAATGACCGAAACTGTACAAAACGTATACCTAGTAAAAATACTCTCCCCAGGTAATGTTATCATCGCGTAGCAAACGGGAACCATTAAGTCAACCTCACTTCTCCTCTTACCCATAAAAAGTTCCTTCCATCCTCCCACCGTAGCTGACCACATTGGCCTCCTCCAGTGCAGACACAAATGTGTCTATGAACAAGTTTTTCTCCTGCTTAGAAAGTCAATGGCTTTTCTTCATATACAGAATGTTAAGTCTCTCGTGGTGACATCACTGACTCTGTGTCCTGACACGGTATTTCACACCTCGCTTTTGACATAGGTCTACTCCCTGTAGACCACCGACTATAAACACTAACTGGTCCCAACCCAGTCTGGGCCAGATCGCGTAAAGAACGCAAGGGCGAGGATCAGAGTTTCAGTCCCCAAGAAAATTTTACAGTAAAAGCAATCTGAGGCGCGTCACAAACGTAAACCTCTTTTGCGTTCTTTAGCAGACAGCAGGCAAGGTTCTGAGGTCTGCTTTCTTTCTCCCCTGGCTGCTCTGTCGTCACCCGTCCCAGCGCGCTAACTCGGACCCTCCTAGGCCGCTTGTTGCTCACCGCGCTTCCCGGGCCCGGAGGGCGCCTCGGGGAACCAGGAGCACGAAGATCCACGGTCGCTTCGTCACGGCCGCCGCCAAGCTGGGATTTGTTTGTTGGGCACCCAAAGGCCGGCTCCAAGAAGCGACCCAGATGACTACGGCCCCGCCTCTGGGACGTTGGGGTCGCGGGAACCCAGGCGGCAAACTCCGGCTAGAGGAAACTGAAGGGCGCGCCACGCCTGCTGATTGGCCAGAAGCCCGGCCAGTCCCGCGACGGGGGCGGTACTAATAGCGTCACGCAACGTCTCCGCGATGCACTGTTGTGACAGCCAATCGGATCCCGGTCTTGGATTAGTTTGCCCAATCCCAAGGTTCTTTGGAGAACCCAGGGCATCACGAAACCTCCGGATCACAACTCCGAGGTTTTAAACCTTCCTTTCATCAACGGTTAAGTTCCGGGATGGTTTGGCCAAACGCATGCGCAATTTAAAAAAAAAAAAAAAAAAAAAATATCCCAGCTGACTAGCCAGAAGTGCTCACTGCACTTATTGCGCTCTAAGGTCTAGGGCTCTCTCCGCCGAGCTTAGTGGTTCTCTCCTGTAATCCTTGCACTCTACGAAGCAAGTGCTGAGACAGGAAGATGCTGTGAGTTCCAGACAAGCTGGGGTTGTTTAGAGACCCTGTCTCAAAAAGACTAGAGTCGGGTGTAGTAGTGCACCGCCGTAATCTTGGCCTTCAAGAGGAGGGAGGCAGAAGGATCTGCAGTTCAAGGCATCTGCTTACCGAGCAAATCCAGGAACAACCTGGTTTACATGAGACCCTGTCTCAGGATTAAAAAAAAAAGTTTTCAACCCCTTTACTTTAATGGACAGAGATAAAGAAGGTTGCTTGTTCCTAAGTAGGATCTTACCAATTTGGGGAAATTCTTTTTCATTTAACAAGAAAACCTCTTTCATTTATACTTATTTCCAGTGCTAATAATATTGGGGACAGTTGTGGTGTGTGATTTGTGTGCGTGTACCTTTGCATTCGCACGTGGAAACCAGAGGTGTCCATGTTAGGTATCTTTAAGAGGTGATCAGGCATTGTACTAAAAAACCTTAAAAATCAAAAAGACTAAAAGTACATCTATAATGTTAGGGGAAGGTAGCAAACGTGTACTTAACGATTAGTTCATGTAACATTAAACTTTAGATTTGTGTATTTTTAAAAAGGCAGGTGGGGGATGGGGATTTAGCTCTGGTAGAGTGCCTGGGTTCGATCTTCAGCTCCAAAAAAAAAAAAAAAAAAAAAAGGCAGGTGAAAACTAATCTAAATGCATTGAAGACTGTAGGTAATAATGTATCAATACTGGATTAACTGAAACAAATGTACATACTAATATAGGATGCTAAAAATAAGGGAAAGTGGGTGGGAGGCGCTGTTCCCTCATTTTTTTTTTTTTTTTTCTGTGAATCTGAGGCTGTTCTGGGAGGCAGACTGGCTAGGTTGCAGCTTAGTGGTAGAGCACCTGCTCAACATATGCAGGGTCTTTTGTTGAGGCACTAGCACCACACAATAAGTAAATACTTTAAAAAGTAAAATCTGGGGCTGCAGAGATAGCTCAGTGGTTAAGAGCACTTGCTGCTCTTGCAGAGGACCTGAGCTTGGCTGGGTGGATCACGGTTGCCTTTAGCTCCAGGGGACCCAATACCCTCTTCTGGTCTCCTTGGGCACCCCCACCCCTGGCTGCCACAAACACACATAAACACACATAATAAATCTTTAAAAAAGAAAAGCCCGGCGGTGGTGGCGCACGCCTTTAATCCCAGCACTCAGGAGGCAGAGGCAGGTGGATCGAGGCCAGCCTGGTCTACAGAGCTTCTTCTAGACAAGGCCACATAAAGAAATCCTGTCTCGAAAACACAAAAACCAAAATGAAAAGGGGGGGGGGCAACAAAGGAAGAGCTGAAGCATATATTATCTTTTTGAACAACTAAAACAGCATGACATATCAAATGTCAGCAAGTTATGAATTAAACATTTTATTGACACTGGATTTCTAAGAAGAATGTGTATTTAATGCTATGTATAAATAATTGTTTTTGAGACAGGGTCCCATATAGCCCAAGTTGAACTTGAACTCACTATGTAGTCAAGGATGACCCAGCCTCCTGCCTCTACCTCTCAAGTGTCGGGATTATAGGCATGGGCCCCCATGCCTGGTTTATGCCATTCTGCGGCACAATGTACATACTATTGTGTATGTTATGTAAGCATTCTCAGCTGCTGAGCTACATCCCCAGCCTCACTGCACAAATAATTTGACCAAGATAAAGAATGATCTTCCTTGGCAAACAAGAAGACTGCCCTGAAGACAGCCTGGCTGTTCATTTTTATTTACTTATTTTTCTTTGAAGCACTGGGGATGGACCTCAGAACCCTTTACATGTTTAAGTAAGTGCTCTGTGACTGAGCTATGTCCTCAGCCCTTTTTGCTTTTTTCTTTTGAGACAAGGTCTTGGTAAATTACTTAGGCTGGCCAGGAACTTGCAATCTCCACCCAGTCTCCTGAGTAGCTGGGGTTATAGGCATATCCATTATGCCCAACAGGCCCACTTCTTTTAGGTTCTTTACAGCCACTCTGTTTTTTGTTTGTTTGTTTGTTTGTTTGTTTTTTGTTTTTTTGGGGGGGGGTGTTGTTTGTTTGCTTTTGGTTTTTCGAGACAGGGTTTCTCTGTGTAGTTTTGGTGCCTGTCCTGGATCTTGCTCTGTAGACCAGGCTGGCCTTGAACTCACAGAGATCTGCCTGCCGAGTGCTGGGATTAAAAGTGTGCACCACCACTGCCCAGCTCTTTACAGCCACTCTGAACAACACTTCACAGAGAGCTTTTCTCCAGCATGACCTCACCAGAGAAACTGCACCAGCCCTGGAAGACACCATGTAAGACAAACCTCAGGGAATATCAGAGGACCTGGCTCACCTATGTCAGTCATATGGGGAGGCGTTTCCCCTATGGTGCAGCAGAAAGTTTATATTTGGTGCAAAATGAGGCCTGTGATTGGTAGAACTTGAAATACTGCTGTTACTGGTACAAATACAATTCTTCATTTGCATGTCACATCTGCACCCTCCTCCTTGCTATATAACCAGGCTATTCCCTCACTTTTTGAATCAGCTGGGAAGGCACTCTTCTGTGCTGCCCCCTTGTGTTGCAACATGAAGCCCTATAAAAGGCTTCTGAAAAATGAAAATTTTAATGGCTTTATTTTAGAAGTGGACTGACTTGGCTTATGTTTAGGAAAGCTTTAATTCCAGGTATTTTAAACATTTTATTTGAGTAATGATATAGTGCAATGAGCCCCAACTGTGCCATTTAGTCTTTCCGAAGTTCATTCTCTTTATCTACATATCGTACACTATTATGAAAGAGTGCGTGTGTATATGTCGTTAAACAGCTGTCAAACATTATTACTCCAGGTATACTGTAGTTACATTACTAATAAGGGAGCAGCACCATCCTATATTTGAAGAGATTAAGGGAACTGATTTGTTAAGTTAGAAAAGGCAGAAGTTTAATGAAATCAGAGTTACAAATGCTGCCAAGGACCTGTTCTGCACTAAGCCCTGTGTTAAATGATAGGGGGAAGTTTAAATGATGTGGCAAGAATAAAACAAGGAAAGTACTGTTTACAGGCTCGGTGATAAGGGGTAATTATCCAAAACCAATATGAATTATTGGTAGATTCCCTGCCAGGTCAAATAGACTGACTTCATACTGTGCTGTCCTTTGATCCTTGTTTATATATATTGTACATCAAGGCACTGAAATTCCTATGGTTACTGACCTTTACACAGAAAGACTGCTATTAGGCTTTAATTTGCTTCATAGAGAACCATTTCAAGTGTATCACACTTTAAAAAATGTGTTAATTTGGTATGTGGGCATAGTTTAGCAGTACAGTGCTTGCTTAGCATGCATGAGGCCAGAAACGCTGAAGCACTGGATAAAAACAAAATGCAACAAAATTATGAGTTTTCAATTACATACATAATGTATCACAATGTACAAGGCTAATTATAAAGGGGAAAAATTCGTCCACAGTTCTATATCCCAACTGCTGCAGAGTAACAGTGTCTCACCCAAAATTCATATGTTGACAAAAATTTTTGAGCCGTGTTTCTGTATGTAGTTATGGCTGGCCTGAAATGCATATATTTTGCCTGCTACTGCATCCTAAGTGCTGGAATGGAAGGCTGGTGAAATCTTAACCTCCTGTGTGGTGGCAGGAAGCAGGCGACTAGATGACTAGGCCATGAATGACAGTACTTGTGAGGAGTCCTGCTCTTATAAAAGATCCTCGGAGTACTTCCTTTCTCCTCTCTATCCTTCATCTCAGGATCCATCACCTCCATAACTATGAGAAATGTTTGTTATTTAAAAGCTACCTAGTCTGTGGTATTCTGTTATAATGGCCCAAATGGACAAAGACACTAACATCAATTAGTTTTGGTTTTGGAGAATGGCTTTTTCTCAGGCTGTCCTCAAATAGATGTATGTAAGGGTGACCTCAAACACCTGATCCTTCTGCCTCCTTATGGGCATGTAGTATATATCCAGTTTGGGAATTCTTTTTTCTTTTTTGAGACAGAGTCTGTATGTAGCCCTAGCTGTCTTGAAACTCACTGTGTAGACCAGGCTGACTCCCAACTCACAGAGAACCTCCTGGGGGCTGGAATTAAAAGCACGAATCACCATGCCTAGCTAGAAATTTTTTCTTATTCTCTTTTCATCCTGCCATAGTTAGTTTCAGCTGTTAACTTGACACAAAACTATGGAAAGAAGGAAACTCAAATAATTGCTCAGATCAGTTTGGCCAGAAGCCATGTCTGTGAGGAATGTTATTAATTTCTAATTGATGTAGGAGGTCCCAGCCTACAAAGGGTGGTGTGCCATCCCTATGCAGGCTGACCTGGTCTGGAAGAAAGGGAGCTGAGCAAGCCAATAAGCAGCATCCCACAAGGAGCATTCTGCCATGGTCTCTGCTTTAGTTCCTGCCGAGTTCTTCCTCTGGCTTCACTTGATCATGGTTGTATCCTGTAAGCCTTGAAATCCATTTATTTATTTATTTGGTTTTTTGAGACAGAGTTGCCTTGTGTTGCCCTGACTGTCCTGGAACTCACTCTGTAGACCAGGCTGGCCTCAAACTCACAGAGATCTGCCTGCTCTGCCATCACTGTCTGGTTTATTTATTTATTTTAAAAGCAGAGTCATACTATGTATTCCTGGCTGGCTTGGAATGCAGATATCCATCTGCCTCTGCCTTCTGGGGTGGATTTTGAAGGCATGTGCCACCACACCTAACCCTTTCCTCCCCAGGTTGCTTTTGGCCCTGGTGTTTATCACAGCAACAGAGAAGCAAACGAGAACTGGTACCAGTTCCAAGTGGTCAGCCCTAAACATATACATATATCTGTAACATGGTCTCCGTGATTAGACCAGGGAAGTCTTGAAAGTTCTGTCTGGTGGTATCTGTTAACAATCTCACCAGGAGAATTAAAGACTACTGCTATCAGAAACAAGAAGTTGGAATCAGTTGTTTTTATTCTTCCGTGTTCTCTTATGCACTGTTCTAAAACCTCCAACACCCAACTTTCCCCTTTCAGTTTTGACTTCTAAGTTTAACTACTGCTTTTTGAAAACAACTACTTGTGCTTTGGAGATGGCTCAGTGGGCAGACACTTGCAATTGAGCCTAACAACTTGATTGTGATCCCCGGGCTGCAGATGTTGGGGGGAGAGGAGAAATGACTCCTGAAAGTTGTCCTGTGACCATACCTGCACCCATGCGTACACACATACACTAATAAAATAAGAGGCAGTGGGGGTGAACACCTTTAATCCCAGTACTCAAGAGGCAGAGACAGGTGGATCTCGGAGTTTGAGGCCTGGTCTACAGAATGAGTTTTAGGACAGCCAGAGCTACACAGAGAAACCATGTCTTGAAAAACAACAAACAAAAATAAATAAATAAAAGCAACTGCTATATTGCTCTTTAAAGTGTTATTTTATGTGACAGTCTTCCTGGCTTGGCCTGCTCTCTTCATCCTCCTGCCTCCACCTCCCTCCCAGAATCTCTGATAAAACCTTTCAATAGGAGGTTCTCCTTTCCTGAACCAATATACTTTCTAACTGCATTCTAAATACTTTTTATTATATCCATATGTGAGTGTAGACCTCACCCCTTATTCCAAGAAGCTTTTCTCAGCAGATGAAGACCTTTACAGGAATCCCTAACGGGTCAGCATACAGAGAAAACTTACTGGGATGCCCAACACTCACCAACATACCTACACTACAGCCCTTACACAAGACTCAGTGCACCAGGGAAGCAAGGCAGGGAGGCAGACTGTAAAAGCCAGAAGATGGTCTGCTGGGGGACAGTGTCTTGTATATTACAGGGAAGGTGCACTCAAATCTCAAAATATACGGTCATTCTAAACAAGAGCTGCACAATGATGATGCCAGTTGATAAGCCAACAGAAGAAATCTCCCAGGGCCCACCTGAGATGAAGAGTGTGGTGGACAGAATGAAAATTAATCCCTCCCCACAGGCTCGTATGGTTGAATGCTTAGTCATCAGGGAGTGCACTACATGGGAGGGTTGGGATTCCATGTGGCCTTAGAGGACGTGTGTCACCAGGGGTGGGCTTTGAGGTTTCAGAAGCCCAAGTCAGGCCTGCAGGCCTGATCTTTTCTTGTTGCCTGAGGATCCAGATGTAGAACCCATAGCTACTTCTGCAACACCATGTCTGCCCACATGCTGCCATGCTCCCTGCCATTATGACAATGGACTAAGCCTCTGGAAATGCAAGCAAACCCCAATTAAATGCTTTCCTTTATAAGAGTTGCTGTGGTCATGGTGTCTCTTCACAGCAATAGAACACTGACTAAGACAAAGAGCTACAGGCAATTAATGGCTGCTGAGAAGGGGAGAATCAGTCTTCTTCAGGGACAAGCCCTGATAGGTTATTCAGTCCAAGTGGCAAGTCCTAAACATACATATAAAAGCAACAACGGTAAGTGAACTCAGCAGGCTGTTTACATAGACATATATGTATGTGTATGTGTGTATGTAGCAATAAGCAGGGGTCATGTATTTGAGAAGTGAGGGCAAGGGAAGAACTGGAGTGTGAAGGAGGGGTGAAAATTATGTAAATATAATATGTATGAAATTAATTTTTAAAATATTTTTAAAATGTCTATTTTATCTTTTATGTATGGGTACTCGTCTGTGACTCACATGAGTGCCTGCCAGAAGAGGGTGTCAAAACTCCTGGAATTGGAATCACAGATGGTTGTGAGCCATCATGCAGGTGCTGGGGATTGAACCTGGGTCCTCTGCAAGAACAGCAAGTGCTCTTAATCCTTGAGCCATTTCTCCAGCCCCATGAAACTCTAAAAAAATGTTAAAATTTAATTTAAAAGAAACATTTCAGCAATGGCCAACAACTGCAAGGAGTAGGAAACTTGAAACAGGTTATAGGACCTCACCAGACACCACATCTGCCAGGGCTTTCACTGCCTCCTCCAGAGTTTTGAGTTCTTTATGCAGTGGATCAATCACCCCTCCTGTGCAATATAACATACCCTTCATTCTGAGGGATGGAGCTGGCCTGCTGAGGATGGAAGCACCTGGGATATTAGCACTGAGTTGCTCTCCCCAAGAAAACACAGATGAAGCTGTTTCACAGCTAATTCATCCTACTCCCTGGCTTTCATATCGTGGTTCTATAAATTGCAAGTTTGCCACAGGAATGGTGGAGAGAAAGTAGCAATTTTTCTGGCCCCAATTCCACCCACAGCGCTAATAAACCCAATTTCCTTTATAAATTTTTGGTCTCCCAGTTTTTTCTTTTAGAATGTGGTAAGCAAGAAACCTGAGAGACCAGTTATACCTACAACAGAAATTCATTCAGCAACACCTCCAGGAAATAGCTTACAGTATATTAGATGGCTATGTAAGCCTGTTTACAAAGCATGAAACCTTCATTTGTAACCATGTAATGACATGTTCTAGTAACATGTTATCACATGACTGGTTCAATTCTGTCATCTTTCAAGGAGCTTTTGGGTCTAGAGTGGAGATACCCAATGCAGAACAGAAGTAACATGGGATTTGGTTGGAGAGCGGAGAAACACAAAGAAGGTATAGCTAACTTAGTCTTGAGAACTCAGAGGAAAGCTTCCTAACAGTGGTAAAACTTGGGCTGCATCATGAAAAATTAATAGAACACAGGCTGCTAAGTGGAGGAAAATAATGGGAATAATCATTTTCCTCTAAAGGACAATTCTTACAAGGATTGACAAATGGTGACAAACCAGTTTCTTAAGCCCTGAAAGAGTATACTAGAAATAGATACACCCTGAGAATGTCTGTACACTGAGTATGTACCCCCAAAACAGGCTGAAGAGATGGCTCAGCTATTAAAGAGTGCTTTCTGTGTTTCCAAAGGACCTACATCAGGCTGATCACAACCAGCCCTTACTCCAGCTCAAGGGGGTCTGTTGCCCTTTACCTGCTTTCGGCCTTAATGGGCACCAGCAAATAGTGCGCACATGCAGACAGACAGACAGACAGACACATACACACAAAGATAATAAATCTTCAAAAAAAAGAACCCAATGTATTTAAATAAGCAAGCACATATGGATATGGAATTTTGCTTGCTTTTTGTTTGGTTGGTTTGGGTTTTTTTGTTTTGTTTTGTTTTTGTTTTTGTTTTTGTTTTTTGAGACAGGACCTCTTGTATCCCAGGCAGTCCATGAATTCACTACTCACCTTGAACTTCTGATCTTCCTGAATCCATTTCCTAGAGTGCTCAGATTATAAGCATTCACCAATATAGGTTTGGGGCTGTTTTTTTTTTTTTTTGTTGTTGTTGTTGTTTGTTTGTTTTGGTTTTTCGAGACAGGGTTTCTCTGTGTAGCTTTGTGCCTTTCCTGGGACTTACTTGGTAGGCCAGGCTGGCCTCAAACTCACAGAGATCCACCTGCCTCTGCCTCCCGAGTGCTGGGATTAAAGGCGTGTGCCACCACCACCGGGCTTGGAGCTGTTTTTAAGGATAGGAATTGCTACACATTTTCCTGAGACTGGCATTCTTATCTGTAACTTAATTACTCTGAAGGGATTTTGTTGAGTATGGATTTTATTATAGAGTTATCATTGTACAGGAATGCAGAGTTTAAGCCATGTATATTAGTTTGAATTTGATTTTTTTCCTTATATCTTGTAATTCTTAATGAAGTACTTCTATTTCCTGGATTTATTCATCTATGAAATGACAATGCTAAATTCACAGCATGGTAAGATTTTATAAAGCAAGGCTGATGTTAAATCAATATACAACTGTCAAGACTGAATTGGCTGTGAAAATACAGACACGGTGCACACCTTTAATCTCAGCACTTGGGAGGCAGAGGCAAGCAGATCTCCGAGTTCAAGACCTGCCTGGTCTACATATTAAGTTTCAGGACAGCCAGAGCTACACAGAAACCCTGTCTTGAAAACAAAATAAACAATTAAAATAGAGACATATTTATACATGGATTCATATACACACAGCTCTTCACAGAACATTGCCAACACCACTACACTCTGTGCACTCTGCCCCTCCCTGGGACTCAGCAGTTAAAGGTTATCTGGTAGAGAAAAATCCTGTCCCGATTGTCTTAGTATTTTGTTTTAATATTATCCAAAAATAGCTAATATAAGTAGCTGGTACATAATAGGCATTCAAAAAATATCCAAGTGTATCTTTGTCAACTTAGGAATTACTCTATGGGTTTTGATAGGGAATGGCCCTATATGGAGTGACAGTCATCTGTTCTGTATGTGCTAATGTTATTGCACATCTAATTGTTTGCACTTAGGTGAAACTCGGTGCTTTACCTCTAAGACACTGAGAAAGAAGGGATTTGTGACTAAGAGAATATGGATTCCTTGGGGACAAAATAAGACTAAGATGCTGAAGTTGACCTTTCACTGTGGGTAGAAGGAGGCTTAAATGCTAAGCACCAGTGTATCCCAGTGTCTCATGAATTTTGTTTCATGGAAGGAAGGTTCTCTGAGTCTGCTTTGATCATACAAAGGATCTAAGCACTGCATGATCCAGCATAGCTTACCAAAGCTAGGGCACCACACAGGAGTTTTGGAACCTGTAGCACCTTTAATAAGCATGGCTCAGGACTGGGGAGATGGCCCAGTCAGTAAAGTGCTGCTATGCTAGTGAGGACCTGAGTCCAACTGCCAGCACCCATTTAAAAAAAAAAAAAAAAAAAAAAAAAAAAAGCCAGGTGCCTGTAATCCCAGCACTGGGGAGAATCCTTGGGGCTAAATGGCCAGCCAATCTAGCTGATTTGGTGAGCTCATGGTTTAGTGAGAGACTCTGCCTCAAAAAATATGGTAGCACTGGCTGTAATGGCATACACCATTAGTTCCAGCAGAAGTGAATCTCGGTGAGTTTGAGGCCTGCCTGGTCTACATAAGAGTTCCAAGATATCTAGGACTTGGTGCCTGATGTCAACTTCTGGCCTCCACATTGCACACACACATTCACTCACATAGAGAATAAGAACAAGCATAGCCTAAGAATCTCTGATACTTCTTTATCAACAAGAAAGATCTATATGCCCTCTCTGCGAGGCTTCTGTGCCTGGTTCACTGGATATGGTAGAAATATTACTGTGATAGTTTCTGAGTCCAGGTTTCAGACTCCTGTAGTTTTCACTCTCCACCACTTAGAATGTTTACTATCAGAACCAGCCATCATGTGGTAGGAAGAAATTCAAGCAACTCTTGGTGAAACTCAGTTCTAGCAGAGCAACTGGACAGAAGCCAATACAAAATTATCAGTCATGTGAATGAGTCTTTTTGGAAGAAATTAGCTGATACCATATGGAACAAAGATGAGCTACAACCCAAATTGTAGGTCCTAAGTAAGATTTTTCTTATAGTTTAACCCATTAACTTTTGGTAAATAGCAATAGATAATAACATGCTCAAAGAGCCAACTAGAAATGAAGTATTTTTGTCCAGATTGACCCTTCCTACAAATGACTCCTTGTAAAACCCTTGTCAGAGATATGCATCTGAGTTTCCTTTTTATGTCTTTCAACATAAAATATTATTTTCCTTTGTTGCTTGGAACACTTGGGAGATGATAGGCAGGATGCAAAACATTACTCAATTTACTGTGGCCAGTTGTCTAGGGAGAAACAGAAAAATCACTATATTTTGATATATGTAAGTATTCAAGGAAGTTTTGGACCCAAACCTTTGAGTGGAATTCTTTGTTCTGGTACTCTCTACTATGAAAGCAACAAAGAGTGACTTTTTGTGTTTGACCCAAGGACTTCCTTAGAAGTTAGCCAATGGTGGCCTAGACTCTTCTCACAGACCTCACACCCTTAAGACCTTATAGCTAGCTCCAGTTGCCAGAGATGTAGTAGTCACCTAGGGGAATATGCACAAAAGAGAATAAGGCACATTTACTTTGATATGATCTTTTTATTTCTATTTTTAAATATTCTTAAAATGTTTCTTAATTGTGTCTTTCCACCATGTGGGCTCCACAGATTCAACTCAGGTCACCAGGTTTGGCAGCAAGTAGCTTAACTTGCTTTTAGAAAAGGCAACCCAGAACCAGAGCCAGGCAGATCTCTGTGAATTGGAGGTCAGCCTAATCTACCAGTTCTAGGCCAGCCAGGGCTATAACCAATTATTGTGTTTAGTATGTGTTTGTATATGCAAGCCATAGCATACAAGTGGAGATCAGAGGACAACCTTCAAAACCTTTTCTCCTTCCATTGTGGGTTCTACAGTGGGACCTTTATCCATCAGGCCATTTTGCAAGCAAGCCTTTCAGAGTCACATGTAGCTCAGGCTGGCTCAAACTCATTATTTAGCTGGTAATGGCTTTGAACTTCTGATCCTTCTGTCTCTACCTCCTGAGTAGTGGGATTACAGGCAGGGCTCACCACACTCAGCTCAATATGGCCTATTTTATACTCCTGCTACTCTTTCTAATATGACTGGTTGTCCTTATTCTTAGAAGCCTGTTTTAGCTGGATGGTTAGAACCTTCTGAGCTTGGAATGGACTTCACAGATTGTCAGTAAATTATAACCTATAGGCTAAGAATTGTTTTTACTTACAAACTTGGAGATCTGCCTACTTTTGCCTCCTGAGTGCTGGGATTAAAGGTATGCACCACCACTGCCTGGCTCCTTTTCTAATAAAAAAACATTTTCTTTTTTTGTTTTGTTTTATTTTTCGAGACAGGGTTTCTATGTGCAGCTTTGCGCCTTTCCTGGAACTCACTTGGTAGCCCAGGTTGGCCTCGAACTCATAAAGATCAGCCTGGCTCTGCCTCCCGAGTGCAGGGATTAAAGGCGTGCGCCACCACCGCCCGGCAGTTTTGTTTCTTTCAAGGTTCATGTGCTCTGCTTTTTCACAGGCCAAGACACAAACTCAGAAGCTCCTAGCTTCTTATTGCTAAATAGCCTTGTGCTGATTTTGGCTTTGGATTCTTTTTTTCTCCCCAAAACAAGAGTTTCTCTGTATAGTCCTGGCTGTCCTGGAACTCACTCTGTAGACCAGGCTGGCTTTGAACTCAGAGATCCACCTGCCTCTGCCTCCTGAGAGCTGGGATTAAAGGTGTGTGTTACCACTGCCTGTTGGGATTTTCTTTCTTTCTTTTTTTAAAAAGCAGGGTCTCATGTAGCCCAAGCTGACTTGGAACTTGCAATATACAGTTGAAAGTAGCCTTGAAGGACTGCTTTTCTTACCTCGACCTCCCAGCCGTTACAATTACAATTCTGTATCAAGCTGTCTGGTTTTTGTTGTTGTTTTTAGAGATGGGGGTCTCACTATGTAACTCTGGCTGGTCTGGAACTTAAGAATGTAGACCAGACCACAGTGGTCTTGAATTTACAGAGATTCACCTGCCTCTGCCTCTTGAGTCCTGGGAATAAAGGGTCTGGCTTCAAACTTACCATCTTCCTGCTTCAGTCTTTGACTTCGGGTTTCTTCTGTAAAATAAGTTTACTGAACAATAATTATGTTGCTATACAGGAGACTTTAGCTATGATATGGTTCAATAAACAAACAATATATGAAGTATGTTGGAAAAATGTTAATAAATTATTAATTAGATTTTTTTCTCTGGCAGTAATTGGAAATATCCTTTCTTCCTTGCTGGAAGGAGGAAACAGACATTGTGGAAGTGGAGGAGGAGGAACTTGAGAGAAGCACAAAGGAGAGCAGAGGTGGGAAGAGGGAGCACAGAGGGCATCTGCGGGAGGATGTCAGGACTCCTAACTACCTCAGCACTGCTCTCTTCAGCTAAATAATGCTGAGGATTCCAGTCTCTCTGCAAATCCCACAAATTTTGCCTGTTGAAAAACATTCTTTTTGAGAAAGCTGGAAGTTTAATTAGCTTTCGAACCAACCAAATTCCTGTCATATTTAAACGTTCCTGTGTCATCAAAAAAAAGCTATTGATTCTGTAATAATTTTTGATTGAGTTGACTTTTTAAAAACTGCTTGAATTTTAATTGTAATGTGGAAGTTATAGTAACAAAGATTTGGGTTTCTACAGACATATTTCCATTCTGGTGGATAAGCTAAATAATGGTCATATCCTGTTTCCCTTCCTCCCTACAAAAAGGCAAAGAGATAACAGGGTGAAATGCCAGAATGGAAAAGAGAAGCTGACGGGGAGAATGTAAGGAAGCGACAAATGGGAACAGAAGGAGAGGGAAGGGGATAATTTAGGGAAAACAAAACACAAAGAACAGACCAGGGAGGAACGGACAGATGTGGAGGCGAGCCGGGAATATCGGGTGAAGGAAGCAGAGTTCCAGCAGAAGAGAAAGTGAGGGTAATCAGAGCGCTAATTACCACCTTCCTTGTTTGTTAGCTATCATTTAAACCTCTGATCACTGTCTCAAACGCTTCATTTCTTTCTCTGTCTCTACTACAATGATAATCGACTCCATCTTTCACCTGGACGATAAAGCTAATGTCCATCCTGGTCACTCAGTTCTAAAAAACAGGGACATGGCCTCTTCCTCAGCCTTCTAATCTTATACACAGTCACACATTGGATGGGCATCTCACAATCTCTGAAACTTTATTTCCCAACATCCTGTATAGACCACCTGCTGCTAGCTCACCTGACCAAATTCGTGCCACTGTGTCCGCTTCCTAGTCAGTGCTCAAATATCCTGGTTCCTTTCCCTGCCACCTTCCACTACCATCCCACAAATGCCATTATTTGCTTTCCTGTATGGTTATTAAACATTATCACAAATACCCTCAACGCTCTAGACCTCTTGAGCCTCTCTGTTGTACATACCTTGAAAACTCAACCCTGAAAGAACATAATCATCTGCTTTCTCTGCCAACACTGGAACAATTAAACATCTTCAATTGAAATCTGTGGTTTCAGACCCCAAATCAGCTTTTTGGAAACACCACATTCTCCAGATTTTCCTACCTGTCAACAGAAGTTTGAAGAAAAAGAGGCATTTCTGTGTTAAACATTCTACAAAGCTAACTCATCACAACTTCAGTGATTTTGGAGAGCTGGAAAGCTGCAGGTCCAGAGCCAAACTCAAGCAATCTTAGCCCCTAAACAGACATTTATTGTCCACCTCTGTGTGTGACCTAACATTCTTGTGACTATTAGGTAAGTCCTTTTGTAATGTACAAACAGAACCCTAGTTTCCAAACCCAAAGGCTAAGAATGCCATCATATAGCATCTGAGGCCAATAGTAGAGATGACCAGCTGTGCTATAAATCATTTCCACTAACTTAGTTGAAAAAAGCCTTGATTTATAACTTTGTTCTGTTACTATAAAAACCCCATGAAAATGCTATCACTGTTGTCTCCAACTTTCAAAAGTTTGTGTTCATCCAGACTCAGTTTTTAGACTCTTCTCTGTTAAGATTTTATCCTAATGGCTGGAATCAGGGTAACAAGGCTATGCTTAAAGGCTTTCAGTGTGGCTAGAATATAATCTAAATGCTTTTCCATAACCGGCTCAACTCTCCATTTATCACTTTTCATTTCCCTATAGAGCCCTAGCCTTCCCACATGCCCTTCTCTCTTGGTGGGTCACTGCAACCTAGTCTCTGCTCTTCCCAGCCCTCACGTCTTGGTTCCAAGGTCACCTCTTCAGAGGCCTTCTCTGCAGACCTCCATCAACTGTTCTTGTTTTTCCCTTGGTTTCCTTCCCAACAGTGCGGTTGTTCCTATTGATTCACCTGTCTGCCTACTCAGTTCAGCCGCTTCTCGTGGGAAAGGGAACTAACTCCAAGGGACAGAACGGCAGATCTAGCTAAGGATCCACCCAGCCTCCGATACCGAAAAAAACCCGGTTCTCCTGACACGTTAGGAAGGACCGGAACCGCGAGCGGAAGCTGGCGCCTTGCAGGAAGCCCCGCCCCTTCCGGTCGCGGTGGCCCGCAGCTGGCGGCGGGGCCCGGCGCCCGCTCAGCCCGCCCCCTCTCGGCCGCCCCGCCCGCCCCGCCGCGCCGGCCGCTGTCAGACGCGCGGTGTATGCTGAGCAGCTGTCGTCGCCGGCTGCTGCACGTCCAGGTCTCGAGCTCCCCGCTGCTGACCCGTGGACTGTGGCTCTGTCCTAGCAGCCTCATGAAGCCGTTGGTCGTGTTCGTTTTGGGCGGGCCCGGTGCGGGCAAGGGGACCCAGTGCGCGCGCATTGTCGAGGTGAGGCCGTGCGGGAGGGCGACGGAGAGCTCCGGGGCTGAACGGGCCCGGGCCAGCGGGAGCTGCCGCGTTGGCTGCCGCGCCCCCCGCCGTGGGCAGCGGACTACGAATCCCGACGGCCACCGCGCGCCCGGGCCGAGGGGCGTCGAGTCTGCGGGCGCGCGCTGCGTTGTCCGCTTTGTTCCCGCGCGCCCTTGCTAACACCCCCGGGACCCGGGTCTTCTTCTCGCTCCTTCCCGGGCTGTCGGTTCTCTGCTCATCCGCCTCTAGGAACCCGACCCGGATCTTGTGGTAGTTAAAGTACCGGAGCCGTGTGAGCTCAGATGCTAACCTTTGGCCCAGCTGCCATCTCATGCCTTTCCTTGGGCAAGTGAGTCACCTCAGTTGTCTAATCAAATATGAAACTCTGTTCTCATGTTAACTGAGAAAGTAAGACACCACCCAACTCTAAAATCCTCTTATTAAAAAAAAAAAAAAAAATGTTTGCTTTAGGTCTGGAGAGATGGCTCAGCGGGTTAAGGCGCTTGCTGCAAAGTTACATCCCGGAGACCCAATGGAATTAGAGCACCAACCCGCCCGCACTTGAGCTGTGGTTGAGTGTTTGTCTACACAAATAAATAAATGCAATAAGGGTTTTGACATAAGTTTACCAGTTCCATCCTGTTAGTATTTGAGGTCAGGGGTGGCATGTCCATGGAAAGAGGCAAAGACTTCAGATTCAAGCAGGTATGGGTTCACACCCCATTTTTCTAGCTCCTGTGCGCAATAATGATACGGTGAAGGAGGCTTAATGGACAGTCTTGGGCAATGTTTGAAGGAAAACAAGGCAACTAGAAACAAAAAGCAACCAGGGTTGGAGTGAAATACCCAACGTTCACCGTTAAATTGAGTGCTTGGTAAAAGTTTTTGACCCAGAACTTAATACATAATTTCCTCTTTTCCTAAGCGATGGCCTATGTTTGCTTTGACTTTCTCCATGGTCATACACTGAATTCTTGTCCTATGCTCTACTCTAAAGAACACCAACAAATAAATAGAATATGTTCTAAAGGTTGTTACATGATCTGCAGTTGGGGTGGCTTTTGAAAACCGGTTCAGTCACAGAGTACATAGCGTTTTCCTCCTCATTTCTATTGGTTGGTTTTCACTTTATAAAAGCAACATGACAAGTGGACGGCTTCAGGTTTACTTTATAAGTAAAATGATGAAACTATAAATAGCGTGGTGAGGGAAGGAGCAGGCCCTTTGTAGTCAAAACAGAGTGGTTCAAGGCCTCATTCTGCTGTTGTTCTTTGGCCCCAGAGAAGTCACTTTTAGCTTGAGTTCCTTGGTAAGAAGGTAGAAAATAGAATCTGTTTTGTATTTCTGACTATTAGATGAGATCTGACACCTGGCACATAGATGCAAATGTTTTCTCCTTTAAGCATCCTGGTTTTATTATATTGGTCATTTTATTTTTAGAAAGACAACAGGTTTATTTATGTACTGCAAGGGGCAACAGGATGGGCAGTTATAAGAGTATTATCTGAAGCTGGAAATTTTTATTTTGAAGGTGCATTACTTTAAAAAACTTGACTTATGACTTGCATTTTTGAGTGCACCCAGATACTTTGTTTCTGAATTTATAATGCCACCTTAAACATCCACACTCAACCTAACAATACCCATTACTCCACTGGATTCAAAATTTCTGTGTTCAGTAACTAGTATTTCTATTCCATGAATTCAGTCGGTAGCTGGTAATACTTAAACCTGCTCATTAATTACAGGAGTCCATGATATATGTTTTTTTGTTTCTGAGAGTTATTCTTTTACTTATTTAAGACTTTGGCAGTTATATGAGCTGAAGCTGTGGGCTGTTTGTTGTATATTAATTTTTCTGCTTGCAGTGGCAGTGGAACCAGGTCTCAGACATGAAAGACATGCTCTCTACTACAGAGCATCTCTCTTTGCTTTTTACTTTAAGGTGCCTGATAAGTTGTTCCTGCACTTACTCTGAACCAAGGCAGGCCTTGAACTTGTCCTTCTGACTCATAAATAGCTCTGATTATAGGCCTGTTCCACCAAGCCATCTAGAATAAACTGTTTGAAATGTTTGCTGCTGATTCTAGTTGCCAATTTCAAATGCATCATTTAAGAGTCACTGTCCCTTAGCTGATGAAATAAGCACTGGAATGTCTGTGTTCAGGTAAGTCAGGCATTTTTCCCTCTGTGAGGGAAATGTCTGCATTTTGGTTCAGTATTTCATTATGCAGGCAGCTATGAACTTAATCCCCAAAGATGGCAAGCTTTAAAATTAAATTTTTTTCTGTAGGGAAAAAGTTATATAACTCAGTGTTAAATTCTCCAATTATCACACCAAGTGAATTTAGTTCACAGGGTACCTAAAATGTGGCTGATCATAGAATTGTTTCTTTGGAGAGAAGTTATTTTGGTTTCTGACTCAGGTTGACAGAAGTTGTGTTGTTTGTTTATTTTGAGGTGTGGTCCCCTTATGTTAACCCAGGCTGGCCTCAAACTCTGTTCTCCTGCTTCCGCCTCCCAAGTGCTAGGATTACAGGTATGTGCTGCCGTGTGCTGTCAGAAGTACATCTTGGATTTGGGGATTCAGAAACTGAGGGTACCTTGCCTTCATGTCTAGAGTATTGGAGTTAGAGATAAGGGAGTGTCTTGGAGGGAAGGTGGAGTCAAGCTTCACTCTATTATTGTTCCATGGACAGAAAAGGGCAGCTCTGATGGAGAACCTTTTAAAGTATCTAATAACTGGAGGAGAAATTTTGAGGGAGCTTTGGGAATTGACTTTGCTCGTTTATTTGTAATGGTCCTTTTCAGTTTAATTTTATTTTCTAATTAATTATTTCTAAATCTGTGTCCTCTTATGCTATTTTTTAAATTAGCCATTAATTAGCCAAGTCAGTGTAGTACTTTTATTTGAATTAAATACTCAGTGGAATTATTATATAATGATTTATTCTAAAAGCCAGGGATGCTATATCATTTAAAAATGTTTCTACTTATATTGTATGTATGTATGTGTACACATGCTATGGCACATGTGTGGAGGTCAAGGACAGCTTGTGGAGTTGCTTCTCTCCTTTTATCTTTATGTGAGCTCAAGCATGGGAAGATGGGAATCAGGTCATCAGGCCTCATTTGTTTAAAAAGTAAGCATTAGGGGCTGGAGAGATGGCTCAGAGGTTAAGAGCACTGGCTGCTCTGCCAGAGTCCTGAGTTCGATTCCCAGCAACCACATGGTGGCTCCCAACCATCTATAACAAGATCTGATACCCTCTTCCATCATGCAGGCAAACATGCAGACAGAACACTGTATACATAAATGATCAATAAAATAAATCTAAAAAAAAAAGTAAGCTTTACATTTGTTTTGGTCCAAAATAAATAAGAGTTCTGTAACTTAAATTTATCTTTGAAAATAACATCCACAATTTTGCATGGGCTGGTTGGAGAGAATATTTAATTTCTCTTTCACAGAGTATGAATATTTTGTTTATGTAAGTAATGAGGAAAACATATACCATATTTATCATGTGTCATAACTTCCTTAAGAGCCTCTTTGAATGGATGACTCATAATATGCTTAGAAAAGTTTTGAATGAGATTGAATTTAAGCATATAGAAAACAGAAACTTGATTTTATTTATCTTTTTGTCTCTGTTGTTGAGCATTGTACCTAGCACATAATAGGTACTTGTTGAATAAATATTGATGATAGAAATATTAATGTATCCTGAAGCTGTATACATTTTAAAAATTTGGTCCCTAGGGGGCACCCAAGTAGTTTTCTGGACCTCAAGTATGAATGAGACCAATCTTTGACATGCTTTTGTTTACTCTGAGTGAATGAATAGTAAGTATGCTGAGCAGAATTTTAAAAGATTTTAATTTCAAAATCCGGAATTCATCATGTACACTCAGAAGGAACTAGATAGGAAAAATCTGGTCTTTTAAGGATAGGACTTTTTCTCCTTGGGAGGATATAGTTAAAGAATTTTTTAAAAAGACAATTTAAAAGCTTTAAAGAATCTATAAAAGATATGGTCTACAAAATGCTTGCCTCTTGATAGAGAGATGACTCTGGTTAAGAGTACTGGCAGCTTTTCCAGAGGATCCAGTTAGATTTCTAGTACCCACATGGTCCCTAACACTATCTGAAACTTCAGTTCCAGGGGTTCTGACTCCTTTTTTCACCTCCACAGGCACCAGGCATGCACATGATACACATACATACATGCAGGCAAAGCACCCATGTGAATTTAAAAAGCAACAGAACTTGACTATTAAATAAAGAACCACTTTCTTTAAGGGTGCTTGTAACAGAGTTTTTATGTTGATATTTTAGAAGAGGTGAGAAGAGCTTCAGATGATCTACTGTGCCCTTTTTTTTTTTTGCCTTTCCATTTTAAGTTGAGACAAGTTCAGTTTCTTCTCATCTGTAGTTACAATTATTTACTGCTTTCCCATCTCAATATTCCTTTAAAAATTTATTCCTTTTAATTTTATGTGTGTGATTATTGTTTGCTTGCATGTATGTACATATACTACACATATGCCTGCTGCCTTTGAGTCCAGAAGAATGTCATCTCTCCTGGAACTAGAGTTATAGACAGTTGTGAGCTGCCATGTGGGTGATGGAACCAAACTGTGGTCCTCTATATAAGAGCAGCAAATGAGCAAATGAGTCATCTCTTCAGTTTCTTCTTTTTCTCCTCTTTCTTTCTTTCTTCCTTTTTTTTTTTTTTTTTTTCATATTTTGGTTTTTTTTCGAGACGGAGCTTCTTTGTGTAGCTTTGGAGCCTGTCCTGGATTATGCTCTGTAGACCAGGCTGGCCTCAAACTCACAGAGATCCACCTGCCTCTGCCTCCTGAGTGCTGGGCTTAAAGATGTATGCCACCACCGCCCGGCTCCTCTTTCTTGATATCACAAAATCTGCAAATTTGAAAGTTTTGCATCTAATACCATTATCTACTTTTTTCAAACTAAATCATGTTTATTCTTTCAGTGCTTTCCCTATATATTTAATAGATTTTTATTTGTAGCTGCAGAATATTCTGCATATTGTCATAGCATAGTTGTACATCTCACTTGGTTGTGGTGATATTTTGTTTGTGATCTAACAAATAAAGCTTTCCTGAAGATCAGAAGGCAAAGCCAGCCACTAGTTAGCCATAGAGGCAGGCAGTGGTAGCATACATTTTTAATCCCAGAATTTGGGAGGCAGAGGCAGGCGGATCTCTGTGAGTTCAAGGCCACCGTGGGCTACACAAGATTGATCCAGTCTTAAAAAGAAACAGAGCCAGGCAGTGGTGGCACACACCTTTGATCCCAGCACTTGGGATCACATGCCTTTAATCCTTGCTCTTGGGAGGTGGAGACAGGAAGTAAAATGGCTGGGCAGAATCATTTAGGATTCATGCTATACTTGGTGGCTATTTAGGACAGTTTTCTATGCATGGTTTTGCTATTAACTGTTTCAGTGAGCTTTCTTGTAAATATAACTTTGCATATGGATGTTTTGTCTATAGGATGCTTAAAAGTGGATTGCTTCCTCAGAGAATATGTGCATTTTATTTTAATTGATAATTATCACTTGGAAAAAAAGTTTGAGTTTTCCAGAGGAACAGAGCTATTAAGAAATAGATACAGATATAGACATATAAAAGTGTTTTCATTTGGAAACTATCTCAAAATTATAAAGGCCGAGAAGCCACATGATAGGCTGTATGTAAACAGGAGAATCAAAGAAGCTGGTGGTGTAATTCCAGACCAAAGACCAGAGAACCTTAAGTTTTCTAGGAAAGTGATTTTTCTCCGCTTTTTGTTCTAAAAAATGTCATAAGATTGGATGGAGACATGATGAGGGCTACTCTGTTTTCTATCCTGTTATATTTTCCTGAATTTTAATAACATACCTCCTCCTGCTGTCAGACCCCTCCTCCATTATTGACTCTCTCTCTAAAACTGTGAGACCAAATCAGCCCTCTTTTAAGTTGCTTTTTGTCAGTTATGTTGTCCTAGCAAGGTGAACCAGGACAACAAAACAACCTCCAGCTGTATGGGTACATGATTGTGCCAGGGAGTAGTTTCTCGGGGGTAAGGGAGCTAATAGTAATTTTTTTTTCAAGGGTTTCTTTGTATCCTTGGCTGTCCTGGAACCCAGGACAACAAAACAACCTCCAGCTGTATGGGTACATGATTGTGCCAGGGAGTAGTTTCTCGGGGGTAAGGGAGCTAATAGTAATTTTTTTTTCAAGGGTTTCTTTGTATCCTTGGCTGTCCTGGAACTAGGTCTATAGACCAGGCTGGCCTTAAACTCAGAGATCTGCCTTGAGTGCTGGTATTAAAGGTGTGCCATGTCTGGCTCTAAAGGTAACTTTAAAAAAAAAAAAATTCCCAATCAGAATTAGTCTCTGCCTCATTCTGCCCTAACTCAATCTTCCTTCAATATCAGTTATTTCCTCATCCTCATTCTCTTTGAAATGGTCTTGATTTACTCCGTTTGGGTTAAAATTTCATGGACCCATATTTGGTTAATGTAGACATGTTGCAGTTCAAATGCATCGGAATTGTGATCGTGGAAGACGTGAGAGTCACACACAAGTACTGCGTCCTAACAGCGGGTTCTGAACTGAAGTCAGCATTTCTCAGAGTCACTTCGGGGCTGGAGAGATGATGGCTCAGTGTGAAGAGTGCTGGCTGCTCTTGCAGGGGCCGGGGGTCAGTTCCCAGCACCCACATGGTGACTTACAGCCATCTTTATGTAACTTCTGTTCCAGGGCATCAGATGCCTTCTGATGGGTACCAGGCACATACTTGGTGCACATACATACATACATGCTGTGGCCTCTGATACAAATGAAATTAAAAAATAATAACTTCTTATAAAAGGAAAAGAAACTATTCTAGAAATCTCTCTGACCCGGTTTGGGGGTGGTAGTGGGAGGCAGGCTAGCTGTCTTATTTGTGTTATGTTCCAGGTCTTGTTACTTTTAAGCTAACACCTTAGCTCAACTGCTACATGAAAGTGTATTTGCTGTAACATTTCAGTTGCTTTAACCTGTCAAATCAAGAACATTTTTACAGACTAAACATGTGATAAGAGCATTTAAAAGTTAATAGAGAACAGGTGTAACCTGAAAGACTCTGCTGACAGTTTTGTTCTGCCTGATGGAATAAAGATAACAAAACATCAGTTGGATAAAGGAAAAAGCACTTGTAACTTACTACTCCCAGAAACTGTCACTTTGAGGGGACAGGTCCTGTGAAACATATGCTCTATGCCTGGTTTCTGTCAGTCTTTTCCAAAAGACTTGTAAGTTGGTTCCATTCACCATTTTAGTATATCCCTTACTAATAAGCAGATATACTCATTTTGGGGTGTGAAAGACCACTTTCTGCCCACTTTCTGTTTGGAGCTTCCAGAATGGATTAGTCATTGGTGTTTGGTATTGGAAAGTGCATGTGTTTAAGCCCACAGGATTTGTCTTTATAGTTACATTCAGTTTAGGTCGATAATAATATGAATTTCCATGTCTGCTGGGAGCATAAAGTCACTTTAGAAGATGTTTTGATGGTGTAATTGACTTAATGGCTAATTTAGGTTATCAGATGGTGGAAGATTGTCTTTGTTATTCATTTAATGTCTGTTGGGCAATGCAAGTAGAAACGACTGTTTCAAAAGTGGAGAAAAGCAAGAGTGAACAAATGAGACTGGCCAGAAGTAATGAGGTTGGCCAGAGTCTGGCAGGATCCAGATGGGTCTGATACATCTGCTTCTTTGTGTGGGATGAAGTTTTTATGTCACACATCCCTGTTGACTTTGAGTCTCCTTTTAAATGTGCGCTAGCAGATTCTGTGATCCAAAAGTCATAGCAGCCCATCCATTCTTAGCAGATAGGTAGCATGAGTAAGAAATAAAACTTCATTATTTTGTGCCATTGAGTTTGGGGGTTCCAACTAATAACCTAGCCAAACTTGAGTAGTACATATGCACAGCTTGGCAACTAGGAGGTGTTCACCTTCTTTCAGACAATTTATTGCTAAGGGCTTAATTGTGTTAATTCAGAGTGTATATTTGACTCACCTGTGCATTACAGGTATGAGTACAATACTAATGATGAGGAAGCAACCTCTTTTGGAAAGGTAAGTTATGAAATGGAATTCTAAAACAATCCCTGAACTACTCTGATATTAATTCATCCTTGATTTCTTTCTGTGTCTGGGAACTGATTGCTATGTGCTAAAATGACCATTAGCACTTGTTCCAAAAGTATCATCCAAGCACAGGAAGGATATAATTTTCATAAACTTTAATTTCATATATGGAAGCTTTCCTCCTGGAATTTCTCACTCAGTAAATATCCTTCCCTCCTTCCATCAACTCCCCCAGGCTATAGAAGCTTGAAGGCTAATGACAGTATATCTGCAAGGTATTACCACTGAGGTCCATGAAGGAATAATACTCAGTGGAGGTCAGGGGACCTGGGTCAAATTTTCTGCGTTAACTAGGAAGTCAGCCCATCTCAGGTTTTCCTGTAACTGTATATGGACTGTTGTGAGCTGCCATGTGGTTGCTGGGAATAGAACCGGGTCCTCCGGAAGAGCAGCCAGTATTCTTCTTAACCATTGAGCCATCTCTCCATTGCTGTACTTAAAAATTTAAATTGTAAAACATAATGTCATCCTGGTTTGTTGTTGTTGTTGTTGTTTGTTTTGTTTTGTTTTTTTCTTGAGACAGGGTTTCTGTGTGTAGCTTTGGAGCCTGTCGTGGAACTCATTGTGTAGACCAGGCTGGCCTCGAACTAACAGAGATCCACCTGGCTCTGCCTCCCAAGTGCTGAGATTAAAGGCGTGCGCCACCACTGCCTGGCTTGGGTTGTCTTTTATTTTTTATTTTTTTGGTAATGTTTTTGGAAGAAAAGTTTTAATGACCATGTGATAAATCTTGAATATTTGAGCATGTGGTGTGCTTTTTCCTGCTTGTGATGCAGGCATTAAAAACTTGGTAAGTTAGTCCAGGACTCCAACGGAGATACTAACTGGTAAGTGTTTGTACTGGAGTTGGGGTAGACAGAGGAGGACTCCTATAGATAGAAAGGAAAAGCGGGTAGAGTAGGTTCAGGCTTTTCACGAATGTCAGATCAGTTCAGTGGTGTCCATTCTGCAAATGGTCTCCAGAGACCTTTTCAGTGTGTAGCAATGGCAGGAAAAGAAATTCTATAGAAAACATTTTCTGTGAGTTTATCAAGTTTTATGACATTTCCCTTGAAGAAGACTCCAATCAAAAAACTGTTTGTTCTGCAGGATAAAAGTAGACATAGTTATCTATAGTCAATGTTAGATCCTAAGTTGGATTAAGATTGATTGCTGTGTAATCAGAAACATATATTCCTGGGCTGGGCATGGTGGTGCAAATCTTTAATCCCAGCACTCAGGAGGCAGAGGCAGGTGGATCTCTGTGAATGCAAGCCAGCCTGGTTTGCATACAGAGTTCCAGGACAGTCATGGCTACATGGTGAGACCCTGTCTCAAAACAAAACAAAACAAAACAAAACAAAACAAAACAAAACATATATTCCTATATTGACTTTAATTTTAGAATGAGCAAAAGTATTTATGAAGGTAATTTTATACCAAAATATAATATGTACAGTTTCTCAAAGCCAAATGACTTTTATACACCTTCTGGTAAGAGAGGTTTTGAACAAAAAATGAAGGTGATTTCTTTACTGTTGTTGTTGAGAAATGTTGCTTAGCACAACACAGTTCTGATAGGTCATTTTGGAACTTAAGGTGGAGTGGGTATGTTGTCCACTCCATACACATGGTATTTCTCAAAACGTTTTGTTTATAATTTTGAACTCTAGTGTCTGGAGTCAGGCTTCATTGAATATGTTTCCTTTTAAACCTTTGGGTAAGCTCATGAATTCTAAATTTTCATCTGTTTTTGGGCTGTGAAACTGGACTGTTTTCTGTCTCTGTCTGTAACTCTTGACTCCATGCCCATGTGGTGTGTTCCTGTGTGGCTGTATTGTACTTTGGTTTCTCCTTTGTTTATGGGATGGATCACTTTTCAGAGAAAATTTTATCTAAACATTTGAGTTGATTTTTGGTTTGGGGGAAGTTCATTGAGACCTTTCTCTAAAGCTGTTATATTCTTTTAAGATGTATTTATTTTTTTAAGTGTGTAGTGTCTTGCCTGCATATATGCACGTGTGCCATCTATCCAGCCCCAAAGCTGTCATTTTCTAAATGACTTCACCTTTGAAGTAGGTTTTGACTGTGCAGGTTCAGTTTCTTTTTCTCTGGGAATCAGGTGGTGTTTGGGAAGGTACCATTGAACACTAGTGAGCTGGACTTACTGTTGTTAGAACTGTTAACTTTTAAAAGTATGTATTTTATTGTGTGTGTGTATGGGTATGTGGAAGTCGAAGGACAGTTTGCTGGAATTGGCTCTTCTACCATGCTGGAGCTAGGAACTGAATACAGATCTCCAGGTTAGTTGGCAAGTGGCTTTACTGCTGAGCCATCTCACCCCCGAGAAGTTGAATTATTGAGTCAGAAGATGTGCAAATGAAGCTTGGTTTACTGACCACTCACCCTCCATAAAGGTTGAAGATTTCTACAAAGTATATCCATATCAATATTCCTGTGTTCTTGCCATTGCTGTTTTTAAAATACTTGAACCAATCTGATGGGTAAAAACTGGAATCATTTTCCTTAATTTGCATTTTCAAGTTTACTAGTGAGTGTTGTTCGAATCTTAGATTTTTGTTTGTTTGTTTGTTTGTTTTGTTTTTGGTTTTAGGTTTTTTCGAGACAGGGTTTCTCTGTGTAGCTTTGGAGCCTGTCCTGGAACTCACTTTGTAAACCAGGCTGGCCTTGAACTAACAGAGATCCACCTGGCTCTGCCTCCTGAGTGCTGGGATTAAAGGTGTGTGCGCTCGACCTTAGATGGTCTTTTAATAAAAAACTCAGAGCCAGATATCAGAGTGAAAGCTGAAAGATCAGAGAAGCAGAGCAGCCAGCCACTAGTCCTTACCTCTATGAAATCCTCGCCCTAAAGAGAGTGAGTTCCTGTTTCCTCATGCCTTATACACCTTTCTCTGCCCTGCCATATTACTTCCTGGGATTAAAGGCCTGTGTGCTTCCCAAGTAAAGGCATGAGCTCTCAAGTGCTGGGTTTAAAAGTGTGTGCCACCACTGCCTGGCTCTGTTTCTCTTCTGTACTGGACCAGTCTCATGTAGCTCAGGTGTGGCCTTGAACTCACAGAGATTCGGACGATTTCTGGCTCCCGAGTACTAGGATTAAAGGCATGTGCCACCATTACCTGACCTCTATGTCTAATCTAGTGGCTAGCTCTGTCCTCTGATCCTCAGGCAAGTTTATTAGGGTACACAATATATCACCACAAGTGAGGTAGAGCCTTTTATTTATTTTTTGTTAGTCCAGGCTGACCTCAGACTCACAGATTCACCCGACTCTGCCTCCTGAGTGCTGAGATTAAAGGTGTGGACCACTACCGAATGGCTCTGTGTTTTTGTTTTTGTTTTTGTTTTTTAAACCTCCTGTGAATAGTTTGTTTTTATGCTTGCTAACCTTTCCACCCCTTTTAAAGACCTAGGCTGATCTCCAATCCTGGGCTAAAGTGGTTTTCCTATCTTAGCTTCAGACTATAGGTGAATGGCACATTACCAGTTCGTATATTTTTATATATAATATTTTAGTTTATTGTTAGTTTTTCTCTATATATGTTGTATATAATGTACCGTATAGTGAACATGTCTTGTATATAAAAATAGTTTCTCCTAAGCTGTTGCCTATCCTTTGTTTTTTTGCTTTTATTTTGAGATAGGGCCTCACTTTTTAGCCAAGGCTGACCTCGAGCCTACTAGGTAGCACAGGCTGGTAGCAAACTCAAGGTAGTCCACTTGCTTCAGCCTCTTTAGGACTAGGATTATAGTTATAAGCCAACACATCAAACTTATTTTGCTTTTTTGTGACACAGTCTTGCAATGTAGCCCAGTCTGGCCTTAAACTTTTGATCTTTCTACTCCAGTTTCTTGAGTGCTGGGATCACAGGCAGTCATAAGCCATACATACCCCCAGCAACTCATTTGTAGTTTTGAAGCCCTGCTTGGTTCAAAAGATTTTATGGGATCAAACATAAACCATAGCTTTTTGACTTTGCTTAGCAACATCTGTCTGAATCTCAGATGTTAACTATCACTTACTGAATTCTCATTTTGTATTTGGGCCTATTTATGTGTTCTGTCTCAGGACTGCATTGTTATGCCTATTTTATATACCAGTAACACACTATTTTAATTATTGTACTGTTGTAATATTTTATTCTATGTAGTTGGGTAAGTCTTCATTTGTAGTTGTTAATATTATTTGCAATTTTGAATATTGTACTTATGTTTATTTTTAGTAAACTTGACAATAAATTCACCATTTTTTTTTTTCAGAAGCAAACAAACATGGCTGGTGTGTAGCTAGTTCAGTGGCAGAGCCCCTTGCTCCCATGTTCAAGGGCTTTGGGTTTGATCCCCAGCACCACAAAACAAACACAGACAATTCTAATCAGATTTTTAACTTTTAAATTTGTAAGTTTTATTTATTTATTTAAAGGGTCTGACTGTGTCGCCCTCTGTCTCCACCCAGTAGGAGGTAAATTTTTTGATTAGTATATATAAAAACAAATGTTTCAGTAGGACTCTTTCGTAGGATACAGAATGTTTTCTTTCTTCTTAGTCTTCGAAAATTTCACACATGTATACAATGTATCTGACTCACTCCCTTCAACTTCTTGGGGTACCCCCCAACGCATCTCCCCAACTTTTATGTCCTCTCTCTCTTGAGTAACCCACTGAATATACTTGTTGGTGCTCACATAGACATGGGTGTGGGATCATCTACTGAAGAATGCTTTCTTTTTATGATTTGGCTTTTATTTATATTGTAAATATAGTGTTTTGTGTCTTCCTGTAGTATGTGTGCACGCCTGCAAGGCTTTTTGAAACAGGGTTTCTCTTTTAAGTGTCCCAGAACTTGCTCTGTAGAACAGGATGGCCTTGAACTCAGAGCTCTGCCTGCCTCTGCCTCCTGAGTGCTGGAATTAAAGGCATGCGCCACCATTGCCTGGCTTCTTCATGTAATTCTTACACAGTACATTTTAGGTTTATTTCTACATTTAATCTTTAATCACTATTTTTATTACATTTAAAAAAATGTATGTGTGTCTGTGTGTGCTTGTGTGCAGAAGTCAGAGGGTAACTTGCTGGAGTTGGTTCTCTCCTTCCACTAAGTGGGTTCTAGGGATTGAACTCAGGTCCTCAGGCTTAGCAGCAAGCACCTTTACCCACTGGGCCATCTCACTGTTCTTTTATTGCTGTTTAAATGAAGTGGAGTTTTTTGTTGTTGATGTTTTTTGTTTTGTTGTGTTTGTTTGTTTCTCTGTATAGCCTTGGCTGTCCTGGGACTCACTCTGTAGACCAGGCTGGCCTTGAACTCAGATTCGCCTGCTCCTGCCTCCCAGGTGCTGGTATTAAAGGTGTGTACCTGGCTGTAATGAGGTATTTTTTTTTTAAGTGTGTATATTTTCTTTTAAAAAAATTTTTTAGGGTGTGTGTGTGTGGCAGGGGTAGGGAGACAAGTGTGCACAAACATAGCATAGTGCTAAAGGACTAAGTGTGAAGATCAAAGGATAACTTCTGGGACTCAGTTCTCTCCTTCTACATGGCTTCTGGAGATTGAACCCAGGTTGTCAGGCTTGTGCAACACAATTTTCACTTTTTAGCAACTGACTTTCTTTGCTTTCAAAATTTAGGTAATGCCGGGACCTGGGATGATTTTTAGTAGTACAACACTTCACCTAGCAACCAGTGTGGAAGTAATTGAACAATTTTATATTTCTATTTTCTGTGAATAATGGGAGTTTTTTAAAAAAACAATTGTAATTTTAACATTTCTGATAATTTCCCTTACCAGAAACATGTATAGGAATGAGACAGAAACATGATGATACTATTGTTTTTATTTATTTTCATCCAACTTTATATCCAAGTTTAGTCAGTAAATACCCTGTTTAGAGTTTATTTTCCTTTGCTGACAGTGTTATTGCTATCTTACTATTTAGTGAGCAAGAACAAATTTAGCCAACACTTTTGGGAAATGGAATGGGAATAAAGATGTATTAGAAAGCTCATTTATAGCTTTGATCATTTGGAGATTTATTTTTGAAAGATTTATTTATTTATTATATATACAGTGTTCTGCCTGCTTGTATCCCTGCACACCAGAAGAGGGCACCAGATCTCATTACAGATGATTGTGAGCCACCATGTGGTTGCTGGGAATTGAACTCAGGACCTCTGGAAGCACAGTTGGTGCTCTTAACCTCTGAACCATCTCACCAGCCCCCATTTGGAGATTTTCTAAAACTTAAAAATTCAATTGATGTTCTTCTTTTTTTTTTTTTTTTGATGGCCTTAAACTCAGTATTCTTCCTCAGTCTCTTGAGTAGCTAGGATTACAGGTACGTACTACCACACTGACATGTTAAAAGTGGGATGATGGTGTGGGGTGCCTCACACCATAACCTTCATTTAAGATGTATATATGCAAGATACAAACTCATTGAAGGGCCAGGTAGTGGTGGTGCATGCTTTTCATCCCAGCACTCAGGAGGAAACGCCAGGTGGATCTCTGTTTGTTCAAGGCCAGCCTGGTCTACATAGCGAGATCTAGCACAGGGACCAAAATTACACAGAAAAACCCTGTGTCAAAAAACCAAAACCGGGTTGGGGATTTAGCTCAGTGGTAGAGCGCTTGCCTAGCAAACACAAGGCCCTGGGTTCGGTCCTCAGCTCTTGGGGTGGGAGTGGGGTGGGAACCAAAACCAAACAAAACAAAAAAAGAAAACCCTTATTGAAGGAATCTTAAGATTTGGAGTGAGGTAGGTTATTTGGACCCTTATTGAATGAGTATCCTAATAATTTGAGATGGGTTTTGTCATTCTTTCGGTTTAATAGAAGTAGACATGTGGTAGAGCGCTTGCCTAGCAAGCACAAGGCCCTGGGTTCGGTCCTTAGGGGAAGCTTTTCATTATTCAGGCTCTTCACTTAAGACTGTTGGTTCCTTATTGCACTCAAGAAGTGACAGTTCAATATCCCCATGTCTTCTGTGATTTTAGCTTAACTGTCACTCTCCCTTGACTTAGTATCTCATTATGATATCATTGTCATAATACTATATTATTGACATTTCTTAAATAATCATATCCATTGTCTCACTTAAGCCCATTGCCTGATTTTTTTTTTAGTGAAACCTTTAGTGTATGTGTATGTGTATATATCTGTGTACTACATTATAATTTTAGTTAGTCACAAGGCCACATGTACAATTTACCCTCAGAAGATCATATCACCTAATGGTATTGTAGTCATTTTAGTTTTTGTAGATATACTTTATGGTGTTAACAATGTTTCTGTTCTATCCTTGTCCTTAAATCATGTGTCATTTAATGATGGAGATATGCAACACTGGGCAATTTTGTTCAAACATCGTAAGACTGTATGTATGATCTTGCACAAACTCATATAAGTCAAGTACTTGATATGATCCCTTGCTGCAGTAAATGTAAAAACAAAATGTATGAGATATGTGAGTCTGATGCTCGAGCAATGTGACATGCTATTATTCAGTGGACTTCTTTATTCTATAATTAGAAGGTATATACTCTAAAATAACAATAAAAATATAGGAAACAGAAAAGCCAGTAAAAGAGTCATTTACCATCAAGTATTGTGTTCTATTCCTAACTATATGTGATGGCAGTACATTAGTGTTATCTATACTGGTGTCACCACAGTGTGTGAGTGTATATTGTGCTACAAAATTATGACAGCCTAGATGTCACTAGGTGATAGGATTTGTAGCTCCATTATAGTGTTTTAGGACCACCATGTGGTTCTTACTAATCTTACTAATCAAAACACTGATATGAAGTATATGACTGTATAATATAAAAAACATTTAAACTTTAATTGTATTTGTATAGGAATATAGTGAGATGTCAGTGCTTTGACTATTTACATAAATGTTGAGATGATTTCATTGTGCAAACATGGTTATGAAGGGTAAGGCTATTTACTAAGAGGTAAACTGGACTCTATGAAAGCTCTTAAATTTTTCTTTAGTATTTATTTGTCCCATAAGAAAAACTACTTTATTGTACAGAAATTCTAATATAGAAATTAACACAAAATTATGTGTACTCCTATCACTGGATTGAATGAATTCTGATATTTTTATGTTGTTTATTCCAGAAATATGGCTACACACACCTTTCTGCTGGAGAGCTTCTTCGTGATGAAAGGAAAAATCCAGATTCACAGTATGGTGAACTTATTGAAAAGTACATTAAAGAAGGAAAGATTGTGCCAGTTGAGATAACCATCAGTTTATTAAAGAGGGTAAGGAGCAGGAATATCAACCTGTTTGAACTACCAAGGACACAAGAAGCTAAATACACCTTCATTTGAATAATGAAAAAATAAGAATATTAAATTTCTTGATTATGGAAGGTAGTTGTGGTCTTTGAAAATGGCAGAGATGGAAACTGCTTTCACTGTGAAGAAATTGACAGTAGCAAGTATTCTCTGCTTTGGTCTCAGACCAGCTGAGGTCCAGCCTAAGATACTTGTAGAATTGTTTGTTTTTGAAACAGTCTCATGTAGGCCAGGCTGGCCTCAAAATTATATCGTCAAGGATCTTCCTGCACCTGTCTGTTAGGATGACAGGCATTTGACCCATCCTTCCCAGCATCCAGTTATTCAATTATTCTTTTCCATTTGGGGTTATTCTCTCCTTTCTTTGCTCTTTCCTTCTCTGTTTTATTAGAAATATTTGTTCTCTCCTTCCCTGCCTCCCACTCATGTTTTTCTCATTGTTGATATTCTATGTTTTGAAGTCTCCTTTTTTTCCTGATGAACACAATGCATTGCCATTTTCACTCTGAAATCTAAAAAATATACCTTGGTAGGTATTGAATATAGGCCTTTTTATGTTCAGCAAGCACTCTGTCACTGAGCTGTGTCCTCAGCATTTTTAATACCTGCTATCTTTGAGACAGGCTCTTACCAGGTGGCCCTGTTGGCTTTGAACTCAATCTGTAGCCCAGGCAGTCCCTGAACTTGGAATCTTCTAAACTCAGTCTCAAGCTTAGCTGTGATTACAGGCAGAACTCTTCTTGCATGTTATCAGTGATCTTTCCTATGTAGCTCAGGGAATAATTTCAGTCTTTATTGTTCCTGAAGCATTTAATTCTTAATTAATAAATATCTCTTTCAAGCTGGGCATGGTGGTGCATGCCTTTAATGCCAGCACTTGGGAGGCAGAGGCAGGTGGATCTCAGAGTTTGAGGCCAGCCTGGTCTACAGAGTGAGTTCCAGGACAGCCAGGGCTAAGCAGAGAAACCCTGTGTCAAAAAAACAAAATAAAACAAGTCTCTTTGAAACTAATTCTACCTGTTTCTTATAATATCATTGGTTCATTCTCTTCCTACTGTAGGAACTGCTGTTTTTCAGTCTCTTGATTTTTTTTTTCCTTTGTAAGTTTTCTAAACCACTATGCTTCTTAGAGTTTGGTTCTCTTCAGCTCTCATTTTATATATTCCTTGCTGGGTTGTTTAAACCATGCCTATGTTTTCACTGTGCCAATGCTGCTGAACTCTACAACTCTGCATAAACCTTTGTTCTAGGTTCCAGATATGTTTCTATCAGGCCTCTATCCAAATTTTTCATATATGTCTCAGAGTCATCCTAGAGGCTAACTGTGTCATTTAAAGTATGGTGTTTCTTTATTTCCAGTTGGGATTAACTACCCAACTCTTTAGTGAGAGGATCTCTCATTCACGCGTATTCATCTCCTATCTGTCACTACCATCACTTGAACCTTTTACCTTCTTTCCTCTCCATCTTATCTGCCACCACTCTCTATACATGACTGAAGATTCATTTATACCATCTTGCTTCAGATTCATCAAGCTGTCATGCTTTCTCAATTCCAATGTTTATATCCCTGCTTCCCACTGTCTAAAGTGATCCATGTTGGCATGATGCTTTATTATTTAGGACTCCACTGCCAGCTCTTCAGTCAAGTTTTCTCATAGTTTCTAGGCACTTTGTGTTTCTTGGTTTTTTGTTTTGTTTTTTGACACAGAGTCTCATGTATCACTGGCTGGCTGGCCATCTAACTCACAGAGATCTGATTGTGTCTACCTTCTATGGGCTGGGATTAAAGGTATGGACAGAACACCTGTCTCTAACAACTCCTTGTTCCATTTTACACTTCTCTCTGTGAGTGTTTTTTTTTTTTTTTTAAATATTTCTTAGTTTCATTTCTTTTTTTAAGTTTCATTTATTTTGTATACAGTGTTATGCCTGCATGTATGCCTGCACGCCAGAAGAGGGCACCAGATTTCATTACAGATGGTTGTGAGCTACCATATGATTGCTGAATTGAACTCAGGACCTCTAGAAGAGCAGTCAGTGCCCTTAACCTCTGAGCCATCTCTCCAGCCCTGTGTTTCTTGTTTTAAGAGCATCTTTTGTTGTAGGCCAGTCCTCTAAAGGTAGGCCTGTTCCAGAGACCAAGCTTTAACAAACACATGAACCTTCAGAGGACTGTCAATATGTACACTATAGGGTATGTTTCATAAGATGTGGGAACTACAGATGGGGAGGTGCGAGAATAGGGAAGCATGTACCTATAGCCTCACTATTTCAAGTCAACCATGTCAAGAAGTTGGCTCATTTCTGTCTAGTCTGTTTCCTGTGTACCTTCTACTCTTGTGGCTTAGGGAATAATAACAAATAGTCGTGTGCCCACTGTTCTGCTTAAGAAGTTGTCGTTTGGTTATACAGTATTGAGCCTAGGTCTTTTTTCTTTAGGAAATGGACCAAACAATGGCTGCCAATGCTCAGAAGAATAAATTCTTGATTGATGGATTTCCAAGAAATCAAGATAACCTTCAAGGTTGGAACAAGACCATGGATGGGAAGGCAGATGTATCTTTTGTTCTGTTTTTTGACTGTAATAATGAGGTAATGAACATCTTCCTCTGCCCACATGGGCTTCAAGCTATAGATGGTCAGCTGTTAGAGAAAACAGAGATATTCTTCATTACAGTTTCTATTGACAACAGTATATACATAGTGAGTGAGTGAGTGAGTAAATTGAGTGGGCAGAACAGCACTGTCTTGCTAATAGAATATTGAGGGCTGTTGGTATTAGCAGCTTTGTGACCCTAAGACTTGCTTAATTTTCAATACAATAAATAGTTAAGTTGGCTGTTTTAATAGGCATTGGCATACACAGTAATGTCAAGTAATGAAGCTAAGTGCTGCTCAAGTGTGTACTACTTGGAACAGTGTGTTGTTTACTAGAAGATACAGGTCTGGAAGAGGGGAGAAGCCTACTATTTTAAAGAAATGTAGAAGAATTTATCTTCTAAGGGTAAAATTATTTGGAAAATAGCAAGAACACATTCTTCCCCCACCCCCAACACTTCTAATAGCATGCCCAGACATACCTTTGAATGAGTAAATAAATTTCTCAGAACCATTTAATTAAAAAGCCTGACTCTGTTTGACAGCACTGTACTATAAATTTCATTAAATTAATGCCAACAGTCTGAATCTGAAGTGTAGTGCCTTGAAGGAAGTTGGCTATTCTTAGGTTGAATTGTAAATGTGCCTCTGGTAAGGACTTGCCGCAGCCTCTGAGTTGTTTTAAAATGTAACTCTCTTCTCCCAACTCTTAAAAATATGTTTTCACTTATTCTTCAAAGTTAACTTTAAAATTTACCACAGCTTTATAACTAAGGAATGTTTATTCACGATTAACAAGAGATGCTTTATTCAAAATATGTTGACTCAAATATTTGGATATTTATGGAATTATTGTAAAGTAAGCTAAGATGGTACAAGGTTTGAGGAACGGAATTCATACCTAATGAGTTAATAATATGTCCGAGAGGAAGCCATACCCACACAGATCTTCTTTTTATTGCAGTTTGAAAAAAAAAAATACAGCAGGAAAAACTGAGTCATGAATGAATTCTTACTACGATCTGTACTTATTTAACCTAGTTTATATAAATTGAACCACATGTTTAAATTTAGAAAGATTTTGCATGTTGATTAATGAGTTAGACACATTGAGTTTAATGCAGATGGTTTTTTTCTGTTTTGTTTTGTCTCTTTACAGTATTTTGAGTTGTTTTTAACATAGCTCTTTACTTCTGTCTCTCTAGATCTGTATTGAACGGTGTCTTGAAAGGGGAAAAAGCAGCGGTAGGAGCGATGACAACAGAGACAGCTTGGAAAAGAGGTATTCTGCAGCTGGTACTTCAGCTACCTCAGTCCTGGGTAGAAACTGAGTGGCAGATTAAATTCTGCTCTCCTGTCCAGAAAAAGAGCATCATGCTTATGCAGGCACAGTGGCCTATGCAGAGAGAGAAAGCATTTGAGTCAGACTCTGTCGTCAGCTTTCTATAACATGGAAGAGGGAGGACAGATAACCTACAGTCTTGAAATACATGTTTTGTTTGCAGAATTCAGACTTATCTTCAGTCAACGAAACCAATTATTGACTTATATGAAGAAATGGGGAAAGTCAAGAAGATAGATGCTTCTAAGTCTGTTGATGAAGTAAGTGAACCTGGCTGGCCTTTGCAACAAACAAGTGTGACCATTGGAGTAGGTGGGAGACATTTGAGGCTAACTCTGAAATTAGTTGTTGTTTTTTTTCCTTTTCCTTTTTAAAAGTCTAAAATGGGTTTTACAACTTCAGATCTGTTTTTTACAAGAAGTGGGTGGTTTATTAATTCCAAACCTCTTTCCTCAAACAGTGGAATATTGGTATTTTCAGGACACTGATTTGGATCTTGTTTGTTGTAAAAACTATAGCACAACTGGCATGCTGTAGCCAAGGGCCCCAGCTGTTCTCTCTTCCAGAACACAGAACTTCTGAGGTGCAGGGTTCCCAGGACTCTGGTCTCTGTCTTGCTCATACTTCAGTCTGTAAATATCTGCCTGCAGGTATCCCTAGTGCTTCTGAGTTCATCTACTCTCCCTTTCCCTGATTCTCTCCATCTTCTTCCTCTTTTAATCATGGGACAAACAATTGAGGCCCTGCAGAGGAAGGCTCATTGAGTATTTTATCCATCAGCACTTCGGAGAGTGGTGAGGCAGTACATGAGAGAACTTGGCTTTTCAGAGTCAAACTGAGATTAGACACTTGAGTTGACATTTTACCAGACTACTAGCATCCCACCAAGAAGTGCATTTTGCCTAAAAAGCATTAATAAAATTGAAGACAACATGTTCACAATTTTATGCGCTTCATTTGTATTATTGATAAAGTGAAATAGATTAAGAAATTATAATGTTTAAAATTAGTACAAAATTGATATTTTTAATAGGAACTTAGTTGTGCAATCTTTTATGTATAGTTTGTTTTAATTTTAATTTCAGTGTTAGGAATTGAACCCAGGATCTCACATGAGCTACACAGTGTTTTTAACAGTAGATACTTTTAAAATTGTGTTTTTTTTCTTTACAGGTTTTTGGTGAAGTTGTGAAGATTTTTGACAAAGAAGGCTAACTAACCCTGAAAAAACATCTTTGAAATCATGCTTGAATATTGCTTTGATAGCTGCTATCACAGCCCCCTTTTAAGGCAATTTTAATCTTTCAAAATTACATCTCAATTAATGTCTAGAAATATATAGTAAGACAAATTATGTGTTATTTTTAATTTGTGGTCACAGTACACAGTGAATTCAGGTTTAATCATCTTAGGTATTATGGTGCTCACAAAATGAAGAAGGGTATCAACTAGTTCTTGTTTGTATTAAAAGACTACCCCTTTTATGTTTGTGCCTTCTGTGAGCAAAATTTTTTAGTATGCATGTATATCCATTTTGTAATTGTAATGTGTTAGGATTTGGAAATTCTACTTCCTTTTGCTGCACATTTAAGATTTCCAACCTGTTAAGTGAATCTGTGGACCAAATTTAAAGGAACTTTATGTATAGTCAGTTCTTGCACAAGGTGTTTAGTAAAACTCATAAAATGGATTCCTAGCAATGCTCTAGTATTTATCAAATGACTGACCATTTTCTGTGGAAAGTTAAAATTTAGGCATTGATTTATTACAGCTTGTGCAAAGTTGTGTGACAGGGCAGTCTTTGCTTTCAAGGTTTGGGTCAGGGACAGGGGCTTCAGAGGCTGATAGGATTGTCAGCCCTCTTCTGACATAAACTGTGGGGCAAGGGTCTACTGACTTGTGTTCCTATGCTCTGTGACATAGGACTAGCCATCATTAAACTGATGTTAACACAGTTCCTAGGCCCTCAACACACATGTGCTAGTTTATGTTAATGTGGTTCAGTTCTTGTTTTAGTAACACTTCAGGGTTTTTGTTTTGTTTCTTAGACTAAATGTGGAGTCAGAATAAATTAGAAAAAACAATCTAATGGTTAAAATTCCCATTTGTATTTTATTTTCTGGAATACATTTTTTCATGGTTACTTGTTTTAAAAAGATTTTAAAAATCATTGCACTTTGGTCAGAAAAATAATAAATATATCTTATAAATGTTTGATTCCCTTCCTGCCTGCTTTGTTCAATAAAGTCTGAGAGTCCAAATGATATTTTTTCTTTAAAAAATTAAAATTTTCTTTTTTTTTCTTTCTTCTATCTACTCCTAAAGCTGAGTGGTACCTAAGATGGTTCTTTTTTTTTTTTTAAATTATGTTTATGAATGTTTTGCTTGCATGTATGTTTGTGTATCATGTGCATTGTTAGAAGTTAGAAGAAGGCATTGGATTCCCTGCCACTAGAGTTACAATAAATTGTGAGCTGCCATGTGGGTGCTGGGAACAACCCAGGTCCTCTGCAAGAGGAGCCAGTGCTCTTCATTTGCTCTGAGCAAGCCATCTCTCCAGCCCTGTATCTAAGGTTTTTTATAGAGAGATTTCTTTGAATGTTCCTCCTTTTCAGCACTTACACTGCTATACAGGGTTCAATAGAACATAGACTTTGTATAAATAACTAGATTTTATGTTTAAATTTATTGAGAAGAGTAAGAACAAGTTAATAGATTTTTATAATACATTTTTATGTGTCTTACAAAATTCACTTACTAATGAGATGAATTTCAACATATTTGTTATTAGAAAACAAAGTATCCCTCTATACAGTAGTATACTATTCAATAGTGATTGCCACCTAAACTTACATTGAGTCTGCCTTGGCTCTTGGATGATTATAATATGATTAAAATAATGAGTTTTTGTCTAGTATTTTAACCCAGTGGAGGGGAGGCTTTGTTGGTGGTAAATGATAGAGCTATGAGATAAAGTGAGGGTACAGAATGTTGTGAGACTTCCTGTTCATGCTAGTGAAGAAATCTGTCAGCTGGCAATGTAAATATTCTTACTGATGACTCCAAGAACACCCTTCGGATTTTGAAGGGAGTAGGTGTTTTCTTTCATCAAATATCTCTCTGGCATTTGCAAACAAAGCAAAAAACACATTAATCTCTAAGTTACGAATATTTTTGCTTGCTTTTTAAGTAGAAAAATGTTTTGCCAATATTGAATTTTAGAGTTGGTTGAGATACATCTGACGTTGTTAGTTTAGTCATTCCATTTATTAAAGATTCAATACTAAGAAGCTTTTGCAATTCTTGAAGCACCTTACTTTGAGCCTCGCTGTATCTTAAAAGTTAATGTCATTTCCATGTATTGGTGTTGGGTGTATATGAATTACTTAGTAAATAATTCCAATAAATGTGCTGATGCCTTTGCTGTCTTTGCTGGTTCTGATTTCTGTTCTCTTAAGTGTATTGAAGATGAAACAGTATAACACGTGAGCCCTCACACAGCAAAAGCAGAGTTCAAGATAGGAGAATTTTCTTTTCTGCTTTGTGTTTGGGTGTCTGGACCTAAACAGAACATGTAATATTATCCTATTTCTTCAAGAGCTGATCTAGGCAGAGCACATGTAACTTGTTTTACCACCTGTGGGAAGCATTTCTTGCTTGTCTCTTGGAAGGGAACTTAACAGCAGGGATTGTCTCAAAATACAGGCTTTTTGTGGACTGGCCATGTTGTCATCATTTGAGTGTTTGCTGTCATTGAAGAGGTACCTGGCCATAGGAGGTTAGCATCCCTTCCTTGGAGATTTGGATCTTCATTTTCAAATGGGTACTACAGCCACTGTGCTACCTACCAGCACATTCTTTTCCTGCTGGTTTTCTGTCTAGAACACTGATGTAGTGTTCAGATATCTTCTGTTAATTAATTTCAACATTTTTTTTTTCTCCTTAGAGATAGGATCTCAACTGTATAGTCCAGGCTGATCTCAGACTCGCCCCCCTCCTGTTTTAGCCTCTTCTGTGCTGGGATCATAGGCCTGTACCACCACTCAGGTTCAGTTAGTGTTACTTAGTTCAGGCATCCTAATACCCCCTGTATCTTCAGCTAAATCAAACAGTCCTTAATTCTGATCATTTCTTTTTAATAAAAAGGAAACTATGTGCCAAAGAGAAAGGAATGATTCTAATCACTTGTCCCTTTATTTTCTCATCCTTGAAGCCAGTGTTAGATATGGGTGCCGTTGTTAGGATAACGATGCAATGATCTGGGTACTCTCCAAACCCTGTGGTTCACCATTTTTTTTTTCCTGTTGTGGGGAGATAGGAAAACTCAAGGTGAATTTGATGCTAGGGTTAATCATACTAACTCCAAGCTGCCAGGCTTAGGCTTTTACAGATCCTTGCCTGCCAGGCCCATCAGAGCAAAACTTATTTTTCTTGAGTCTGTCTTCAAAGAGGTCTTTTTTTATAGGTCACTAAATACAGTACCACATTCTAGCTTTAGCGTACTCATGAACAGCACCAATTAAGAGCACTTATTGAATAATGATGAGCATAAGTTTGGATCCCAGCATTCTGCAAATGACTAATTCCAGCTCTGAGGGATCTGGTATCCTCTTTGGGCCTCCAGTTGTGAATAGGACAGACACACACACACACACACACACACACACACACACACACACACACCACCCTGCAGGTGCACAGACACATAGATACATACACATGCATAAATAAAAATAATCTTTATTTTTTTAGTTGTTTGAGGCAGGGTTTCCTTATAGCCCTGGCTGTCCTGGAACTCACTCTGTAGACCAGGCTGGTCTTGAACTCAGATCTACCTGCTTCTGCCTCCTGAGTGCTGGGATTAAAGGCGTGTGCTATCACTTCCCAGCTAAGAATTATCTTTCTTAAAAGTGTTTGTGAGCTTTGGAAATACTCTTACAGTATCTTTTTCTTTTTTAGACAATGTCTCCTGTGTAGCCTTGGCTGGCCTCTATTTCACAGGACCTCCCTGCCTCTGCCTTCCCAGGTAAGTGCTGGGATTAAAGGGATGCACCATCACACCTGACTCCTGAATTTAAGATGAGTTTCCAAGAAAACTTCATTCAGTAAATTATGTTGGGAATTTTAAACTCTTGGATCCCAGTATGGATGCAGCTGAACTGGCCTCCTGCCAACTGCCTGACTCTAAGGACTTCCAGGGCCAGAGGGCAAAGCTATTGGCTAGGTTCAGCAATCAGTACTTAAAAGGCTCGAAGTTATGGGCTGAAGAGATGGCTAGGCCGTTAAAGGCTAGGCTCACAACCAAAAAGGCTCGAAGTTACATGCCCTGGCTCACCATGAGCTGTTTATGGGCTTTATAAAGAAGCATTTTTACAAGCTGACAGAACTTGGTAGTACTTGATGTTGGTAAGACAGTATCAAAGTGGCCCCATGATGTCCAGCTGCTGCTCTCTAGCAAGAGCACGTCAAATACTGTCATTGCCATGTCCTCATTTGGGATGTGGTCTAAGTGAACACATACTTTACATTATTTCGAAGGTAAAGATAACTAAAGTTTAGTTGGCTAGCTTGTAGATTGGGAAAGAGTACTTTCCCTTTAGAATGACCACGTTGCTGATCTTAGGGTGTAGCTCCGTGATAGAGCATTTATTTAGTGTGATCAAGGTCCTGGGTTCAATTGCCAGCACCACAAGAACTAAAATAATAAATTGACCAAGTTAAAACAGCAACCTCAGCTGGGTGCCTTGACAGGTGTCTATCATCCTGGCTACATAGGAGACTAAGGCAAGAGAAAAGGATCATATGAGCCTAGGAGGACAACCTGAGCAATACAGCAAGACTGAACAATAAAACCAGCTACCTCAAAATCCCTGTCTCAAATAGTGTCAGAATGTGTCATGCATGGTATGCAGCATGACCAAGCAGAATATATCCCTTTCTCTGCCTAAAGCTTTTAGGTTGGACAAGTACTGTTTCAGAAAGGAAGGTAAATACTTGAGGCTGCTGCTGCTTGCTAATGGAAAAATACAAAATCTGGGGGATGGAATGGCATGGGGCAAGGAGAATAAAATTTTATTCTGGGGGCTGGAGAGATGTCTCAGAGGTTAAGAGCACTGACTATTCTTCCAGAGGTCCTGAGTTCAATTCCCAGCAACCACATGGTGGCTCACAACCATCTGTAATGAGATCTGGTGCCCTCTTCTGGCTTGCAGGAATACATGCAGGCAGAATACTGTAAACTTAATAAATAAATAAATCTTAAAATAAAAATTTTTTTTATTCCACTATACTTACATTATGGTCCTTGCTGGGACTGGCTTGTTCTCTCAGTCATCACTCATCAAACATCACTTCTTGTTCTATCCCAAAATGTTCGTGATCATAGACCACATTCCCACTTCTCTCCTGAGTGTTAAATCATGTCTTATGTGATCACATGTGCATAAACTAATGGTAAAATAAAAGCAATATACACATAGGATTCATTATCTCAGTCTAATAACATTCATTCAAGGGTATGCCCTCTTAATTTTAGCTAGCTGGTCACTCACAAGCCAATTTTCAGGGGTTTGGATCCTGAGGCTTGGTTCCAAAACATGGTACTAGCACCAAAATCTTCATGTTACAAAAATTGGTCTGTTATTCATTCAAAAAAGGCTGTTGAGACAAAGATAACAACCATCAACTATACCCAGTCAAACTTACCAGACAAACTCAGGTCCAGTGGTTTCTTTCTTTTTTTCTTTCTTTTTTTTTTTAGTAATTTAATCTTATTTCATGTGCATTGGTGTGAAGGTGTCAGATCCCCTGGAACTGGAATTATAGACAGTTATGAGCTACCATGTGGGTGCTGGGAATTGAACTCAGGACCTCTGGGAGAGCAGCCAGTGCTCTTAACCACTGAGTCATCTCTCCAGCCCCTTCAGTGATTTCTTAACCACACTTTTGAAAATGCTTTTCCTCCATATATATGTATGTCTTAGACATCCATATGTGAGGGGTTCATATGCATGAGGATGCTTGTACATATGTATATGCACATGGATGTGAAAGTGGAAAGTTGATGGTGTATTTTTCTTAATCACCATTTACTAAGGTGGGGTCCCTTGCTGAATCTGGAGCTTGTCCCAGGAATCTCATTTCTGCCTCTTGAGTACTGAGATTATAGGCAGTCACCATGCCTGGCTTTTACGTAGGTCTGGGTCTCTGAACCCATCCTTATGTAAGCCCCTTCTCCATTGAGCCACTCTCTCTCACTCTGTAACCCGGACTAGCCTGGAACTAGGCTGATTCCAACCTACTGCAGTCCTTCCTGCTTCAACCTGAGTGCTGGCTTTGCAAGTGTGGGCCTCCACGCCCAGCCAGTCTGCTTTTAATGCTGGCTGCATTTTACTTCTGTGATCTTATTTTGTTTTCCTAGCAATTATGAGGCACTTTGGAATCTTTTGCAAGGATGATTAAATTGATACCCAAGAGTCCAAGTGAATTGCCTAATGAGATTTATAAGTGGGGGTTTGGAACTGAGTTACAACCTGATGCATTCACCTTGAGTCTCATCTTTCTACCTGCTACCTACCTACAACCAGGCAACGAGCCCTCTAATACCCCTACTATTCTTCTATCTTTTTCCTTTGGTTGATTGATTGATTGTCAGAGCCTTGTGTAGCCTAAGCCAGCCTCAAATTCCTACGTAGCATTGAGGATTGCCTTCAAATTCTGACCCTCCTGCCTCTACCTTCTGAATGCTGGGATTATAAACCTACACTACCATGCCTGGCTTTCTCTCTCTCTCTCTCTCTCTCTCTCTCTCTCTCTCTCTCTCTCTCTCTCTTTCTCTCTCTCTCCTCTTTCTGTCCCTCCTTTCCTCCTTCCCTCCCTTCTTTCTTTCTTTTCTTTCATATTATGCTGGGCTTGGTAGTACATGACTTTAATACCAGCACTCCAGGAAGGGGACAGAGGTAGGCGGATCTGAGTTTGAGGCTAGCAAAGGCTACATAGTGAAACTGTTCCCCCCAAAAAATAACAGTTTTACTTAGTTGTGCCATACACACACACACACACACACACACATCACAGCATATATAGAGGTCAGATGACAACTTCTGGAAGTCAAATGTGTCCTGTCGTGTGGGTTCCGGGATTAAACTCAAGTCACCATTCTTGGAAGCAGTTGCCATTGCCTGCTGAGCTATGTTGTTGGCCCAAGAAAGATCTCACTTTCTTGTGTTGCTGTGAGATGGGATCTAGTATATTATTTTCTTTATTGTATGTTTCACCATAAGATGTTACTTTTTTTTCTTTTTTTCTTTTTTGGGATTTCAAGACAGGGTTTCTCCATGTAGCTTTGCGCCTTTCCTGGATCTCGCTCTGTAGCCCAGGCTGGCCTCAAACTCACAGAGATCCGCCTGGCTCTGCCTCCCAAGTGCTGGGATTAAAGGTGTGCGCCTCCACCGCCCAGCAACTTTTTTTTCTTCTTATTGTTAACTTCATTCTAGATTTAAGAGCCAGGAGAATAAAAGCACCAGTCTTTTATTTTTTTAACTTGGTATTTTTTATTCTTTGAAAGTTCCATGTTTATACAACAATCAAAAACAGTTTTATGGCCAGTCATGGTGGTGCATGCCTTCTGGTTCCAGCATCAGGGAGGCAGAAGCAGGTTTATTTCTATGAGTTCTAGGCCAGTCTAGTCTACATAGTGAGTTCCTTGCCAGTCAAGGCTATATAGTGAGACCTTGTCTCAAAAAACAAAAACAACACCCCAAACCAACATCAGTTTTTAAGTCCCTGTTTCCCAGGACCCAAAGCAGTACATAGTGGGCACTCAGTTAATACTTGTTGGAAAGAAGACACAGAAAAGAAAACAGATTGGCAATGGCTGTGGCTCTAAGGTTCCCCTCTGAACTTTGGATCCCTGAAGGGTCTGCTTGTGACCCCCTTGGGGTTTTATTGTCGTTGCCCCTGAAGTTTGGGAGTGGTTGAACATAAAGTAGGAGTAGAAAGGGAGGTGGACTTTGGACATCATCAACTCCGCTCTGCTTTTAGTATACAATCCAGAAGGGTTTAAAATGTGACTCTCAGAGGTGGGAAAAGAAAAGAAAAGGGACTGTGGCCAGAAAACTCCATTCTGGCAGACCTCTCATCCATGCTAGTTTGTTTAAGCTGTATTATTGTGTGTCTGTGTCTGTGAACGTGAGCTTGTCGTGATGTGCACATGGAGGTCAGTGGAGTTAGTTCTCCCCTTCTACCTTTATTTGAGTTCTGGTGATTGAACCCTGGTCAGCAGGCTTTTGTGGCAAGTGCATGACTCACTATCTCACTGGCCAGGTTTGTTTTGATCCATCACACCTCTATTTCACTATGACTGTGTTAGGGCATGGAAAATCTCTGCTGTACAAAGGCAAATGTTTGTTTTATGTTGTAGATTTGAATCCATTTAGTATAAATGTCTGCTTGAAACCTTAATAAAATTATAGCATATCCTCAGGGCTTTAACAATGACTATAGTTATTGAAACTAGGTGAGAATCCGCTGGCATACTTGCAGCCCGCTCTCTTTAGTCGGGCATTGTGGTGTTTCTGTTGTTTTTATTACACTAAATTTATTGGGGGGGGGGCATGCTCATGCCATGGTACATATGTGGAGGTCAGAGGACAACTTGTAGGGTCAGTTCACCTGTAGGAGCAGTGGGTCCTGCTGAACAAACTCAGGTCATCAGACGTGGTGGCAAGTACCTTCACCTGTTGAATTCTCTCTCTAGTCCTTTGTTTTTCTTGTATTGCTCTAAAAACATTATTTATTGTATATACAGTGCTTTGCCTGCATGTATGCCCGCAGGCCAGCAGAGGGCACCAGATCTCTTTTCAGATGGTTGTGAGCCACCATTTGGTTCTGGGAATTGAACTCAGGACCTCTAGAAGAGCAGCCAGTGTAGCTAGAGTTTTTTCTCCAGGTCCTGCCAAGCCCTAGCAGTCCGACAGCCCACTTATAAAATAATCATTCAGATGTTTATATATTTAAACTGTTTGGCCTAATGGCTCAGGCGTCTTGCTAGCTGTTCTTCTATCTTAAATTAACCTATTTCTATTAGTCTATAAGTTGCCACATGGCTCGTGGCTTACCAGTACCTTACATCTCGCTTGTATCTCTCTGCCTCAGCCTTTCACTTCCCAGAATTCTCTTTTTTGCTTGTCCCGCCTATACTTCCTGGCTGGCTACTGGCCAATCAGTGTTTTATTTATTAACCAATCTGAACAACACATTTGACATACAGAACATCCCACAGCACGCCAGTGCTCTTAACCTCTGAGCCATCTCTCCAATCCCTTGTATTGCTTTTTGTTGTTTTGTTTTGAGACAGTATGTTAACATGGAATCCTGGCTGGTCTGGAGCTCATATGTAGACCAGGGTACCCTCAAACTTACAATGATCCTCTTGCCTCTGTCTCCTTAGTATTAGGATTAAAGGCACAATGCCACCACTGCCTGGCTTAATTTTTTAAAAATTAATGTGTATGTGTGTGTTTGCATATATGCTACATGTGTGCAGGTGCCCAAGGCAGCCAGAGAGAGTGGAGTTAGCGCTCCTGGAGCTGGAGTTGCAGGGTTGTGAGCCACCCAAAGTGGGTGCTGGGAACTGAACCCAGGTCCACTGGAAGAGCAGGAAGTTCTCTTAACCAGTGAGCCATCTCTCCAACACCCAGCATTGTGATTCTTTTCTTTATTTAAAATTTTTATTAAATTTATTTATTTATTGAGTTGGGGTGAGCACTACTATACAGTAGTGGTCAGAGAACTTGTGGGAGTTGTTGCTCTCCCATTGTGTGGGTCCTAGGAATTGATTTCAGGTTGTTAGGTTGGCAGCAAGTTCCTTTAGCAGCTGAGCCATTTAGCCAGCCCCAAAACACTGATTCTTGATCTGTTTGTCAAGTGTAGAAAGCTGCTTTAAAAGAATGAGTCGTATTTCTTCCATATTCTCTTCCTATCAGGGTGGAGGTCAGTGCAGATTCTTAATAAGCTTTTGTGTAGTGGAAGAGGAAAATGTCCTCGAGGCTCTCCAGACAGTTGGAACCAGAGCTAGGATGAGAACCCTGCTCTCCTGTCTTCTGGTTCTTCCTCCAGGACCAGCATGTCTTTCCCACCATCTTCCAGTGAAGGACTTGGAAAGGTGAAGCAGTCATCCCATGATGCTCCAGAACTGCCGTTACTGTGTAACAGGACTTCATGAGCATTTATTGAATTTATGTATTTTAAATCATGTTTAAAACAAAAGCCAATGCCTCAGGCTCCACCTCTAGGAAATCTAATTTAATTTTAAACCCTCCGTGGATGAATCCAGCCAGTGGTTCTCAAACAGGATCTTTGTGAAGGCTGGTTAAACTCAGAATTCGTCCCACAATGTGGGTTTCTGAGTCAATCTAGTTAGTGTATGGTCAAGAATTCTCTCTCTCTCTCTCTCTCTCTCACTCTCTCTCTGTCTGTGTGTGTGTGTGTGTATTTGTGTGTGTATGTTAATGTGTACATGAGTGTGTATGCGGGTGCATATGTGTGAAGGACAAAGGACAGGCATCATTCCTCAGGTGCTGTCTAACTTGCTTTTTGAGAAAGGCCTCTCATTGGTCGGGAACTCACCAAGTAGGCTAGACTGGCTGCCAGTGAGCCCAGGGATCCACTAGTCCCCACCTCCCCGGTACTGGGATTACTAGCACATTAGAATTGGTATTCCTTACAAACTTTTAGATGATGCTAGTACACCGAGAACCTCTATACTAAAAGTAACCAGGATAGATGCAGCTTTGTGGGCAAGGGGCCACATCTATCCACAACACCCACTTCAGAGTAGGTTCTCAGTTTGAGTGGACTGACAGCTTAATGAAAGCTCACAAATGAAACAGTTGCCTAGTCTGCCGTTCCAGAAGCTCCAGGACTGAGGGAAAGGTACTGCGAGAGGGTCCCTGATGTTCTCCCACTAGGGGAGTTGCCATAGGGATGTCAGATTGCTCCTTTTATCTTACTTGGCAGTTGCCATGGCCCCAAAAGGGGGAAAGAGCACAAGAGGCCTCCAAACTCCCAGGGGATGTGGAGTAGATGTATTGAGCATGGCTTGAGGACAGAGTGATGGTGTGGAAGCAGTGTAAGGAAGACCTAAGATAAGAGTTCCCAACAGTGAGTAGGGCTTCTTGAGGATATGGCTCCCCCACCCTAAACACATGCAAATAGTCTTCCATTCCTGAGGTTTCCTGCTTCAGTGGCCATTATGGTTGAGTTGTAGCTGAGTCTGAAGTCCGCCAGGAACCCAGATATATTCTCAGGCCTTCTTGAGACCCAGGGCACAGGAGTTCCCTAGCCATACAGGGTCAGGGCAGCATGAGGATTTGTGCCTTCTCACAGGAACCTAAGTGCTGAGATGTTCTCTTGGCTTCGTCTTCTGCCTCCCAGGGGCACCTGCTCAGTAAAGGTTGCTGGGAGGGCCGCTGCTAGTGGTCAGGAGGTAACTTTGTAATGGAGAAGAGGAACTGTGTGCTTCCCTAGCACTAGAAAAAGGCAGCATGGAAGGATATGGGAGAGCCTCCTGACAGCAAGAGTGAAAAGTCCCTGTGTGAAAAAGGAGCATGTGAAGATAAGTGGAAGTGTGCTGGAAAGTCTTTACTGAAAGATTAAGGTGTGCACATGGTGTCCTGTGATGATGTGACTGAGCCCAGACTAGGAAGCCAGGGAGCTGGTAGGCTCTTCGAGTCAGTTCCACAAAGCACTTTGGATTTTGGAGGCTGCCCTCCTGTTTATCTTCTCCCTGCTTCTCCCCTACCCCCTTCCACCTCCTCCTCTCTCTTCTTCTCCCCGTAAACTCCCTTGAATTCTATTCTGAAGCCCTTAATGGGTTTTTCCATCTCACTTGGGACATTTTGAAAACCCTTTCTGGCTTGGCCTACGTTGGGGCTGGGCCCAAGGCAAGCTGGCTAGGAGGTGGGTCCCAGCAATAAGCAACCCACAGAATTGTGTCTGTTATTTAAGAAAAGTTTCTGGGTTTTTGGCTAATTGCAAAAATACATAATGGATGCTTTTTGCATCTGCTAGTTATTCTAGAACAGGCCTGCATCCAAGAGCAAACTTTAAACAAACAATAAGATTATGGAGCTTAACTATTTCAATGTGTAACAGAAAAGAAAGCCAAGCCCCAAGAAGTTACATTAACACATGCATTCAGACATAAGCACATGAGTGATCATACCAACAGATACAACATACACACACACAGGGTTTGGCACTAGTGCACACAAATCCATGCTTGCACTAGCACCTAGGGTATATTTGCACACCCAACTCACACACAAGCCCAATTAAACACCTATACACAGGCTCTCAAGGTACATACATAAATGGAACATGAATACATGTATTTGAAAACACCCACATATCTGGCCAACAAAAGCACACAGACACACAACACCAAACACATAGGCACTTACAAAAATATTTTTTTTTCTAGTCATGTGAGTGATCTTCCCGGATAAGTGAATGGTCCTCACAATTGGAAATAAGTGAAGCACTTTGTCACAGGCACAAGCTGGGCTAAGCTGGGTTAGTGTAGTTATCAATGTAGCCACCAAGGGGCGCCCAGGGTCCATTCTGCATCTACCTTGTACTTTCCAGAGCTGGTCGGTTTCTGTACGTATACAAGCATGCACCTTCCTGTTCCAAGTCTGTGTACAGAGCTTTGGGGGCCCAGCCCTGACTTTTTCCCAGTGTCCCCTGCACTAATTTTCATTTTCTTCCCGTAACATACCACTGAATCAAAGTCCCCTCCAGCAGAACAACGCATCTTACACAAGTGGGTTCCCTAGGGCTTGAGAGATGTGTGACTGCCACCTTACCCTTCTCTGGGAGTGCTGTCAAACTCACTGGCTTTCCGGTCTACAGACTCTTCCAGTGCAGAGCTGCCGGAGTCACTAATACACATTCAAGTGATGGAGTAAATGAGCTCGTGCCCAGCCAAAATACAGCCTGCACTGTACACACACACACACACACACACACACACACACACATACACACACACACACACACACACCAGGCTGAGGGGATGGCTTGGTGGTTGAAACGCTCACTGTGCAAGGCTGAGGACCTGAGTCCCCTGAGGACCTAAACAGAAGCATGGTGAGATATCATACACACCTCTAATACCAGCTCTCCTATGGAAAGGGGACCAGAACAGAAGACTCCCTGGAAGCTCAAGGACCATGGCGTGTGCAGCTGTGAACAAAGAGACCCTGTCTCAGAAGAGAGAAAAGCTAAGGACATGTGAGGCAGCTTGACGTGCATGCATGCACCGTGGCACACGCACCAGACTCGCATGCATCATATATACATATAAGCCCCCACCTAAGGTAGGGCTAGGAAGACAAGAAGTCATGAAACCCATGCTTTTCAGATTCTCAAGCGGGAGCGCTCCAGACTTCTCCAACAGACCTTCCCATAGTTCACTCTGACAGGGGCCTGCACAACTCTGGTTGTCCTTCCAATGCTGTAAGGATCTGCTGTGCGCACATGAGCAGTACTGCACAGGACACTCAGCAGGAGACCAAGCGAAGAGGCAGCTGCAAAGAACTTTCTAGAGAAGTGGGGCAAGAGGGAGCGCTGAGGAATGGGCATTGCATCCCTGTTTGGTTGATCTTCACAGAGGAAGCCCAGGTCTGCCTGTCTGTGGTCTGAAAGCTTAACTGCCATAATGACTCTTATGACATAAACAAGAGATGAGCTTGAGACTAACAGGCCAAAGGCACACTGGGGTATTTGGTTTCTATGGCTTCACAACCAGTCACCATAACTAGGTGACTTAAAACACCTTATGACCTCAAGTTCTACAGGTCAGAAGTCCGGGTAGAGCCAGCTGGCTTCCCATCCCACAGTGTGATAAGCCTGAAATCAAGATGTCAGCTGGTTCAGGCTCTTCCTGGAGGCTTGGGAAGCTCACCTCCAAGCTTCTTCCTTATGATTGAAGGGCAGAGGCCCTGGTTCCCTTGATGACTGCTGATCATCAGGTGTTCCTGGCTCCAGTGGCTGTTCTCCGGACTTTTCCATGGCCCTTCCATCTTAAGCACAGCGAAGGAGGCAGAAACCTTCTTCATGGTTTGTATCTGTTACCTCTATTGTCAACAGGACAAAATTCTCAGCTTTAACTGAAATGGCTCAGGTGACATGATTGGGTTTGACGCAGTATCTCCACATCTTGAGTTGTCTGGCCAGTTCCTCAGCTGCAAACTGTTAGGTCCAATTTATCCTGTTATTCAAGGGTGGAGGTCTATCCAGGACAGAACTCTGCCTAGCCTTACCCTCGTGCGTCCTTTCCCTCTGAGTGTGAGTTGAACATGTGATTCTGCATTATGGCAAAGGGTAGACTATCAGACTGTGCCCACTCAAGTCATAAGAGCCCATTTAAAACCCAAAAGTTTCGCCGGGCAGTGGTGGCACACGCCTTTAATCCCAGCACTTGGGAGGCAAAGGCAGTTGGATCTTTGTGAATCTGACACCAGCCTGGTCTACAGAGCGAGATCCAGGAAAGGCGCAAAGCTACAGAGAGAAACCCCGTCTGGAAAAACAAAAACAAAAACAAACAAACAAACAAACCAAAAACCAAAAACCCCAAAGTTTCTCTGGCTGGCGGGAGAGAAGACAGTCAAAGGTCCAGGCACAAGAAGCACTCGCTTGTTGCTTGCTTTGAAGATGGAGAGGGCCTTGTGCCAGGAAGGGAGAAATTCCGGAGCTGAGGGCAGCCTGCAGTTGACAACAAAGCCTCGGGCAGCCCAGCCATATCTCCAAGGAACTGAATCCTGCTAGTTTGGGTGAGCCTGCTGGTGGGCTCTTCTCCAGGGCTTCCAGATAAAAGGCTGCCTTTGGGTTGTAGGGAGTGCAATCCAGCTGAACTTGCCCAAACTCGGACAGGCAGAAGTGTGAGAAACAGACGAGACGCTGTAGGGAGCAGCTGGTGGTCAGTTGTGATGCAAAGGTAGAAAACTGCTACACCAGGCAGGTACAGCGACCTCTGGTGACCCGCATACAGCTCCTTTCCTCCTTTGCTTTGGTCTGTTTAAAAATAACTTTCATGCGAAGGCTATTTGGCTTTTAAAACATTGTGTTACATTTTAAAATGTGTGTATTTTTAAGTATTCTTGGCGATTTCTCCTTTCTTTCATGCAATATAGTTTTTATTTGATGGATCCAGTTTCTTACTAAGCCTCTGTGAGGGTATTAATAGAATTTTTTAAAAAATCTGCTTTTAGCTCTTCTCTGCTTCTTGCATTGTTTCCTGGGGTCATTTTATGTGTTTGTCTTCCTCTGGGTTTGGAGGCATTCCTCTAGTGTGCAGTCACCTTTGTTAGCTCATACTCAAGTGTAAAGAGCCCAAAGGCTCCACGAGCTGGGGACTGCACCTCCTGTCTGCCACCACCAGATAAGTTCCTTCTCCTCTCCCCACCCAGAGAAGGTCTTCTGTGGGCATTCGAGTTTTCAGAAGCCCGTAACTTCCCCTGGAGAGCCAATACAGATCCTTTGGTGTTCTGTGCAGAGAGGGAAACCAGACTGCCTGGGCAGACTGTTAATTCAGGATACATTCTGGGGCTTTCTGGTTCTTCTGAGGGAGGTCAATTACCCTTTCTTAGCTACATCTTTCTCTGCACCCTCAGCAGACACAGACACCTCAGAAGACACAGACAGCAGACAGAGACACCCCCAGCAGACAGAGACACCCCAGCAGACACAGACACCCCAACAGACACAGACACCCCAGCAGACACAGATACTCCAGCAGACACAGACACCCCCAGCAGAAACAGACACCCCAGCAGACAGAGACACCCCAGCAGACACAGACAGCAGACACAGACACCCCTGCAGACACAGACAGCAGACACAGATACCCCAGCAGACACAGACACCCCAGCAGACACAGACACCCCAGCAGACACAGACAGCAGACACAGACACCCCAGCAGACAGAGATACCCCAGCAGACAGAGACACCCCAGCAGAAACAGACACCCCAGCAGACACAGACAGCAGACACAGACACCCCAGCAGACACAGATACCCCCAGCCTTCTTGTGGAAGCCTAGTCTTCCATCTGAAGTCCTGAAGTCTTTTACAATGACTTATTAACTAAGGCTCCCTCACCCACTGTCTGTATCGTTGTGAGTTCGTAGCCTTCTGTTTTAGCTTCCTTTCTGTAGCTGTCATAAAATATTCTGACCAAGAGCAACTTGGAGAGGGAAATGGTTTCTTTGGCCTGTACTTCTAGGTCACAGTCCATTGAGGGAAGTTGGGGCAGGCACTCAAGCAGGAGTAACCATGAGGAACACTGCTGGTTAGCGCTCTAGCTTGTTCATAGGCTCTTCCTTAGCTTCCTTCCTTCCTCCCTTTCTCCCTCCCTCCCTCCCTCTCTCCCTCCCTCCCTTCTTTCTTTCTTTCTTCAATATATTTTGATTATGTTTCCTCTCCCTCCAACTCCTCCCAGATCCTCCCCACATCTCTACCCACCCATCTTCATATTTTTCCCTCTTTCTTTTTTCAAAAACCCCCAACAATCAAACAAAAACCCCACAAAAACACAAAAATGAAAATCAAAACAGGCAAAAGACCAATAAGACCCCCAAAAAATCAAAACAAAGCAAAATGAGAGAGAGGGAGAGAGAGAGAGAGAGAGAGAGAGAGAGAGAGAGAGAGAGAGAACATCTACAAAGTACCATTGAGTTCGTTCGTTTTGTGTTGGCTACTTCTGGGCATAGGGCTGCCCTGGAGTGTGGTTGATATATCCAGTGACATCACATTGGAGAAAACCAGTTTCCCCAGTGAGCACCTACTGCAGATAGCTCCTGGGTTAGGGGCGGGACTCTGTATACACTTTCCCCCCTCAATGCTGGGACCTTATGTGGCTTGCACCTGTGCAGGTCTTGTGCAGACTGCCACAGTCTCTGTGAGTTCATATGTGTATCAGTCTTGTGTCTGAAAGACACTGTTTCCTTGGGGTCATCCATCACCTAGCTTTCATATATAGCCCAGGACCCTCTGGGGATGGTACTGCCCACAGTATGGTCCTCCTACAACAACTGATAATCAAGACATCCCCCACTGACATGCCCACAGGCCAATCTGATCCAGGTAATTCCTCAATCAAAGGTTTCCTCTCAGGTGACACTAGATTATGTCAAGTTGGAAGTTAAAGCCAACCAGGACACCCCCTTGTTCCTCAGCTCTTTTTGGAGGCTCTCAAGAGGAAGGGTGATAAAGCGAGCAGTCGGTTTAGCATAGCCAGTGCTGGACCTAAGATCTTTCTTCTCTCTATCACCACACTGGTGGTTCTCTAGGTATGCCTCCAGGATCCCAGGCTTGTTTCCTCCCTACAACCCCAAGCACCACTCCCCCACTTTTAAAAACTCTCCTCCAGAAAGAACTGTACCCCAAGACTGCTGTCGGCTGGATGCATCCAGAACACAATCCCAACATGGTCAACCTCATAAAAGGATGGTGGGACTTGAGAATAGAGCTTGGCTTGGGGAAGACGGGTCTCAGGCACCAGAATACTTTGTTGTAAAGTAACACTTCATTACTCACTGGCAATGATACCCCAAAGCTGGCTCTGTCAAAAAACTGAGACCTGTGGCTGGAAAGGACCGGTGCTCAGCAATTCATCTTCTGTCCTCAGTCTTGGCCGCATAGCCTGCTGTCCCCTACCCATGGGATCATAAAGCCTGGTCACCCCAGAGGTAGCTCTGTATCCCAGAGCTTCATGGACAGATCTGCTGGGTGGTACTCCAAAGATGTGACAGCAGGCTTCCATGTATCCTAGATGGCTGTGCCTAAAGTTTCCTCTGCAGACAGGATATGACCCATCAGCCCCATTTGCCCAAGTCTGAAGGTTTCAGTGCTAAACCCAGAAAGATCTAGGCACGTAAGTTTGTTACCGTACTTGCAGAGGACATGTCCCTTGTCTGTCTAACCCTAAGCTAGTTTCCACAGAGGAAGTTTTGGTACCAGCTGCTGGTGTTAGCTACTCTAAAGCTATTTTTTTAGGGTCCTAATTAGCCTCAGACACCAGTGCACTCCTAGCCCTTCCTCATCTCTCAGCTGTGATGGACAGCCCAGCTACTCCTGCCTTCCGCAACCTTCCTCACTGCTGCCCCCCCCTCCAGCTGTGCTTGAACCCCCAAGGGATGGGCACGAGGCATATAGATGCAGCTGGGTCGCTCCGAAAGTGTTTTCTTGCCATTTTCCCTCAGGGAATCCTAGCATGACCCCAGGAACCACACAGAGTAGGTTGGATTCCTTCCCCTCATCTCAATTGACAGCAGGGTTAAAAAAGGACAAGAGGTCACTTCTCATTCCCTCCTCATGGTAAACTGACTGTGGGTTGTCATCTCATCTCAACCTCAGCATGAAGCTACTGGCGGCCGCCACCATTTTACCTCACGCTGAGGAAAGGGGGGTTGGCGGGGGCTAACTTGCTTAGAGTCTTATCAGTGACTGTAGCGGCAGAAATGGGGCTTGCAGCAGAGTACCTGAAGTGAAAAGTCTGAGAATCTGAACTGGTCATGCAAGGTTTGCTTCAAGTCCATCTCCTCCAGGAAACCTCTTCTAATCCTGTTCACTTCCTGTTCCAGACTGTCACAGAAAACCGAATTCACTTTGGCCTTGATCTTCCAGGATACTATCGTTTACTTACCACCAAGTCCAGAGAGCATGTCCAGGCCAGGTGTAGTAGCCGGTGGTCAAGGGCTGTGGCCCTTTCATCCTACCTCACTGCGTCAGTCTGACTTTCTATTGAGGGTCGAATATGTACGAGGAACAATTTACAAGGAGGCCAGGTTTGCTTTGGCTCAGAAGTGCTCTGAGGCAGAACCTGGCTCTACTTGGGTGTAATATGGGCAGTCAGTTTCTTCCTCCTTTGCCTAATGAAAGGACTTCTTCCAGCTCCTTGGGGCTGAGAGGCAAGGGCAGTGGGGAAGTGCTGGACGCGCAGCTGTGAGCAGGCTCTCAAGTGCCCCAGCCAAGTCCAGCAGATTTTGCCTCCAGCCATTGGTGTTGGGATTTGCCAAACAAACCTAATCACTTAATGAGAAACGAAAATGGTGCCTGGTTCCTCCACTAAATTGCCCCTTTGAAAACAACACACAGGAGATTTATAGTAATCGCTATAATTACCTCATAAAACCCAGAGTTTGAAGACTGACACGCCTCATTTCTGGGAGGAATTTAGAGGCAACAAATTAAGGCAAAGAGTTCTTGGCCTGCTTTGTCCTTGGCTCCCTGGAACCCAGGACTCTTCCCACAGAGTGCCTGACCCTAGCCAAATATTGTTCCAAACATTCTACAGGCAGTGGTGGTTTTTTTTTTTTTCCCCCTTTTGCAGGCTTGCTCCTCCTCTCTCTGAGTGGTGTGCCTGAAGGAAGGTGAACCAAAAGCCCCAAGAAAACTTGGCATTAGGGCAGACTCCAACCTCTGAGGCTTCTTGCAACATCTGAGCTAAAAGGCAAATGGGGTCGTCCACAATGTGGTCCCTAGTTGGATATGACAAATGTTACCACTGGGCACTCGCTATGCTACAGGCACTGGACTAAATGTTTGGAATACAACAGGGGTGGGGTGGGGCTCACAAAAGTTTCTGTCCCCTAGAGCTCATCTCCTAGAGGAGGCAGACAGACAGGAGGCAGGAATAAACAAAGGGGCTCTTGCAATATGGTGTTCATATTACTGACGTTTCTTGTTCTGTGCTTAAATACCTGACAAGAAGCCACTTAAAGAGGAGAGGCTTATCTTGGCTCCTGGTCCAGGGGATCCAGTCTGTCTGGGAAGGCATGGTGGGGGTCTGTGGAATGAGGAGCATACAGTAGTACAGTTACCTTGCATCTCAGTGGGCTGGGAAGCAGAGAAGAAAGAAATCCAGGCAGGCCATACAGACAGACAGCTTTCACCCAGTGGGCCACTTCATCCAGAGAGGCCCCACAACCTTCCTACACTTAGTCACTAGCTGGGGACCAAGTGTTCAAAGTCAAGAGCTTGGAGGAGACATTTTAAATTCTGGCCAGAGCAGACATGTCTCAGAAAGGCATAAGTGCACAGAAGTAAAGTAGGGAAGGGTCACAAAAAGAGAGTCCAAATTTTGTTTTGGGAGGTCACTAAGGGTACTAAAGCAGGTCAAGAAGGGCCCATGTAGGGGCTGGAGAAATGCCTCAGCAGTTAAGAGCACTGACTGCTCTTCCAGAGGACCTGGGTTCAATTCCCAGCATCCACATGGCAGCTCACAACTCTCTACACCTCCACTTCAAAGCGACCCAGCACCCTCACACAGACATACATGCAGGACAAACACCCAATGCACTTTTTTTTTTTTTTTTTTTTTTTTTTGGTTTTTCGAGACAGGGTTTCCTTGTATAGCTTTGTGCCTTTCCTGGAACTCACTTGGTAGCCCAGGCTGGCCTCGAACTCACAGAGATCCGCCTGGCTCTGCCTCCTGAGTGCTGGGATTAAAGGCATGCACCACCACTGCCCGGCCCCCTAATGCACATTTAAAAAATATAAAAATAAAATTAAGAAGGGCCCATGTGGATAAAAGAGGAAAAAGTATTCTAATTGATGGGAGGAGCTACTTCAGAGGTATGGAAGTAGAAAGGGGTATGATCTTTACTGTCTTCCAGGAATAGCCCAGAGGCCAGTGCAGCTGGGGCAGGAAGAGCTGAGCAGGGCACTGGAAGGTTTGCCTTGTTCTGATCTGAGAAGTAACTGGAGAAGTGACACACACTGACAGCACGTGGTTTCAGTCCAAAAGAACGTAGGTTCTTGTTGTCATTGTATCTGACCACTACGCTGATAGTTGGGAGGCTAGAGAGATGGCCCAGTGCTTAAGAGTGTATCTTGCTCCTGCAGGGGACCTGAGTTCGGTTCCCAGCACCCAGGTCGAGTGGCCTACAATCACCTGTAACTATGTAACTACAGCTCTAGAGGATCCCATGCCCTCTCTTAGCCTCTATGGGCACTGCACCAATATGCACAGAACCACACACACACACATTCACATAATTAAAAATAAAAATATTAAACGAAAGAATTGATAGTTGGGCTGGGGATGTAATTCAGTGATGGAGCATTTCCCTAGTGTACACAACCTCCTGGGTTTAATCCCCAGCATCACAGGGGTTGGGGGGAGGAGAAGGGGGGAGAGAAAGAGAGAGAGAGAGAGAGAGAGAGAGAGAGAGAGAGAGAGATGCATGTACTTGATGAATAGTTTATATATCAGGGATTTAAAAGGTAGATTTGTTTATTTTGTATTTTGTTTTTTGTCACAGAGTCTCATGCAGTCCAATCTTGGACTAGGTATGTGTTTGTCATGAGGTGTGTGTGTGTGTGTGTGTGTGTGTGTGTGTGTGTGTGTGTGTAAGCCAGAACCCACAGGCCTCAGGAATAGACACAGATAGGGTTGATCTTTATGTCCCTAACCATTTTTCCATCCTTTAGCTCAGAATTTGCAGCTTGTCTCAGAAGTTGGTGTCTCCTCTGAACTTTAGGATGCCAGGACTTTAGGGTGATTTTGGTGGGCTTCCTTAGGGGACACCCATGACAGAGAGGTTCCTGGGAGCGGGCTACAAGGAAATTGGCTGTAGAACAATGGGGGTCCCCATGGGGGTGGAACAGAGTCCCGCAGGCAGGGCAGATACTGGACATCTGCCCACGAGTCTAGGTAACTGCCCCTGTGACAAACACTGAGCGGAGGCAGCAGAGGCACCAAGAGTAGTCTGACTGTGTGTGGTCAGGCACACTGTGTGCAAGCTTCCCCGAGAGCTGTGTGTGAGAGGCCTGGAGATGGTCAGGGCTTAGGACCATGAGGCTTTGAGAGGAAGTGTGTTGGAGAAGCCCAGGTTGCCCCTGCAGCCTCTCAAGGAGCAGCAGGACTTGGTGCCAAGGGTGCATCTTCAAAATGGGGTATGCTGCCCACTCTGCCACCTCCAGGACAGGCACCCTGGAGCAAGCTACAGTGGGGCCAGAGAACCGCTTTCTTTTTCTGGAAAAGGAAGCCAGGCAAGCTAGCGCCTCTGATTGTTGGGAGGAGCAAACGGTATAGTTGTCGTTGGAGCTGGCAACTGTTGGTACTCAGTAAACTAGCTTGTAGTGAAACCTGTTAACATCCTGTCTCCCTTCACCTGGAGTGTGGGAACCGTAGGAGGTGGGGCATTTAACCACCCTTAGTGTAAATGCAAGTTTGCAGAGATTATCAGGGTCATCTGGGGACGCCGGTTTACAGAAAACTAGACTGATTCTTGTTGTGGCCCAGCACTGTTGGTTTCGCAGGCTCCAGACTTCTGATGGTCCAGAGGACCAAGGGACTAGAACGACAGAGTAGGTGTAGGAAGTGGCCAACACAGCAAGACTCTATGGTCCCCTGTGGTTTGGCTCTGGGAGGGTCTTTCTTGACTTACAGCCTGGACACTTATCTATTCTCTCTCTCTCTCTCTCTCTCTCTCTCTCTCTCTCTCTCTCTCTCACACACACACACACACACACACACACACACACACACACACACACACTCACAGAGTTTGTAGCAGCTATGAGCAGGGAAGAAGCTCCTGAGATGCCTATGACACCCCTGTCGTCAGATGCCCCTAAATTTTCTTTCCAATCCTGGACCAGCCTACTAGGCTACTCTGTGACTCCATGCATGTCCCCACCCTCTTGAAGCTGTAATTTCTTCACTTATATACAAAGGAGAGGGACTAAGTGTTCTGTTAGAGCCCACAATTCTCTGAAACTTTTGTTTATCCTCTAATCTTCAGGTTTTCCTGTCTGTAAAACGGTAGAAACAACACCCACATCACAGAGTTGTGAGAGACACTGTAGATGGAAGTAGTTCAGGAGTGCAGAATGCACCAAGAATGTTAGGGACCTCAGTGGGTTTCAATTACAGTGGCTGCCCTTTCCCCCAAGGCTGTCCCAATGTGTTTTGGAGAGCGGCTTCTTTGCGGGCTGGGAGCTGCCACTCTCTGTGGTGTCCAGTCAGAGGAGAGGGGGTCTCTCGAGGAGCCTCTCACAGCCTTTCATCTCCTCTCTGCAGAAACAGGGTGGGAGCGGGGAGCGTCTCACAGCCAGGGCCCCAGCTGGGACAAGGCAGCCTGCAAGAGTGAAAGAGGCATGAAGAGGCCCCAGCAGCCCCCCATCCCACACACCCTTCAGGCTATGCCACCCTTGCCGTGATGGACGGCCAATCTATGTCCCTGTCTCACTTGTCTCATTCCTTTGGGTTGGCGTTCTGTCACTTGTACGCTGGGATTCCTACAATACCTTCTCTGTTCTTTTTTCGAAGCACCAGTTTCCTTATCTGTGAAGCAAGGAGGTCCTGCCTTGTCCCTTTTAATCCCTTTAAGTCTATTATAATCCCTTTTAATTCTGTTATATCATTCATCAATTTCTTCATCCAGTCGGTCATTTAACCTGCATCTATTGTGCATCTTTCTGTCCCTGGTCCCATGTTGGACACTGGGAACCTTCCTAGAGGAATAATTCAGATCTTGAGTTCCTCGGGATGCACTCAGGCAGGAGAGGGAGCTGAGCAAGCATTCTGTACCTCGAGTGAGAGCAGTTGTGACAGAGGGAAGCATGGGTGCTGTGGCGAAGTCAGGAGACTTAACCCTGTTTGGAAAGCTTCCTGAAGAGGGTAGTTTGGGAAGAGCAAGCAAGAAAGACAAAGCTGCAAGTTTATCTCTACTTTTCTAGGCTTTCTTTTCTTTCTTCCTAGCTTCTTGGGGGGGATGGGGAAGAGACAGAAGAATCCCTTGGTGGAGTCTTGGAGAGAGAAAAGGAAGTGAGTGTTACCACAGCAAAGCACTGCACTGTATGATTCTGTCCCCCACCAGGCTGGTCCTTTGCCCATTCAAAGAACCCTTACCCACAGTGGCATGTAACAGCTGGTCCTAGGACTATGGGATAAGTCTAAAAATAGGAAAGCAGGCATCACTAATGCCAACCAGACAGGCAGGCGGCATAAGAGCAGCACAGGCAGGCAGGAGGGCAGGGAGGGGCGTGAACATGTAGGAAAAGATGCTCATTACATCCTGAGCAGTGGCCGCTCACAGTGGGCCCTGGAGTCAACATGCATTATTGGCCCCCAAACATGTCAAAGCCCTGCTAATGACTTCATGCCTTCTCTAAAGGCACAGCTGTTCCAGATGCTGCCTCCAGCCTCTGGCAGAGCCCTCTTCACCACACAAGCTGCTGCACACTTCCTGGGGTTCTAGTCTTCTGGGAGATGTACAACCGACTGCAGGCCTTGGAGCACGTGACTGTCTTCTCTCATCCTTATGGGGCGCTCTAGCCATCCTTACCTTAAGGTAGATTGGTGGTAGAAGAGGTGCTTGAGTGGCAAGCCAGGGCTCTGGGTACCCAGGGGGCCAGAAGATATGGGCTCAAAACGTAGGTGTTCTCTGTTTCTTGATTGGTCAAGTGGGAAGTCTCTAGGGAAGCAGTAATTTGCAAAGTCAAAACTCTAAATGTACTTAGTGGTGTTCTCCTTGGACAGGCCTGGAGTCAGGATCATTTTCTTTCTTTCTTTCTTTCTTTCTTTCTTTCTTTCTTTCTTTCTTTCTTTCTTTCTTTCTTTCTTTTTTTCTTAGATTTTATTTATTAATTACATATACAGTGTTCTGCCTGCATGTGTCCTTGAAGGCCAGAGGAGGGCACCAGATTTTATTACAGGTGGTTGTGAGCCACCATGTGGTTGCTGGGAATTGAACTCAAGACCTTTGGAAGAGCAGTCAGTGCTCTTAAACACTGAGCCATCTCTCCAGCCCACAGGATCATTTTCTAGCTGAAGGTTCTGGGCAGCTCCTTGCACCTCCATGAACCTTCACACTCATCTGTAAATTGGAGAGTTTTTGAAATGAACATTTTTTTTTTCTAGTTAATTCATGTATACTTAATATTTATGTTTTGGAAATCGAAACAAACAAACCATTATGTTTTGGAAATTGAAACAAAAAAAAAGACTCTTTAAAAAAATGTGTACATGTGTTTGTATGTGGCTATGTACACGTGTGAGTGCAGGTACTCACAGAGACCAGAAGGGAGGAGGGTCAGATCTCTTGGAGCTGGAGTGTCAGGCCATTGTGACCTGCCTGACATGGGTGCTGAGGACTGAAGTCAGGTCTTCCCTAAGAGCAGCATGTACTCCTAACTCCTGGCCATCTCTCCATCTCTGAATCAAGCCTCGTTGGAATGGATATACACTAAATGTGACTCCAGATTCAGGATATGCAAATATTGCAGCACAGGGCTAAGCCGCCCCCCCCCCCCCCCGACACACACAACTAATGCTTCTTATTTTGTTTTGTCTTTAGCACAGGATCTCACCGTGATACCCAGGCTAAAGGGATCCCCCTGCCCCAGTTACTGGAGTAACTGGGACATCAGGAATGTGCCACCACACTCAGTGGACTGTGAAATGTCGTCCTGTTGTCTTTCCATAAGTAGGCATTTTGTTCAGCATCTGCCATAATGTGTGTAAGTTTTAGAACCTCTTTGTATGTTACAAGAGCACAGTTTGCTGAGTTATGTTCATAGTTTGAGGGCAGACTTTTTTTTTCTTTTTTTTTTTTCTTTTGCCAGAGCTGAGGACCGAACCCAGGGCCTTGCGCTTGCTAGGCAAGTGCTCTACCACTGAGCTAAATCCCCAACCCAGAGGGCAGACTTTTTCTTTTTCAGTGCTAGGCATCAATCCTAGGACCTCATGACTGCTACATTATTGAGCTACTTACTTAGCCTCCTGTTCATAGTTTTAATTCCTTAAGCAAATTAAAATTTTAAATCACCTAGAGATAAAATGTAACCCGATTTTCCCCATAATTTTTATAGCTTTAATACATACCATTTTATCACGACACATTTTCTCCTTAAGTGTTCCTCAAAATTAATAGTGATCCACAACTAGCCAAAGTGCAGAGAAAGAGACTGCAGAATGCTCATCACTACGGGAACATGTATACCATCCCTGCCCCTTCCAAGCTTAAGGATCATTGAGGAAGAGAGGGTGGAAGAATATAAGAGGCAATGGATGACTACAGCATCTTCTGGACACAGCAGGACGACTGAACATATGAATCCACAGTGGCTGTGGCATTATACATAAGCCCTGTGCAAGCCCAAGCCAGACTGAATCCCAGCAAGAGAGGGGAGTTTGACATACTACCCCACCCCAGGCCGTGGGGCTATTGGCAGTTGTTAACTTCTGGGAGAGGTTCAGACAGTTTTCTCTGAGAGTGTATCCCCTAATAAGTAGAGCACTGTCCAAGGGAAGACCACATATCCAAAAATATTTGGGCAGCACAAGTTATTCTTTAAGGGTTTTTTTTTTAACTATACAAAGTTGGGAGGGTAGGAAACAGGGGTAGATCTTAGAAAAGTTGGAGAAAGGGATGGATATGATCAAAACACATATGAAACTCTCAAAGAACTAATAAAAGTTGTGGTTTTTTTAAAAATATGGTCTTACTATGTAGCCTGGAACTTACTAAATAGACCAGGCTGGCCTCAGTTTCACAGAAATCTGCTAGCCTCTGCCTCATGAATGCTGTGATTAAAGGAATGTGCTACTCTGAAGGGCAAAAACAGTTTTTTGTTTGATTTCTTTTCTTTAATGTTTGCCTGATGTTCTAAGGAATAGGTGCATCCTGACTACAGGATATTGGGTTTGACTTTCTTCTGTGATAAACAGCAGTAATGACTACTCTTGGACACATATTACTAACCACGTGCCCAAGATAAATTTCTAGTATGGGGTAATTACATAACCAATGGAGTCATATGTCTCCTTTAGAGCTTAGTATAAAAGATTGGCAGTCCTGACTAACAGAGCTGCTGAAAGGATTCAAGACATTACTTAAAGTTCTGACCTAATCCCAGGTCGGGCATAGGCTCCAACTGTGACTATGAGCCTGAGGAGCCAAAGAAAGAGGACAGGGGTCTACTCTTCCATGTCCCAAAGGCTCCTTCTTAGGCCTTTCCCCCCTGAAGTCCCACTGAGCTGGATGGGGGAAGTCTCTGATCTTAATTATTTTGATGGTTGCTTATTGCTTATTGCCAAAGGGCGAGCTGTGACTATTTACCAGCTAGATCTTTGGCAGGGGCACCCTGATTTGTAGCATTTGCCAATTTTTGTGGTGTGAATACTCCTATGTGGTTCATTTCAAACTACTAACATGAGGTCACAACAGAGCCCAGATGAGGCGTACACACTCTCAAAAGGTAGTTGGGGCTGGCGCACACACTGGTTCTTAGCTTTCTACCACCCTTTCTTCCTGTTCTAATCCCTTTCCATGACCTTCTGGCTCTTCAAGGTGACAGAGACTTGGTTATTTTGGAAGAGGTCCGTGTTGCCAAAGAATAATATCATCCTCTCCTGATTCTCTAAAGGAAGAACTAGGACTCATGATGGTCAAGGTGATTACTCCAGTTGTTCAGTCAGACAATCTCTTAGGAATATTATCACTGGTCTTTTAGAATACTTCTTAAATGGAAGCCAGTGCTTTCTACTGAGGACATGTGCTATCTTTTCCTCCTCAACGATCCATCCTAGGTTCATAAATGGTTGTCCCTGGCCTTGCCTCCAGGAGCTGAGAGCAGAGCAGGTGAGCCGGAGCAGTAAGAGTACCCAGGTGTGGCAGATGTGAGCAAGCCATGAAAGCCTCCCTGTTGAGTCAACTCCAGTATGGCCTTCAGCTTCCTCTCTTTTCCCTCAGTAGCAGACACCACTGAGGGTTCCTCTTCCTCTTCCCTGATAAACATACACATCCCCTTGTCGCTATTAACTCCTTCACACAGGAACATGCTTCCTGAGCAAATGGCCCATGCCAGTCCCAGGTGTAAGAAAGTCCTACGCTAACAAGTCATTCATTCCTCCTCACAAGAGTGACCCGTGTCTGCCAATGGAAGTTGAGATATTTGGAGGTAGTGGATGGCAACTTTCCTCTCTTGATAAATAGTCCTGAGAATGATAGCCCCATTCTGGAATTCAAGTGCTGCATGCCTGGGTGTTGCTGTCTTGTGTCAGCCAGAAGATGAGGCCCTCTCATGAAGGACAGCCCAGAGCATCAAGGGAAAGTTGAGACAGAGCCCTAACCCTACAGATCTTACCTCTGACCTCTTACTAGGGAGAAACTGTATTCCCCTGCAGCTTTAATTGCTTTGTGTTCTACTGAATGTAGCCAAGCCATCTTAAGTGATAAGCACTTCCAGACGGTGCCCCATATGGCAGCTGGGGCCTCGATGTGCAATGGGAAGTTTACATTTCCCCCACAAGTTCCTTAACGGCTTCTTTTAGTGATTAGAATAAAGTCTCTGTTCAGATTTTTCTCTCCAATTCATAGACACCCCGTCCTCCATTATCAACCCTGAAGGGAGGACCTTTGGTCTTCATCTTTGGCTTTGATGCCCAGTCCAGCCCACACTAATCAGACAGATGCTGTAGAAAGACTGTTGAATGCATGCAAGAAGAGGGCTCTGGGTGTCAGAGGCCTAGGCCTCATTTTTGATTTTGCATTAACTAATTTTCAGACTTCAGCCAAGTCTTTCCCCCTTTTGGACCTTAGTGCCCCAAATTATAAAGAAGCACATTGCACTCTAAGTAGTGGTTTAACAATGGAGATGGAAAACAACCTCCTTTCTACCCCATATGATAGCAGTTGTGCTTTTAATATCCACTGATGGGCTTAAAACGATGACAAAAACAAAAACAACTGCAAAGCTTTTCAATGTGGTTATATTTATCCATCACAGCAACATCTACATGCATTTGAGAAACAATCGTACTGGTGTGTGGGGCACACTGTGTAGCCAGCTTACAGGCAGAACTGGGTGCCACGTGGCTTCCAGATGCCTTTAGCTAAGGGGCTGGGAGGTTGGTAATCACTGGCCTAGATCGTCTCAGGATCTGCCAGGTGACATTGGCTGTGCTGGTGGGTGACTTGCGTGGAACACAGACTGAGTGGGTGGGGAGCTCAAACTCACATTTCTCCGATCTGGGCTCCAATCTCTGTCTCTCTCCTGGCTCAGCCAGCCCAGTAGACAGTACCACACCCCTCAGTTCCCCAGAAATGAGAACCAGGGAGGCCTGAGCCCACTGAGGCTGTGAGGTTGCAGAGGCAAGGTAGATGTCAGAATGCTGACAGTCCCGACTGACATGGAATGTACTTCAGACGCTGTGTGTGTGGCTGAGGAGCAGCTGGAATTACACCCTCAGGCCTGAGCCAACTTTGTGTGAGCTTGAGCTGAGCATGGACCCTGCTAAGGCAGGGCTGTGTGTGGGGTCTCAGGCCCTGGGTACAGGTCTATGTGGAGAGGCAGCAAGGGCAGGGCTATTCCAGGCTGGAACTCAGGGGCCCTTTGTCTGGATATGGGTGGTTGTTTCTTCACTCTGTTATCCAGCAAGGGCTTCGCCAAATGCTTCCTGAGGAGCTGCGCAGCTCTACAGCTGGAGAATGAATGACCCAGCCCCACTCCAGATCCGTACCTTTCTACCCTGGGAGGTGGTCATGGAGCAAGTACACAAGTCTCTTAGGATACTGGCAAGCCAGAGCTATCAGTAGGCCTGTTGCCTGGGAAAGGAGAAAGGACCTGGGAAATGGTTTCTAGAAGCAAAATGGTTATCTTCTGAGGATAGCTCTCAGGGGACAAAAAGGAAGTTTCCAGCATGTCAGGAAAGAAGGGCCTCTCTTGGCCGGAGGGCCAGTGGGAAAGCTGATTCCTTTCCCCTCTGCCCTTGGGTGAGAAGCCCCTGGGGTTTCTTGTGTGCTTATCTGTTGGTGATCTGATGCATGGAAGTGGAGCTTTTTGGAGGAAAAGATGAACTTGCTGTGATAAAGAACGTAGGGGATTGTGGGCTCTCAGGAAAAATAGATGAGGCTGTGCTTATATCTCAGCTGCCAAACTGGGCTGTTGTGATTTAGCAAAGGCTCAGAGTAGAGAAGGACCTGGCTCCAACACTGGCAAGAGCTCCGGTTGGCTCTGGTGGCAATGTGTGTGTCGTGAGGAAGCAGGGCAGGGAGAGGGGACAAGTGTAGCAGTCTGGGTACCCAGGTCCATGCTGTGGAATCCTTACCTGATGAAACTCCGAGAGACGGAGGGATCCACTACAGATGCTTAAACAACCACAGCTGAGGTATGGCTCTCCCTCCTGAGAAGAGATGGAAGGCAGATACCGGCAAGGAGGTCCAGTGGCAGGCAGAGGAAATGCAGGAATGGAGACGGAGACATCAAAATGGAAACAGACACAAGAAGAGTTTGAGAGAAAGCTCTGATAAGTGACAGATCTCAGTCCGTGGGAGAGGCTGGAGGAGGAGGAGGAGGAGGAGGAGGAGGAGGAGGAGGAGGAGGAGGAGGAGAAGGGGGAGGAAAGGAGCGAGGATGGTGGTGGCTTCTGGACTGTGTACCTAGGTGTGTGTAAGCCATCAAGTGAGATGGACAACTCCAGTCTTCCCTCTAGTGAGTCAATGGTGACAAAGTGTCTGCTCTTCCCCTACTGCCTCTGCCTGGGTGCACTCACTACAGGGAAAGCCTCCATTTTCAAGCCCATCCCTTCAGAGACCAAGGGATCCAGATAAGAGAGCTGGTCACTACTTGCTGGGACCTTTTCAAAAGTCATCTGACCGTGGCAAAAAGTCAGCTACAACTTGACCTTCTGTCTGCCTCTTTTGTCTCAGTCCCATGACCCTGGACACCATCCATCATGAGGAATAACTATAACAGGCAATGGCCACCCAGCCATGGAGTATGTAGGCCATGCTCTAAGAACACATTTGGCAGTTCTTGTGATGCTCAGGAAAACACTGAGTCTCACTTCCCGTGATAGACCATATGCTCTTGTTTCCAGACCTCTGTACTCACCCTGGGCCTGCCATCCGACAGACATCTGTTGATCAGCTACTCTTGCTAGGCACTTGGCTAATTGCCAGGACCCAAATGTGAGACTTGGGGTGTGCCCTCTGTGCACACAAAGCCCGGTGAAGGAGATAGACACAACAAGTCAGTGCAGTGGCAGAGATGTTATGAGGTATGAGGGTAATCCCGTAATCTAGCCTCCATTCTTCCCCACCTGGCCACCTGGAGCTCCACTCTTCCAGGAAGCCTGAATCAACAGGCTGGCTGAGGTTCCTCTTTTGTGTTTCTGCTGCCTCTACTCTGCCAGAGTCATATGCTGACCACTGAGAACACAGAGCATCTGCCTGGCTATCTCTTTCTTGGCACAGTGAAGCAGATGAAAGTCTAATTCCTCACTGGGGCCCAGCATCCAGGTAGCCTGGACATGTGCCCTTGGGATATATGGAGTTACAGCTTGAGGAGTTAAGAACCACAAAGACCAGCATCTCTCACTCCTCTCTGTGTGACCCTGCCAGACACTTCTGCAATGCTGCTCATCAGAGCCAGCTCAGCCTGTCAGGAACCAGGCCTTGAGGTAACACCAGGCATACTGCTCTTAGTCCCGGTGCAGGAACAGCCTGGTCAGAAAGGGTGTCACCACAGTGTGGTTCCAGATGGCCCCCAGCTGCCAGCATGAGGAATGAGCCACATCCTGCATAGCTCTTAGGTAGCTAGAGATGGTTTGAGGATTGCTTTGGGTTTGCTGCTGCCCTTGAGCTATGGGATATCTTCAGGCTTTGATAGAGAGCTTTGAAATAAATCTCAGATGATATCAAACCAGAGGTCTTTTTTTTTTTTTTTTTTTTTTTTTTTGGTTTTTCAGACAGGGTTTGCGCCTTTCCTGGATCTCGCTCGGTAGACCAGGCTGGCCTCGAACTCACAAAGATCCTCCTGGCTCTGCCTCCCAAGTGCTGGGATTAAAGGCGTGTGCCACCACCGCCTGGCAAACCAGAGGTCTTTAGGGGAACATTCTGGGAAGTCTTGGGAGGGGGAGGTCTAGAGATAGCTCAAACTGGGCTCTCGGGATCTCTCTGGGTTAATATAGCTATTTTCAGAGCTCTGGATGGGCAATTATGGGGTGAGAATCTTGGAGAAGGACCTGAAATGACTTTCAGTCACAGTACCCTCTCTTAGAGAACACTTGGAAAGTTCTGACAGCACCTCCCATTCCTTGTCTCCAAGTCTATCTGAGTTAGTGGTGCCTCTTAAAGTCAGGGCTGAGGCAGAGGGTCTTGGAGGCTAGAGCAAACAGCTTTGGACAAGGGTGGGAATTTCCACTCCTATCTAGAGAGCCATCAACGTTGTGTGCCCTGACCTGGGCCTTTGGCCTCCAAAGGGCAGTGGGAAGGCCGGCCCCAGGGCCAATCCCTGGCCATTAATCCCTCCTGCCAGCCCGAATATCCACCCAGTGTGGTCAGACAAAGGACTGCCCAGCCCAGCTACTGTGTTCCTCCCGCCCCAGGGGCTCCACTCAGACGCTGGGCCGCCTGGAATCCAGGCCCATGAGAAAGGGGCCACCTTCACTGGCCGTCTTATGCCCGGATGCTCAGCCGCATCACGTCCGGCCCAGGGCCTGTGAAAAGAGGGCCCAGCCACGCTGAAAACACGGATTAGCCCTTGGGCCGCCCCCTGACACTAGCTTGCTCTACTCTGGGAAGCAGGCCCAATAGAGAGGGGGTAGGCAGGCACAAAGAACTGGCAAAGTCTGGGTTCTCACCCCTTTGGCCTCCATCCTTCTCAGAATCAGTATAGCCAACCACACATTCAGGATCATTTATTGAACATATATTACATCCCAGACTATACACATGACATGGGAAATCTCAGGTACCTACAAAAAAACTGCAGTCAGCCATAGGATGCGATAACAGCCCATTTCCTCCTTGGAGGTATGACACAGAGGCTCTGGCAGGGGCTTTGTTGGAGAAGGGAAGGTAAGATAGGGTAAGGCTCCATCAATCCTGGTTCTGCATTTGAGTCCAGCTGCAGATGACACTGTACCTGGCTGGAAAGATGGCTTGCAGCCTCTCTCCTGTCCCCCTGGTTAACACAGGAAAAAACAAACCAACAAAAACCATGCTTCTTATTGAGATTTGCAGCAGGCCAGGCCCTCTGCACTCCCTTACTATGGAGATGCCACTGCTTCTACTTGGCAGGTGAAGAAACAGGTTTGACCAAGAGTTGGCCTTGCTCACATGGCTCTGGGAGCCATGCTCTGCTGCCACAGTGGCTTGTCTTACCCTGTTCTATGGTGAGCTGTGCGATATGATGCACTGTCTTGTGTTCCAGGTGGCCTGTGCTGACACAGGATGAAAGGTGGAGAGGGCAGAAGAGCAGGGTCTGTTCTGACACAATAGTCCTTGTTTTGTTTGGGACACTCTCCAGATCTTTTTTCTTTTCTGCTTTCTCACCCCCCACCCCCCACCTCATCCACTCAGTGTGTAACTGTCCATCTCTCCACCAGACTGCGTTTCCATCTCACCCTGAGCATTGGCAAAAGGCCTGGCTCAGAAGCTCTTGGTGAATGAGGCAGGCTGAACCCAGTCCAGAACTGAATGAGAAATTGATTTAGGATCTGTGTGGCCTTGGCAGGATGTGGCAGTGGCCTGAGTATAGGGACTCACTCTGAGAAATGAGGTCTACTTGTCCAAACCTGGAATGTTGATAGGAGAGCAGGCTGTGGCTGTGTGTGTGTGTGTGTGTGTGTGTGTGTGTGTGTGTGTGTGTGTGTGTGTTTAGAACATGGAATTGAGATGCTTTGAGACATCTATATGGTGATGTCCAGTGGACACCTGGATCTGTTGACCAGGAGTTAAGAAGAGAGGCTAGAAGGGAAGTGACTGTGGCAGCTAAAGTGGGGCAAAGTGTAATTTATTCCAAAGTCTTTCTTTTCTCTGTCGTGTTATATGTTATGTAAATGATGTGTATGTGTCGGGGTGTGTGTTTGGGGTGCCCATGTGTGAAGGTGGGGGACAATCTCAGGTATCAGTTCCTCACCGTCTACAGGGTCTCTTGTTCACCACTGCCTGCTGGAGGCTAGCTGGCCCCTAGTGCCTGAAGATTCTCTTCTCTCCGCCTCCTGTCTTGCCATTTAAGCTGGGACACTGCTGAGTCCAGCTTCCTGTAGGTTCTGAGGTTCTGAACCTGGGACTTCACCTTTGCATGTCAAGGACTTTATTCACCGAGCACCTCCTCAGCCCTGTTTACTTATTTTTGAGATGGAGTATCACTGCATAGCCTAGCCTAGCCTTCAAGTGGCCTCAGTCTCTCGGTGCTGGGATCACGTGGATGCCACCGAAAGCTTCCACTGTAAAGGGGTGGGATTCCAAGGGAGGTGATGGGGCAGTGCTCTGACCACCGGATTGCATTCCAGTCCTGGCCACTATCAGCTGTAGGAGGCAAGGTATACTACTTAACCTCTCACAGCACTGGGCTCTTCAGTCAAGAAATGGGGATAATAATACCTCCCAGGGAAGCTTATGAGCCCATGAAGTACTGCATTTACCGAATACAATATACTAAACAATGGTGGCTGTGATGTTACCAGCTCAGAGAACAGCCCCTGAGCTCCACGTTTGAGTTTGGATTCTGACATTCTAGGCCACAGGCCACCTGGAGCTAGCTCTGATCATTTTCAGGGGAATAAAGCAGACTTCATCGTAGATGGAATCTGGAGGCCCCAAATTTCTCAAGGGCTGCTGACTGTACACCCAAGACCTTCATAGTAAGTGCCCTGGAACTTAGCCTAGTAACCCTTCTCTTGTCTCTCTGGTCCCTGCTCCACCTCCACTTCGATGGATCTTCTCCTCTGCCTGCTTTAAGACAAGGCTCCTTCACCCTTTGGCTCCCTCTGTGTGGTGGAGGAGGATGGTACCTTAACAAAAACTCTCCCATCTCTCCATTCCCCAGTTATAGTGTCTGCATCAGAAAGCAATTCCTTCCCTCTGTGGAAGCCTTTGTGGGGGGAGGGGCTCTTACTTTAAAGCAGGTGGAGTACTATTTACCATTCTATACCTTCAAAGAAAGTTCACAAGGCCTGCCTGGAGTCAGGGCTGGATACGGATGAAGGAGGTGCAGCAGGGAGAGTTAGACGGGTCCAAACATCTCCCCCCTGCAACAAAGTCCTGTGCTATCCTCCCCATCACCCTTGCTCTGGTTCTCTACTGTCCAAAGGTAGCCTGATGCCTCCCTGATCAGCCACACAGGGTGCTGAGGGCTCGCAAAGAATGTTGGAGCGGGGCATGGAAGCAGAGGGGAGGGTGAGGGGTATCTGGCCGCTAGAAGGCACAAAATAGGGAGTGTGCTGAATGGGTGGATTTGTGATTGGGATTGACCCAAAGGGGCGGGGGTAATGGGAGCAGCGCGACCAAATATCCCGGAGTGGGGATGGGGCTGAGACTGACTCAGGGATGAGGCAGGGTCTGAGAAAATTGACCCAAAGGGGACTAGACCAAGGGAGGGGGAGAAACAGAGGTGGGCTGTTGGCCCGGGAAGGGGGCTGGAAAAGCAAATTAGAGGGCAGGTCCGAGCCCTCTCCTCGGGAGGTGGGGGTGTGTGTCCATATAAGGCGAGCCTGCGACCCCCGCTCTCCCGGAGGGCGGGCAGGGGCTCCGCATCCCTAGCACCCCCCGCACATGGAGGCGCACGTCGCTTTCTCGGGCTTCCCGGCCCTGCCCTCGGTCTCGCCGTCGGGGCCGCAGCCGTCGCCGCTGCTAGCCGTCGCCGAGCCGGGGCACGAGCCCGAGGAGGTGGCGAGCGGCGGGGACGTGGAGCCCACGGCCGCATCGGGCCCGGGGAGGAGGCGCCGGCGGCCGCTGCAGCGCGGGAAGCCTCCCTACTCGTACATCGCGCTCATCGCCATGGCCCTGGCGCACGCCCCGGGCCGCCGCCTCACGCTGGCCGCCATCTACCGCTTCATCACCGAGCGCTTCCCCTTCTACCGCGACAACCCCAAGAAGTGGCAGAACAGCATCCGCCACAACCTCACGCTCAACGACTGCTTCCTCAAGATCCCGCGCGAGGCGGGCCGCCCGGGCAAGGGCAACTACTGGACGCTCGACCCCGCCGCCGCCGACATGTTCGACAACGGCAGCTTCCTGCGGCGCCGCAAGCGCTTCAAGCGCGCCGAGCTGCCCGCGCCGCCGCCGCCGCCCTTCCCCTACGCGCCCTTCCCGCCCGCGCCCGCGCCCGCGCCGCCCGCGCGCCTCTTCCGCCTGGACAGCCTGCTGGGCTTGCAGCCCGAGCCGCCGGGGCCGGTGGCGTCCGAGCCGCCCTGCTGCACGGCGCCCGACGCCACCTTCCCGCCCTGCGCCGCAGCCGCCTCGCCGCCGCTCTACCCGCCCGCGCCGCTGCCCGCCGAGCCTCTCCTGGCCTTGGCGGGACCGGCCGGCGCGCTCGGGCCGCTCAGCCCCGGGGACGCCTATCTGAGACAGCCGGGCTTCGCCCCGGGGCTGGAACGCTACCTGTGAGCCGCTCTCCCGCGGCAGGAGCACCGGGCCGAGCTTCCAGCCCTCGCTGGAGCGGAGCGCGCTAGTCTCTGAAGTCCACACGCAGCTTGGCGCTCTCTGCTGAGTCCCCTAACCTTGCCTCGGGCTAGACCTTCCTTGCCTTCCTCCATCCCCGGGGAGACTCTGACCATCTCACCTCCATCGGACTGAAGCGCCCTCTCCAATTTGAGGCCTTCACTCCCCCTTCTACTTGTACGCCCCACCTATGCACCCCCACAGTGCCACATCTCATACCCTGCAGCTCGACGGTCACCAGTGGGGCCTCTGGCCCCCAGAGTCCTGGTGAGTTCCAGTCTGGAAGCTTTCTTCTCAAGCCACCTCCACGACCTCTGATGTTTTGCCAACATTAGATAGAGGTCAGACTCCTGGGTTCATTACTTTCACGCCATCTTCCGCCATTTACCGACGAGTTTGACAAGTTTGTCCCCTACCCTGGCTTTACCTGTCTGCCCTTGGTTTCTTACTGAGCCCCCTCCCACACAGACAGACCTGGCTGCTCTGTTCCAGGTTCTGAGGCAGTTCTTCAGACTCTTCAAGGTTACAGCACCAAGGTCTCCTGAACAAAGGGAGGATTAGTGGGCCTCTGACTGCCCCACCCCCGTGGAAAGCACAGAAGTATCGGGTTATTGTTATTTTCCAATCAAAGTTAGTTTAATTAAAAAACAAAGAAATCCTTCTCTGGGTTTGTCGTGTTGGCTGGTAACTTGGGGAATGGCTGGGAAGGACGATGGGTGAGGTTTGCCTCTTGGGATTGACATGGGGGTGAATCTCCTTCTGACTTCTCAGATAGATTCTCCTGAAGTCAGGACAAGTTGCGACTCGACATAGCTGTGCTTATAGCTGGCCGGGACAAAGTTTGCTACCTGCATCTCACAGATGGTAGAGATGAAATGGGGTGCGGGTGGGTGAATGAATTTAAAAAGCAGGTTGCCTAATCTTTGAGATTCCCAATGCCCAAGGATAAGGGGGCACATTAATTGGCATTAATCCAATCATCAGTTCTCAGCAAAGTGAAGTGTCCATTCCTCAAAATGAGGTCTGTGGAACTCTATCACTTGGATAATAAATGCTAGAAATGCAGGATTTCAGGCCCCACTACAGACCTATTGAATCACCAGATTGTGCATTTTAATAAAATCCTTAAGTGATTAGGGCACACCATGCTGGAGGAGAGGCAATGGCCCAGGCTGTGGGCCTGAGAGATGAGGCTAAGTCAGAGACCACCATCCACTTGTGTCCCCTCCTGGACCGGGAGAGGGGCAGCAAGCATTGACTGAACTGAAATGCCCAGCACCAAGGACAGGGCAGCAACATTGCTGCCTCAAAGGTTGAAGGAGAGACTTGGCCTGTGACCTTGTCCTTGTCTCTGGTTCTGATCCAAAAACTGTGCTTTCCCAAGATTCCAGCTCCCAGTCTAGTAAGTAGATCTTGACTTGGGGTAGGAAGGGCCAGAGGAGAGGGTAATGTGTCATAACCCCAAGGAGACCGATTGTCTCATGGGATGTTCCTCTCCTAGACACCAGTGTTTGAGGCTACAGGGTAGTGATGGAAGGTGAGGGTGAACACCGGGTAGCTCATAGGAGAAAGCTGTGGGGGAATCAGAGAAGGCAAGAAGGTCCTTTTAAGAGTATGATTTTTTTAAAAGTGCTTTCTCCTAGCTGTTAACTGCTTTGAGCAAGGGTCAGATCCAATTTGCCTGGTGCATAGAGGTCCTTAGCATCTGTGGACTCACTGAATGGACATTTGGATCCCTTATGTCTGCCTCAGTGAATAATGAATGTTTGACACTTTCTTGTCCATTCTTATCTGCCATTCTCAAAGTGGGGGCATTAAAAAGGAGAATGAGGTGGACGTGGAGGCAATTTCTTTGTTCTTCACCTTAGAAAACTTGCCCACCCTGGGCCCAGCAGGCAGCAGGAAATCCAGCTTTGGTTCTCTGAGGAGGGGGCACCACAAAGATCAAAATGCAAATTTTCTTCTGCTTCAAATGGTGTGGCTGCCCAGCTTTCTCCAAGCATCTGTTCACAAATGCCTTCTCAATTCAGGACATTCCCAAGGAAGGGAAGAACCAAGCCACTAGCCACTCTGAGGCCAAAAAGCACTTCCTCTGCTCTGAATTCCTTTTTTTTTCTTGTTTTTTTTTTTTCTTTGTGTGTGTTTTTTGTTTGTTTGTTTGTTTGTTTGTTTGTTTGTTTTTGGTAGACAGGCTTTCTCTCAGTAGCCCTGGCTGTCCTGGAACTCGCTCTATAGACCAGGCTGGCCTCGAACTCACAGAGATGTGCCTACCTCTGCCTCCCAGGTACTGGGACTGAAAGCATACATGGGCCACCATGCCTGGCTCTGAATTCCATTGTTGCCATGATTTGAGGGCGCTCGGGGATGCTAGCAAGGTCAGTGTGGAACTGGAAACACAGAAAGATTTATTTTCAGTTTCTTTTTCCTTCCCCCCCCCCCCCCCCCCGCCACTTTTTTTTTGTTTTTTTGTTTTTTTTGGTTTTTTGTTTTGTTTTGTTTTGTTTTGTTTTTTTTGGACAGGGTCTTTATTCAACAGCATCAAGGATGTGCTGTGCTCCATAGAGATACAAACAAGAAAACTTGTGTATGTCTTCAGAGCGTTTACAGTCTGGAAAGCCATATATCATATTGTGCCCTAAACATTTTGACCTTTTGGCAGATGCTGAAAAACTAGAATGTAACCCAACTCTCCTATTAAAAAGCTTGGGGGATGAGGAGCTGGGAGATGGCTCCCACAGTGCCTGCTGCACAAGCTTGAGGACCTGAGCTGGGGTCACCAGCATCACTCTGTTGGCACACACACAGCACCTTAGCTCTGTGAAGCAGACAGATCCTGGGGCCTCACAGTTCAGTCAGCCTTGAGGAAACTGGAGCTCCATTTTCCCTGAAAGACCCAGTAAGGCAGATGGGCTTGGAGAGAGAGATGGCTTAGTGATGAAGAGCACTGACTGCTTTTCCACAGGACTCTGGTTCCATTCCAAGCACCCACATGGTGGCTCACAACCTATGTAACTCCAGTTCCAGGGGATCTGATGCCCTTTTCTAGCCTCCTTGGGCACTAGGCATGTACATGGTACACAGCCATATAAGCAGGCAAAACACTCACACAGGTAAATTTAAAAACTATTTTTTTAAAGAAAAGATTATTAAAAGTTGGAGCTATAGAGATGACTCAGCAATTAAAAGCACTTTCTGTTACTGGAAAGGACCTAGGTTCAATTCCCAGCACCCACATGGTGGCTCACAACTGTCTGTAACTCCAATTCCAGGGGATCTGATATCCTATTTTTAACCTCTTTGGACACCAGACCTGTAAGTGGTATCCATCCATACATGCAGGCAAAAATACTCCTATACATAAAAAAATAATTTAAAAAGAAAATCAGAAGTCATTTTAATCAGAAGGCACATTTTAATATTTATTTTATTGGTACCGGGGATTGAACCCAGGGCCTTAAACACCCTGGTCAAGCACTGTACCACTGAACTACATCTCTAGTCCTTTAAACTTTCGTTCAACTTAAATAAGTACATAATGTCACAAGTCAAATAGCAATCAGAAGCTCACAACTGGTATCTTGCACTGCTCTTAAAACCTCTGTATCCCTACAAACAACAACTCCAGTGCAGTTCTCCAAACACAGTTCTGATTTGTTTGTTTTGGGCTATCTTTCCATGTTTATAGTCTTCTCTCTTGAAACAGTAATGACTGCCTTTTCTCCGCTGTTTTCTTTTGCAATGCTGGGAATCAAACCCAGGCCTTGAGCACATCAATCACGTGCTCTGTCACTGAAAATCCACGCTGGGTTCTAATGATTAACTTTCTATTATGACACCTGCCGATCTATGTCCTCTAAAATCTCCTCCCTGCTAACTTTAGGTTAAGTTCGTTTTTATAATAACCTTTCCTTTATTACTTTGTATACTGTATCCATTTTGTTACCTGTAAACCGAGAGTATACAATGTTCAGTGTTTTAATTTCCCTGTTCCTAACTATGTCTTTTGTCTTCACTTGTTCAGCTTCTGCCTACTGTTAAATCTCCTCTCTCTTTCCAATAGTACAGTTTTTTTCTCACAAGACCAAGTGTATGAGGAAATTCATCACTGTTTTTGCTGTATGTCTGCCTCCTGGGGGCAACTCTCCCAGATTTCTCTGTCCTCTGGCTCCAGTCTGGACTGATGGTTCTCCATGTCTGCTGTACAGATGTTGCTCCGGAATTTCTTTTCACTATCCCTTCATCTCTGTCCTGTGTTGCGTCTTCTGTGTCCTGGATTCCATATCTTCCTTTTTCTTTGTTTATTTCCTTGTTCCAGTAGAGGTAAATTGTTTTGGAAACCACATATCTGAAATTAAGATGATTATTTTAACATGAAAAGCTAAATATGCACTTTGACAGTGAGATAGTTGAGCCAAAGCTGTGTTTCTGTAGACTTTGACTGTGGGAGGGTTAGGGGATGAGAGAGTTGGAGGTACTTCCTCAATTTAGTATGTGTTACCTTCAAGGAAGCTGGGAAGGTAGCTCAGCATGCTGGTGAGTGTTTGGGCAGGCAGATGAACCATCGAGAACTCTTTATTTCTTTATTATTATTGTGTGTGTGTGTGTGATGTATATACATGAGTGCTATTGTGTGTGTGCCATGGTGTGTGCAAGTGGAGACAAGAGGACGATTTTTGGAAGTCATTTTTCTCCTTCCATCATAGGTTCTGGGGATCAAACTCAGGCCATCAGATTTGTGTGGCAAGCCCTTTACCCACTGAGCCCTGTTGCTCACTTGAGAAGGAGCTGGGAGGAAAGGCACTCAGACAGAGCTGCTTCCTGACCAAGGGGGACTTGGAATGTGGGGGAAGGTGGCTTTGTGCTTGGGATGGTGTCAAGCTAATGTGAGGGCCTGTAGATCCAGCTCAAGAAAGAAGCCAACACTGTCCTTGCACATGGAAAACTGAGTGCTTAGGGAAGTGACACTCTGGACAACAGCCTGACAATTGTGTTCACAGAAAAGTTCCTTCGGGCAATTGTCAGATCTCTGGATGTAATTTGGGTTTACCTAAGAAAGAGACTAATGAGCAAAACAGAGGGCCCTCCACTGGTGTGACTGGGTTATGTAAGCTCACCAAAGTACCTCTCTGGGAAATGCTAACATTATAGAGGATTTCACAAGATACAGGGGTTAATATGGTGGTATACTTTTAAATGAAAATAATCTCATGGCCTTCAAAACAACTAAAAACTTATTTAAACAAATAACTCTTAGTCTAGAAGAGAGTTAATATTACAGACTACTTAAAAATATATAAATTGAAAACCATACATTTACAAATGTGGACTTTTAAATCCCTAAGCCAAACTTATGCTCATAAACCATAAGCTATGTAAATGGTGTTAGAGAAGACCTGAGGCAAGACAGGGAGATCACTTAAAGAGCTATTACAGGAAAAAGATGCTTGGTACATGGAGAGAAAAGCAGATATACAAAGCCAGAAAGAATCGACCATTGCTAAGGTCTGGCTTGACTAATGTAGGGGGCTGCTAGGCTCAGTAGATCTACGAGCACAGCAGATAACCCCCTGCTCCAGAGGCAGCTCCTCAACTGCCCCCCACTGCTGTCAAACCACCAAGAAACTTATTTTCTAGAGACATATTATTGTTTCAGAATACAGAAGAAATGGAAGCTATCCCAGTTCAATTTATTTTATGAGGCTATGAAAGCTGAATAAAGTTGGGTGTGGTGGCACGTGCCTTTAATCCCAGCAGAGGCAGGTAGACCTCTATGAGTTCAAGGCTAGCTTGGTCTACAAAGTGAGTTCCAGAACAGCCAAGGCTACATAGAGAGCTCCTTCAGGGTGGGTGGGGCTCCACCCCAAACAAGCAAACAAACAAACAAACGAAGAAACAAAACAAAACCCCTAACAAAGATGATATAAACCCAAAGATATAGTCTAATCTCACATATAAGAGATACAAAATCCTCACAATAAAATACCAACAAATTCACTTAGAATTATTAGCTCCCTTTTACTGATATTTCTCATTTTATTTTTGTTATATTTGTGTGTGAGGGTGTGTTGTGGTATTGTGCATGAGTGCAGGTACCCAAAGATGGGGGAAGAGTTAGATCCCCTGGAGCTAAGGTTGTAAGGTGCTTGTGAGCCATCTGGTGAGGGTTCTGGGAATCAAACCCAGGGCCTCCAGAAGACTAGTACATGCTTTTTATCAGTGAGCCACCTCTCCAGCCCCTACTTTCTTTTTATCATCCCCTCTTTATAAATTATGGAATTAAAGTTTCTAAAAGTTAAGTCATTTACTCAGGTCAAGCCACAAAGTGACCGACTTGACTGATTCAGGACTGAACCCAGTTCTGCTTAACTCCAAAGCCAATCTCCTTGCTCCGAGGAAGAATTGGGTGGAAGTAAAAACTTGGATGGAGAGCCCAGCTGCCAGTAACATTCCTCATTTCTCCCCGAGACTCCTCCCCATTACTCACTCCCAGTTAGGAGCTTGAAAGGTGCCATTTCAAGCCAAGTGACAGGTCTTATAGTTCTCTTTTCTTGACTCATTTTCCATTTCTGTCCTCCTCCTCCAGGTTGCTTCCTCGACTTGTCCCCCGCCCCCTGTCTCCTTCCTCTCCCCCATCAAGTTTATGGGGACAAAGGCGCCACCTGTTGGTCATGTTGTATGTACTTATTTGAAGTAGGAAATCACTGGAATGAAGCCAGGATTCTCTTGGATGCCATACTAGCCTGAAGGGGACCAGGTCCTTGCCCCAGTCTGCAACCCACTTGTTTGGTGTGGAATAGGAAACTGGCTGTAGTTCCCATGTTCCCTGAGAATCCCACCCAGATCTCCAACTTCCTCTCCGTTTCCTCTTGGCAGCGCTTGGTAGCTGCTCCACTGCAGAGGAACTTGGAATGAGAGTGGGATGTATAGTTCTACCCTGTAAGAGGGAAACTGAGGAAAAGGTGCTGGGCTAAGGCAGAAACATGAGGTCTAGTTCCAGGTCGAACACCTAGCCAAGTCTTTCCCTTTCTCTGGTTTTCACAGCGATTCTTACTTCTCCCAGACTCTTAGACTGGGCCAGTTCTGTCCTGCTCCACAGCTGAGAGCCCAGGGAGAAATCCAACACTGTCCCAGCTCACAGACTATGGCAGCCAGTCACAGGGTGTGCCGGTGTGCCAAGTGCTTTACACGACAACACGGCTGTGAAGTAACCTGGTCACTCATTCACTTTGAGGCTGTCTACCTTCACCCCCTCCTAAGCTTCCTATGACAACAGGAAGAATGTACCTGTTCTCTCTGCCATGGTAAGTTGACCTTTGTAACTTCCAGGTGAGAGTTTTCTGCTCTATGCCAAATGAGGAGGGGGCTGGTGATATGGCTCAGTGGGTAAAAACAGGGGCAGTCCCCGTTTCTGAGATGGGAGGGGCTCAGGATGACTCAGGCTTCCTGGAGGAGCATGGCTCTGGGTCTGCTCTGGTTCCTGTGAAGCCTTCTCTTCCTCCATCCACTGGAAGCTTGGCCTAGAAAACTGCATGGGAAAAAAAGACTACTTTCAGGGCAGTCTAGACCAAGAGAAGGAAGAGCTAAAAGACAGGGAAAGGAACAGAGCAGAAAGAAAGCACAGGAGATTTTCAGTCCTAGTTAGACCTGCCCAATTCCCTGCCTGATGTCCTGCTAGGCACAGCCACTGGCATCCACCAGACCTAGCTATCTTCAGGACTCACAACCACCAATTATATTTTCAGGTTGGAGTCCCATAGGAAGTATCCTAAACCCACTCATAGATTTATTATTCTTGTGTTCTGCACACAAAGCCTCATTTATTAGAATGATACAATTGTCCCTTTAGAGTTGTTTTATTTTGTTGTTAGATATGTGATATATTCATGGGGCTTTAAAAGCATCCCACAGAAAGTCTTCCTTGAGGTTGGGAGATGCTCAGTGGGGAGAATGCTTGCCAAGTATTTTGGTTGTATACACAAACCAATGCAGAGATATATTATCCTTAAAAAAAAAAATCCACCACAGTTTTAATATCAGCACTCAGGAGGCAGAAGCAGGTAGATCTTTGTGAGGCTAGCCCTGAGCTATATAGCAAGCTCTAGGACAGTCAGGGCCACAGAGTGAGACTCTGTCTCAAAAATGAAACAAAAAACTCGAAACAACAACAACAAAACCAAAAACCAAAACCAAACTAAACCAAACCAAACAAAAAAACTACCACAATTGGAAGCATAAGTGTGTCTACTGTCCCATAATCCTTTTCACTCAACAATACATCCTGGAGCTCCTTTCGGGCTAATGCATGGGCTTCTTTACTCTGTGTTACACTGCATTCTCTCTGGTCTAGGGATTGCCAGCATTTGCTCACCCCACCACTTCCCTGATGGGCATTTATATTGTTTCTAGCCCTTTCAATCAGTGCCACAGGAGACCTTGTACATACTTCACAGCCATGTGCAGGCACACAAGCAGGAAGCAGAACTGACTTTCTACTCAGCCCTTGCCAGGGCACCACAGTTCCCATGCACTGGCTCTTTGAATGCCTCCTTTTATTTCTCAGAGGGACCCTTCCTGACCATGCACAGAATCTTTCGAACTTCACACCTCCCCTGCCAGAGCCTTCATCAGAGTCTACCACTAGCTCCCCTTGTCAGATATTTTGGCCTCTAGATCTGATAAGCTGGGGTACTTGCCTCCCCAACTCTGGGTTGGTCTATCCTCTGGCTGCCATTCTGTCCATAGTAATGGGTCCTCCCTTTCAGTCCATAGCCCTGGATCAAGTGGTAGATTTTTTTTTTCACCCTCATCTTTCAGGCCTCTCGGCTTCCAGACACACTTGCTTGTCCTGTGTCTCCAATTGTGCCTACTCTCCTATGACCATAGCATAAGTCCAGTTCACAGCCATTTGGGGATACCCTACCAGGAGGATGAGGCAGTCTCTTTTGGCAGGATCTGAGGGGCTTAGGGAGGGCAAAGTGATACTAGTAACATAGTTAGCCTTGCTTTGAATAGTAGCTGCCACATTCAGAGTTGTCGATGGGGCACAATCACTAAGTTATGATCTAGAGCCAGATTGTTTGGGATACATACTTTAACTTGTCACATGAGGAGACTGAGGCCTAGAAGAGGTAGGAACACCACTAAGCTCACACAGGAAGATAGAACAGTTCCAGATGTAAAGCCTGGGTCTCTTGTCTCAGGCTCCATTGTTCCCCCTTAGCTGCAGAGCAAACCAAAAGGAGGAGCATTGCATTCTCCTGAAAGGATGGAGCTGGCTGGCATCATCAAACATGCCACGTCTGGAGAGAGTGGTAAGGAACCTTGCTGAGACATCTTGATTTATGGTAGTCTCTAGTTTCAGTGCTGGGTCTCAGAAGTCTCTGAGGTGACTAGCTAGAAATTTCTTTGTTCCTAGTCCAGAGCTCAGCTACCTACTTTACAAGCAAGGGGATGGGAGCCTTGAGAGATTGTTACCTGAGAGTTATAGAGAGAGCATAATGTGATGACCTGAGCCCTTCCTGCTTTACTTGGAGGCCACTAATACACCTGCTCAGTGACTGTCAGCTTCTTCTTCAATAATGGGGAGCTCATACCCCCAAAATAAACATCATCTGAGACGCAGCATTTTCCTGGAATACTTTCCTTGTATTTCCTCTGTAACTCTGCTCTCGGTGAAACTGAACTCAATTGGCCGAAATTCAATACACCTTCACTTATCATAAGAGATCGCCCACCCACCATGTCTCTGGAAAGTGGAAAGTACATCTGGTTCCAGGCCCCCAATTCTGTTATTTTTATCAAGCTTCCGTCATTCTCTGTCAGACAGCATTTTCCACCTGGGAGCAAAGATGGCTTCTGGTAGCTCTAAGCTTTCCAGTCCAAAATGAGAAGAGTGTCCCAGGAGTCGTATTTCCCAGAGTCTCACAGAGTACATGTTCCCACGTCTTAGTAGTCACATAACTACATTAGAGATGGCTGGCTCAGGTTAGGTATACAGTCAGTGTAGTGGGTAGCCATTCCAGCTTTGATCTGGAGGTTCCAACCCCCACTGAGGCTTCGGTAATGGTCATGCCTACAAGGCGGGGCTGAGAGAGGACGTTGAAGACCCGAGTTCCGGATGCAGATGCCGGGGTTCTCTTGGTTCCAGGACCCTGGACGCTGGAGGTAGACCGAGCAGAGTTCTCCAGAGAACACCACCAGACTGTGTCACGCCTTTCCCAGACCCTGCAACCTATCCCTTCATTTGTAAGTTAACCCACAAAATAAACCTCCCTTTTAACTACGTGGAGTGGCCTTAATAATTTCACCAATAAGTCAGAGTGGCTGGCTCAGGTTAGGTATACAGTCGGAGCAGCTGGCTCAGGTTAGGTATACAGCAGGAGTGGCTGGCTCAGGTTAGGTATACAGTACGAGTGGTTTGCTCAGTTTAGGTATACAGTAAGAGCGGCTGTCTCAGGTTAGGTATACAGCAGGAGTGGCTGGCTCAGGTTAGGTATACAGTAGGAGCAGCTGGCTCAGCTTAGGCTATCTACTGCTTGACTGTCACTGGGCCTTGGATCGGCAATGCTATACTTGGACCCTGATAGGTTGCTAATCAGCTCCTGGAGCTAAGTGGGAAGTGAACAGAGTTGGATACACTCACTGGACCACACAGATCACAAATCAAACCAAAGCAAAACAAAACAGGGAGAGACTGAAGCAAAGGGCATAAATGAGAAGGCCAAAGACTGGGCCGAGGATCACGGCCAAGGGTTCCAGTCTCATTCAGGTAGAGCTGGAGTGATGTACCCGGACCTCTCTAGGCTGTTTCCCTCTGCTCGTTTCAGCTTAATTTCACTCAGAGAGGAGTCAGGGAGAAGACTCTTGGTTCCTGAGATCCCTTATTTTCCTGCACAGATCCTATGTGCAAAGGACATAAGGGCCAGTCTTGTTTCAACCACTGACAAAAGGATTCTAGTTCTAAAACCAGAAATTTTCCTAGAGTCTGTCCAGGGGAACCTATTTTTCTTCCCCTCAGGGATAGGTGATGGAGAGAACGTATCTATTCTCAAAACACACCTAATTCTACTTTTAGTCTAAGCTTGCTTTCTGGGGAGACCCAAGCAGAAGGAGAGATCAGCCACAAAATTCATTCTACCTTGAATTCATTATGCACATACGCAACACAATTAAATGCTTAGTGTGTGTTGGACTTTGTATCTGGAAGAGGGCAGAATTATTAATAATAACAATGCATGATATTTATGGAGCCCTTCTAAAGTTTGGGGCACTGGTCTAAGTGTACCTACACATTTTCTTATTTAGTACTCACAACAGCTCACTGAGGTAGGTACAGTCATTACCCTCTTTTCTAAAGAAGGAAAGGTAAGGACGAACACAATATAATTTTTGTTCTCAAGGAGCTCACAATCCACAAGAATAACTGGAAAGCACACCCAACAGCAGGGGGAGCTATAGCTTTGGGAGCACAGAGTGGGAGCCCCTCACAGTGTGGGAAGCCTAAAGTATTGTAGGGGAAGTGACTCAAAAAAAACCCACAAAAAACAAAAAAACAAAAATCAAAAAACAAAAACAAACAAACAAACAAAAAACCCAAGCAAACGAAAAAGAAAAGAAAAGAAAAAAAAAAAAGGTGACGTTTAAAATAGACTAAAAAGGATCAGGAAGAATGAGTCAGGCTGAAGGTGAACAGGGAGAGTCAGTCAGGTTAGGTAAAGAGCAGGGCTTGGAACTCAGGCTGGATAAGTAGGCAGCACCGGGCTGTGGTATCCTTTGCCTGGACACAAGCATGCCTCTCTGTGAATGAATCATGCAAATGTTCAGGCAGTTGGGCAGGCATCCCTGCGGTCTCAGGCAAATCAGCTATAAGTCACACTTCCCTTTCTGCACCAGGAGCCCACCTCGGTCCACCTGAGGGTGGATCAGCAGGAAAGATCTGAGCCCCTTCCTTCCATGGGCAAAAGAAGCCATGGTTGACGGGAGAGGGTGATGTTTATCTAGGCTGAAGCTGTTCTCCATTCACTTGCTCACATAAAACATTCAGCCAAATCCCGAATATTGGCACTCTTCAAAGCAATTCATTCTGGTCTGTGGCTGGGGGGCTGGGACAGGGATTCTGATGTCCCAGCATAACTGCCCTGTCTGCTTTCTTATGGTCCTATTCTGGAGCAGCGGGCCCCCTCCCCAGTTCCCTCTTCATTTCCTGTTTCCTGTGCCCCCAAATCCCCTTCTAGGTTCCCCATCAGAACATCCCCTTCTCCACACTCTGCTTCTCCTTCGGGTGGGAGGGAGAGAGCACTACCCTGGGGAATTTAGTAATAAGCTTCTAGTTCCCACCTCTACTGTCAATCTGCGGTGTGACTCTCAAGACATGCACATGCGTCCATCTCTGCGTTTCCATTTCCCTGCATTATGAGAAATGAGCTTTGAAAAAGTCTACAGTACACAGGGAAATTCAGAACATGACACATTTTGTGACAGACGACCCACCAAAAATTGCTGAGGGTGGGAGATACAGTTATTAGCACTCCTCACAGGCCCACAGGAAACTTGGTGCAAACAACTTGTCTCTAAACGCATTGTGGATACAGGTCCTTAGAAGCCTGAGAAATCACTACTTTTAAAATCTCACCACGGGGTTCCCACCAACAGAGAAACTCAGCTGCTCCCTTCACCTGCGTAACACCATATTACTTTTGGGGTACATGCAATTATTTTCTAGTATTATCTCTTTTTCTTTAATAAGTATATGTTACCTCACAATAATAAACACATTGACAACAGGGGGAAAAAAAGAAAAACTCACTGTCTCGTTTTAGACTTCAGTCTTCCTTTACCGAGGGCGGGGTGGGGGTGGGGGTGGGCACACAGCATGTCACTCAAGGGGTGGGAGTGGAGTGGATTAACAGTCTCTTTGAAAATGGGTGGGGCAGGAAGCAGGTGGATTCCCGCTGTGATGAGCAGGGCTGGAGTTGAGCGTCCAGGCCTTAGTTAGGTTTTGAAGAGCTCAGAGCGGGAAGAAGGGAGGATGGGCTTGATTCTGGGAAGGCTTCTCTCAGGAGGTTCGGAGGGATTTGAAGCAAGCCGATAATAGGTTGGGAAAGGCAGCCAAGGTGAGTAAAACGTAGAGTCCAGCGGTTCCAAATTTCTGGACGAATGCCAAAGTAGTGTTTGGGGGTGGGGTGAGAACATGGCGGTCTGGTCTCAACCTAGAATGCAGTTCCTGACTCTGCGTGGATGCGACGCTCCTCCAGAGGTCGCTGTTCTCCAGGAATCCATCGTAGCCTCTGAGCACCTAGGCCTGGGCTTGGATGATCCCTCATTCACTTTCCTCTGGGTTTAAGAGACTCCGCGAACACCCCCACGAGTCTGGGAGTTCTGCAGTATTTCCCTGCCCGTGCGAGGACCTACCACTTCACCAATCACTCGCCAAGGTGAAATGTAACGACGCATAGGGGGACTGAGCTCCCACGGCTGGGCACAGTTCCCTTCTGTTTTACCCGAATTTACGACGCTAGAAGAGCGTTCCATTCCCGGAGTGCGGCTCTTCTAGCTACAGTGTGTAACTGGTAGGAAGGAGGTCGTGGGCCGGTGCCCACCAGGGTCTATGGCAGCCCTGTAGCTTTCCGCAGTCCGGCGTCTCCCAGATTCCTATCTAGATTCTCTCTAGATCTGCAAGCTAGCACACAGCCCTTTCCTCTGAGGTCGAGCCCCTAGTCCCAGAGCTGGTCTCTGCTCGAACAGATTGTAGAGAAACGCTGTAAGCTTGAATAACCAGTCTTCTGGGGAAGTCCCAGGTCACTCTGGCCCTGTGAACACTGTATGAGGTCGGTAGTGGAAGTCTCTAAGGGGACTGCCGTTCTGGGACATTTTGGGCCACACTTGAGCAAGTTAGCCGAGGGAAAAGACACATACCCGGACAGATAAACACACCCTCGGACCTAGGGTCCATAGAATCCACCAGGGAAAGTGCAGACCTGGGGCATACACTCCAGCACACCTGGAAGTGTCCCCACTTACTGGCCTACCGCATCCCAGCTCTATTTAATCCAGTCGGTAAATTAAGCAGACGCCTCCGCTCAATAGCGGTGCTGCTATTTTTACCCCCTGGAGCTTGCAACCCTCTTCCCACGAACAGGAGCCATAGTTTGCTCTGGTCTCAACCACCGCGGCAGAGTAAGTCATAGGTGCTTAAGCAAGCCTCCCACTACTTTGCCTGAGAATGGATGGCTCAGGGGAAACATTGGCCAGGAGTAATGGAATATGGTGACTTTGTTACCCTGAGCTGTGGGCTAGAGCGGAGGCGCCTAGGGTTGGGCTGCTGGGCTGCTGAAATCTTGGTGCACACACTGGAGCCCAGCCATCTGTCACCTCTCCTTCAAGTCCATCTCTGCTGTCACAGGAGTCTTTGCCTCCAAAGCCAGCCAAAGGAAATTTAGATTCCAAAGCAGGTTTAGAGCCCCTGGAGCTGTAGGTGAACAATTCTCTCGATCTGGATCTCAAAACGGGGTTGTGGCCTCTTGGAGAGGAGGAGGGGGCTAGCATCGGCTTTGCAGCTTTCCCCAAGGTTAGCCGGTTGGTAAATAAGTTTGTGGAAGTGCATGGACATGGTACACCCTGTTCAGCTCCAGTCTCTTCCCACAGCCTATTAGTGGCCGGGGCAGGCCAAGGCACTCTTAGAGCTCCAAACCCAAAGGCTGCAGGCTATGTTCTTTTTTCTTTTTTTGCCAGAGCTGAGGACCGAACCCAGGGCCTTGGGCAAGCACTCTACCGCTGAGCTAAATCCCCAACCCCCCCCCCCCCCCATGTTCTTTAGCTGTTTCGTCATTGATTTAATTATATCCATACAATCTCAGGAGAGCTCTCCTCTCCCAGATCCAAAGAGAATGGCTTCTCTGTAGGACCTGGTGCAGAGAGGGTGCAGAGATAGATGGCTTAGAAGCCAGTGGGAGAGCAACGCATACTTCACAACAAACCAACTCCTGGCCGGTTATAAAAGCATCATGGAATGAAAGACCCTGCCTAGATACACCATCTACTTAGGAGCTACTTCTCAGTTGTTCCAGGCTGCTCAAGCTGGGCAGGTGGCAGTGAGGCAGATGTTGTCTTCTAGGGCTTAACTAGAGAGATGTTGTTGTCAAGACTCACTCCCTGTCCCAGCTTTTGGGCCATGCGCAGATATTTGCCTAGAGAACAGCAAATTCCCAAAAGGTGAAGCCACCACTGTGTGACAGGCTGAGTCTGAAGGTGGGAAAGGCAGGGGCCACTAAATTCCAGGGTTGCCCTTCTCCCAGCCTCCAGTGCCTCTGCTCTGGGCAATGTTGAAAATAAACTGGCTCAGAGCCTCAAAAGGGATAAAAGGCCACCAGAAACATCTCCCTAGGCAAGGGGCAAGGTCTGGAAAGCAGCTACTAGGATTAATAGAAGAGTTCTGGGATGGGTGGGCTATCATGTAGAATATCTCAAAAAACCTGCCAAGCCACATCCCACCCTGGCCCTTTCTTTCCACACTTGTTAAAGTGTTCGTGGAGTTTGGATGATTTCTTAAGGTGGTGCCCCACTGCTGCCCAGCAGGACAGAAGCTGGGGGGGGGGTCTTGACTGCTTTCCCCCAGCTTGACCTTCAGTCTCAGGGCAAGGGTGCAGCAGCTGGCCAGCAGCAATGGCTGGTAGTGTCTTGCACGAAGCCTTTTAAAGGAGATCTGGGTAACAAGGGTGTTAGCCAGTCCCACCCTGAGGCTGAACATGTAGCTTGAGTCTGAAATATCAGGAGAGCACTGGCAACACAGGAGGTTATTTATGTGTTTGCCATTTTTGAAGTAAAGGGGAAACCAACTAGCCAACTCGGTTTTCTCTTTCTTTATTGGAATACTAGCTGGGTATCCCTGGGTAGAGATGAGTCCTAGCTGGGTAGGAGTAAGGATATTGGTTAGTGGTGTAGAGTATCTGAGTGGGATCCTGAGGGAGGGAGGGAGGGAGAAAGGGAGGGAGGGAACTAACTTGAAGTATGTGTGTGGTTGCCAGAACATTCCAATTCCAGGGTCCCTAGTCTTTGTTCAACTTTTATCCCTGTTTTGAGAGCTGGGCCTTGTCTGTTTTCCAGGAATACTTTGTTTATGCAAATCCAGCACACTGAGTGGGTCCTCTTGGTCAGAGGTCCCAGAGGGGGCTTGGAGAATTTGTTCTCAAAAGGTAAGATGCTATCTCCACCTTCATCGATGCAGAGTGCTGTTAGGTAAAGGGTTCACCCACCTTTAAGTGCATTTTCTTGCATTCTGTCCACCTAGGCTGCAAATTTTGTCCCCATAGCCTCAGCTCTTACCCACTCGAGTGTGTGTGTGTGTGTGTGTGTGTGTGTGTGTGTGTGTGTGTGTGTGACAGTTCAGCACAATGTTTGGAGACTTACCGTGGTACTAATAAATAGTCCCCAGTTGGGCCAGGGCTTGAGAACCAGGTGGGAGACCACATTTTCCCAGACTCCCTTCTCTCCCAGAGAATAGAGCAGCCTAAAATCCACATAGTCACTGGTCTATAATGGCTACTTTTGCATACTGGTCACAAGGCAAATTCATCTTGTTTTATTTATTTACTCAATTCTGGGACAGGGTCTCATTCTGTAGCTCAGACTGGCCTGGAACTTGAAGCAAACATCCTGCCTCAGCATTCTGAGTACTAGGGTTACCTATGGAAGGGGTTACCACTATGTCAGGCTTGAGGTAGGTGTTCTAAGTTTTACTTTAGAGGAAGAAACAGGCAAAGAAGTTAAGAAAATTAGCCAGGTGATACAAGGGGTAACTGGTGAAGCCAAAATTGGGGTCCTAGCAGTTTAACGCCTCTGGGCCTGCTCTTAACTGTGGTACAAACCAGGAAAGTTAGACTCTGAAGGGAAAGTGCCTAATGAGGGTCACAGAGACTTTGGATTATGGGGCGCAGTAGGGACTGAAGCCTCTTATGCCAGAGCCTTGGCCACTGCGCGGCGCTGTTGGGGCAACAGCCAGCCCTCTGCCCAGTTCTTATCTTCACCTCATCCAATCCCTTCCAGCCCCCCCATCCCCCGAGGTTGAAATAGGCTTACTATAAACTGGAGCGATTGTTTCTGGGTCCCTGAGGGAGAATAGGGAAGAGGCCTAACAAGATGGGCAGGAATCCGGTTTGTAGAAAGCGCACACTGGACCAACTTTCTGTGCAAAAGGTCCCAAGATAAAAAGGCAACACTAGCCCAGGGCTGAGGTTAAATTTCATTGCGGGGAGGTCTCTGTAGGAGCTCTGTTGTAAGACCTCTCTAAATCCAGAAAGTAAGAGCGGGATTGTCAGACTCGGGGACAAACATCCAGGCAAACGCAGTTTCTGCAGGAAATGAAGACAGATTCACAGAAGTCAAGAGAGATGATTACAAAGATTGAGATGCTAAGAAGGAAAATCGAGCCAGGCAAACCGGAGTTAAGGGCTATAGACGTGTCGGGAATGCGGCGTATGCGGAGACCAGTCCCTAAAGGGAGCAGGAGCAGGCAATGCTCTCCTTGGGTTTTCCCGGGGATAGCGGCAGAGCCGGGGCCTTGGAGGGGAAAGAGGACCACAGCAGAAATTTCTCACCTCTCTGAGTCGGATCTGCCAAGTTTGCTCCTCCGGATCACTCTCTCCTCCAGCCTGCTGGAAACCCCTGGGACTCTAGAAGGTCCTTATCCTGCGGCGTCTGTCTGGGCGTCTCGGCTCACTCGCGATCCGTCGGCGCTTCTGCCCGGGTGGCCTGGACGCCGCCTTGGGGAGATGAGAGGAGGAGGTCTGTAGTCACCGCCACCAGCTGCAGCTGCGCCTGCTTATGCCTTTGACTCCCAGCGGCGGAGAGCACTGAAGGCTGTGGCTCCAGGGGACCAGGGGTTTGCGGGAGCTACGAAGAGAAGGATGACCCGCCTCCAGCCACGGGAGTCTAGCTCCCGCCACCGCGGCAGTTTGTTCCCGCCGGGCTAGGGTGCGGAGGACCTCTGCCCGCCCCCTTCCTCCCCGCCCCACCCTGCCCAGGGAGCTCCGCCCCGGGCCCACGGTTCTTCCGCCTTAGGCGGCCACCAGGCGGGAGGGACTAATCCCCTGAAGCCCCACTTCTGTCCTTAGGGGCCCAGGGGCCCAGATTCGACCGGGTAACGGGTGGCTTCACCGTTCTCCTCTTGTGCCCTGCATACTGGTCCCGGGGCAGCACGGGTTGGGTGCGCCCTGCAGGGTGAGAGTCGTGGAGTCTCAACACCAGGGGGCGCTGAGGAGCTGGGGGACACCCCTCCCTGTCCGCCTCGGTCCCCCGCCCCCTCCCCGCCCGCGCGCAAAACACACTCCACCGAGAGGCAGCGCGGCGGAGCCGGAGCCGCGGCCCGAGCGGAGCCGGAGAGCGGCGGCGGCGGCACCATGACCCTGGGCAGCTGCTGCTGCGAGATCATGTCCTCCGAGAGCTCCCCGGCCGCGCTGTCTGAGCCAGACGCAGACATAGACGTGGTGGGCGGCGGCAGCGGTGGGGGGGAGCTCACAGCCCGCTCCGGGCTCCGCGCCCCCCGGGACGTGCTCCCGCACGGCCACGAGCCTCCCCCGGAGGAAGCCGAGGCGGACGTAGCCGAGGACGAGGAGGAGTCAGGAGGTTGTTCGGACTGCGAGCCCCGCGCTCTAGCGCCCCGGGGGGCGGCGGCCGCAGCGGGAAGCCCGGGGCCCGGCGTGCAGGCAGCCCGCGGCGCAGCGGGGCCAGGGCCGGGACCCGGGCCGCCGTCGGGGGGCGCGGCAACGCGGAGCCCGTTGGTGAAACCACCGTATTCGTACATCGCGCTCATCACCATGGCCATCCTGCAGAGCCCCAAGAAGCGCCTGACGCTGAGCGAGATCTGCGAGTTCATCAGCGGCCGCTTCCCCTACTACCGGGAGAAGTTCCCCGCCTGGCAGAACAGCATCCGCCACAACCTCTCCCTCAACGACTGCTTCGTTAAGATCCCCCGCGAGCCGGGCAACCCGGGCAAGGGCAACTACTGGACGCTCGACCCGGAGTCGGCCGACATGTTCGACAACGGCAGCTTCCTGAGACGCCGCAAGCGCTTCAAGCGGCAGCCGCTGCCGCCGCCGCATCCACACCCGCATCCTCACCCGGAGCTGCTACTGCGTGGCGGGGCTGCCGCGGCCGGGGACCCTGGCGCCTTCCTCCCGGGTTTCGCCGCTTACGGCGCCTACGGCTATGGCTACGGGCTGGCACTCCCGGCCTATGGCGCACCCCCACCGGGCCCGGCCCCACACCCGCATCCACACCCGCACGCCTTCGCCTTTGCCGCCACCGCGCCTTGCCAGCTGTCAGTTCCCCCGGGCCGCGCCGCTGCGCCTCCACCCGGACCTCCGACGGCCTCGGTGTTCGCCGGCGCGGCCTCGGCACCGGCCCCTGCTCCTGCCCCGGGATCTGGCCCAGGCCCCGCAGGGCTGCCCGCCTTCCTAGGCGCAGAGCTGGGCTGCGCCAAGGCTTTCTACCCCGCGTCCCTGAGTCCTCCCGCAGCTGGCACAGCAGCCAGCCTGTCCACTGCACTTCTGCGCCAGGGCCTCAAGACGGACGCCGGCGGTGGTGCGGGTGGCGGGGGAGCAGGGGCAGGCCAGAGGCCTTCCTTCTCTATAGACCACATCATGGGCCACGGTGGTGGCGGTGCCGCACCCCCGGGCAGCGGCGAAGGTTCCCCGGGATCGCCATTCGCGGCAGCCGCGGGTCCTGGGGGTCAAGCCCAAGTCTTGGCCATGCTGACTGCCCCGGCCCTGGCTCCAGTGGCGGGCCATATCCGCCTCTCGCACCCGGGGGACGCGCTCCTGTCTTCGGGGCCCTCGTTTGCCAGCAAAGTCGCCGGCCTCAGTGGCTGCCACTTTTGACCGCAGCGGGCTCGGGGCCAGTTAGGCCCTTACTCCTTAACCTCTCTGGGGAGCTCGGCCGGTCCCAGCGGAATTCAGGGAGTCTATTTATGAAGAGTCTCCAGACCTAGGCCGGCCTGCGTGATCAGGCACTTCAAGCTCCACTCTCAGAATGTCATGGACAGTTGGGACGAAGCGGGCTTCGGCGGCTCTGGGCGAGGCCCAGGTCTACGCAATAGGTTTAAAGCGAAGGTCCCTTTTCTGTTTGAGCAGCAGGAACCTTCGCATTGTCTTGCCTCTGCATCTCTCACGGTCGGAGAAGAATGCTTTGGCGGAGATATACTTGTCGGTGGATGGATCCCGCCAGAAACACCTATGGCTTGAAAAGTCCCCTGCCCCCCCCCATTCCATCCTTAACTTTGAGACCCCTCTTATTCAATATTATAATTTAAAGACATCTGTTATTTGCTTTGTGCTTAAGAGAAAAATTCAAAAAAAATTTGTTCCTTTTGCTATTCTTCAAGGAAGCGGGTTTGCTGTAAGCCTAAGGCAGTGTCTACACAGTCGGGAAGCTAGGAGGAAAAGTGAAACGCGGTCTCCATAGTCCTTGAAGAAGCTGCAGAGTCCATCCCCCGCCCCCGAAGAAAATGTCCCCCTCCTCTGGTGTTTGGTTGCTTTTTAAGGAGTTCCCTCTGGCCTTTGCCGTGGTCCCATAGGCCCAGCCATGCAGAGCTAGCAGCCCTCTAGGCCTTCTGCTCTGCCCCAGGCCCTGTGATATTTATTGTAGTTGAAGGCAATGAAATTGGGTGGGAGAAGAGGTCCTGGAGAGGTGGGAATTGGGTGGGCAAGGGCACAGAGCTGTGGCAGGGGGTCTTATAGTTATGTGTAAATATCTGTACAGTGGGCTGTCCCTGCATTCTCTGTCCACTGGTGAGCTTTGATTTAGACTTCTCCACTTAGTGGAGACTCTGTGAAATTGTCTGATGGTCTGTGTGGAAGTAAAGAAAACTGTCTCCCTCTCCCTCTTCATTGGTGTCAATTGAATAAATGTATGTGAACTTAGCAGTCGCCAGCTCAGCCTGCTTGCCTGTACTCCCTTGTCCTTGTTAGGGCACTTACACAAGACCTCAGCCTCCCCAGAGAGGGAGAGGGAGCTAGTCAGATGGCGGCGGCGGGGAGCTCTGCTTCTGCTGGGGCCAGGTCTCTGGAAGCCTCTGACCACACCAGTACTTTCGTTTTCACTCTGGTACAAGGCAGGGCAAAAGCCTGGGGCAGGGCAGAGGGGTTCTGTCCTGTCTCACCAGAGGAGTCTCAGCCTCCTTCTAGTTCAGATTTGAGTGTGGCCTGGGCAGACTGGAGTGCTCAGTACTGGAGCACTATGGTCACTGAGTACAGCAACTCTGTGTCTCTTGGAGCATATTTTGTATGCCTCTGTGTTTCTGTGTGTGCAGGGGCCTTTTATGGAGCTCTTGGTGGTTTGTTTTTGTGTTTGTCTTGGTCGTCCTGTGTATTTCAGGGATGTCTGTGCTTTTATTTCTGTGTGTGTCCACGAATATCTGCTAGGACTATCAGTCACTGTCTGTCTTTAATAGAAGAGCATTTCTTTTTGCCCCCTGGAGGGCCCTTAGAACCCCCACTCCCACACACGTTTGACAGTGGAAGGCTTTATTTAGGGACTCTCCAAATTGAATTAGAAACCTCACCCAGCTTGAGTGAGCTAGAGGATCAACTGATCAACTAAAGAGTGAGTGGGGGTTCACTCTGCAAGGGCAAAGGCCTTGGTTCCCAGAGCCGTGTTCATAGACGGAAGCTACAGCCTGAGCACAAATCTTCTCCTCTGGTTAAGACCATCCATAGTGCACTGGACCTGCAGCCCTCTGCCTTGTGCGTGGGATTCCCAATAGCCAGATTAGCAAACAGCAGGGGTGAGGGCAATACTTTGAGTGGGGCAAAGATGGTTACTCCCTTTTCAGTACATCCCTCTGAGATCATAGGAGAGATGTATGGAAGGGCAGGAAGAGAAAGTTCATTCAGCCTCTACAGGAAACTCACTCAAGTCAGGACAAGGGCTGGAAGGCAAATGACAGAGAGAGAAGAAGACGATGTCAGAGGCCCAGATGGGAAGAACTCGAGGGTCCTTAGCATCCCACAGCTGGCGATGGCTGAAGAAGAAGATGTAAGAAAGAAGTCCTGCATTAGGATGGGAGTAGAGAGAGTGCTGGAGCTGGGGAAGGACTCTGAGGCATCTAGGTTCCCCTCACTAAAGGTGGAGAGACTAGGCTCAGGGGTGTGTGCTGAACAAAGTTCCTCTGCCCAGAGGCCAAGGGTCCCTCTTCCCATCTCTGAGAGACTAAGGGATTTGGGGCGGGGGGAGAGTAAATGCACTGGTCTACCTTTCCATCATCATTTTATAAATAGTCTAGAAATAAGATTAGGTTCAGTGGTCTGGAGTGGGCAAAATTTGCCAGTATTGCGATAATGGTCTCTGACTGGTGGCTTCCCTGACTTCCATTGCTCCAAATTTGATGATCATGGTTTCGTTTTTTTTACTTGGGGGTGTGTGTGTTCGACCTGACACAAATCAATGAACATGTTTGGATGTGCATGCTGGAGAGTCTATTTGCTCAAAAAAAAGCACCTTTCAACTTCTTGATGAGTATAGTAAATATAGATATTAGTTTGGAATATTAGATTTCATATATTACTTTAAAGTTTTGAGTAAAAGACTTTATCAGTTGGATTTTTCTCTGTCTCAAAGAGGTCAGACAGAATTGTGTTGGATGGTAGATAGGTAGGTGAGCTATGGCCGTAACTCACTACTACTTACAGGGGAAGTGGAAGATTCTTCTGGATGAATTGTTATCTGTCTTGTTGTGTGTGTGTGTGTGTGTGTGTGTGTGTGTGTGTGTGTGTGTTTCTTGCTTAGTGTTTATGTGCATCAATAGTAGGAATATGGGGTTGCAGATAAGGATGAAATGATTAAGAGTTTTCTAAGGCTCTTAGGGCCCCAAAGATACCTTCTACTCAGACTCTAGATTCCCAATGAATCAACAAGGCCAAGCCGGGTCCAGAGAAACCACCCATGCTTCGTTGGCAGCCCTGGAGAAGGTTCCAGATGCTGAAAGCTAAGGGAGAAGGGGAGGTATTTGAAATTTTGGCTTCGTTGGGTTGTGTTAAGAGCGTGGCTGCTGGAGCCGGGAACTGGAATGCAGGAAGGGTGTAGTTGAGGGATTTGTGTGATAGAATCCTCCTGGTTTGCCTTGCAGTCTGGGTGTGCTCAGCCACTGACTCTCCCGAGCTTGAGTGCCTAGGGCTGCTGTGGGCTCAATTAGGGGCCCAATGTCCTGGGAGGTGAAACAGGTCTTCCCATTTGAATGGCTCCCTAGGCTTCCCTCCCTTCTCGGGTAGAGGCTGCTGAGGTCGGTCGCCCCATAGGCAGCAACAATTGGTGACAATAGTAAGAAAATATCCAGGGCACACCTTGATCTCTCCGAGGTGAGAAAAAAAAGGGTAAAAAATCAGCCCGAGGTTCAGAGAGTGCTGTTGAGAGCGGGCAGTTTAAAGGGGAAGAAAATTGGCGAATTTCACTGGTCAATTTCACTTCATTTCGTTCAATTTCGTTCAATTTCATTCCTTTTCATCCAGCGCCGGGAGGCCCGAGGCCATAAGAAGGGGGGGGGGGTCTTTCCGGGCGGAATTTCTCCCTCTTGCAGATTTACTTTCTACAGCTGTGAAGAACAGTCTTGGTTCTCCAACTTGGACATACGTTTTTTCAGCGGCGACTAAGGGCAGACATTTTATTTTATCGACCAGTATTTGGTTTGAGTGATCGAGGCCCATCGGCGAGCCTGCGGGCCAGTCTCTGTTGCAACCCAATTAAAGCGGTTAATTCTTTTCACCGCGTCTTCCTCCCCATCTTTCTTTTTCTTTCTTTCTCTAGGGGCTCCCCCAGACCACCCAGGAGCCGGAGTTGGAGGGGGACATTTCCCCTCCCTATCCAATTTGTTCTCGCCACAGCAGGCGCGTCTTCGTGGTTACAAAGCGCCTTTCCCTCCCCGATGACTTTTTTTCCCCTTTTCAAAAACACTTCTACCTCCACCCTCCCCTTCAACTACCAACCCTCCGCGACCCCCGCCTCCTCCCTCTGCGCTCGGGTTTATTTAAACTTCGCCTCCTCCAGCGCCGCCGTAGCGCTCACTCAATGAAGTTGAAGGCTCGGTGAGCCGAGGTGAAGAGGGTTTGGAATCTGTTGAAAGGGGCGTTTTGTGACACTGATTGGGGCGGGGGTGGGGACAGGCCAGAAAGGACAATGACCGACCAGGCTGGTTCCCCTGCGCCCAGGGTCAGGCGAATAAAGGCGCCGACGCAGTTTAAACTACGGTCCCTGCAAGAGAAAGAGAGAAAAGATCTGGAGTGCGGAGCGTGCCTCCTAAGCTTGCGGCTTAGGAAGCAGTGGGAGGAGGCAGTGCGCCTAGGTCTTCACCGACAGGATTCGGAGTTTCCTCCCAACCCTGCGCTTTCCACGGAAGAGAGGCGAGGAGAGTGGGTTTGTGTCTGTATTATTGCCATGCATAGGTCAAAGGTTGTTTAGGCTGGGGCCTGGGGGAGGCGTCCGGGAGGGCCAACCAGGACGGTGAGACCCAGCCCACACTTGTCCCTGGGATTGGGGCTATGAGGTTTCTGGAGAGATAGAGACTTAAAGGTGGGCATGGGTGGGTGGGAGAATTCAGTCCCTTAAGCTTTCAAATATCAGAGTGTCTGAGAACAAACAAATGATTGGATTTTTGGAGCGAGCACGTCTGACTTTTTTAAGGCTGGTGTGGATGCGCACCAACACCACCCGAGAACTCTGTAGGGAAGACAGAGGTTCTGGGCTCTGGTTTTGAGAACCAATTTTTCCGCGGGCTGGAGGGCGCGCCGCGCCGAGGGGCGGAGCGGGCACCGCCTCTTTCCAGTCCGCCCCGCGCTGCGACAGCACCGCAGCCGCTAGACCCGAGAAGGCTCGGGTCGGCGCGGGAAAGGAAGGCTTCCGCCCTGCGCTCTGCTGCTGGTGTCGACGCAACATCCTTAGGGTTTTTTTTTCCCACCCGCGTTGGGCCCCGCGCTCTGTATCCTGGATCCCTGCCGAGCGTGGTCTTTTCGCTCCACGCGGACTCAAGTAGAAATGGCCCGCAGCCGCTGCTCCGTTTTTCTCCTTCGGTTGTGAACCTCCCTCCATGATCACTACCCTCCTCGTCGGTCTAAATTTCGTGGTCCTGGAGGAACTCTGTAGGTCGGAGTTTCACTTCCCCTGTATCCCCGCCAATTTTTTTTTTTTTTCTCACCCGCATCAGACTTGGCGTGCGCGCCACTGGGAAGGATGCGCTCAGTCTCGGCTGCTGGGGTCCTGCAAGCTTCAGCATCCGAAGCCAGCGTCTCGGAGGTCTGTGTTCAGTTTCTCCGGAAACTGGAAATTGCCTCAGGGTTGGCTCACCCTGAGTCATTTTTGTCTACGCAGGCAAAATTATCTTTGGAATTGAGGTTCCATGAATCTTGGGACTGGAGAGAGCGAATTTTTCAGTGTGGCAACAAAATATTTAGACTCATCCTAAAACGAATTGCCGACTTGAGAAGTGTATTTCCACTGATCTGTGTAGACACTGCCTCTGTGTGTGTGTGTGTGTGTGTGTGTGTGTGTGTGTGTTTGGGGGTGGGGTGGGTACGATGTGTTCAGAGTGTTGAGGACACTGGAGTGGACTTTATTGTTCAAATTAATTAGCCGACGGTAACCGAAGACCCTTACTTTGAGGCCCCCTCCTCCAGCAGGTGTCGACGCCGCGCGGACTCTAGGGCTTCCTATTCAGATGTAGATGTGCTGGGCGCCTTTCCGAGTAGGAAGCCCACTTTTTTGCCCTCATCCAAGATGGGCTTCCCGCCTGTCAGACTCTTCTGAGCTCTTTGGGTTTCCGTTGCATCTGCAGGTTACCCTCATATGCTTCAGTCTTTGGGAATTGATTCCGCTTCTTAAGGTTAAAGAAAGCCACTGGAGAAACGATAGCTTGAATTAGCCTCGGACTCAGACTGCCAGATCCAGAGGTTCTGAGATCGGAGCTAAAAGGACCGGCCTGAGGTCACCGAGAGAGTTAGTCGTGGACCTGGGAAAAGAAGCCAAGGACCTGGAAACCCAGAACTGGATACCGATGCCCAACGCTGGTGGGCTGGCTTTGTGTCGATTCATCAACCCCTTGGCCTCCTCAGCCAACCCCATTTGGTGGAGCGGCGTTTGCATGAGAGGGTCTAGACTCATTCATAGGGTGTGTTTACAAACTCCCCGTTCTTCAACATGGCACTGAAACAAACAAACACAAACAAATTTGGCTGGCTGGAGTGGTGGTGCACGTGCTGCCGAGGCAGAGGCAGATGGGTCTCTCAGATGAAGGCGAGCCTGGTAAACTTAGTGAGTTCCTGGCCAGTCAGGGATACCCAGTGAGACCCTGTCCCCAAACAAAAACCAAAGCGAATCAACATGCAAATAGATTTCAAAGCCACTTCCAGTTAGGATCTGATGTGCTTCTTATGAGGCACTGACACCTACTTTGCATACGAACATCTGCAGAGTCTGAGGCCAGAATCAGGAGCAGTTTTCCAGTCTGAAAAGATTAAACACAGGTGACTTAATACAATGTAGCCTGGGTTGCTTGCTTCCTCCTTCTCTCTCTCTCTTCTCCATATTTATTGAGCATCTGCTGTGTGCCTGGAACTATATACTCCTGATGTTGCAGTACTGATCATCTACCTGTCCTCATTATGAACTGACTAACTTGGTAGTTGAGAACTGGAGAGCCAGAATAAGTGACTTATATTTGTAGGGTGTGTGTGTGTGTGTGTGTGTGTGTGTGTGTGTGTGTGTGTGTGCCTGTGCACACAAGTGCAAGTAGAATTAAAGATGTAATCATCCACTTTATGATGTCTCTAGATAACACATCCTACTGTAAGTGTATGTACTGTTTGTTTGGGGGGTATGTGATAAGTTCTGTTAACATATATGTAGGGTTAGATATGCATTCTGCAACTGTTTTTGTGCTTACAAATATTTGTGGATTTGCATATGTTAATGCAGATATTTTTCACTCTGCCGGTGTGAGTCTGTGAGTGTGATGAATGTGATTGGGGTGGAATGGTGGGTTCTTGGCTTTGCCCTTTATTCTCTAGCAGCAATTGAGACCTGTCTATCTTCTTCCACCTTCCTCCGCAGATGCAAAGCTGGAGATCTGGAGCATGGCTGATCTCCTTCTCAGGCTTCTCTGATATGGTCAGTTACTGTATCCTACCTGGGCTCTAGATACACGTTGTTCCAGATTAGCTAACAGACCAGACAATTACAATTGTCCAGACTCTACCTGGCTCACATGCAGGGCTGCCAGATGCCTCCTCTATTCCATCCGGAATAGAAGGACTTGGCTAGCAGTCATATGTCATAGCATTGGAGCCTCTGCTTCCATCCCCAGGAAATTGTGTTAAATTTGTCTGTGTCAAAGGTGCAGGTGCAGACAAGTACAGAATGGTCAAAGCTGACTCTTGGCTGTGGAAACGGGTCTAAACAGGGAAGGGTTAGAGTTTGCCTAAATCTTTTGGTAGCATCCTGAGTCTATGGGTGGACCTTGCACCCTTTATAAACCAGCTTAGACAAAGTACTTGTCTGGTTATGAAGAAATCCAAGCCTCATCAACTGCCCCCAAACTCTTGGGAAATCTCAAGACACTGGGTTGTTGATGCTTTTAAATTCCTCTTTCTTTCCACAAGCAGGATCAAGGCAAAGTCACACAGTCAGGGATCCTGGTAAGTCAAGATGAAATAGATTGCCTTTAGGTGAGCCAGGTGCTGATGGCAGGGAGAGGAGTGTGGGTGAGCAAAAGTGCTGCTTCATCTTAAAATTGGGATAAGCAGCCAATCCTTCCTCTACCTTAGTGGTTCTCAACCTGTGGGTCTCAACCCCCCCTTTGGGATCAAATATTAGATATGCTGCATATCAGATATTTACATTGTGATTCATAACAGTAGCAAAACTACAATTATGAAGTAGCAATGAAATAATTTTATGGTTGAAGGTCACTGCCACATGTGGAGCTGTATTAAAGGGTCACAGCATAGGAAGGTTGAGAACCATTGCTCCACCTCCTTAGAGGGGAGAAAGAGGGTAGGGGATATGATCAGAATTTGCCAGCCCATTGTCTCTCTCCTTCTGGCTGTTGGAGGTACTGGCTCCCTTTCCCCTCTATTTCTTCCATTTAGATGAATCCTATTGATTCTAACTTCCAGCTGGACCACTTGGATGCTCCAAGCTTTGCCTCACCCTATGTCCAGCCTTTCAAAAAGTCGGGGATAAAGATGGCTCTGGCTGTAACCATTGTTTCTTGGGTTGGATGTACTGCTTTGTGTGTGTGTGTGTGTGTGTGTGTGTGTGTGTGTGTGTGTGTGTGTTTATGTACACTCATGTGCTAATAGGGATTATACTCAGCTTATGAAGAAAATCTGGTAGGCTTTGGATTTCTTTCTCTCTTCCTGGGGCCTCATCCCAGCATCTGCTGAGATGATGATTATCTATACTAGGAATAGAGAGGGAGGAGGAAGGAGTCCCAGTTATAGCAAAGGTGCTGATTCTCTGTGTTCTTGGACTTGGGCTTCTCTCAGGGCCTCAGTTCCTCTGAGAGATGGAGCTGGAATAAGCCTGATCCTGCTTTCTGCTCTGGGGTCAGTGGCTGCAGCTTACCTCTTCGCTCCTGATTAGGCTTAAGAGTTTTTCCCTAAATCCAATTCTCTTAGTGCAGTGAGGGTGCTGGATCTGACTGTGCAGGACTCTGCAGAAAGCCCAGGGATAAGGCAGGCCAGCATGGAATGGCTCACTTCCTTCTCTGGTGGTGGTTTGGCTTTTATGTGGGATCTTGCGCTTTCTTCTCCCTAGGCAGGGCCCTAAAGGGTTAGGGATTGGGTGGAAGCCATGGTCTCCAGGGATGACTGAATCTGCCTCCATTGTGAAGGAGTGGTCACCTGGCAGCCCTTGAACTCAGTACCAACTATTATTTCTACAGTAGAAGTGTGTGTGTGTGTGTGTGTGTGTGTGTGTGTGTGTGTAGGGGTGGGGGAAGGCAGCTCAAAGTGTGAATGGGAGCTCTGCCTGTACTGGGTTTTCTTTTCCACTTCCCAAGCTTCCTTTTCTGTCTCAAATCCCAGCTAGGATGTGGATGAAGAGGGATGCTGAGAGCCAGAATTCCTTCCAGGAGCACCTGGGGCATGTAGTTGGAGAGCTTCTCTCCAGGTCCCACTAAGCCCCAGCAGTCCAGTAGCCCACTTATAAAATAAACACACAGACATTTATATATTATTTAAACTGCTTGGCCATTACCTCAGGCCTATCATTGTCTAGTTCTTACTCTTATATTTAGCCCATTTCTATTAATCTATACTTTGCCACGTGGCTTGTGTCTTACCAGTACCTTACATCTTCCTTGTCATGGCGGCGGCTGGCAGTATCTCTCTACCCCAGCCTTCTACCTCCCAGAATTCTCTTCTCTCTTGTCCTGCCTATACTTCCTGCCTGGCCACTGGCCAAACAGCATTTTATTTATACAGAGCGATATCCACAGCACTCCCCCTTTTCTTTTTTTTTAAAAAGGAAGGTTTTAAGTTTTACATAGTAAAATTACATATAACAAAACAATTATCAAGCAAGAATTACAGTTACCATATTAAAGCAGATATCTTATCTATCTTATATTTGTGAGTTTAAGGTTTTATATCTAACTTATCTTTTATCATAACTGAGAAAATTATAACTATCTAGTCTTCAACCACATCAAAGACCTGAGAAGGATATAATATTACCTGAGAACCGGGAGAAGGACGCAAGCAACTTTCAGGAGTCTTGCAAGAGTAGACAGAGACAGCTGGCAGCCTGGACAGTCACCTAATGTTTCTCAGCATTGTTGGTGCATTCAAATTGGAATGGTGGGAAAAGTGGAAGGCTGGGTGAGAGAGACCTGCCAGCCGCTGCCATGACAAGCGAGATGTAAGGTACTGGTAAGCCACGAGCCATGTGGCAACTTATAGACTAATAGAAATGGGTTAATTTAAGATATAAGAACTAGATAGCAAGAAGCCTGCCACAGCCATACAGTTTATAAGTAATATAAGTTTCTGTGTGTTTACTTGGTTGGGTCTGAGTGTCCATGGGCCTGGTGGATGAGAGAGATTTGTCCAGACTGTGGGCCAGGCAGGAAAACTCTAACTACAGGGGCACAATGAATGTAGTAGAAGAGCCATTCCAAAACCTGAGAAGGGAAGTGGCTGTGACCCACTTCTTCCACAAAGTCTTCACTGAGACCAAACTTGGGAATTTGAGATTTTTCTCCCCCTTTTAGAGGAGAGATAGATGTCTCTGAGGCTAGTTGGTAGAGTGTGCAAGTGTGTGTGTGTGCCAAAATCCAGGGTAATGGGTGTGTGTGTGTGTGTGTGTCACCTGACCATGTGACTTTACCTGTGACTTGTTTCCTCTTCATCTACATCACAGATTCACTATGGTAGATTCTGGGTCTTGGATGTGCTCCAGCATCTAAATTGTGTTCTGTGAGCAGCAGTCTCAAAGACGTATGCAAGCATATTTGGTAACAGTGTAATTCTTGAAGAGTTTAGGGTCTGAGTGAACTCTCTCCCTCCCTCAATTGTGAGAGACACTGAGAAAGTGGAAGCCAAGCCCAGCCACCTGGGGGCACCCCTGCTGGCCCCAAAGTCCAGGAGCAGACCCTGTGCAGGCCAGGACTTCTCCTGAGCTAACGGAGATGTCCTAATGGAGGTGACCCTGCTTCACATCAGAATGACCCTTCTTGGAGGCGGATTCTGTAAGCCAGGAGGACCTTCCTCTAAAGTCAATGACCTAGTCTGAAAGGGGATGACCCTAAGCCAACAAAGGTGACCCTGCTGCAAATGGGTCTGACCCTCTGCTCACAGAGATGACCCTAAAGTGACCTCAAGCAGATCCATGCTAACAAGGATGTGCTTGGGCTGTCTGGATGTCTCTGTATCCCTTCTCAAAGTGTGCCCCGCTCAGATTAGAGGCAGAGGCTGTGGTCCTAGGGGCATCCTAGCAGGGCTTCCCCTCAAACTGGCAACCGCTCCACTCCCTGCTCTTCTGCCCTCTCAGCAGTTCCAGGGACACCTGGCTGAGAGCAGTGGCATGGCTAGGTGCTTCCTACAGTTCTAGGACAGTTTATACCCTCAAGAAGGTGGCTAGTGGGGTAGGGGAAGAAGAGGGGCCCTCAAAGGGACCATCTTTCCAGGAAGAAGAGCTCAGAGATCAGGACTATGAGCCCCTTTCTCTGTCTGTAGCGCGCACACACACAAACAGAGAGAGAGAGAGAGAGAGAGAGAGAGAGAGAGAGAGAGATACAGATCTAGTTGAAGTTGTGATGTGGGCTCTGAGGACAAATGCCTTGGAGTTGAAGGATGTCATTCAGGGCGGGATCCACTCCCAACTCTTGCAGGCTGGAATGATGGAGGGAGGACCCTACTGCAACCATATACTATTTGGGTCTAACTTCTTCAGCAGCTCTGATTCCTGGGCTGCTCAGCTACCACAGCACCAGGGAACCAGGATCCTTTTCAGAGTCCCTCATGGCTGCCAACTGCACAGCCTTCCTGAAATACAGCAAGGAGGGACTCAGTCTTCACCCTGACACCCAGAGTTTCTTCAGACTCATTTCCTTTCCTTAGCTCCTCAGAGTCGAAGGGAGCAGCCTGCCCTTCATGGATAGAGTATAGAAACCAGCCTAGGTTTGGGCTTTCAGTGGTGAGATTTCTTTACCATGGTATTTGGCAAAATAAATAACCATTAATTAGAAGAACGATTCTAGAAGTCCAGGGATATACCTTTCAATCACCCCAATAGCCAATGACTATATAGTGCATGGATCTAATTGTTCCTTCTCTTCTTCCTGGCTCACCTCTGATCAGATGCTCTCCCTGCCTAGCTTTCTTCCCCTCCTCTGTGGTTGATTCTGTCCCCAGGGATGCTATGGTTCTAATGTATTATTTTTGACTGGGGATAGCACTCGGGGCCTTACACATGCTGGGCTAGTGCTCTGCCCTTTTAGTGCTTTAGTGGACCAACTTCAGTGTATTACCTTCCGCTTACCACTCTTACCATGTTGGGAACACCCAAGAGCAGTAGCCGAGTCTATTGCATCTCTCTTCTCCTAGCACATGGTGCAAGGCTTCCCAAAGCATGCTGCATTGTGAGTTTATTTTAATCAGAAATGTGACCATTTAGGTCCTTGGCCTGGTGGGGGGAAGAAGTGGGAACAGCATTATGTGGCCTTTGTTCAAGCTTAGTGCCTCTCTATCCTCTGGATAAAAAGAGCTTGGGCTGGCCCATTACATTCTAAAGGAGGGACAGAGTGGCCTCCCTGACACCTTCATATACAGCTGTCTGGGGTGCCATCCAGAGTTGTGAGCACATAGAAGATGGCTGTTCCAGTTCAAGGGCTGGGGCTCCAAGGACCGGGTATAGGTGAGATAGGGTTGGAGAAGAAGGACGAAATGGATTGAGAGTGTGGCTTTCAAGGGTGGGATGTGGGAGAAAGAGACTGCTTCAGTTTCTGACCCTGCATGATGAAGGATCACTCACAGGGATTGGAGAAAACCCATCATGTTTCTAATCCCTACCTGACTCCTAGTATGGCAGCCAAAGCCTTAGTTCCCCCTTACCCATGGCGGGAGATACTTTCCAAGACCTATTGTATTCCTTTGTTCCCCAAAGCTTATTCCATTGCCCAACTTTGTGAATTTGTGTTGTCCAGAAATGTGGATGCCTGAACCTTAGATAGTACCAGGGTCTATATGTTTTTTAAACCTATATACACATACATCTGTGTTGCAATTTAATATATATGAAGCATAATAGGAGTCTAACAATAGCAAACAATTAAATACTTGCAATAATATACTATAAAATAATTACTTAAAAATGTATAGATTGTTTATTTCTGGAATTTTCCTTATAATATTTTTAGACTGTGGTTGAGCATAGGTAATAATCTGTGGAAAGGAAAAGTGAGGACAAGGGGAGACTCCCATATAGTGACCCAGAGGTCAATGTGCATTGGTTGGGAGTCCATACTGGGCAGGAATAACTTCAGAGAAAGGAAATCAAGATCCCACTGTGGAAAATCACTAATAAATTTTCCCCATGTGGACCATACATTTACTCTGTGGACTTGGGATAGACTGCTGGGGAATGGAGCTTAGTCATACAGTTCCTTGACTACCCACTACCTGGCATGCAGCAAAGGCATGTTGATCTTGCAATGATTAGGCATCCCAGATACAGTTCTTAGTAGAGGTATGGGCTGGGTCAGAGGAAGGAAATTGATCTAACTTTCCTCAACAGGCTCATGAGCTGATGTTGGTAGCTTTGTGGTCCAGGTCTGGGACAATAATTTCTATGAAGGGAGGTCCAGGAGGCTTCCCAGTGGAAGCAGCATTTGAATTAGGCCTTGAAAGCTGAGGAGAGTTTGGACAGTAGAAGGCTGGGTTTGAGGAAAAAGCACTTAAGACCTTCTGTCCTGACCAGTGAGGGCATTCAGGAGAGGTGAGAGTGAGCCCAGGGCAAAGCTGAGAGCCCCACTTTGCCTGTTTTCTGTGGTCACTTGGGCTTCCTCTGCTTTCTAAGAGGTCCTAATGTGCTCTGTCCCCTCTGTCCGTAGTCCAGTATTGAATCACTTATGATGCTGATAAGGGGTACACAACCATTCAGGGGTCCAGAAGCCCCAAGTCAAGGTTCTCCATCCTTCCCTAGAGGGTTTTTCTTTTAAATACCATGGAGCCTCCTTGGACAGACTAGTGAAGTCCATAGACTCCTAATAATAATAAAGGTTTTTTAATATAAGAAATCCAATTTACAAACATAATGAATTCTGAGATTCAAATATCAAAATGTTAAAGAATATAGTAAGCTATATGGTAAGATAGTTTGTGACGTTAAACAATAAAGCTGGGTGTGATGTTTTATACCTATAGTTCTACTCGGAAGACTGAGGGCTTAAACTCTCTAGTTTTAGACCAGCTTGTACAACACAGCAAGACTTCGTCTTAAAAGAGAAAGACAAGAAATAAATGTAGCACATTAAATATAGCATAGTAGTGGTATTATAGTATAGTTTTAAAGTGGTCAGTAGGGGAATTTTGACATTTCTGCAGGAACTTGTTTAAATTTTCTATGGGAAGTACAACTGTAGGTACAAGAAATACGGATGGCATCTATTACATCCATTATTGAATAAAATGTTGGATTTCAGTTTAGAAGTTTCTGGAAATAAAGTTAAATTTGTTTTTCCAGCCAAATTTCCAGAGCTGTGACCCAACAGATTTTTATCCATGGGCTCCTTGGGGATTGTGGACCTCAGTTTCAGGTTTTTGTCATTGTCTACCGTGTCTCCTAAACTTAGTAAGAGAGAGGCAGATAGAATAGAGGATTCTGGAAGGCATATTTGTTCTATGGCTCCATTTGCCACATATGTATGTATGTATGTATGTATGTATGTATGTATGTATGTATGTATGTGTGTGTGGGCTTAGTGACAACTCAACCTTAACTGCCATAGTCTCCTTGTGTCTTTTGTTCCAGTCAGTGTCTAAGCATCCTTTAGGAGGCTGTGCCTGGCTTGATGGCAACCTAGAGAGTCTGTGCTCATACCATGAGAGTGCACAGAGGGAAATAAACACTCCTGTGTATTGTGTATGCTGAGTCCAGCAGGGAGACGTGGAGATGTCTGAGCTCAGCTTTACTGAATGGCTTCTGGATGTGTTTGCTCCTTGTCCTATGCATCCAGCTCAATGGCCCACGCTCCATATATACAGGTCATTTAGGGCAGTCCTGACTCCTGGCTGGCCAGAGATCACCAGATGGAGACTTGTTCAATGGGTTGACTCATCTGTCATCTACAACTCCTTCTCTTTGCTAGATTCCATGGTTAGTGCTCTTCTTTGGAATGGGGACATAGGCTCAGGAAAGAGCTCCTATGATGGTGTGTAGAAGGCAGAAGAATAAACTCAAATTTACTGGGCTTTATTGAGGGTAAAATAGCCTGTGTTCGCTTAGCAAAGCCATGGCTTAAATCAAACGGTACTTGGCATATAGTAGGTATGGATGGAATCAGTGTCTACTGAAAGTCTGAGTGACTGGCCTTCTTGCCCTGGGCTCTTTTGCCCTCTTATTTGACTCTGTCCTTATTCTCTCAGCATTCATCTGCAGGCTAGTAATCCTGCCCTGTCAGCCAACATATCCTGTGTGGAAAGAGGTAGGACACAGCACACACTAAGAGTGACAATGTAAAATTTCACTGAGTCATTTCCTCACTGTGTTGTAATGTCTTCTCCTGGCCATCTTGGTCAACAAGGAGGCCCATGTACATTGCCTGGGAGCACTTTCCAGTCCTTGTCTCATATTGTGCTTATCATGCAGTGAGATGGGTTTGAGCCGTGATTTTCTTGATGAGACTTGGTGAAAAACCTCCATGGCTGTTGGAGGGTTGCACCATCAACAGAAGCAGTGCTGTATTTAAACAATGACTTAAACTCAGGTTTAAGTGGTACCCCCTCCCCAGGTCTATCTGCCTGTTTTCTCCCATCAGCTTCCTGCTGTCCCAAGGCCACCATCTGGCTCCTTTGGCAGGGTCTGGTGGTTTGGTATGCCCACACCTTCTCTGCTCTGCCTGTCCTTGCTCTAGAGAGTTTTCTAGGGGACTGGCAACCATTAGAAAGCTGAGCTCACACAGACAAACTAACAAACAAACAAACAACAAAGCCTGGTGCAGGGTCCTTTCAACAGCAGCTCAAGAGACAGTTGTCTTTTTAGTTTTTCCTTTTTAGGAAGAATCTCACTATGTAGCTCAGGTTGGCCTTACAGTTCTCCGGCTGGTTTCCACTCTTCATTTCTGTTGCAGCCCTGGATCTCCTGAATCTTGGTGTTCTCACCCATCTAACTCAGAGCTCCTCTCATCCCTCCTCTGTTACTCAGTTTATCTTTCCAGCTTAGCTCTAGGCCTGATGGGAAATTCCTTGTGTGTGACAGACTGCCTAAGCCTTCAAAGGAAGGCAGCTATGTGGATTGGGGTTCTGTCTCAGGTCTGGATCACTCCATTATCTAACCCCACAGAACCTCCTGAGTGCTGCTCGAGTCCTCTGAAAGAGGTCTAAGGCTGGTCCTGGCCTTTATGGTTCAGGGAAGCTGCATTATCTGCTGACCCTCAATGGATTAGCCTTCAGTGCTCTGGATTGCTTCCATGTTGGTGAAGTATCCCTGAATCCATCATTTTCTGGATGCAGGGGCTGCAGATTCTTTTACTCCATGACCCTTGCCCATTTCATTCCCTTCACTTATCCTCTGCCCCTCTCTCATCTTTTCATGGCTCCACTAATGAAGATGGCATGGGCATAGGGTTTCTGGGATGTGGGGATGTATTTGCTCCGGGGTTGTTACATGGAAGGAGGCTTTATTCTGCAGACTTCCTGAGGAGATGGCCCGCAACAGAGCTAAAGTGATGGATCTGCTGTTGCTGTGTTCAGCCACATAAAGGTGGATATGTAATATGGTCTCTGCCACCCAGGAGTTCAGGTAGATACACCAACTTGGAAGCAAACAGATGCAAGCATGTATGAGTGACAGAGGATTTAACACAAGTCCATGAAAAAGCATGTTGAATATTTACATGCTTTCTCTAATAAAGAGTTGAACATACAAATAATTTTCTGATGAATTAATAACATGGAGAATGTATTTCCTATGACTATATCTAGGGTGGGCATTACTAGCCATCATCACTTTTGAATGCTGCTTCACAGAATATCCCCAGCCATTCTCTCTGTGGTGTTGTGTGTGGGTGTCACAAGCTCTGTGAATAGGGTACACATGGTGTGTATTGGCAAGTATGTCCTTAAGAGAGGACTGTGATGGTTTTGTAAGGGAGTCTGTGTTTGTGTGTGTGCGTTAGTGTGTGTGTGTATGTGTGTGTGTGTGTGTGTGTGTATGTGTGTGTGTGTGTGTGTGTGTGTGTGAGTGTGTGCGCTGTGCACACCCAGGGCCAGCAAGAGAGGCGTGCAGGCATGGGGAGCAGTGGAGAGACAGGCAGCATGGCTCTTGGGGGAGACACTCATGTATGAAGAGCTGCTGCTGGAAAGCGGCTGCTTAACAACTTGAGCATCAAATTATAGCCCACGTGGACAGAGGTGTCAGGGGTAGCTGGTTGCTGTAAATACTTCAGTGCAATTGACAACAGCTTGTGGAGGGCTAAGTGAGATGGGGAGGGGGCCGAGGGAGGGCCAGTGCCTCCCATAGGGACCCTACCCAGCAGTGCTGGTTCTGCTGGATACACTACTGGCGGAGGCAGGGGGTGGGGGAGTGGGAGAGAACATGAATGGAGAGTAGTGGTCTGTAACAGGGTGGACTTTAGAGCCAGACTTGTTCAAAATAACTCATTAATTAAAGATGGGCAATTTTGGACAAATGACTTTACCTACTCTCTGACCCTGTCTCCCCTATCTGAAAAACAGCAACAAAGATAAATAGATTTGAGAGATTTTTCTTTGTGAGGAATTATGGGAACTTTTTTCATCTGCAAGCACATGTTGCAATCCTACGATATTAGTCTTTCTCACCTTGTGTGGGATAATGCGTGGGAATTAGCACAGTGCTTCTCCTAGGAAAGCCTCAGTAAACGTTAGCTAATGTCCTTAGCCTATTGCTGTTGCTATTGTCCTCTTAAGCTTGGACCCATAGCTGGAAACACCACAGGCCTTCCAAATATGCATGGAAAAAAGGACTTCCCAGAGGGCAGCCAGTTGGGTCTTTGTGGGTTTTTTTCAGAGGAGATGTTTTTAGTCTCCAGTCTTTCAGAGAATCCTGCTGGACAGGATCTGAGGTTGAGAGAGTGTGCCCCGGGAGCTCCATCTGCCTGCCTTCATTATAACCTTGGCTATGTTTTTGAAAAGTCATGTGTAAATGGATTTCTGCAAACAATTCCATTTAAAATGCACTCACAAGGCTGAGGGCTTAAAGGGACCCCATGGTGAATTCTTTTGTCAAGAAAGGAATTTCCTGGGCCTATCTATTTTGAAAAGTACAGATATTTATAACGTACACCAGATTTCTTGAGCACCTACTATGTGCTAAGTACCCATTCATTATTTAGTGATCGCCCACAGCAAACCTGTGGGAGCAACCTTGGAATTCTAGAAGAAATTGATGAATAGAGAGTGGCACACATCTCCGCACCAGCAGCTGGCCCAGCTCCCATGCAGGCTCAGACTCCTCTTGTGGGGCCTGCTGGGCTCCACCTCCCTCGCCTCCTCTCACTCTACTGCCTTCTCCACACCGTGACGTGACAGGAATCTTTGTTTTGCATGTACACCAAAGAGCTCCAAATCTACCTTAGTTCATTCGGTCCACGATCACCTAAACCTCAGAGGTTTTAAAAGCAGGAACTGAAGTGTGTGTGTGTGTGTGTGTGTGTGTGTGTGTGTGTGTGTGTGTGTATTTGTGTTCATGAGTGCAGTGTCAGTAGACGCCTGAAGAAGGCATCAGGTTCCCTGGAACTGGAGTTACATATGGTTGTGAGCCATCAGTGTGGATACTGGGAACCAAACCTCAGTTCCCTTGGAAGAGCAATGTGTGCTCTGCAGTGCTGAGCCAGGTCTCCAGCCCCTTGAGTTTTAAGAAAAGTTTTCACTGTTACCTATGCTGACCTTGAATTTACAGTCTCCCTCTGCCTCATAAATGCTGGAGGTTACAGATTGTGCCATTGTCTGGCCAAATAAATTTCATAGGGGCATTTTCAAACAGTACAGTGAATTCTCTGCCCATCACTTAGATTCAGCAATGTTTGGAGATTTGCTACTTTATCCTTCACTTTTCTGAAAGCCATTTAATTTTTCAAGGCAGGCTAGATGTTCTGTTGCACTGGGGTTCTGATGACTCCTGGATTGTGCCAGTGAAGGGTTTGTTCTGTCCAAAAAGGGCTGGACCTGTGGTTGCATACTGGACAGATGCCCCTTTTTAAACATATATGGAGAATTACGGCCCAAACCATCAAACACAGATCATGGATGGAGACTTCTGGTACCACAAGGCAAAAGAAGGTTTTTTTTTTTGTTTGTTTTTTTGTAAGTTAATGATCTCATGTATCTCTTATAGTAACAGGAAGCTTGCTAATTATTGTGGCTCTGTGTTCAGTGTTTCCCTCTCAGACTTGAGGAAGGCGGTCACTCAAAGGTTTAAACCCTATTCCCTAGGTTTAAGTCAGTTGATGGTTACCAGAGTATATATTTCCTTTTGTAAGGAGACAGTGAGTTTCTCTGTTCCTTCTCCTCAGGACAATAATTGAGAAAGTAGTAAGTAACGATGTTTGTGATCCTCTGCGGCTTTCTGTTCTCCACAAGGACTTCTTTCTTGATGCTCTTGGAAGAAGTCCTGCTTCTTTCCAATGCTTAGTTTTTGGGTTTTGAGTTTACCCATGTAAAGTTTTTCCTGGAGCCATGGCATTTATAGGTGCTTGGCTGGGAGCAACAGAAGATTCTCCCTTCCTTAGAAGGCCTTGGTGTGGCCTCAGCTCAGTTAGATGAGTCTTGAGCCTTCCCTGATTATAAGTACTGGGGGCGGTTGTTCCAAGCACAAGTCTACAGAGGATGGTGAATCTGTACCCCAAGACACCTGCCCTTCTGTCTTGTGGACAGGTGAAGCTCTGCATCCATCACATGTGGCTTGAAAGTAACCAGCTGAGTGGACAAGGACATGCCACTCTGCCACGTCCTTGAGGTCTTCTTCTTGTGGGAGCTTTATAGGAGACAGCTCTGGGGAGCTAGAGCCAAACCATACTCCACTTCATAAATGATGCCACCACTCTATAATAGCAAAAGCCCTTGGTACCTCTTCCCTGCACAGGTCAACCTTTTGGAAACAGGAGGCAGATTAACCCCCTTTGGGGAGCTAATACTCTAGGAAAGTCAAGTTGTTAGTTCAAGAACCTGAGACGGATTAAACCTCACCCCTGATTATCATCATCTTTTCATGGCACTGTCCCCTTTCCTGCACTTAGCAGAATCAGAGAGCTTCATTTAGCTTTCTACTCCTAAACATTCCCCATAAATAACACTGTTTCCAGTGATTTGGTTCTCCCATTAAGTTTTTTTTTTGTCATTTCAAATTATTATTATTATTATTATTAGTGTGTATGTGTGTGTGTGTGTGTGTGTGTGTGTGTGTGTGTGCTTGTGTTATGTGTTGCATGCATGCACATCTATGTTTGTTATGTACACATGTATGTGCACACAGAGGTCCGGGGTATATACCTGGTGACTTCATTGGTCTCCACAGTATCTTTTACCTTGCTTTGTTTGTTTGTTTTTTTTAGATAATGTCTTCATTGGTCTGGAGCTCATCAGTTTGGCTAAGCTGGTTGGGAAGTAGTCCCAGGACCCTCTTACCTGCATCTCCCCAGTGATGGGATTACAGGGGTGTGACTTGTGCCTGAGTTCTTCCACGGGTGCTGGGGATCCGAATCCATTATACATGCTTGTGTGGCAAGCACATTTATGACTGAGCCACCTTCCCAGGCCACAAATTACTGCTACTACTTCTACTATTATTATTGTTGTTGTGTGTGCTCCCCTGTGGATGAGGGTGGTGGGTACCCTGCTTTACCGTCCCCTGACACAGAGCCTTTCATTGAAATGGAAACTTGCCATTTTTTTCTGTTCCCAAGCTCTAGTGATCCTTCAGTCTTTGTCCCTAGGTGCCCATGGCTGTGTCTGGATTTTTTTGAAGTTGTTGGGGATCCAAACTCGGGTCCTCATGTTTTCTCAGCAGGCGCTCTTGCCCATTGAACCATATTTCTAACCTTCAAATCATTTTAAATCTAGAGTCATTAGTGAGAAACAGTCATCATCTCAATTCCCGGACAGTAAGTGGAGAGATGATTTTAATTAATTAAGTAAGTAACTGTTATCTATCTATCTATCTATCTATCTATCTATCTATCTATCTATCTATCTATCTATTGTGGTGCTGGACATGGCAGCCAGAGCCCTGTCCTCATTAGTCAAGGACTGTACCACTGGGTTGCACTCCAGCCCAAGTGAGGAATTTTGCTGGTTGAGGCTGCATCTGCCTGCTGCACTGTCTGTCAAGCAGCCCACACTCAAACTACTAAAAAGACATTTAAAAGCTACCCAAGAGAATACTTTTGAGCCAAGCAGAAAAGTGAGAAACCATCTTCCTCTTACCGTAGGAACGACATTGCTCAGCACAAAGTGTAGACGTGTGCAGTGAGCCCTGGGGCTTTTCTGGTGTTACTGGGGCATGCTGCAGCTTCCACTGCCCTATGCACACTGCACAGTACTCAGGTGCAGTACGGGGGCAGGAAGAAGGCAGGTTGCAGATCAGAGACTCCCTAGGCTGCAGGGCCAATGGAGCAAGTCAATAAGATATGACAAAGGGATGCTGTGGGAGAGGCCATCAACCTAGTGAGATTATGTTTAGAAGAGTGTGGTTCTGGGGGCTTCCTTGCATGGGGAGGTAGGCATGGCTGGAGGCTCTGAAGCCTTGACAGTGTGACCTTCTCTAAGTGAGGACGGTAGCAGAAGAGAGGGACAAGGATTGCTGAGGACTGTTTTGAGCAAACATCACTGCTGGTGACTCTGGTGGTGCCCCAGGTGGGAGGAGGGGGCAGGAGGGGGACATCTGGGCAGAAGGGTATGGCAGTGCTGCCATTATTTTTGGCTTATAATCATCTTTCTGTTTTTGGAGATGAGCCCTCACTGGCTGCCTGGTCACTGTGTCCCAGCACCTGGCACTGTCCAGTGAGTTCTCAGGCAGGTGCTTGTCTCCAGTAAGGCCTTTGTAGGGTGGTAGGTTTGGATTCAGGGAGGGAAGCGGGGGACGCTTCTGGAAGACATGTGGGCAGAGGAACAGAGGTAGGAAAGCATGAACCATGTGTTGAGATCAATGAGGAGTCTGGTTTGTCTGGAAAAAGGGGCTTCTGCCAGGGCACTGTGGGTGATGAGGCTGGAAGGTGGGCAGGAATGCTATATTTTCCAGGTTGGCTGGGAGGCCACAACAGTCATTCCTTGCAGAAGGGAAGGGGAAGGGATCTGGCTGCAGAGGGATTTGCTGTGTGGCCTGTGGTGGGATGGGGGTGGGTGGGCAGGAGACTGTGGCCACCCCCTTGTGTTCTGTCCAGTTCCTTGTCTCTTCCCGTGTTATACAACTGAGAGTTAGGGGAAGAGCCAAGTATGTCATTTTGTTTCTATGGCCAAGGAAACACACACACACACACACACACACACTACTCCTAAGAATACTTTTTCCACTTGGCAAGAGGCAAAAAAGAAAGAAAGAAAGAAAAGAAAAGAAAGAAAAATTTAGCCGAAGGTACAAAGTTTGGAACTCTCACAGCTGGAGGGCAGGCAGGGCTGGGATCTTTAGTTTGGTAAGCGGTGGCCATGGTTGGAAACTGGGAACAAAGAAAGCAGGTCTCAGAGGCACTGTCCAGAGCCTGGGGCAGCCCCCAAGAAGTTGTGGGACAGAGTGTGTTTCTGGAGCCAGGGAGGCATGCAGGCTGCTTGGTCTCCTCTTTGGATTTAAAACCAAAGCTGACAGTGAGAGTGTCTGGAAGCAGCTGGTCCTCGTGCCAGAGCCAGGCTGCCTAGGATCAGAGCCCCCTCCATGGCCTGCCTGCTCTGTAACTTTGGGTGCATAATCATTCAGCCTCTAGGTGGGTGTCTTCCTCTCTTTGTGCAGCAAAAAAGAATGACAATGTGTGCCCTCCAGGAGCTGGGGGAATGATGGGAGCGCACGCTTGTTCGGAAGGATTCGTGTGGTGATGTACAATGAGTGGGTCTTTTGGTTGTTGTTATTATTGTTGAGGAAATGGAGACAGGAGAGAAAGTGATGTGGTGGGATGTATTCACTAGGGTTGCGCTGGAAGGAGAACCGGCTCTCCTTAGTACTAAATGCTTAAACTTCTTTTTTAAAAAACATAATTTATTTATTCTTATTTTATGTGCATTGGTGTTTTGTCTGCATGCTTCTCTGTGTGAGGGTGTCAGATCTTGGAGTTACAGTTACCCATGGCTGCTATATGGGTGCTGGAAATTAAACTTGGGCCTCTGGAAGATCAGTCAGGGCTCTTAACCACTGAGCCATCTCTCCAGCCCCTTAAACTACTTTTTATGTTTTGATTAAGAGGCTAGGAAGAGTTTCATCAAAAAAAAAAAAAGTTGTGCATCTCTCTCTCTCTCTCTCTCTCTCTCTCTCTCTCTCTCTCTCTCTCTCTCTCTGTGTGTGTGTGTGTGTGTGTGTGTGTGTGTGTGTGTGTGTGTGTGTGTGTGTTTGGGTATATGCACATAAGTGCAGGTGTTGGCAGAAGCCAGAGCATTGGAATCCCCGTGCTCCCTCACCCCCAGAGCTGGAGTTACAGGCAGTTGTGAGCTGTCCAATATGAATGGTAGGAACTGAACTAAGCTCCTCTATAAGAGCAGTATGTGCTCTTAACCATAGATGAGAGGTAGCCATCTCTCTACCCATTAAGAGTTTCACATTTATATTTACTTATTTATTTAAAAAATTTAGATTTTTAAAATTTTATTTTATGCATATGAGTGTTTGACCTGCATAAATATCTGTGCACTATGTGGGTGTCTGGTGCCCATGGAGGTCTGAAGAGGGCTCTGAATTTCCTGGAACTGGAGTTATGGATGGTTTATGAACTGCCTTGTGGGTGCTGGGAATTGAACCCAGGTCTTCTGCAAGAACAACAAATATTCTTAATCATTGAGCCATCTCCCAAATCCCAGTTTCATAGTTTTATAGAACAATTTCTGTGAGTCAGATAAAAAGTTTTTTATTTCTGGAGGAGCTAAGGACAGAATCCAGGGCCTTGGGCTAGCTAGGCAAGTGTTCAAGCATTGACTTACATTCCCAGCCTGTAATAGACAAGTTTTAAGAATGATCAGTCATAATGCTTCCATTTATGGCAGTCCCAAAGCTCAGGGTTCTGGAATAATGTCTGAATCAAAGTTCTAGATAGCTGAAGTTTCAATCATGTTTATATTCAGATGTGGTCACAACTGAATATAAATGACAATTAAACACTGAATGGAAGGGGCTAGGAATGTAGTTCTGTGGTAGAGAGCTTACCTATGGCCTGGAGTCCCAGCACTGGAAAACAATGAAAGTGTAACAAGGTCAACACCAGGAAGATTCATACAAAAGCATGTTTGTTCCCAAATCATTGACTTGGCAGAAGGAAGATTTGATTGATGGAGCCACCAGATATGGGTTAGGAGTCATTGGGAACAGTTCCTACATCCGTAGGATGGAGATAATAACACATAATTAATGATAATAATTGTTATAAAAGAGGCTTTCAGCTGGGGCTAGATAGTCTTAAACAACAAAGAGAATCTAAGAAATAGCAATACAGAAAATTGCCCTTATAATTTTAAATATTAACTTTTCTCCACCGCTAAGTATACCTTTCCCCTCTCTAAATTTTGCTTTTCTGCCTTATTAAATAATTTTGTGTTTTCTTAAAAATTATTTTTGTTTTTTTGTGGTTTGAGACAGTCTCCCTGTGTAGCTCTGGCTGGCCTGGAACTTGTTATGTAGACCAGGCTGGCCTTGAACTCACAGAGATCCTCCTGTCTCTGCCTTCGGGGTACTTGTATAGCATAATGTTTTTGTTTTTTCTGTAGTGCTGGAAGTGGACACCAGGCCTTGCACATGCTAAGCAATGACTTACCATTGAGTTACACTAGGAGTCCCTAATTTTTAAAAATGTATATAATATTCAAAATTTCTTTTTAAACTCAGGGTCATGTTTTGTTGTCTAGGCTACATAACATTCCTGAGTTCAGGCAAACCTACTGCTTCTGCCTCCCGAGTAGCTGGGTCTATAACCATAAATAATTGTGTCTGGATAAAAATATTTTTTTCTGCAAATAATTTTTTTTGAGACAGGGTTTTATTGTGCAACCCTGGCTGGCCTGAACCTTGCTATGTAGACCAGACTGGACTTAAACTTAGAGAAATCCTCCTGTCTCTGCCTCCTAAGTGCTGTGATTAAAGGCATGCACTGCCACATTTTGCCTTTTGGGATATTTTGCCATGAACAAAAAGAAGAAAATTAAAGATTTGCTTAATGTAATTGTATATTTCATACTCATAAAAGCTTTGGGATTATCAAATTTGTTTTGTAGGCAAAGAGCCTGAGGAGAGGCTCTCCACTTGACTAAGCTTGTGTATTTTGCATGAAGTGATAGGAATCCTTTCCTATTAGACCCGGAGAACTGGGAATGTAGGGAGAGGGGAGACAGGAAGGTGGTGAAGCTGGCTCAGGACAGAAGAGAGATACCTGAATTCTTAGGTGCCATGTGGGCCAAGTTGTGTGTTTGTTCTTCCAAGTCATAGACCCTGGCTATCCTAGTGAAGTCAGCCTCAGCCTTGGAGATAGATCTCAAAGGAGGGACGCTGTGGAAGAATCTTTTTTGTATGCTGTGAATATTTGTTGCTCTCATTGGTTTAATAAAAGGCTAAATGTGCAATAGCTGGGCAGGTAGAGGTTAGGTGGGACTTGTGGACAGAAAGAGAGCTCAGGGATGAAGAAGGGTGAAGTTGCCAGCCAGATGCAGAGGAGGCAGAAGATGAACATGCCATGCTGGAAAAAAAAAGTACTGCCATGTGGTAGAGCATAGATAAGAAATATGGGTGAATTTAGGTTGTAAGAACTAGTTAGTAACAAGCCTAAGTTATCACCAAGCATTTATAATTAATAATAAGCCTCTGTGTGGTTATTTGGTAAAAGTCCGCCTACAGAGGGAAAGACATGGGTAGACAAATAGATGGAAAGAAGAACTATAACTTCTCAATGCTGTCTCTTTTTCAACATCCTTACCTCCTCTACCACATAGCTACTCATCCTCTGGGATCCCCAGCACTTCCTCTACCAAGCTTTGGTCATGTCTTACTTATTGGCTTACTTGGCCAGGCACCTGGGTGTGTGGTGTGTTTTGCCCATTTGATTTTTTAGATTCTTCAGGTGCCTACATTCTTTCCTATTCAGCTCCCTCCTAACCTAGTGGAAGCCTATGGGTTTGATGTCATTGTTGGTGTGGGACCAGAGAGAGACTGATAGTCATCTATCACAGCTGCCAGATTCTTCAGGACAGTATCTATGCCATCTTTTTCACTCTGCTGTCATTCTTCTCCATAGAGCAAGAGTAAAGGAGATGTGCTAAATTCAGTTAGGAAAACCTGTTCCATTGGCTGCACAGTTTCTAGTTGAGATGATTATATAGTTATGAACCCGAGCTTCACATCTTTGCAAACTTTGTTTTGTTTTGCAATAAAGTTCAAGAAGTATGCAGTTATTATTTGAAAGTGCAAGAGTTACCTTCAAATGTAAACTTTCCCCATCACCCTTGCTGTTATTAATGGGGTCTCTCAGCACAGTATGGTGGCACATATGTGTAATCCCAGCACTTCAGAGGCTGAGGCAGGAAGATCTGAAGTTTAAAGTTGGCCTGGGTAACATAGCATGATCCTGATCAGCCTGGAGTATCTAATGAGAACTTGCCTTAAAAATTAAATTAAGTTGAATTAATTTAAATTAAATCAATAACTAGGGTCTCTCTCTTTACCTTTCTCCAGGTGAGAAATTGTTTTCTCTATCTAGCAGCGAGTTCCTTTTTCCAGATGTTTTAACATATTGGTAGGCTCTTCTCTGGCTTCAGTATCATCCACTCATCTGTGGTCACTCTTCTGCTGGCCAACAAGTCCCCCTTTCCTTCTGTCCATTTATCCAGCCAAACATCCATCTAAATATTCACCATTCATCTCTATATCCATTAAATATCCACCCACTCATTCGTCTACCCATCCATCTGTCCTGTCCACCCACCTAATCACCCACCCTATCTATCCATCTACTTATCATCTACCTACCCAACCACCCATCCACCTAGCCATCCACCCACCTATCATCCATATATCTATTCATTGATACCTCCATCGAAACATCCCCCCACCCATCTGTATATCCATTCACCAGCCCATACATACATCTACCCATTCACCCACCTATGATCCATCTGCCCATTCCCTTTCCCTTTCTGAGGTATTTTTTTCCATTTGCCTACCCATATCTCTGAACAGCTTCCCCAATCTCCCATTCTGTAATTTGGAAATGTCTCTTTGAAATTTGAAACTTCTCTTTCCCTTTTTCTTTCTTCAGGATATCATATACCAAGGCTGGCCTCAGGACTTGAAATGAGGCAGATACTGGCCTTGAATTCCTGATGATCTTGCCTCCATCTCCTCAGTGCTTAATTACAGGTGTTTTTTACCACATCTGGCTGAAAATAGGTACTCTGGTACTTTGTGCAAGCATTTGTCACCCTTTAAAGGGGAGAGGAGTTCCAGACTCTGCATTTGTTCACTTTCAAAGACCCTCCCTATGGTGGTGGCTTTTTTCTCTTTGTCTCTTACCAGACCATCCCTTTTGCATTTTACTTTACTGCATGCATTGTTTCAGGCCATTGCCTCTTCCTGAATGCTCTTCCCCATACTCTGAGCTGCTGGTGACCTTCTTTTAATTCTTTAGAACCCTCAGCTCAAATGCCAGTCTTGTGACACTGTCTCTTCCACATCTTTTCCTATTCTGTTCCCAGCTGAATTAATAGCTCCCATCTCTGTACTCCAACAACAATTTACACATCTCTCTAGCATAGCTCTCTCCACACTGAATTTTAATTAATTGCTTGCTTGTCTGTCTCACAGGCTGGAGGGAGCACGCTTAACCCATCACTGTTTCTCTGGCATGTGGTACAAAGTCAGACATTCATCCATGTATGTACTGTCTATCATTTCTCATTTGTAATCCACCTATGTAACCTAGTATTTATTATCTAGCCACTGTTTATCATTTCTTAGCTATTTATTATCTATTAATCACCTTGTATCTATCAATCATTTATCATCTACTGATTCAGCTTATATGTCTACTGCTTATCAGTCATTTGTCATCTATTATTCATCCCTTAATTTGTAGAATGAATAATCAGATCATGCTATGTGTGCACGTCCTTTGCCCCTCACCACTGTGGTCCCCATTTGCCTATTCACATTTCTTTCATCTTTGGAAACCTAGCTCAGGAACTCACTTCCAGGAATTTTTTTTTGAAAGGGAGGTGGTGAGAAAGAGTAGGAATAAGTACAGACTAACAGGTACCTCTCCTTTCCACCCACCTCTCCCTGAGCTCTGTCATATCTTCATGTCCTTACGCAGTACTCTGATCAGCCTGGATGCTTGATTCTTGGGATCCAGCCCCAGCCCATGCCCTATGTGACCTAGCCAGGTTAAAAGGAGGAACCTCCAGAGGCTACGAGACAGGCTTCCACTTGCTAGGATATGAGAGACATGTTCACCTAGAGAATTGCCCAGGAGGATGGGCTAGGGGACTTATGCAAATAAGAAGCAAATTGAGCACAAACATTATGCAAATATACACGTGGTTCCCTTGATTGCTCATTTAGTGGGAGGTGGGGCTGGCAAGCCTCTAGCTGAGGTCACTGGGAGCACAGTGAACAGGGCCATCCTCCACCCATTTCAAACTCCAGCTTCCCAAGTTTCATCTTGACTGCTGCTACAGCTGCTGCTTCTGCTGTGAGTGTGTGGTACAGGGGTCCTGGCACTTCTGCTTAGTAATGTGCTTGCTCGCTGGTGCAAGCAGGGTCAGAGAGGCCAAGGCCAGCCCCTCAGCACTAGACCCTGTGAGCCTGCACACAGGGAGAGAAAGCAATCTTTCTCCATGTTGCCTCAGCAGGGTCCATTGGAAGTTAGGGAAGGCCAAAGAAGCCCAACTATGTGTGGCGGGCAAAAGTCAGACAGTGAGAAATGGCTTTGTCTCTAAAAATAACAAGGTACACTGGGCATCCAAGGCAAGGGGGACTCCAGTAACGTAGAAAGACTCTCTTTAGAGCTCGAGAATAAGTTACAGTCACACAGGACAGAGGGAGGTGGAGTGTGCAGTCACGACTTCTCCTTCTCTTTCTTTTTCTCTTCCTCTTCCTCCTCCTTCTTCTGAGACAAGCTTTCTCTGTGTAACAGCCTTGGCTGTCATGGAACTTGCTTTGTAGACCAGGCTGGCCTTGAACTCACAGAGATCTGCCTGCTTCTGCCTCCTGAGTGCTGGGATTAAAGGCGCATGCCACCATTGCCCGGCTCCTCATGACTTCTTAATAAAGACTAACGACTGATTACTCCTGGATGACTTGCAGGGAGAAAGCAGCTGGAACTACTTCTAGTTCATCCAGCCATTTCATCCACCCACTTAGGTATCTATACATTCATCCATCCATCTGTCTCCTCATCCACTTATCATCCATCCATCCATCCATTCATATCATCCATATCTTCATTTACATATCCATTCATGTATCTATTATGTGTTCAGATTTGATTTATACACTTAGTCTGTATCAAGCAGTGGTTGCTGTCTCATAGAACTTTGCTACTCTGATTATATTACTCTGTCATATATGGAAGCAACTGCCACTCATGACATAGACCCTGCACCCAGTGATCACAGGACTGTTCTGCATCCAACATATAAACTCACCAACTGCTTCTTCTTATCCGTATTTTATTCTGAAAATGTTCAGCTCAGTTTAACCATCTTTTCTTCACTTCCCTTTTCCTCTTCCCATCCAAGATAGGGTCTTACTATGTTGCACAGGTTGGCCTTGAACTCATGCCATGTGCCCCTAAGCTGGGGAACCAATCTTTTCCGAGTACCAACTATGTGTCAGGCTGTTGCTAAGCACAACCAGGGGTGAGAACTTGTGCCCTGACATGTCACCCTGGGCTCCACAGGTATAGGCTGGGTTCTGTTCCCACCTAGGTATTGGGATAGTCTTCTAAAAGAGAATCTGGGGACATTCTTGGATGATGGCAGAGATTGTAGAAATGGCAAGGAATAGAGTGAGGTGGATGAAGCGGCCAAGTGGATCCATCCGCTATGGCATCTTGTGTGGGATACAATGTATCAGAAGATATATGGGCCCACAGGGGCTGTTCAGGTTTAGGTCTGCCTTCATCCCCTCTTCCAGGCTGGTGCAGAGGTATGGGTAAGTTAACAAGAATGAGATTCATTTAAACTCGGGCTTCAGACCAGACCCTGACACGTTAGTGTCCCAGGAGAGAAGCACTGGGTGACTGCCTCCTCAGGGCTGAACTGAGGGGAGAGGTCCCTGGGATTTTTCAGATTTCATTGGAATTTGAATGAATACCTGTGGAGTCACATAACAGGCTCTCAGCCTATATGGAGATTTTGAGCAGGACTGAGGCTGGGAGTGGCTGAGGAGGTGGGTCTTGAGAAGAGGGGGCGTGTCTGTAATCTTTACTTGTCATTTCCTGGAGCATCTCAAGAGTTTCTGCTCATGTGACTGTAGTTATTGACCCATGGCCTATGGCCTCAGAAGAGAGAAACCCCGGGATGACAGGAGGAATGAGCCTTGGACTTTATGGTTTGGAGCCTACAGCAGAATCCCAAACTTGGCTAAACTGTTGTGTTTACTCAAAAGAATTTTTAAAATTATATTATTATTATTTAGAAAAAGATTGTTTTTCTTGAGGCGGGAAAAGCTCCAGTCATTTCCATTAAAAGGTCTACTTTTTCCTGTGAGCCAGGAAGCAGGTCCAAATGTAAGTGAGTCACCACTGGCTCTCTCTAGAGTCCTGGGTATGTGTTTGATTAAGGGGACAATCGCTTGTCTTGAGGGGTGAGGGCTTCTCGCCAGCAGGTCTGCCTCCCCCTGGCAAATCTAGCATGCTCTTGGAATCTTCTCTAAGCCCGTCCCAGAGTTGGGCCTCTTGTCTTTTTCTTACATTAAGGGACAGAATAAGGACCAGCCAGAATGGGATGGGATGGAGGAGGACTGACTGGAAACAACGTCTGTGATGACCTGTGCTCTCTCTCCTTAGTGACTGCTTCTCTAAAAGCCTGGGGCTGACAAAACACAGTCACTCTGGGCCAGGGCCCTTGGGCTCTTGAATTCTAGATGGCTGCAGGGCCAAGCCTTCACTTTAGAGTTGCCTTGGAAGGGAAGATATCCACCCCCCCCCCCCCCCCCCCCCCCCCCAGTCATGCAGGAAGCCAGGGATAGAACTCAGAAGCTGAATCCTGACTGTGGCATTGAGTTCAGTTTCTCGGCTGATTTGTCCAAAAGTTAGAGGAACAAATGGAGGAGGAGAAGGAGGTTGGGCCTCTGGGCAGCTCTTAGGAATTGGGTTATGCTCTCACACTCGACATTAGTTTCTCTCCCACCCCCAGACTCCATCTGGGCGGTTAGTGTAGAGAATGCCTTCGTCTGCCCCATCCACTATTGGTTCTGCTGGATGGGTGAGTTTGAGTGGGAGCAGATGGCTGCTCTGCACATCTTTAGGACCTGCCAATTTCCCAGCAGGGTCAGGGGCATCTTCTTCAGGCCATTTCTGGAAACCTGCCTGGTACCTTGCTGAGATACTTGGGATCTGCAGTAATGGAAGACATGGAGAAGCCTGAGAGCTTTTCTGGGGTGAATGCCTGAGGGTGGTATGGCCTGTTCTGTAAGAGTCTTCCTGTCTTCTTCCCAGCCATTCAGCCAGGGCCACTGAGGCCCTTCTAAAAGGTAACAGATGGATCATGGCAAGGGCACAGGAAAATAGCAGCAAATCTTGCTATCATGAGCAGGATCTGAGGCCCACAATATGTAAATAGCAGCAAATCTTTCTATCATGAGTAGGATCTGAGGCCCACAATAGGGAGACTGCCCTTAGGCTGCCCACCTCCTGTGTGCTGGCCACCTCCTTCCACAGCAGGAATCTGACTCCTTGGAAACTCCATACTACCTCCCCCAGGCATCCTCCCCCAGGAATATCCTGGATGTAGTAAAGTAGGTAGGGCTGGCTAGATGGCTACTACTGGATTACTAAGAACACCTGGGTGAGGTGTGTGTGACATGGGGGGCATTCTTCACAGCATCCTTGAGCATCTCAGCATCTCTGGTTCTGTGTGTAAAGGGCATGAGGTTTGGTTCAAATCCAGGCTCAGCCATTTGTTTACTAGCTGCATGATCTTAGGCAATGGACTCTACCTCTAGGTGCCTTGGTTTCTCCATGTGTAAAGTGGAGGAGGGGGGTAATTAATGTTACAGGCAGTTGAAGAAATGCTGACTCTTGCCTATGTTAATGTGCACAGGGCACTTTTGACGCCTTGTCTTATGCATTGGTAGGGGCAGTGCAGCTCCACAAGGGCTCTCCACCTTCCCTTTGTTTCTGGAGATCTGGGTGTAAGGAGGGTTGAGTGTGGGGGCACTACATCCAAGACATCCATCTCAGACTTGTGCATCCAGAGAGACCTGGGTTCTCAAGCTTATGTAATCTTCTGTTTAGAAACCTCACATTTCCACACACGAATTTCTCTGTCTGTAAAGCGGGAATAAGAATTCTTTTCTCATAAGAAATGATGAGAATTACATGAGAGAGCATCAGCTCGGGCTTACCATGTGTGCCAGCATGGTGATTTCTAAGGCCTGAAAAGGAAGGAGTGCGGGTGTCCTGTGTGCACCGGCAGACCCAGCACTCCCAATACCCAGTGCACAGGCCGCGAGAATGAGTCAGTACAGCAAGAGGATGTCTGTGTTCATTGCAACAGTTCTGAGAGCCGACATATGGAAACCACACAAGAGTCTGTCTGCAGATGAATGAACCAGAAACACATGCATGTGTGCATGCAAGTGAGCGCACACGAGTGCGTGCGTGTGTGTGTACACACACACACACACACACACACACACACACACACACACACACACTAGAGCACTACTCATCCTTGAAAAAGAAGGAATTTGTGACAATGTGGACAAACCTGGTGGACATCATGCTGTGAAACATGCTGGGCATAGAAAGGCAAGTTCGTTGAGATCTTATGTACCAGGGGAATTCAAGAAAGTCGCCTCAGAGGCTGGAGGCAGGCACTGGGCAGAGAGTATCAAGTTTCTGGAGTGCAATACAAATAGGTTCTGGACTGCTAAAAACTTCATGGTGACCATGGCTAATTACATCACATGACATATAATTGACATTTTCACAAGTGGTATTTCTTACACATTCTCACAAATGCTGACTCTGAGACTGAATATGTTGATTGGCTTGATTGTGGTAATTTTTTTTTGCAATATACATTTTTAAACATCACTGTGAATATATATATATTTTATTTTTCAACAAATACTATTCTCATAAATGAAAAGTGTGCTTGACAGAACTGGGAATGTTGAGCAGCTTCTCTTAGGCTGGGGTCCCGAGTTGGAGAGCAATCACAACACCCATGTCTGGTTCTCTACAGAGTCAACATTTTGTGTGTATGTCATCATGGGTAGCACATGCTGTCACGGTCTCCACCTTCTAGGGGAAACTAAGGCATCTAGCATGGTCAAGTGGGTTCCCAGAAGCCTGTGGGTAGGTTTTGCAGCCCCTCACCAGCCAGGCGGAGGCGGCGGAGGCTGCTGCGTGTGGGGGGCCTCCGAGCTTATGCAAATGGATGAGTGCTAATCGCTTGGCTAATGGGAAACACACGGGGAGATCTGATCAACCGCAAAGCGGAAAGGACTTCCAGAAAATCCAAGCTGGGAGAAACCCCAGAGAAACCTAGGAAGCTGATAAGTTCTTCAGAGCTGGGGTGCACTGTGCGCTGGTGGGCACAAAGCAGTGAGGGGGTGGGGTGGGGAGTGTTGCTGAAGCAGCAGTGACCGGCCACCCAAGTCCAATTGACCTTACACCCAGCGACTGCTTGGAGAGCTGTATTTCTCTCTCTGAGCCAGGCCACTTGCCCGGCAGCCTGGAGGCATGCCGCCTCTTTCCTTGGCCCTGTGCTGGGCTCCAGTGTTATGCAAACGTGTCCAAATCCTGATTTCTGAGAGAACACTTCAGCCAGGGTGAGCACTTAGACTCTGGAGCCAGACTGTCTGTGTTCAAATCTCATTTCTGCCACTTGCTGGCTGTGTGACCTTGGGTGCAGTACTCAACCTTTCTGTGTTGCAGCTTCCTCATTTGTGAACTGAGATGCTGTGAGATGATACTGATGTTGCAGTGAGGAGCAAATAAGAAAGTTCAAGCGATGTGGTTGGAAGAATGGCTGTGATTTCACCAATGCGGGGTACAAGACAGATGTTATTTTAGAAAGATAAAATTTGACCAAGACTTTCTGCCACTTAAATCCTTTACAGAGTGTTACATTGCCCTGGGGGTGAGGACATTCTCAGCCCTGAGGGCATCATCTGGTCCATGTTTCTCTTCTATTTTGTCTCTGTCTGATCCCTACCCTCCTGCCATCCCAGCTGACCTGTGTTGTTTGAATGTTTCTTTCTCTTACCTGTGGGTGTCTGTGTCGGCTGTCTGCTTAGCTTGAAAATCCCTCCTCCAAAGACCTCACCTGCCCACTTTCATGTGCTCAGCAGTTACAAAGATTAGAGCTTCATTTCTGATGCTCATTAGATTTGGATGCCTGTATCTGTGTCTCCAGGGCCCCTTACGTCCCACTATTAGTGGTTTTTCAGAGTCTGTCTCTCCACCGGGCTCGGTCATCTCTCTGTTCTTGACTCATAGAACAAGCCCAGACTTAGAGAAGGTTTGACAAGTATTTGTTGAATGAATCTAGAGAAGCTCAGGCTGCTGTTCCTGTCCTGAAGAGTCCATCCAGAGTTTTCAGGTGAGACTGGCGAGCTGTGTGACTGAACAAATTGCACCACCTGTCTGGTCTTCAATTTAGTCCCCAGCAAATCTTAATGGAGACTTGAACATGAAATGAAGTAGTGATTTAATGTAATAGGGCTGTTGGTCATGTACATAGCATCTCTAATATCCATGCCTGGAGCTGCTGACCACGTATGCGAGTTCTCCCACCTCTAATCAGAGAAAGCAGGTATGTGTGAAACCGACTTTGAGAGACCCCACCCTTTCATTGTGTCAGCAAGGAAAAACCATGTGGAAATATAATGTAGGTAAGGGAGACATCTATCCATCTTCCCTGCAAGTCCCAGCTGGTTCCGAGTCTCTCTCCCAGCATGTGGACTCTAGTTTGATGGATTGTAGAGTTTTGTTGCTTTGTCTCTGATATTTGACTGTATTTAGTTGTATGGCTATAGCTTTGCTGTGTGTAAACAAATAGCATTTATTCATTCACTCACTCAATAAATTATTCACATTTTATTGACCACCTACTAAGCAGTTGGAATCATTGATGCCAAAGTCAATGTGCTGCTTCATATCTGCCTTCAAACTCTTCATATCTTGGAGGGATGGGCAGACATGGAAACAAGCAAAGGAGGATCGTGGGGATGATGAAGGGGTCAGGACTGTGATAACACCAATGGGGAGACCCAGCAGCTCCCAATCCTTTTCTCTATTGGGATCCAGGGATCCAGGCATTCTGTGAGTATCGTGTCATCAGTTCTTTCCAGAATCCTGGAGGCATGAAGGTGATGCTCAAATGAATTAGCTTACTGTTACAGCTCTGACAAATTAGCACAAACTTCCTGGACTAGGGAGGGTTTCTTCCTCTACCTGGCTCCCCTTCACCTGAGAAACTTTGACTTAACCCTAGATCTATAGGCACATAAAATCCATATACAACTCAAACATTTATAATAGGACATCACAAAGACATCTATTTAAAATAGTCCTTTAGTATACATATAATACTACCATTTATTAAGAGTGAAAGTGAATTTGTATACTAGTGATATGGACATACTTGTTTATTTTTACGTAAAGAATTGGTTAAAGAAGGATGGAAGTGGGGAAGAAGAGAAAACCATGGGGGTGGGCTAATCAAAACTAAAGATATATGAAAACTCACTGCTTTGTGAGCTAATTAAAACAAGGCAACTAAAAAGCAAAGAAAGAGCTTGAGTGGAGGTACCCTGCATGGGTGGAAAATGCTTCCTTCAGAAGACGTGAATTATTACATGAAAACTCAGTGCCAGGTGTGAGATATCCTCCTAAAAGTTACTGGTCAGGGAGGATCCCCAAACAACACAAACTATTTCATTACTCTTGGTTGCCCACTACAGCTAGATGGTAAGAGTCTATTGTTAAAAACAAACCATGCTTTGGTTGCAGGGACTTAGAGAAATTAAGCAGGAACTGACTTTGGAGGCTTCTTCTCTACTGGCTAGGTTTCACAGTGCAGAAAGGTGCTATGCACGATCCTGGGGGAGAAAAGACATGGACGGTTTTGTCCAGTGGTGGGCTTTGTGTGCTGTCACACTGACCTGTCAGGCCAGTGGGTACCTATTGATGGAACAATGGCATGACTGTTATGGGGTAACCAGATGCTTTCTGATTGGATTTGAGGTGTGTTCCAAAGGAGGAAAGTTATGCCTGATACTAGTCAAAAGCCCATGGCTGGGGAGGTCATAGGCTCTAGAAGGGAACAAGCTATTGTTTTGTTAAACGTACATACCAAACTGCCTTCTAAATGCTCATGTTTATATATATAGATTGGTGCTGTTGGCCACAGAAACTTTTTTTTTTTTTGGCAGTAGGCAGTTGATGCAGAGACTCATAGATGGTCAACATGCTGGGAATAAGTGATTGTTGATTGCCCAGTCCTAAAAGGGACACTTACATTACTCACGCTCTTAAGGCTCTGGGAATATAATGGAAGAAGGGGGCAGAAAGAACACAAGAGCCAGAGGATGGAGAGGAATGTTATGAAGTGTTGTCTTATGGACCCAACAGCGCTGTTGCGTTCATGAACTCTCAGCAGCTACGGTTACGTGCACGAGGTCAAGCCAACACAAGCAACGTTCCAGCATGGATGGGGGAGATGCTCATGAGAGCCTACCTCTAGCTCAGGAGCTATTGGCATTAGCAGCTGTTGGGATAAGGGAAGCCATTTTTCTTTGGAGTTTGGCTGCTGTAGTTTGCCCCAGTGGATGACCCACAGCCATGTGTATGTAGGCAGCACTAATCGAATTCAGAGGGCTATAGAAAAAAAAAAAAAAAGATATGGAGGTGGGAGGGGAAAATATTGGAAAGGGGGTTGGGAGTGTTTAGAGGGAGGATAAGAGCTGGAATGTTTAAAAAGTAATTAAATTTTGGGCTGGGGAAATGGCTAAGTCAGTAAAGTCCTTGCCCTGAGTATAAGGACATGAGTTCAATCCCCAGCACCTATGTAAAAAGCTGGGTGTGGTGGTGCATCCTTATAATCCCAAAGCTGGAAGGCAGGGTCAGGCATATGGGGGGGGGCTTGTTGACCAGCTAGCCTAGCCTAATTGGTGAGCCCCAGGCTCAGTGAGAGACCCTGTCTCAAAAAAATATACAGATAATGCCTGAGGAAGAACAATACCTAAGATTGTCTTGTGGTTCCCACATGCACATGCACACACATACACACACACCTGCATATACACACATTAAAACAAAAGAAAGGCTGGGCAGCGGTGGCGCACGTCTTTAATCCCAGCACTTGGGAGGTAGAGCCAGGTAGATCTCTGTGAGTTCGAGGCCAGCCTGGTCTACAGAGTGAGTTCCAGGACAGGCACAAAAACTACACAGAGAAACTCTGTCCTGGAAAACCAAAAAAAAAAAAAAAAAAAAAAATTAAATCTTAGTTGAATATTTTATACTGTAGGGTGAAGAACTTCTCCAGTATTTTTCAGAGTTGACCGATATTTTGATTTTATAATTGTCAAAGCTGAGAATGTTGTTTTGCATAAATACATAACATGAAATGGCAGAAGTATGTTTTGGGTCATTTCAGAAGTTGTTGGAAATTATGTCCTAATCCCAAGATGAATTTGTCTAACAATTTTAAAAAGTGAAATCCAAGCTAGCAATTGAAACAATTAAAATAAAAAATTACGTTTGCTCTTTAATATAAATCTGGATTTGTTCCTGTCCCCCTGCCACACGGGTTCCAGGAATCAAATTCAGGTCCTCAGGCTTGGTAGCAATCTTTACTGAGCCATCTATCTCATCTAACTGAAGACAGCATTTTTAAAAACCCAAATATTCTAAACACAGTACAATCCAAAGAAACTAGTTTGATGCTTCCATGTTAAAGAATGATAATAGAAAAATATTAAAAGTCTTTGTTTTTCATATATAACCACTGTGTCTATAAAAGCAAAAAAGAAATGTGTGTATGCAATAAAAACTCTGCAATTCTTATCCCATGGTAGTCTTTACTCTGGGCTGAGGTGTTTTGGACAGCATTTGTTGGTATTTCTTGGTGTCAGGGCACATGCAATGCATATGTGCATATAGTGAGAATCAAGGCTACAGCAAAGTCACATGATGCAGCATGGATCAGCACTGCTGGAAACACCTCGGGATTCATCACTTGTTTAATTTTTTTTAAAAATATATTTTTTAAAGATTTATTTATTTATTATGTATACAGAAGAGGGTGCCGGATTTCATTACAGATGGTTGTGAGCCATCATGTGGTTGCTGGGAATTGAACTCAGGACCTCTGGAAGAGCAGTCAGTGCTCTTAACCTCTGAGCCATCTCTCCAGCCCTTGTTTGATTTTTGAGTTAGTTGTTGGTTGTACATTCATAAACCTTTAATGGTACCAAAAATTTCACAACCTCAACCTTGAGTTATATGACCTCATATAAGGTTGTGACCCACAGTTTAGAAGCTGGAGTCTAGGTCAGCTCAAGTTTACCACCTTGACAGTCCTCGGGGTCAGAGTCTACAACATGTCTCATGAGTTTAGGATGGTGTTGGCAGGGCTGCTGGAGGGGAGAATCCACCCTCTTGCCTTTCTGGCCACCTGTGCTCGTATTCTCATGGGCCCTGCATGCTGCAGCCTCTGCTTCTATCTAGATCCCCTCTCACTGTAACCTTCCTCCCTCCCTCTCCTGGGGCCCTTGTGATGGTACTGGATCTGCCTTGATGTCCCAGGATCATCTCCCCACCTCAAGGTCCATAGCATAATCACATCTGCAAGATCCCACTGGCCACACCCTGACTTTAGGAGGAAGGGCCTAGACATTCTGTGTGGGGGGACTATGCAACTTTTGGATGAAAACACTAGGATTCAGGAGGATGGAGGAATGTGCTTAAGTCATCAACCAGAAACTGACAAACCCAGCCCTCCTTGATCTCGGTCCCAAAGTTCTCACCCTAAGGCCAGAAGGCTGAATATGTGTGTGTTGGGTGTGAAAGATGGTTGCGGGTGAACCTTGAACCAGGTTTGAAGGTGTGCCTTGAGGACCAGTTCATGCAAAAGTACAGTGAAGAGCGGCTTAATACCTGCAGGGTGTTGGGGTTGGGTTTGCTAACATTGACAGGTATATGAAGTCAAGGTGAGATAGGACAGCTAGGCAGGATTTGGATCCAGTAGCATGGATGGCAGTCAGTGTGACCTGAAGCTCATCTTTAAAGGTTGGAAGAGGCTGGACAATTGGAGCTGTGGGTCTTGCTTCAAATGCCTTTCCTTCTTTCCAGGCATGTGAAATGGTGGGTCAGCTCCTCTGCCAGCCTCTGGCCACCTGGCCTGGGCCCATCCATTTCCCAGCAGGAACAGAGTTGGATGGCCAGCCCCTCCCCCACCCCCAGGACAGCGACGGTTTCCAAATATCTGTCTGTTGAAATAATGTTCTCTGGGCGCTGGCCTCCCCCTCCCTCACATTCCTGGGCGAGCCCGCCTGTTTGGCTTGCACGGACAAATATTGACTTTCTCTGTCCTTCTCGCTCTGGGTCTGTTTAAAAGGCATCAATCTTTGCTGGGGTGTGCACTCCCTCTCTGTAACCTGTGGCCTCTGTGGGCCCATCTGGGCAGGGAGTGGTTGGGGAGGGGCCATGGGCTCTGGGGAGACCTACAAGATTTCATCTGTAGCTTTCCACGGTTGTCCTGTAAAGGTTCCAGATGCCTCTTGCTTTGGCACACACTGGTGACCTTTCATGAAGATTTCCTTAGACTTTACAAAACCCAGGAAGGACAGTCATATGCTTCCCTAGGAAACTCCGCCCATTCAGATTCTACCTTTAAAAATGTGTTCATCAGTCAGGCATGGAGACACTGCTATAGGCTGTTACTGGAGGATCACTTGAGCCTTGGAGTGTGAGTTCAGCCTAGGCAACAGGCTGGGACTGTCTCAAAAAGGGGAAAATCTGTTCATCTACTTCTTGGCCTTCACTGCTGTCATCTGGGGTCAGATGTTTCATCTCATGCTGGGATTACTAGGGAGTTCCATCTGAGTTCTGTCTATATGTTGTCAGCTTTGGAGCAGGGGGATTCTGCAAAGGTTGGCCACACCTGCTGCCCTCCCGTCCTTGGCAATCCTGGTTTGCTTGGTTTGCTCCACAGGCCATCCTAGCTCCTGCTGGCTCCTCACTATATTAGCTCGCTCCATTGAGAAGCCTGTGGCCTCTGCCTGGGGCAGCTGTCTAGGAAGCAAAGACCCTTTCTCACCTTTGTACAGTGTTTTTGCCTGGTAGCCTCCTCCCCAGTGAAACATTTCCTGAACAGTAGAGTTCCAAGGGAACCCTGCCTGGGTCCTCTCCATCAGCACTTTCCTGGTTTGCTTTTTCACCAACACACACAGACACACACACAGACACACACACACACAGGCACACACACAGGCACACACACAGACACAGGCACACACACAGACACAGACACACACACAGACACACACACACAGACACACACACAGGCACACATACACACACACAGGTACACATACACACACACATCACAGACACACACACAGACACACACACAGGCACACACACACACACACACACACAGGCACACACACATACACACACAGACACACACACACATACACACACATACACACACACAGACACACACACAGGCACACACACAGACACACACACACACACACACACACACACACACACACACACACACACAGACACACACACACATACACAGGCACACACACACAGACACACACACAGACAGACAGACACACACACACACACACACAGACACACACACACATACACAGGCACACACACACAGACACACACACAGACAGACACACACACACACAGGCACACACACACACACACACAGACACACACACACAGGCACACACAGACACACACACACAGGCACACACACACACACATATGCTCGGAGCCTCTCTGACTTTTTTTGTCAGGGGTGAAGAACAGAAGAATGATAAGAATCGTCTAGTCAGCACTCCTCTGCTCTTTATCTAGAGTTAGTAATGTTTAATATAGTTTGTCTCATCTTTCCTTTCCTCCTTCATCTCTCCCCAGCATGTTCCCTATGTCTGTCTGTCTGTCTGTCTCTCTCTCTCTCTCTCTCCCTCCTTCTCCCTCTCTGTCCCATCTCCCAACTTTGACACATGTCTCTTGACAAAAAGTATGCTTCCATGCTTCTCCAGTGATTGTCCTAAAATTATAACTCTGACATTATACTATCATCTAATATAGAATCTTATTAAAATTTTAATTTATTAAACAATACCTTCTAGAACATTCCATTCTAGTTACCTTGTCTCTTTAGTCTTCTTTAATCTCCAAATGTCTCCCAGCTTTTTGTTTGTGTTTTATGGTTTTTTTCTGACAGTGACACTTTTTAGGAGTTTAGCTCCATTATTTAGCAAAACACCTCTGGATATGAACTTGTATGCTTCCTGGAAAGTAGACTGAGACTGACCATGGGCAGGGCTACCCTCTGACTCTGGCATCTGTCTTACTTCCAGTCCCCTCTCCCCTCAAGTTTCCTCTGGTTTCACTAGTGCTGGACCTGCCTCGGGCCCTGTCCAGCCTCATGCTCTGGAGGGTGGTAAGTCCTGATCTGGCATCAAGGGACTGCATCTGAGGAGCCAGGACAGCGACCTGTCCTCTAGGATGAGTACTCAACTAACTGTAGACCTGCATTTGCAGAGGTTCTGAGGCCTTCGTGCACCTCAGAAGTTAGAACAGCAGAACATCTACTGAGACTGGTCTTATGAGGCAAAGCAATGGAGACTGCCCTCACTGAAGGATGCTGTGTGATGCATGTGTGTCTGTCCACATGTGGTATATGTGCAAGCACACACACACACACACACACACACACACACACACACACACACAGGGACTTAAGCTCTGATCTCTGCCTATCAGATTCCCCCTGTTCCTGACAGTCCCCTAGAGACTTTCTTAGAGTCCCTGGGACAACTGATTGGAAGAGCTCCACAGACATCTGTGAGATAGACTATGTGAGCTTACTCTAGGGGATGAGGGATGGAGAGTGGGGTGTCATAACAACACAACATGTAGCTTTGTAGGCAGGTGGATTTTACCCTGCTTCTCCCTGATGTGTGGGTCTGGGAAAGGAGGTGACCTCTTTGAGCCCTAGTTTCTTAATTTGTCTAGTGGGAGAGTACAATATACTTCCACAATTCTTGTGAAGGTAAGATGCCCTTGGAGACCTGGCACACACGGGATGGATACCTCTTAGTACACGAGGAGAGGAAGACAGTTTCTAAGGGCTGAGAGTCTGCCTGCCTACTGCAGTGCAAGGCTCAGGGCTGATTGCCAGACAGTTGCCTCTGAGGCACACAAGGCTCCTTCCTCTCCATTCTGAGCCCGTGTCTCTGTCCTGAATAATCAAGACAGGTTTTGATGGCAGATGTAGTAGATTAAGACTGGGGAGAGTTTCCAAGTCTGGTCTTTGGCAGCTACTTTGAAGAGAGAGATAGATGTTCAGGGTGGTGGAGTTGGGCATCAGGGAGGTAGGGAACAACCTAATTCACCCCAGCAGCCTCTCTGTTGGTATTACCCCACTCCATGCTTGAAGACCACAGCAGCTTGTCCAGACATGGCAGAAGAGCTGGTTCCATAGCTCAGTAGTTGGGGTTCTGAGTTCTTGACTTAGCCCACTGGCTCTGACTGTGAAGAGTGCCCTCTCCCCAAACTCTGGCATCTGTAAATGCTCTGTGTGACGCACAGATGTGTATATTGGCTGCATTTACATATTACACTAACGGAGCACTTTCTACGTACAAGGTGCTGGAATATGGTGGAGAGCAGGCAACAATCCTTGCAGGGCTTCCATTCTGATGGGAGAGATGCACAATGTGTCATGAGAGCAGTGGCATGGAGGGTGCATGGTGCTCTGAGGTTCATGGTTGAGAGAGCCAGGAAGGCATTCCTGAGAGCACGACACCTAAGGGAGCCCTGAAGGACATATAGGAATTGGTTATACGCCGTGTATAGAAAGTCAAGGGAACACTCTTGGCAGAGAGTTGTATGTTCAAGGGTCCGGAAGCAGGAAGAGCACAAGTGCTTGACAAGGCTCTGCCTCCCAAGAGCCCTGCCATGCCCTCCTCATCTATCTGGATTTGTGGAAATGTCTCTGCCAGAGGACAGGATGCTCCCACCCTGCCTTCTCTTCTTCGTTCATGTAGACTGGGAGGGGCAAGAAGAAGTTGGGAGGGAAATGTTTTCTTGTCTTGAAGACCCATCAAGACTTTTCTTGCATCTTGAGGCCCACTGCTTCCCTTTCTCAAAAGGACATACCTTAGCACAATCAGAATTTCCTTATTTTGTATTAATTTCCTCTTCTTCTGGCTTTGGTTCCTTTCTTTCTATCAATCTTGGGAGGGGGTGTATTGTCTGTTATTTAATTTCAAAAAGACTTTTATTTTTTCAATGTATCAGACTGCTCCATCTTGGCATGGGTGAATACCCCACTTTGAAAGGCAAACAACAAACAAACAAACAAAACAAATTGTGTGTGTGTGTGTGTGTGTGTGTGTGTGTGTGTGTGTGTGTGTGTTCCATGAAGTTGTAACCTCTACAGGGAAATCATTCCCAGTTTTGAATGTTAATGGGGGTATCTGGTCAGGCCTGTGTGGGTGACAGGCAGTGACAAAGAGGTGGAGTTAATCACAGTCAGGAGAGCTGGCCTTCAGCTCTCCTCTGGCCTTGGTGTGGATGGCAGGAGGAAGGGCATTGGAGGGGGCCTCGTCTCCTGGAAGTCCCACTCATGGGAGTAGCCACGGCCAGAACTCCACTGCTGCAGCAATAGGAGGTGTTCTTTGGCTTGTTGAAGGTGCTGCTGTTGGTGCCCTGGGGTCAGACATGAGGCCAGACTCCTCTGGCAGGTCTCCAGCACTGCTGGGCACCTACAGACTGCTGTCAGAAGTCACTGTGCCCTCGTACATAGCTGAGAAGGCCGAGGACACCCATGTGGCTGGTCTCTAAGCAGACCTCTATTAGGGAATTCATCCAGGAAATTGGAGGGAGAGCAGGTGCTATGTGTGACCATTCATTGCCTGCTACATCTGCACAAAGTGGTGGAGATGGAAGACCCAAGTGGTAAGCCAAGAAACTTGGTTTTGAAGACCTCCAAGGGATTTGTCGGAAGTGACTGTCTGGGAAAGTTATCATTGAGGCTGGGGAGCCAGAAGGTATGGGTTGCCCCAGCCTAGTGGGAGAGCAATATCCAAGGACCATGGCAGGGGATAGGACATCCTATGGAGGGATGGTGGCTCCTCTAAGCTGCCTGAGCCTGTACTCTGTTGCTGGTTGAGCTACTTCAGGTCCTGCCAGTGTGGGCAAGGCTAACCCAGCACAGATTGACTTGACTCAGAGGACAGTTTAGAAGAGCTCTGCTCCTGGTCCCTCTAATCTCAAGTCCACCGATCTTTGCTCTAGGGAAAAGGGCCATGCCCTGAGCTGAGCTGAGCCATCTGAGAACTCAGCATGACTTCTTTTCAGCCCAGTCAGTGAAGCCCCGCTTCATTTTCTCTTCCCTAGGATATCCGTCCTAACATAACCTCAGCTCCTCTGACTTACCCATACTCACTCCATTCAGTGAAGAGCAAAGCACTTTCAGAGCACACGTGATGCCTTCAGCTCGATTCCCTTCTCTCCTCTGTTCAACCTGATTCCATCCACATAGTCCAACCGTGGGCAGGCTGTTTAACTTCACTGAAGAGTGCTGTGTTGCTCAGCTTGCATAGACTGGCTGTGCTGTGTGGTCGGAGCCTAGTCCTGTGCCTCCAACCGTGCCTAACAATTTAGCCTATCAGGTGTCAGCTGAGTTGATTCAATGATGCTCACCTGAAGTTTCCTCACTTGGATTTATTTTAACCCTTCAATAACTCTCCTTAGACTACAGACTCTAGGGCCTAGAGAGATGGATCAGGGATTAAGAGCATGCACTGATCTTGTAGAAGACCAGAGTTCAGTTCCCAGCACCTAGATTGGACAGTTCACAACTGCCCATAACACCAGCTTCAGGAGACTGGATGTTTTCGTCTGGACTCGACATACTCTTGTGCTTAATATAAGCACATACCCACCCTGCTCACACATATATACACATAATTAAAAATATGTGGGGTTGGGGATTTAGCTCAGTGGTAGAGCGCTTGCCTAGCAAGCATAAGGCCTTGGGTTCGGTCCTCAGCTCCGGCAAAAAAATAAAAATAAAAATAAAATAAAAAATAAAAATTAATTTTGTGGGGCGGTGGTGGTGCATGCCTTTAATCCCAGCACTCGGGAGGCAGAGCCAGGTGGATCAGAATCCCTGTCTCGAAAAACAAACAAACAAAAAATATAAATCTTTAAAAATTTATTTTAAAAGGATTATGAACTCTATAAGGGCAGCTTTATTTGTTTAAGTCATCCTGTATCCCAAGAGCATATACAGCACCTATGATCTCCATAGTGAATGCTCAGTATGTGGTTATGAACCAGCATGTTGAACAAAGTCTCCCTACTTCTCTTTAGTCCAGCCCAGGGAAGCCTGCTTCATCCCCAACTTCCTTTGGATGTCCACCCTAATCTAATAACCCCAGTCCCTCTGACCTACTCCATACTCTACCCAACTCTAACTCAGTTTGGTTGAATTTTAAAGTTCATTACTATCAACCATGCAAACATGTTCAACTCTGTGCCAGGAATACTAGCATGGAGAGTGTTACAGTAATGGGCTGGCAGTCTCTACCCTGCTTGAACTTACACTTCATAGGTACTTAATATGGGACAGGGATAGGTATACTGTGGCCAAATCCATCAGCGTAAAGGGTGGTGGCTCTTAAAGAATATGGTGGCCACAGAAAGCCTCCTTGAGATGATGTCTGAGCGCACATCTGAACAAAGTGAAGGAGAAATCTCTCTGGTTTTCTGGGGTAAATGTTTTCCCAGAAGAGCAAACAAGTACCAAGGCCTTGGGGCAGCAATGAGGCTGGTGTGTTCAAGGACTGGGAAGCAAGTATGTCTAGAACAGTGTGAAATCCAAGAGAATTATGCAAAGCTCATCTCCCTTTGCTATTCTATTAGCCTTGGGCAGTCAGAATTGTCTTTCACACAGCTGTAACCCTTGCTTTTGGCTCAGCCTGATGTACAGTAGGCACTAAAATCATATTTTTTTCAATGAATGAATGGATTTAACTGAGCACCATGCAAATTAATTTAAACTGAGTTGGCATAATTTCACTTGACATATTTGAACTCAGCTCACCAACAGGATGTGTTTGGGTCTCATAGCTGCTGAAGGATGTCTTTTGTTTCTCCCTGAATTTTAGTGTCTTTGACTCCCCAAGCCTTGATTACCTCACCGAAAGTAACATCAGCCTCACTTCTTTCACAGGTGTGGTGGGGTTCACTGAGATTCTGAGTGTGAAAGATCTTCGTAGGCCATGAAGACTGAGGTGACCTTTCTGACTTTGGAGCTGCAAGGCCATGGCCACATCTGCTTACAACATTCCACATATCTGTGGTTCTCTAGGAATGCTGAGGACCCAAATGTATGCATGCCCTCTCTGGTTAAAAGCATTTCCAGGGGAGCTCAGTGGACATAGGATAAAATTCCAAATCCTCATAATGGCACAGAGACCCTAACTGGCCCAAGCTTTGCTATGCATCATGACCTCTGCCCTCTGCTTCATTTTCCTGCTCTTTTCTGCTTATATCCTAAGACTCTGCAGCATTAGGGTCTTCCTGCAGCCTTTGATTTTCACCTTTATCTGGTTGTTCCTGTGACTTCTCTTTTTAAATGGACTCCTGTGTGTGTCAACAGTGTCCTCATCTTTCTTGTCAGGCCTTGCTTCAGTTCATTGTATTTTCTGCTCCCCTCCCCCAGCTACCAACCCCCCTCCCACTTCTCTGTTCCCTATCAGATTGTGTTGGTGCATGTCATTGGAAATGTACGTTGTTCTGAAAAAATATAGGGTGTTGTTTTCTTTACGTATGTTTTTAATTTACGTAACTGGCATTTTCCTTTACTGCACCTTCTGGTTCTGATTTTTTTCTCATTTGACACATTTTTAAGGTCTATCCATATCACAGCATATCCCTCTCTGGCCTGGTCAATCCCTTCTCTGTCTTATGTGCTGTAGCCTCACAATGCCTCTTCTTTCCCAAACAGTACCTCAGTAAGTGATTCCACACCTTTCTTCCCAGGAATCAGGGCATATGTCTTTGTTAGACATGCATACGCACTCAGAAGATATCTTTCAGTGCTCTAGAGGTGCCTGGGTTTCACTCCCCTGAGCTCTGCCTGGCTGGGCCTGGACAGTACACTAGGGGGTCAGGTGTTCAACTACGATATATACAGAATGATGGATGCAGAGACGGACCTCACCATGTTCACTGAGTACCTCTGAGTACCAGTGAACTTGAGTTTCTAGAAGCTCCAATGCCTGTAACTCCTTCTTATCCATGAAGCTTCTGCTCCTTCAGGTCTCAGTACAGATGTACCTCCTCCCAGAGGTCCTTCCCTGACTCCTGTTGTGGCCCTTTCTCTGCTACCCTGACATCCCCCATGAAAGAACTTACTCAGTGTTTCCTCTGCTCTGGGCTGAAGACTTCTCCAGGTCTAATTCCTTTCCCCATCTCTGAAGCTCACACAGACTTGGCTCAGTGGAAGTGTCAGGAAAGCTGCTTGGTCCTCCAGGTCTTATCATGCATGTACCTTCCTCCAGAGCTCCTGCCTTGGACACTGGGTACTTACGGCTTTTCTTGCATATACTGGTTATCAATTGTTACCAAATCCAATCATGTTTCTTACTCTCCTGCTTCACCCTAAATTTACATCCAAGATGTTTCTCCACGGCTCACCCTTTGCCTTTATCTTGGGGATGAGAGCTGATGGGCCCAATGCGGTCAGGGCATCAAAAGCTCAAAGTGCCTCACAGCTGCGCGTGTGGTTCTCTCCTGAAAGGCTGTTGGCAGCGGCCTGAGGCCCAGCCTGTGGCTGAGGTAATCCTCACCAGCGTCTGCTCCCTTCTCTTCTGCTCTCTTCTTTTCCTTCCACATGGTTTGGCAAAGGCTGAAAGGCAGAAGATTACAGGCATGCAGTACAACCCCGCAAACCAGCGTGAAACCCCATGCTTGTCTTTTTCCACTCTCTGTCTCTACTTAGTTTTTCCTTTCTCTGAGGAACTAGTTCCCAACATCTCCTGCTTCCCCAGGATCAATCAGTTGGCAGGGTGTTGTGGGAAAAAAATTTGCATTCAATCAGGCCCATGGCGACCATCATAAGCAAGGCCCATGTTTCTGTCCCCAAGCCCAGGCTCCAATCTGTTTTGAAGGCTTGGGGTTTACAAAACTCAGTGGACTAGAACGTAACTCTTAATGGCACATTTGAACAGAGTTTAATGAGGTTTTAGAAACAAAACTATAAAGTGGTTTTTTTTTGTGAGGACTATTATTAATCATAAGAATAGTCATAGCAATTTATCTCATCTGGCCAGTATATTCCAGGATTCAAAATGTTTTCTCATTAGTCACCCATTTGACACTCTTCACTCTCCTGGGAGGTCGGCAAGGCTGGCAGTGTCTTCTTCAGATCTGGGCACTGTATTTCCTTAATATTAAGTGCATGTCCAGCACCTGGGGATCTTGCTGATCTGCACATTCAGTTTCAGCCTGTCTGGCACTGGCCTGAGGTTTTGCTGCAGATCCACGGACCACACTGAATTAATGGGAGGAGTGACTTGAAGTAATGGATCTCAGAAGGGTGAGTGACACATCTGTGTGTGCACAGATGAGTAGACCGGGTGTCCAACGTTCCCTTTATTTCTCCTTTCTCCCCTTTTACCTCTTTTTCTACAAGCACCCATCAAGTCCTCACTACGGGCTAACTGTTTCTAGGTATAGGAATGAGCAGCAATAAACATATGTAACAGATAATGGCATTCACATAGGTATTGTGCTCCCAGGCTGGATGGAAGCTTGTCTGCAGACCCCAGGGAAGAGTGAGCATAGCCAGGCAGATGAGGGTGGAGTGAGGATGCTTAGTACATATTCTCCTTATTCTGTACCAGCTACAGAACAGAAGGAGAAACAGACTCAGGCCAGAGAGGCCAAAAGAAGACTGTGGGAGCTGGTAAGCTCAGGAGACCGTGACATTCCATTTGCAGGACTCCTTCACTGTACATTCCCAGGACTCAGCCCATGCAATGGTGTTTTATAAAAACCCCCTGCCAGGCCTGGTGACATGGCTCAACAGGTAAAAGGCCTTGCTGTGCCAGCCTGACAACCTGAGTTCCATCCTTGGAACCACGTGAAAGTGAAAAGAAAAAACCAGCTTCACAAAGTTATCCTCTGACTTCCACACACATTCCACAGCATGTGTTCACTCACACACATGCGCATTCACACACACACACATACACGTTATACATAGTTGTAACAACAACACCTTACACTCTGTTCTCTAAGAGAGAATGCCTCGGTAGGGTAAAGGGTGTTCAAATGAGGAAGTGGTTGGGTCTCTTTATGGCAAACTGAGTGGGATGGAGTCATCGATAAGGGGTTCCCTGAGCAGGCTATGCTAGAGTTGGCTTTAAAGGTCAGGGCATTTGTCAGGCTGAGACTGGGGTAGTGGACAGGTCTCACAAGGCTTGCCTCCTTAGCTACTCACTCCTCTCTGTGTTCCAAGCAGTTATGCAAAGCTTTCCCACCATGGCACCTGGAACCAACTGGGTATGTTCTCTAAGTTCTCTTGGCTTCTTAGGAACACCCTCACAGAAGCTGAGGGGCCCCTTCCTGGAGGATAACTCTGGAAGCTGGAGACACCGGGCTTCCAGAAGACTTGAGCCTGCCTGGGAAGGAAGCATCTGATGGCAGAAGCTGGGGACTCAACAGGAGTCAAATGGGTCCTCTAGCAACTCACAGCCACACACTTCCAGGGTTAGCCTCATAGGCCAATGACTATCCTAGCTGACAATGCCAAGTTCCCGTCAGCCCCCGCCTCTGCACTCTGGCTCCACTGTCCCCGCTCTGACGCTTACTGCCTCGCCTATCTGCTCCTGCTTCCTATCATTTATTATGGCTTTCAAATCGGGGCAGGCATTGTAATGCTTGTCCTGTGGGTGTGGAGACTAAGGATGGAGAGGGTACTTGAATGCAAGCTCTGGACTCTGATCTCGGGTCCAGCCACCCATCCTCAAATCAATCAGTCACTTAATAGACAAATACTTGGTTGTGCCAGACTCAGTTATAGGCTTTGTGGAGTCATCAGAGACAGCAGAAGCAGGATGTCTGCCTTCATGGAGCTTCTCTTCAGTCAGGGATGGGAGACATGAGCAATTACAAATGAGAAGTAAAACCCAGTGTGGGAGATGGTGACTACATTACAGAGAAAATGAAGACGGGCAGGGGAAATAGAGTCGGCACTGAGGGGCCGGCCACGTCTGCCGTTTCAAGCAGATTAGTAGAGTCTGTATCCTGAAAGCATGGCTTTCTGATAAAAACTTGAGAGCAATGTTAGAGAAGCCCTGCCAATACTGGAGGGAAGAAACTTCCAGCAAAGGAGGAATAAATTCAAAGGCCCTGAGGTAGGAACAGAAACGGCGGTACTGGTTAGGAGCCATGATGTGATTTGGTCGGTACTGGTTAGGAGCCATGATGTGATTTGGTCCATAAGCCTCACAGGGATGCCTCACTTGTGCCCTATGTCTCCCCACGGGACTCCAGGGAGTGGCATTGCTAAACTGGAGAACCTGGAGTCCCTGCTGCTGCTGGAGTGGGTGGTGACAAGCCAGCAAGGAAATTCGAGGAACGTCTCCAGTGCTGGGGTGCCAACTCTCTACAGCTCGAGGACCTGGGCCCAGCCTGCTGTCTGCTGTCCTGGTATGGCTATCTCAAGAGCAGCCATGGTAGGATTGAAAAGTTGATCTCTCTATTAAAAGGGATTTGTCGGCATGAGCTGGGGCTTAGCTGCCTAAGCCTGGGTCTGAAGGCTCAGACAGGTTCAGGGCCCAGAGGAGCTGACTCAGGCCTGGCTCCCCCGGGAATCTAGGAGCGGCCAGCAGCCAAGGCCAGTGGGGTCAGGCAGGATGAATTACTCCATATCTCCAGGGACTCTGCCAAAGCTACTGTCATCTCTAGCATTTTTCCCAGGATCTGGAAGCAAGTCCCAGATCCCTCAACTGGCACAGGAAGCCACACAAGCCACTGTGCTCACTTGGGCCCCCTGTGCATTTCATACTGCACTCTCTACCCTGGGCAGCTCCTCCTTTGCCATAGTCTTGGGGGTATCATGTACACTCCAGTAGTTCCACTTTCTTCTAGACTGATTTCCCAAGGGCCAGAAGCCCTGTGATAGCTTCTGTGATGACCCACAGACTCTCCCACGAAGGCATCCACAGTGGCTCCCATCCTCCCAGCCAATAGTCATAGTCAAATTCTACCACTACACCCACTTCCAAGGAGTCTGGACTCTCAGCAGCTTTTGGCTGGCTCACAAATGACAAGGCCCTGTCTCCCAGATGACAACACTGAGGAAGGGTGTGTGTGTTATATTACATAACAATTGTACTAAGTCAATGAATTTAAGTTCAACTGGGAACACCCTACATCCACTCCCCGACTCCACCCCATATCATTTCTGGGCCACCATCATTGACTACTTTTTTGAATTACCCCAGTAGGTCTCTTCCACACTGCTTCCTCAATATTTTCTCTCTGGAGTGCTCTGGGTGATCTCTAAGAAAATACAGCTCGCCTTTAATCCCAGCACTTGAAAGTCAGAGGCAGGCGGGACTCTGTGAGTTTGAGGCCAACCTAGTCTGCATAGTGAGACTGTCTCAAAAAATAAGTAAAATAACATAAAAGATAGAATGGACTATGTCCATTATCATTGTTTTGAGTGGCTTGTAGGCTAAGACCCAAGCTCTTCAACATGTTCCCATGACTCTCAGAAGTTTGTGGGAACCAAACATAACTGAATTACAGTTAAGGGATTGCTGAACCCAAGGCTTCCCCATGGAGCTCACAGCCTAGCAGCAGGGTCTAGGTCTGTGTGGCTTGTAGTCATTTTACTCATAGTGGACAGCAGAGGATGCTGAGAGGCTCTCAACCTCTCTTCACTCGGTCCTATTCTTCTCCACATGTTGGATGTACCACTGAAGCTGTGTATGTAATTCCCTTTACAACAGTGTCCTCAACCTGTGGGTCACAACTCCGTGGGAGGGTCAAGTAACCCTTTCATAGGGGCCATCTAAGATCATCAGAAAACACAGATATTTACATTACGATTCATAACAGTAGCGAAATTAGTTCTAAAGTAGCAATGAAAATAATTTTATGGTTGGAGGGGGTTCCCACAACATGAGGGACTGTATGAAAGGGTTACAGCATTAGGAAGGTCGAGAACCACTGCTCTCCACGGTCACAGTCATCAGGCGCTCAGCCTTCACACTGCTGCTCTCACTGTCCTGTGTCTGTTCTCCACCTACCCAGGACTACATGTCCTGAAGGGCCCCCACTCTGGCCTTCACTCCTACAGGGGCCTTCTTTCTGAGCATGAGCTGTTTGAGGGGCTTTGCTTGTTCTTAGCATCTTGCCTTAGCTCCCCTCGGATGCAGTGCAGAGGGGAGGCCTGGGCTAACCCAAGCCTTCCCCTACAGTGGTGACCTCGAGGTGGGGCTCAATGAGGAGTTGAGGAAAGATGCCCTCTTAGAGGAAAACCCCCGTCTGTGGTCTCTATTCCTCCTGATCTCTCAGGTTCCTCCAGGAGGCATACGCCTTCCCACCTTACCCCTGAAACTAGACCATTCGTATGCTGCTCATACCCACTAATTTCCATGAAGGGTGGGAAAGCAGAGGCAGTGGAAACAAGTGTTTTATAGTCAGGCAATTATAGACCAGAACCCTATTATGTTGTGTTAAACCATAGGGATCTGCCTTTTCTAGACACCTAGCTGTCATACCGCAACATTTACATGTGGCTCAACTTAGTAGCTCAATAAGCAGCTGTTTCGATCTCTCTCTCTGTCTGTCTCTGTCTGTCTCTCTGTCTGTCTCTCTCTGTCTGTCTCTCTGTCTCTGTCTGTCTCTCTGTCTCTGTCTCTGTCTCTCTCCCTCTTCCTCCTTCCCTCCCTACCTGATCCCCATCTCTGTAGAGCCTTGTGTATACGGGCAAGCACTCTATCACTGTCTTATATATCCAGTGCCATTTTAATTTTTTTTAATTTGAGGCAAGCTCTCACTAACTTTCCAGTCTAGCCTTGAACTCACTCTATAGCCCAGATAGTCCTTGAACTTGCCACTCTCCTATCTCAGCCTCCTGAACAGCTGAGATTACAGGCTTGGGCCAGAAGTCCAGGCCTAGATCTCTTTTGGGTTCCGTTTCCTCATCTGTAGCATGGCAGAAAGCTTAGCTGAAGAGTTGTGGAGAGGAGAGGAGAAATTGGGCCACCTTGTGTGCATAGAAGCTTGAGTTCTGGAGACAAGCACCCAAACTTGAGCCCCTAGTTTTCCTGTTTTATTGCAGCTCCTTACAGAGTCTATTTGGGGTAGATTAAAGAGAGTAGAAATTCATTCCAAGTTGTTGGACAGCTCACGGGTGCTGGGGAGCACCTCGGGAATATGGCTTGAACAGTCTGTGGGGATGATTTAGTAAAAACCACTGCATGGTTACCTAGTCTCTATAGCATTTGAGCTGGATGCCAAGGCCTCCACCACTGCTGCACTCAGAAAACCAGATGCTTCTGCTGCAGGTCCAGACACAACGGTCCCTCCCCTGTCCCTGTCCCTTCCTCCTTCTAAACCCAGGTTTCTGGTAGGTATGCTGACCCACAGCATCTACATCAGCTGTCTTAGCCTGGCTCCCAAAAGGTCCTGAGGATGAAGGAGAGTTTCCTGGCTTCTACCTGCTCTACATTGGATCAGTGCAGGAAGGGAGGGTATGCAGAGGACTGCTATTTGCAGCAGCTTCCAGAGCACAAAGAAAGCTATGTGATCAGGCTAGAAACTTACCCTTGTTGAGACTGTTTTCTCATTTACAGAATAGAATAATAGTAGTATATCAATGATTTGAGGCTTTAATGCATTGCATTGTAAAAACTAAAACAAAGCAAACTTCAGAAGGGGAATCTGGCCTAAGATAGAGCTTCAGTAGATAGTAGCTGTGCTTGTATTATATTGTTATTGTTGGAATTCAGACCTCTGGGCACAAATCTTAGTATGGAGATATCATTTGAATGCAAATCTTAGCCTGAGATGTAGGTGCTCAAAACTCCTCTTGCAGCTGAGAGCAAGGTCCTCAGACAGCCAGGTCCAGTGGTGCCCTGGGATCAAGCTGTTATCTAGCTTTTTGGGAATCTCTTGAGTTGATTAATATCATCTTGGCAACTTGAAATCTGCAATTATGGGAGAATTTACACCAAAAGAGTTAGCTGATACTCCAGACTTCCTCTCTTAGGCAACAGCAACTTGGCACCATTACACCTAATCAGCCCATCACGGCTGGTATGGAGTATGTAAAGTACAAAAGACACTCAGCACATCACAGTTGGAATGGGGTATGTATGTGAAGTGTATAGGACACTCAGCACATTGGGGTTGGTATGGGGTATGTGAAGCATATAAGACACTCAGCACATCACGGCTGGTATGGGGTATGTGGAGCACAAAGACACCCTGCCCTGTGCCATCTCTTTTGGTCCTTTTACATGTGATTCTTTTCCAAGTCACTAAGTCCGTATGATTAACTTCCCTTTTCAGATGTCAGATCCTATAGACAAATCTCTGAGTTCACAGAGTTTTCATGATTTTCTTAGTGGCTACCTGTGTTTGTGTTCATATATGTGGGTACATGTGTGCGAGGATACACATGTCTATATGTGCCTGCACATGTGGATGAGAGAGGGCAATTCCAGGTTTTGTTCCTCAGGCACCATTCACCTTGCTATTCTGTTGAGACCATGTCTCTCACTTGGTCTGGAATTTGCAGATTACACACGGCTGGCTGGCCAGTGAGCCCCAGAGATCCTCTTCTTCTGTTTCTCCAGCACTGAGATTACAGGCTCACCACTTTTTTTTGCTTGGCTTTTTTTTTTTTTTTTTAATTAAAAAAACATGGGTTCTGGGGACTGAATTCAGGTCCTTGGGTGTATGCAGAAAGCACTTTGTGGACTGAGCTATCGCCCCAGATCTGGGTATGTCTTTTACATTCATGATTTCCTACCAGACAGAAAGTCCTTTGAGGCTAGGCTCCAACAGAAGCTGCTGCTCACAGCTGAGGAGGCAGTACCGGTGGGATCCCTCCAAGGACAAGCGTTTTGTAACCAGCAGCCTCTCCCCTACCCCCACTAGCTGGCAACTCTTGCCTTTCTTTCCCTTTCTGGGCATCTGTTCGGAAGCCATTGCTGATGCTGCTCCTGCTTTCCCGGTGTCTTCTGCCGTGTGGCTCATGTAAGGTGCAGAGACTGGGGAGTGGACAGGGCTGCTCAAGCATTGGTAAAGCTCATCCAGCTAGGAGGCTGTCTCCTGCTTTGGACTCGTTCCTTTGAGTGCTCCATATAGCTCAGCAGGCTGCCTTGGCTGAGGAGGAGGAGGAGGAGGAGGGAGAGGCAAACACCCTTCATTTTAATTAAAGCCAACTTTACATTGTTGTTCCATTTGCCTGTGTTATTGCATGAGCTTACAATAAAGTTATATGGTGCCCCTAGGGCAACTGGAGCTGCGTGATAGAATGTGTCCAAGTTCAGTGCTCTAGGACTGTACACGCTTCTCTGCAGAGTGAGTCAGAGCCCCAGGTCCTCTCTGGGACTCCAAGCCATTGCTTAGCCTGAGACCTGTTAGCAGTCCCATTATTTATATTGCATTTGCTTGAAAAAACATTTATTGAGTATTTTTCTACATGCCCAGAAGTGGGCTAGGTGCCCAGTCTGTCCCTGGCACATTGCTGTGGACCCCAGGGAATACACATTCCCTAGTCTCCAAGGATCTGGCCTTCAACCCGTCTCTCCAATGAGGAGCCCATGTGATCACTCCCAGCTCCCCAACATGCTTATTCTGTTCTTTATTCCCTTGCTTTGAGGAGGCACTGGAGTTCCAGCTACACAGCCTCTTACACTTAGCAATGCCTGAGTTCCTTCGCGTTTCTGATTATCACGTTCCCTTCCAAATCCTACCCACTCTTGAAGGCTCCATGTAAATGCTGGATCTTCCTTATAACCTTTCTTGATGACCCCTCTCATGGACTCTGGTGCTTCCTATGCCAGCTTTTCATGGATCTCATTGTGAGTTCTAAAGTTTATATCCTACCACATTCTGTGATATGCATCTAAACGTGGTTTGATGAGTTTTGACAAATGAACAACTGATGTATGAGCTAACTTTCATGTCGCTGTGATGCAACACCCGATGTCTTACAGTTTGGAGAGCACAGCCCTCTTGGTAGGGGAGGCGGGATGGCTGAGGTAATGACTTGGGGTGACTTGGTCTCTGGTGACGTTGTGGGGCAGCTTGTTCACATACTGTAAGATAGGAATCAGAGAAAATGAATGGAAGTGGGGTGGGCTATAAACTCAAAGGCCCACCTCCAATGACCTGCCTTCCCCAGCTATGCTTCTGTCCCCAAAATTCTATGGTCTCCCTAAACAGTGCCACCACCTGGAAATCAAGCGCCCAAGCATATGAGCCATGGGAGGACATTTCAGATGTCAAACCATAACCTACTCCAATCAAGCTAAAACATTCCCATGCCCCTCCTCCCCCCAGAACTCTCTCATGGCTCATCTTAATCAGTTCCACCCTCCATTGCCATTGTTATAACTCCTAACACGAGAAATTACTGTTTGCACATGCTCTTGAACTTCACACAGATGGAATGAAACTCTTCTGCTTTCCTAGACTGTTTGTGAGCTCTGTCTGTGTTGTTGGAGGGTTGTTCTTCATGAAGACTGGGTTGTACTACATGAATGGATCTATCATATTTTGTTTATACATTTGTTTGGGTTGTTTATACCTTGGAGGATATTATGAATAAGGCTCTCATAAACATTTCTTGTATGAAAGAAATGGATATATGTTTTCATTTCTCTTGTGTAAATGCCTAAGAGTAGACTTGCTGGGACAGAGTTGATGTATTTTTTAAATTGTGTGAAAATGACAAAGGGTTTTCCCAACTGGTGGTACTGTTTTGCCCTCCTCCTGCCAGAGATTATGAGCATTTTGATCACTCCACATCTGTGCAACAGTTGCCATTCTCAGTATTTTTAGTTTATATTTTACTCTAGCTGGTGTGCATGTATACAACTTTGTAGTTCCAATTTAAATTTACAGATGATTAATGATGTGGAGTACTCGTCCTTTTTTTTTTTTTTTAACCAGCTGATCTGGAACTCCCAAATCTCCTGCCTCAGCCTCTTAAGTGCTGCAGTTATAGGCATATGCCATCACACTGACATACTGAGTTCTCTTTTGTGCACTTACCAATTATTTGCATAGCTTATGAAATGACTAAGAATCTGTTCATTTCTTGTTTGATTGTTTATAACTTTATCAAGATTTTTTTTCTATGTACTTAGGTACATACACACACAGGCATACACATTGTGCATAGGATGCTGGGATATTCACAAAGCAATGACTCTACCACTTGAACTATACCCCTAGTCCAGAATCCCTTATGCTTTGGACACAGGTAATAGGCAAGCTGTTTTCTTAATATCTATTGATGAACAAAAGTTTTGAGATTTGGCCAAGGGCAACTAATCGATATTTTACTTTGTGTTAGTGCTTTTTGGATACTAAGAGGATTTTGGAGGAGGCAGTTTTAAAATTCACAGATATGTACTCATGTGCTTTCCCTAGAAATTTTATAGCTTTTCTTTTTAGGTTTAGGCTTCTAATCAATTCTGAAGTAATTTTGGGGGGCATGGGATGAAACAGTGGTTGAAGTTTGCTTTTCCCTATGTGATTGTCTAATTGTTCTATTGCTACTTATTGAAATACTTTATGTTCCCTCTAGAACAGATGTGTTTAAAATCCAATTGACCTTGCATGCATGGCTCTATGGTGGACCCCAATTGTTCCAGAAATCTGCCCATCCTTTCACCAGTTCTCTTCCTACAACACTTCCAGGGAGACTTGAGCTAGAATGTGCTCAGGGTTGTGCGTGGTTATTTACTCACCTCCTGAAACCCAGCAGCCATAGTTCCTCTCGGTCTATGCTTTTACACGATTGTGTGGCTCTCCTACCTCATTTGCAAATACACATAAGTTGTTCATCCATAATGGTGAGGGAGGCATGGCAGAGTAGAGCTGAATGGAGTACCAACAGGAAAGGGTCAAGGCAAGACACTACTCTGGAGGACCTGCCTCCAGTGACCTACTTCCACAATCAAGGCACCATCCTATTGGTGAAATTATTAAGGCCACTCCACGTAGTTAAAAGGGAAGTTTATTTTGTGGGGTAACTTACAAATGAAGGGGTAGGTCGCAGAGTCTGGCAAAGGTATAGGGTAGTCCGGAGGCGTTCACTGGAGAACTCTGCTCGGTCCACCTCTCGCGTCCCGCGTCCCGGAACCAAGAGAGCGAGTTCTTCCCGATCCTTCGTCTTCCGCTTCCTCCTCCGCCCCACCTTGTGGGCGTGACCATTACCAAAGCCTCAGTGGGGGTTGGAACTTCCAGGCCAATGCTGGGATGGCTACCCACTACATCTCCCCCTTTTGTCTAAATAATTTCACCAATATGTCCCACCATAGGTAGTGGGTTCCAAAAGCCAGCTCAGGTCTTGCATATATTTTGCTAAGTTTATTCCTGAATTGTTAGGTTTTTGATGCCATCTGAAATTATATTTAAAGTTTTTATTTTTCTAATTGTTCATCATACATACAGATACATAAATAATTGATGTAACATCATATTCTTGATAAATTCATCTATCCTATTATTTTTAATAAACTTTTATTTTTTTTAATAATTCAGAATCTTATGACAGTATTGGTCAGTTTGCACCACTCAAGAAAATTGTTTATTCCACCTAAGTTTTTTCAATTAATGGCATGAAGTTGTACATGTCATTACATCATTTCAGTGTCTGTAGGGACTATTGCAATGTTTTTTATGTTTCTGCCATTGGCAATTTGTGTCTCCTCTTTTCGTTCTTTTTTCTCATAATGTAGTCTAGACTGACCTGGAACTCACTGAGTAGACTAGGTAGGCCTTGAACTCAGGGATCTGCCTGCCTCTGCCTCCTGAGTCCTGGGACTAAGGGCCTGTGCCACCATGCCTGATCTTTTTATTCCTTCCCTGTTTGAGGCAGCTTCTCTTATTTATGCTCCTACACCAGCTTCCAGCAGGATTGCTTGTCTCTGTCTCCTCTCCAGCCACGAGTGCTGTGATTACAAATGTATGCTACTACAGGTAGCTAAAACCAACCAACCAACCAACCAACCAACCAAACCAACCAACCATGGAGCTCAGTGGTGGTGGTCATATGCCTTTAATCCCAGTACTTGGGAGGTAGAGGCAGATGGATCTCTGAATTCAAGGCCAGCCTGCTCTACAGAGCAAATTCCAGGATAGCTAGGGCTACACAAAGAAACCTTGTCTCGAAAAACCAAAATCTAAACCAAACCAAACCAAACCAAACCAAACCAAACCAAACCCCAAACAACATGAATTCTGGGGGGTCAAACTCAGGCCCTCAGGTTTGTACAGAAAACACCTTTACCCACTGAACCATCTCCCAGAACCTCTTTCTTATTAACCTCAAGCAATTTAGCTGGAGGATCATTGACTGTTTATCAATTCCTCTAAAGAACCAGCTTTTTAAAAAAAGATTTACTTGTTTTTATTTTATGTGCATTAGTGTTTTGCCTGCATGTATGGTAGATTCCCTAGAACTGAACTTACAGACAGTTGTGAGCTGGCCTGTGGTTGCTGGGAATTGAACCCAGGTCCTCTGGAAGATCAATCAGTGCTCTTAACTGCTGAGCCATCTGTCCAGGCCTCATTGTTCACTTTCTATTTCAGTTAATTCTATGCTTTTGGGAAGGGGTGGAAAGAGTTTATTTTTTATTTTCTTGACATGGTCTCATGCTGTGGATCTGTTTTGTTTGTCACTCACAACCTCAGACTGGACTTAGTCTTCTGAGTGCTGGGCTTACTGATGTGAGCCACCAAACACAGCCTCCACTCTTAAATTTGATAATTCTTCCCTTCTCTTTGTTTCTTAAAAAAAACCCTCTAAAGTGACAATGTTGACTGATGATTTAATATCATCCTTATTTTAAAATACAAACTCTGAAACTTCTGAAACTTATTGGAAGCCCTGCTTTAACTACATCCTGAAATTTTTATTGCCTTATTTTTTATCAATATTATGTGTATTTAATGATCATTTAAAGATCATGCCCTTATTCCATTCATGTTTGTGTTCAGTAGTCAGTTCCATAGTCATTTTAATTGATCTATGTAAATTAACCCATTCATGCTTCCTCCCCCCCCCTTTTTCTTTCATTTTAACCACATCTATTCCTCCAGATTTAAATAATATGGTCAACCAATCATCAATCAATTAATATTTTTGACACTTTCTTTGTAGCTGAGGATCACCTTGAACTTAGGACCCTCCTGCTTCCACTTCCTGATTATCGGCAGGCACCACCTTACCCAGCTCTTGCAGTGCTGGGCTCTAACCCAGGGCTTCATGCCTGCTAGGCAAATATTCTACCAAGTAAGCTAAGTCCCTAGACTTCTTCTCTATTTCCATCCCTTTATTAAATTTATTTAAGTTTTTCATAGTATCTGTGGTTATATCATTAGAATATATGATACAGTGCATGATTAAGTCATTATTTACTTTTATCTTTTTATTATTAGTCCCGTCTACTAAGACACTTAATAATAGGAGCTGTGTATTTTGTTTGCTGATACATCCCATCACTTTAGAAGAGTACCATAGACATTTGTTGGATAAAAGAATAAAAATTTAAGCCCAGTGCAAACTTGGAGTAAAGTTGTGAAGCAGCTTCCTTCAGTTTTCCAAGTTCAGCCGGTTCATTCACATGCATCTTGCCCTGCATCTGTTTTATCACTGGCTGTGGTCTGTCTCTGGTTCCAGACTGACCATTCATTCAAGAGCAAGTGCTATGGCCAAATTCACCAGTACCCGGTGCAGGTTTTTAACACCATACACAGGAGGGCACATCAAACACTGACAAATGCCAAATGAGATGTCAAATTAGCAGTGAATAGGGCTTACCTCCTAGTCCAGAGACCTCCCCAGGACTCTGAGGGATTTGAACTGGTGAAAGCTTTTAAGTTTGGATGATGACGTTTGTCTGTGATCTGGGGCATGAAACACATCTGTACTATGCTTTCTCGTTTAGAAAGCTCTTTCCCTTACATCATCATGCTGAACTGCCTCATCACTATGAGGAGGGCATTTTTATCCTCACTTTCCAGACAAATAAGCAGGAATTCAGAAAGTTAAAAACTATGCAGCCAAGAACTGGGAAACTTGAGACTGGATCCAAGGTTGCCGAGGCCCCTAATCTCTTCATGACATCATGAGAAGAACCATGTGTGTGCCTCCCAGGCAGGCTGGGTTCCAAGTCCTCATGGATGGACACAGTGGTGGGAGATTTGTACTTGGAGGGACTCAACAGGTGCAGCAGTGCAGCAGACTCAAGCTAGCACTGGGTTTGGCCTTCATTGTTCTCTCCTCCAGATACACACAGACTTGTACAGGAAAAGGCTACTTCCCACTATTACTAGTTAAGATCTTTGGACAAAGGCTCATTCTGAGCCTTGTTATTCACATCTTTACAGTGGGGCTTAAATTCCTACCCCTAGAGCTGTTGGGAGAACGACATGAAACTCGGAAGTACAGGGCCCCTCTGCCTTCGACAGTCTTCCCTGTTTCCCTTCCTGAATCGCACTGTGTCAAGACTGTTCTCCTGTGTTTTACCTCTCACTGATATCAGGCAGAGTATGGGAATCTGCCAACTGCCCTCTTTCTGTTATAAAAAATGGTCCTGGGGGCTGGAGAGACAGCTCAGCAGTTATGTTTTTTTTTCTCTTGCAGAAGACCTGGGTTTGATTCTCTGCACTCACAAAGTGGTTCACAACCATCTGTAACTCCAGTTCCAGGGTTCTGATGCCCTCTTCCAACCTCCATGGGCATGAGGCATAAAATAGCCATACACATACATTCAGGCAAAGCACACATACAATAAAATAGTAAAAAGATGGTCCTGGCTCTGTGGGGACCTTCTAGGGGTCGGGAGGTCAGCTGGTGTGAAGCCACAACATGAACAGAGTGCTGGATGGGAAGAACAACCCAGCTGTCATTTCTTGACTACTACTGATTGTTTACTCTGAAGCCATTAATTGCTTTTGATTATTGTGATACAGCACCTGACACAGACAAGGGAGGAAGGATTTATTTCGGCTCATAGTTGCAGAGAGTTCCGTCCATAGTCCTTGGCTCTGTTGATTCTAAGTCTGTGGTGAGGCAGAACACCCCAGCTGTGAGGAGGAGGAGGAGAAGGAAGAGGAGGAGGAGGAAGAGGAGGAGGAGGAGGAGGAGTGGAGGAGGAGGAGAAGGAGGAGGAGGAGGAGGAGGAGGAGGAGGAGGAGGAGGAGAAGGAGGAGTGGAGGAGGAGGAGAAGGAGGAGGAGGAGGAGAAGGAGGAGGAGGAGAAGGAGGAGTGGTGGAGGAGGAGAAGGAGGAGGAGGAGGAGGAGGAAGAGGAGGAGGAGAAGGAGGAGGAAAAGGAGGAGGAGGAGGAGGAGGAGGAGGAGGAGGAGGAGGAGGAGGAGAAGGTTGTTCTCTTCATGATGGGCAGGAAGCAGAGAGCGAGGAAAGGACTCCAGGAACCTACTTCCTCCAAATAGGTCTCATCTCCTAAAGTCCCAATAGTGCCACCATCTGGGAACCAACCATTCAACACATGAGCCTGTTGGGGACATTTATATTTTAACCACAGCACATGAATATATAACCCAAAGTCCTTGAGTACACTTTTAAAAATTCCTCCTAGACTGTGAGTTTTCCATCCCCTGATCTTTGGGCAGCTGGAGTCTGCTCCTTCTACCCAGTCTCTGGCTGTAATTTTGCTTCAACTCAGACCCTCTGGGCCTCCTCCTTTAACATAGCAGCACACAGACTGGATATAACAGAATCTGACTCCAGCCACTTCATCCTACACATCTGTCATCTGCAGTCTTTCCTGAATTGTCCTCAGCACCAATCTGCCTCTGTACCTCAGTCTATGCTGCTCCCTTCTCGTGGAACACTTTTCCACAGAGTTCCCACTGTATTTGATCACAGTTGAGTGACTAGTCCAAGACCACTTTCTCTGCCAACCCTAACCTGTTTTGCTTAGAGGGACCATGGAGCTATGGTTCTGTAAACCTCATTGCACACAAGGTAGGAATGTAGGAATGCCAAATTTACAAAGTAAAAATAAAAGACACCCAACTAGCTTTGGATTTCAGATGAATAAGGTATAGTTTTTAGTATGTCTGTATAATGCTTAGAATACACTTATACTAAAACCTATGTATTTGTTATTTATTATTATTGTTATTAATTTTGGTTTTTCAAGACAGGGTTTCTCTGTGTAACCCCAGCTGTCCTGGAACTCACTCCACGGACCAAGCTGGCCTCCAACTCAGAGATCTGCCTGCTTCTGCCTCCCAAGTGCTGGGATTAAAGGCATGTGCCACCACTGCCCAGCTCAAACCTGCTTATTTATGAGATTTGTAATTGTATTTTAGGTGGCTACTTTGGTGTGTAAGTCTATAGTAGCTCAGCATCCTTTTGGGGAGGGTATGAGTTTTGTGGCTTAGACTGGAATAGGGCCTAGGAGCCTGCAAATGAAGGTGGGCTGGGGCCCACTTCGTCTAGAGCCCTCATCTCACCCAGTTCACACTGTGGGTGGGTGGCAGAGGGTGGCTGTTGCTCAAAGCCTGACCTTCCCTTCCAGCACAGATCCCTCCTGTGCCAGCAGCCCTGTCTTCTAGGCTGACTAGGAGCTCAGGTTCCCACTCCCCTGCCCCTGACCTGCCCTTGGCTGGCTTCAGAGGGGGGTCTGATGACGAAATGTGATCCTGTCATAAAATCTATACCAAACCCACTCTTCTCACAGCCCACCCGTCTGCCTCAAAGGGGACCACCTAATCCTCATTTATGGAGACTAGCAGCTGGGGCGGGTCTGAGTCTTTGAACGTGAGCTTGGGGTACTCTGGATCAGTCAGTGTTGGCCAAAGGAACCTGAGAGTGAGGGCATTTAGCTAAGCAAGTTGAGGGGCCAGCTGGTCATGGGTCACCAAGCCAAAGAGCTTCAGGCAGAACTAGAGCAGTCAGAGGTGTTAGAGATGGGGAACAACCCCACGAGGCACCTCCCTGAGAGTGTGGCAGCTGGACCTCCTTCCATCAGTGGAGGACAGAGACTACAGAGCTTCCCGGAAAAAGCCAAGAGAGATGACTTCCGGGAGATGACTTCAGTGCCCTTAGAAACCTGTGGGCGTAAGTGAAGGTTCAGTGAGGATGTCAAGAGAGGGTGTCTGGATGCTGGGATTGGGTCAGGAATAAACCAGGGCTCTGGTTTAGGTGATGTACAGGGCAGAGGTACCCATACAGAGATGGGGACACCAGGAAAGGAGCAGGAAGAAACTAGGCTCCTTTGGGCCATGCCACCTCAGAGGACTCTTGGAAGGCTTGCAGAGATGTGACTGGGTAATGAGAGACAGGATGGAGATCCTGAGGTAGTGTCTTCATCTGGACCCGACTCCCTTTTACCAAACTAGAAAAGAGGGGCTGGAGGCCAGAACTGAGGAGGGCCCACACTCAGAGCAGGGTGGGAACAGAAGAGCCTTCAGGAGAGATGGAGAGGGTGGTCAACAGAGACAGAAAAGCAGAGGAACAGGGGAAGTGGGAACCAGGGAAGCATCCAGGTGTTGAGGCTGAGATCCCAGGCTCAATGGGAAGGTTGCTTGGGTTTACAGCTGGCCTGGTTCAGTGCATGGACAGGAAGAAGGTGGTGGTGCCTAGTGTAGACAGCAGTCTAAAGAAGATTGCTGGTGGAGACATCAGAGCGGGCAGTAGCTGGAGGACAGATGAGGCCTCCTGAGGAGTGGTTTGTGAGAGTTTCCAAATCTAAGTTGAAGGCCAGAGGTTAGTAAAGAGGGAGAGAGCATGGTTTTTGCACTCTTGACCTCAACTCAGTCACCCTGACATTTCCTCTCAGCCCTGGGTCACCGCTACTCTCTCTGACACAAACACCCAAAACAAATGTGTCACCATGTCTTTACTGTGTGTGACAACTTGATCTTGTTTCTTTTAGCTTTTGTTTTAAAAGTGTTGGCTCACAATGGTCCGTTTGAGAGGCCTGGGGAAGCTGGATAGAGGAAGGATCAGGGTGGACTCTTCAGGGGACAGTCAGATGGAAGGACTGTCTTCCTGTAGGGAGAGGGATCATATTAACCATTTGAATGGGAGGAATGGAGGCTGAGGTTTGGAGTTCTGGGCATGGCATGCCGGTGGGGATTATGTGGCCTTGATGAAAGCTAAGTCTGGGACCCAGTCAGCTCTCCCAGCCCTACACCCCTGCCATGGAAGTACGAGAGTGAGAATTATGTTTTTTGAAGTGTGTGGGAACACAAGCTATATACACAATGTACAGGGACAATTATAGATGCGTGTGCAAAGGCAAATGCACACATCTTTATTCCTGCTGTTAGAGCTGCACACACAGGTACAAACACACTCATATTCATATACAAATGCTGGTCTAGACAGCATGTATATATCTAAATAGACAAACACATTTTAAGCATGCATGCATGTGGGTATACATTTGAGGGCACGTTCAAATACACATACCTATGTACATACAAACTCACACACTCAGCAGACAGGGAGATCCAGGATGAGGCTCATCTGTTGCATTCAGATGTGTTGACCACTGTGATTTCCACAAAGGCCAGAACTGGCTGCATAACTCTTGGGGGGCTCTGTTCCACATTCCTCTGTAAAACAAAAGAAAAAAGCATTTGTACAAGCAAAAGCACACAAACACCAAACACCGGGACTTAGGAGTGTTCCTGAGAGTTTCCCTCCCTCCACTGGTCCCACTTCCATCTCTGTGTGTCTTTTTCATCCCCCACTGCTCTCTATCTCAGGCCCAATCAAGTCCTGGAACACTTTCTCAACTGCCTCGGCCCTCTCATCTTTCAGCAACAGCTCTGTCTCCCTTCCCAGGGGCCTAGTCTGGAGCACCCAGTCAGCCTTCTCCACGTTCCTTCCCTGACAGTCAGCCTCCTGTCTTCCTCCCTTGCTGGTTCCCCCTGGATCACCAGCTGTTTCTTTCATGACCCTATGCAAATGGGCCTTAATAAATAAATACGGGCTGATGAAGAACTACTGTGTGGAGTAGTTCTGAGTCTCAGGAGCTGGAGGAGGTGGGCAGTGCCATTATCTTTCCATTATTGCCTTTATTTTCTTTAGATTTATTTATTTTAAAAATATTTTATGTTTATGGTTGTTTTGCCTGCATGCACGTCTGGGCGCCATGTGCATGCACGTCTGTGTACCATATGCATGCCTGGTGCCCGGAAAGGCCAGAAGAGGGCACCAGATCTCCTGGTAGTAGAGTTACAGACAGTTGTGGGCTGCCACGTAGGTGATGGAAATTGAACCCTGGTCCCTTGGAAGGGGAGCCAGTGCTCTTAAGCCCTGAGCAGCCCTTCCAGCCTCTCTATTTTAAATTTTAACTGTGTGTGTGTGTGTGTGTGTGTGTGTGTGTGTGTGTGTGTGTATCTCTGTGTATGGGTACCCACAGAAGTCAAAAGAGGGTGTTAGACCCTCTGGAGCTATAGTTAGAGGCATGTATGAACAGCCTTAAGTGGATTCTGGGAACCAAACTAGGGTCCTCTGGAAGGAACCGCAAATCCGCAAATGCTGAGCCATCTCTCCAGCCCCCAAAGCTTCTACATTGTCTAGTGGAGCAACACAAGCATCCTGTGCGTCAGAGCTGCGTCTGAACTCTATTGCCAACTGTTGGCTTTCCCTCTGGCCCTGGAGTCTGAAGCTACTGCAAGGGAGTACAGCCTCTCTTCAGAGCAACCTTTGCTCTGTTCCTCAGGCAGTCTTTTTGCAAGCAAAGGCCTAATACTCTGCTGTGGATCAGCATGCGAAAAGGAGTTACAGGGAACACACCTGGCCAGGTGTGTCTGGGGTTGAAGCTGTCGGGCAGATTCTGCAAGGAACCTTGACACAGGACAGAAGATGCCCTCTCGGAGCTGGGTGCGAGTCACCAGTGGAGGCCAGAGGGTCGCCAGCGCTCTCACCTGTGGGGTCGCCGCCGCTTGGGCGGTTGCCGGGTGGGCTCGCACTGCCGCTGGGTGGCCTGGCCCGGGTCCTACAGTGCGCGCGCTCTGGGGACCCTCCGGCGACTCGCTAGGGAGCAGCGCAGAGGCAGCGGCCTGGCGGGGCCAGGTGGGGCGGCAAAATGTCTTTTCCAGCTCTGGAGCCCCGCGCTGTTGACACAGTCGCCGGTTTTAATGAGAAATCTGGAGCGTGCGTGGGAGACGCGGCGCGGGGCGCACAGATGCGGCGCTGGCGGCGCGGCCCGGGGGGAAGCGCTGGGGCGCGCTCACCTTTGAACTGCCGGGGACGCTGTTTACCTTGGCTATCCGAGTGGCAGTTTTACAGATATTAAATACCGACCCGAGGGGAAACAGGGCTCGGGGGCCGCCTGCGCCAAGGGATCCCGCGCCCTCCCTGCAGCTGGCGGTCGGATTCGGTGCTGGGGAGACGCCCGGCGCTCGCATCTCATCCAGTCTCAGCCCGGCTGTCTCCTAATTCGATTTTCCGTGTCGGGAGGAGGAGGAGGTCGAGGGCGGTCTGGGCCTTGCTCACACGCCTCTTGGCATGTCTGTGTCTAGAGATCTCCAGTCCAGGCACCTCCTCGGCGGCATTCTGGGTTGCCTGACTCTCCTCGTCTAGGAGCAAGAGAGATCCCCCCCCCAAGACTCTTGTGGGACGGAGGAGGGCTCTGCCTGCGCCCCAGGCTTCAGCCGGCAGTCAGAAGGCTCCCCGCAGAGGCACAAGCCATGTTGATTTTACGGAGAAGGCTGCTATGCACATTTCACTGCTGATTTATTGGTTTTTAACTAGATCCTTATGCTGGGCTAAAAAAGCCATCTTGCACTTTGTAAGGCTCTGCTGACTGCTGCTGAAAATGACACAGGGGCTCCTCCTCCCCTCCCCCACCCCACCCTACCCGGCCAAAGAGGCGACGGTGGAGGTGTAAGCCTGGGATGTGAGTCTAGGGCCCTCTTCTGAGCAAGGAACTTCCCGAGGCAGCCTCCCAGCCACTGACTACCTGCGGTGTGCACCTGGGTGAGTGTGTTGGTGAGTGGAAGACTGCACGGGTCTGAAGGGAGGGTCTGGGAAAGGCTGGAAGATATTGCTCACCTTTTCTCTCTCCAGCACCATAGAGCTCTCGCTGTACATTTTAATGAACTTGGGAGGGGGTCAGCAAATGTAGAGGGACACCCTGGTTCCTATCTTGGCTGTGTAATTTGGGAAAGCCACAAAAACTCTCTGATTTGTCATCTCTTACCTGTGATGTGAGGATCAAACCGAATCTTGTTTTAAGCTCTTCTAGCCCAGCACATAGATGGGGTGGGGGCTTAATGGTTAGAGTCCTTTTAGAGTCTTTCCGACTCTGGCTGTTAACTCCTGACAGCAGAAGACTCCTCAGCAGAGGTTGGCTAACTTCACACCACCTCCTGGGACTGCATATAGTGTTCCATAATTCAAATGGAAGATTAAACGATATAAACCACACATGTATAAATTATAAAGCACCTTCAGTCCATCAGCTTACCACATCTTCAGGTAAGTTCTGTGAGGGAAGAGACAAGCTAAGTCTCCCTGACTGTATGTAGGGCTTTCTCAGACCTGTGACTTGGAGCTGGGATGAACAACTTACGTCTTGATGTCCTGGTTGCTCTCCTATTATGTAGTAGCACTCCCCTTTTCCAGAACAGTTTCATGGGAAGATTGTTGGAGTACACATGGTGTAAATTCATGATGGGAGTCAGGGGAGCTTTTTAGGGGATGGAGACCCTCATAGCCAGCCACCTTTAAGAAGGCCCCCTTGGCCAATCCTGGAAAGCCGCTAGAGAATAGGGTGGGCACAGTGAAGACAGGTCTGATTGAGACCCCCACAACTCAGGGAGCTGAAGGAGGATGCTTGCGCATCTGTAGAATCCATCAGCGGCTTGATGGGTTGCTGTTAAACAAAGATGGGATAAGGTTACACATGTTTTCCGTGGGAGTCGGCTCCAATTTCAGCCTGATGATTTAGTCAGGTGTAAGCATGAAGTTTCCAATTTAGAGGAATAAATCTCCAGTGATTTTATTATCCCCTGTTTTACCCTGACACCCAACTTCACCCCGGCCCCCTGTCAAAGCCCTCATGATGTGTTTATATAGGGCGCACTGTAATTGATTGGCGTGCAATAGAACATGACACAGAAAATGTGGCCTTCCCCACTAGGCTAACTCTGGAAGCTTCCATATTTCATCATCCTCCAGGCCCAATCAGTGGCTCCCACTCACTATGGTCACAAATTCCTGGGATTCTGGGTTGTCTGTGAATAGGAGTATGGGGCCAAGAGGTTCAGCTGGAACCCCCCAGGTGGTCCCAGACAGTGTTTTGGCCTGGGGCTGTGGGATGAAGAACACCAGAGAAAGGCTTCTGTCCTGGGCTATTGGACTGACTGTCAGAGGTTCTGCCTGATGTGAGGAGTAACCAGATTCAATTTTCCATGGTTCTAAGATATGGTCATTCCAATGTCCTAAGCTTCTAAAAAGGTCAGTTTTGAGGCATATGTTGTTTCAAGTGTCTATGAGTCCATGGTATTAGAGTAATAAATCTGCAATAAGACCATGTGATATAATGGTATGCTGTAGTAATACCACTGACAAATATGAATTTAAACATAGAAGTGAATCTTCATATTAACAGCAATGTTAAAGCCAATACCAGTTTTGATATTGTCATTTATTAAGACTTTTAACATGCTCAGCATGCTACTAGGCAGGCTGTATATTCTTTTATTTACCTTTCCCAACAATGTTATGAAGATATTGCTATGTTCTTTTGTACATGGTATCAGTGAAGATCAAGAGGGTAATAGCATTCAAATTGGGCTGTTTAAGATTCTGAAATCTTAGTGCTACACATCACAGGCAGCAAGCCACAGTGGGGAAAGCAGACAGATGTGGGGTGAGAAGTAGTCGCAACCCCTTGAGTTAGGAGCGTACTTCATAAATGCTCATAATGTAGTCCATGGTCACTGACCCTGTCCTCAGCCCCAGAAGAGGTATTAAGGTAAAGAACATCCAAGTCCTAGGGTAGAGAATGGGGCCCAGACAACCCAAACTTTGATGGCAGAAAGTTTCCTCTGAGTCCTCTAGAATCCTACAGTTTCTTAGTACGAAGGGGAAAAGATCACTGTAGCTTAGTCTTTCAATCAGCCTCTGGGTCCTTCCTGCTCCCTGCCTCCCATCATGGGTGGGACACATCCAGTGATAGCAATCCTCTGCTTATAATGAGCTAAAGATTACTTTGCTGTAGCTTTGACTTAGGGCTCTCAGCTCTGTCCTGTAGGGCCACAGAACACATCTGCTTCCTCTAATCCATGACTCTGGAGAGTTCAAGATACAGTAAATTGAATCTGTTTACCCATAACCACTCATCCATCAACACTCTTTCCACCCTTACTCCTTTCATCTACTTGCTCATCCATCCATCCATCCATTCATCCATCCATCCATTCATCTGTCCATCCGTCCATCCATCCATCCATCCATCCATCCATCCATCCATCCATCCATCCATCCTCCTTTCACCCACTGTCCATCTTCAATTCATCAAATAGTTCAGCCATCCATCAAACATCCACTCATCCAATTATGATACTGGTGAGGAACTCTGGGGTGGGGCATAAATTTGTGCTTTTAGTAAACTTGAAGAGATCAATAAGCAAGATGTATACTTACCGATCTTACTTATTTATGCATTATCTGAGCTGATCTGGAGGCTGGGCATCCAGATACTTGATCTCCACCCTGGCTCTGGCTTGCTATGGGACACTGGGAAATCTCTATCCCTCTGAAGAGCTCAGCTTGCCTCATTGTAGAGGGTTAAGCTAGGCAGCCCCTGTGAATCTTTCTAGGGGAACACACTTGGTTTGAATGGGGATAAACTAGATGATGACTTCAGCATTGACAGCTCAGTCCTGATATCATACACAGCTACCCCATGAAACAATTTTCTTAATGTAGCAGTACATTTTACCTTCCAGAAAGCTGAAAGTCAGACACAGGGTTAAGGTGGGATCTAGCGTGAGGAATTGATGGTGCTTTGCTGGTATCCAAAGATGGTTCACTATGTATCATAACTCCTGGTGTGCAAAGCCCTATGAGGTTCCCACTCATACTGAATCTGGACTCACCTGCTGTGGCTCCTTCAACCAACAGAATGTAGCAAGGGGCCTGAGGCTCTGGCTGGAAGGTATTCTATTGATATATAATGAATTACTACATACTTAAGGCTTAAAATAAAGCCCCCCCTTTATTTTGTACAAGTAGAGGCCTGGTGTGGGTGGGCTCCTGCTCAGGATCTCATGGGTTGAATCCTCTGGAGCCCCTGTTCCTTGTTCAAGTGCATGCTGGTTGCTGGCAGAACCCAGTACTTTGTGACCACAGGCCTGAAGTCCATGTGCCAGACACTGTTTTAAGGGCTGTGCACATGTCAGCTCATTAGGTTCACACAACAGGTCTAAGAAGTGGGAAGTAGCATAGCCCCATTTTACAGATGAGGAAATAGAACATGGAAGTGTTAGATCACTTGCCCAGTGTCACACAGCCAGGAAGGGATAGGTCCCATCTCTTCTCTGTATGCATGATCTAATTATGAGAGTCTAGAATTTCACAATTCTAGAAGTATAAGATTCAACAACCTCCTAGCGATTGACAGCCCCAGATTCTATCTGCTTGAAGATTCTTGAATTCTCAGGTGCTAAGATTCTAGTATTCTCATATTCCAGCTTGAAAGGCAAATGTCTGCCATCTGTAGAGGTGAGGGTCAGGGGACTTGAGGGAGAGTGACCCTCAGCTCGCCAGTCTCTCTGCTCCAAGAGTCAAAGAGGCTGCTGCTGCCCCTTCAGGAACTCAGTTCATGTCTCTGAAACCGGACACCTCTTTAGAACTGGGAGCCCTGGGTAGTTGAGAGCAGGAAGGAGACCTCACCAATAATGCCTGCAGCATCCTCAGAGAAGGGCCAGAATAAGCAGTAAGCCTGGGACATGGAGTTCCCTGAAAATGATAACATTCCCTGCACCCTGCAGACCCCCCCCCCCACACACCTATGTTGCTTTCAGCACTGCTGAGGCCAGAGGAGGAAAAGGGAGATGGTGCATGCGACCACCACCCCAGGCAGTCTTATTTCTGATGGAGCCTGGGCATAGTGTCCGGTGGTCCTGAGATAGATGTCTGCTCCAGGACAGCAGGGAGGCCATCCAGAGCCCGGAAGCAGAGCTGGCTGGCCACATTGTGCAGGCGAAGATAAGGAGCCCTGCAGGTCAGGGTTGACATGTGGAAGCATTTAGAAGCCTGGAAGCTTAGGTCCTGCAGAATGAAATGTCCTGGAGAGCTGGGGGCACAGAAGTTCTTGGGCTCTGGCAGCCTCATTATACAGATGGTGAGACTGAGGGAAAAGCATTCTCTCCATGATATCGTTAGGGCAAAGCTCAGTCAATTCTCTTGTGCCCATGGGATTCTGCTACACGGGCCAGCGTCTTTCACCAAGCTCGGGGCCTTTGCTGATATCCTCCACTCTAGTGCTCATCACTGTCCCTCTTTCTATTGAAGTCTTACTCCTTCAAGGCCCAGCTCCAGTGCTCTTCCTCCAGGAAGCCTTCTACAATCCTCTGAGTCCTCTTCTCCTCTGAGTCTTATGAGCATTCCATCTACAGCTCCTCGTTTGCCATCGCTCTCCTTCAGACTAACGCTGGCCCATCTTTTGCCCAGATCCTCTAGGTGAATTACCCGCAGTTCCCTATTGAATACCCACAATAGCCCCTTGGACAGATAACAAGCCCTGAGAATTAGAGTTACCTGCTTGAAGCCACACAGAAAGTTCCAGGGACGGATTCATGCTGTAGTTTAACTGGATCCCTCACCTGCACTGAAACCCCTGGGTCCCCACCCCCTTCCAGGTCACTCCTCCTCAAGGACATGCCTTGTGTCCTGCTGCCTTCATGATGTCATCTGAACACTTGACCCTTCACTGTCAGGGAAGGCTCCTGCTTTCTGTGTATGGCTGTTCCCAGCACTGGCCCCAGACTGCTTGGTGGAAGGTAGGTAAATAATAGACTCCGAGCCTGTGCAGAGTCCAAGTGAGGAGTGTCCAGGCCTGGCCTGGTCTCTGCTCTGGAGACTGCCTCCTGGGTGGCTAGCTGAGCTAGCCTTTGAGAGACAGATGAGAGAGTAGGAGGCTGCTCTACCAGGCCATGAAGAGAGGCCAGCTAGAGGGGCTCCTGTATAATGCTGAAATCAGAGCCACAAGCCACAGTTGTGATGGGGATGGGGGTCCATGGGGCTTGAGGATTGTCAGAGTGATGGAATGCTCCAGGGCTCCTCGGGTAGGAGTGTCACTGGACATGCTTCATGGACTCTCTCAGGGCTCTTGCCTCTGTTTTTGGTGATGAAGAGATCACTACATCCCTAGAGGGTGACTCTGAGGCATTTCCTGGAAGAATTTCTGGGGTAGAAGCATTTGGAGACAGAGTGGGGTCATGGGGTGAGCATCACTCTCCCTTATCACTCCTGCATCTGTCAATCCATCCATCCATCCACCCACCCACCCATCCACCCATCCACCCACCCACCCATCCATCCATCCATCCATCCACCCATCCACCCACCCACCCATCCATCCATCCATCCATCCATCCATCCATCCACCCACCCATCCACCCATCCATCCATCCATCCATCCATCCATCCATCCATCCATCCATCCATCCACCCACCCACCCATCCATCCATCCACCCACCCACCCATCCACCCATCCACCCATCCATCCATCCATCCACCCATCCATCCACCCACCCACCCATCCACCCATCCACCCATCCATCCATCCATCCACCCATCCATCCATCCATCCATCCATCCATCCATCCATCCATCCATCCACCCACCCACCCACCCACCCACCCATCCATCCATCCACCCACCCACCCACCCATCCATCCATCCATCCATCCATCCATCCATATCCATCCATCCATCCATCCATCCATCCATCCATCCATCCATCCATCCACAGAGCCGTGGCTTGTGCTGGAGGAAGACAAAAGGGTTAGAAGCAGCCACAGCAGGAGTCCTTAAGAATCTCCTGATCCCATGGTAGAAACTGGCCTATAAGCAGAAAATGATAATAGAGGGGCGGTGACACCCAGAGGGTACATGAGAGCGGAGTGGGGACCAGGCCTTGGCTCTCCAGTGCAGTCACATTAGCAGTGAGGTCTATAGTCTTCAGCCCAGCTCAGCCTGAACGGCCCAGAATTTGAGGGACCATGTCTCATCCTCATGTTCTTGCAGGAAGTTCATTGGCACCTGGAGAATAAGCAAAGCCAATAAGACTCCTTCTATAGGCTCAGCACCCGCCAGCTTGCAAGTCTCTCCCTGCTTAGGACATTTCCCTGCTTCAGGTTCCCGAGAAGCCTTGGGAGGTGAAAGAGCGTTTCACCATCACCCTTTAGAGTGAAACCCAGAGGGGAAAGAGGTTCCCCCGAGCCTGTGAGAAAGCCTAGGAGAGTTACGATCAGGATGCCTATTTTCTGGCCTCTTAGGCCATGTGCCTCTGTGTCTGTCTGTGTATGTACATGTTCATGTGAACACGTGCAAGTGTGTATCCAGGTGCATGTGCGCACGTGTGCACATGGGTGTGGAGGTGAGAGGTGGACACTGAGTGTTTTCCTCATTGTTCTCCACTGTCTTTTTTGAGACAGGGTCTCTCACTGAACTGGAGCCTGGCAGGCCAATGAGCTCCCAGGAGCTGCCTGTCTCTCTGCTCCTACCACTAGGGTTACAGACCTGCACCGTCATGCCCAGCTTTTAGGTGGGTGCTGGAGATTTGAACTCAGGTCCTCACATTTGGATGGCAGGCATTTTACTGACTGAATCATTCCTCCCTCCCCCCCCAGGCCCAGGAATCTATCCGTAATGATTTCCAGAGGCCTCAGCAGAGGCTGAGGATAAGACCTTGCTGGCAAAGTCTTGAAGAAGGGAGAGCCAGTGGGATTTTTATATTCCTCCCTACAGTATGTAAGTGACAAATGTAATTGGGGCCCATGGGAGGCTTATAGGGCTGTCTTTGCACAGAAGCCTCTAGGTCACCAAGGTGGGAGGTAACTGGGAATCCCAAAGTGAAGACAGGAAAGAAGGCCTATCCTCTAGGAGGCCCCATGGAGCCCGAGTGAAGGATCCAAGAACCAAGCAGCATACTAGGTTTGAAATTTTGCAGCCTCTCATGAAGCAAGTTACCTACATTTGTGTTTCTCTGTGTTTCTCCGTGTTTCCCAGGCTAATATGAACACAGCCATCCTGATAGTCCAGAGCATCAGATGAGGTAATTCCTGGCAAGGCTCCTACACATTCAGGGGACATTAGATGTCGCCATGACTTGTTTTCTCCTTGCCAGAAGGGGGTAAGAACATTTACAGCTAGGTCCTCCCTTCCTTGAGAATCTCGACAGCACAGGGGTCACCTGGAGGGAGGAGGATGTCCACACCCATCTCCACAAACCAGCACTGAGGAGGAAGTGGCCAGTCGAACCGACTGCTGTGCCTGTGAAGCTGAGTGAGCCACTGCCTCTAAGTCCCATGCCAGCCTGTCCCCAGTGATAAATCACACACACATTTTTAACGATTATTTAAAGCCTTTGGCTGCATGCCCAATCTGGAAGGGCCTTTTCAGTCTTGGTCAGGCTGGGGCAGATGGAAGGGAAGCTTGTGCATCACTTCATGATGGTGGCTTCTTTTATTCCATTATTTTCTTAATAGACTCACTGACAAAATATTGCTCTTGGCCCCAGTCTGGCCTTAAGCCTGTGTTTGGAAGTAGCAGGCTTCCCTGGGCTAGGGAAGAACAAGATTCTCTCCCAGGCAGAGGCAGGCATAAGGGCTCAGCAGTCCCTGTTGCCCCAGGGTATTACAGGGAGCGAGTCTCCATTTGGTGGTCTTCAGGCCTCGGCCCCAATGTGCTCTCCACCCAGGAGGCTGTGGATCCTTTCAGGGGATTCTGTCATTCGTTAAGGAAAGTTGACAAAAAATGAACTCAAGTGCTCAGCACTGTGCCTATCACACCCTGCCAGAACCTGGGGAGCTTTGGAGGATCTTCTAAGGCAGGGTTTGTCAAAGTGGGCCTCACAGAACTCTAGTGTTCCTCAGAAGTAGAGCTGGCTCATAACCAGGGTTGAGGATGCAGGGAGGGGAGATCTAGCCTCCAACCCTATTCCTAACCCAAGCAGCCATGATTTTATTTTACTTTAATTTTGCCTTTCTCTGTAAGGTTTTATTTTGAAGACAGATCCTGCCAGGTAGAAAAAAAAAAAAAACAAGTTCGATTATTGCTGGCTAACTTCCTTATTGTACAAAAGGGGAAACCGAGGCCCAGAGGGTGGACAGACTTGTCCTAGGTCATGCAGACACTGGCAGAGTAAAGCTGTCTCTTTTGGGCCCCCAGGTGTGTGGGGAGCTGAAGTCAGTGTGTGAATCGGAGACCAGGAGACCCTGGTCTGGAGCCAGGCTTGCAGAGTTGTCCTCGGTATGTTGTGACTCCCAAAGAACATACTGTCCCAGAGCCCCAGTCTCTGGGTGACACTATAACAAATGCCATTGGCTGGGTGGCTCACACACAGAAATGTGTTTTCTCACAAAGATCAAAGTGCCAGCTGCCTGCATGGCTGGGCTCTGGGGAGGGCTCTCTTCCTGGTTTGCAGATGGTTGGTTTTTTTCTATGTCCTCATCTTGGGAAGAGAGACAGGAAGGGGGTGAAGGAGAAAGTGAGAAGGGGCAAAGAGGAAGAAGGAAGGGAAGGGAAGAAAGGAAGGGGTGGGGAGAGACATCACATTTCTTCTATGAATTCCATCTTGGGACCCTACCTCATCATCAAAACTAATCCTGGTACCTCCCAAAGGCTCCTTCCAAATATCCTTACACTGAAGTTTAGAGTTTCAATATGCACATCTTGGAGAACAGAACAATTTCTTCCATTATATAGGAGATTGAATTTTCACGGCTCAATGGGAATGGTCTCCATGGGGTCCGGTCCCCTGCCTGACCTCCAGCTAGCTTCTTGAGTTTAGGAACTTGGGGCCTATTGGAGAAGAGTCTCCTGGGAACAGTGGCAGGCAGGGACTGGAGGATGCTCAGGTTGCTTAATGGAGGTGGGTTCTAGAAGACAGTAACAAGGACTCTGTCAAGTTGCCTCAGCAGGTAAAAGCCCTTGATACACAAGCCTGATGATCTCTACACATGTGCTGCAGTAGACACACACACACACACACACACACACACACACACACACACACACACACACGAACACGCACACACATACACTCATGTGTGCACACACCACATACACACATGTGCACAATATACATATGAGTGCACACACACATACACTAAAAAGCAAAAAGCTATGAAACATTTAACATACAGTTACCATCTTGGGCAGGGCTGGGATGTAGTTTAGTGGCAGAGTGCTTGCTTACCATGTCAGAGGTGCTGAATCTGATTACAGCACTCCAGCACAGAAGAAGAGACACATCTAGATAGATCATCACAGTTTTTAAGTTTCAGCGGTACTGAGTACAGTTGCAGTGCCGTGCACTACCATGACCTCTCTTCCCTAGAACTGTACCTTCTTCCTTGGCCAAAGCGCTCATCTATGCTAGTTCTCCATCCACCCTCCAACCTACTCACCCAGGGTAACTGCTGATCAACTTTCTGTCCTTAAAGTGGCCTGTTCTAGGTATAGAGAGAAATAGTTCATCATCATCATCACCATCATCATCATTGTCATCGTCATTATTATTATTATTATTAAAGATTTATTTATTTATTATGTATACAGTGTTCTGCCTGCATGTATGCTTGCATGCCAGAAGAGGGCACCAGATTTCATTATAGATGGTTGTGAGCCACCATGTGGTTGCTGGGACTCGAACTCAGGACCTCTGGAAGAACAGCCAGTGCTTTTAATCTCTGAGCCATCTCTCCAGCCTATTATTATTATTATTATTATTATTATTATTATTATTATTATTATTAAATGAGTCTTTTTCTGTCCTGCCAGCTAGCTCTCAAATAATAACATGGAGACTTCTTATTAATTATGAAAGCTCAGCCTATAGCTTAGGCTTGTTCCTAACTAGATCTTATAACTTAAATTAACCCACTTATATTAATCTATTTTCTATCACATGGCATTACCTCTCTTCCATCTTGCACCTCCTGTTTCCTCTCATGTCTCTTGGTGTCTCCCACATGCCTAGATTCCTCCTCCTCTTCCTTTCTCTCCCTGGAAATCTCACTTATACTTCCTGCCTAGCTATTGGCTGTTCAACTTTTTGTTACACCAATCACAGCGATACATTTTCACACAGTGTACAGATATTCTACAACATTATTATTTTATTTTAAAAACTTTTATGTGTATAATGTTTTGCCCTGTGTGGTGGTTTGAATAAGTATGGCCCCCAAAGACTCATGTTTTTGAATGCTTGGCCCATAGAGAGTGGCACTATTAGGAGGTGTGGCCTTTTTGGAGTAGGTGTGGCCTTGTTAGAGGAAATGTGTCATTGTGTGTGTGGGGGGGGGTAGGCTTTGAGGTCTCCTAAGCTCAAGCTAGTTCTCTGCTGCCTGCTTATCCAGATGTAGAACTCTCAGCTCCTTCTCCAGCACCATGTCTGCCTGCACATCGTCATGCTTCCCACCATGATGACAATGGACTAAACCTCTGAAACTGTAAGCCAGCCTCAGTTAAATGGTTTCCTTTATAAGCATTGCCATAGTGTCTCTTCACAGCAATAGAAACCCTAACTAAGATAACCTGCATGTAAGTCTGTGTACAACATATATGCCTGGTGCCTGAGAAGGCCAGAAGAGGGAGGGCATCAGATACTCTAGAACTGGACTTATAGATGATTGAGCTGTATTATGGGTGTTTCTAATCAAATCCTAGTTCTCTGAAAGAGAGAAACAGCCAGTACTCTTAACTGCTGAGCCATTTCACCAGCCTGGAGAAAGTTTAAAGGTGCTGTTTACAAAGGTGTGTACAGGGTTTAGGACACCAGCAAGGGATGGAATTGGCCCTTGTGGTTGGTAGGACAGGAACCTTGATAAGACATCAGGGAGGAGTTACTGAAACCTGGGCTGACTTCATAATAGCCTTTCCTGTTGGGGGTATGTGGGATCTTACCAACAAGGCTATGGAAGGCCATGGAACTGTTTAAGCACTGGTAAAATAAACCACAGGGTAAGTGCCAGAAATGAAAGGCTCTTGTGGGGGGTTATGTATTGACCGACAATGGGAAGGTATAATGAAATCCCAGTTCCTGCCTTTGCTTTCTGACAACTTCTCACACTCAATAACTTGCTTGCAAATTTGTTTTGCTTTGTGAAAGATGAATTGCATGCTGGGAGAGTTCCCTTGATCCACAGTATTGCATTTTTTCCATTCAATGGCCTATTCTTTCCTGATTTCACATTTACTATCTGCTGACTTTGGTTTGTTCCAGGTTCCAGCTTCCCAACGAAATAGTAGCCCAAATGCTGGGGCATGCACACGTGTGTGATATGGAATTGGAGAGTTGGAGAGACCCCAGGGCATTGTAGATGTCCAATAGACTGCCTTGGTGGGCTAGGGTGTCCAGGCAGGAAGCAGGCAGAGCTAAGAGACAGGATCTCTGTGCCCATCCAGCTTTGGTCTACTTCTACTTATTAATTATCATACACTGATGATTTTCTATGAATATTGCACACATTTTTTAAAACGAGATTACTGTAAAAAACAAACAAACAAACTGTAAAACAGTAATTCCTGTTCAGAAGGAGTTACTTCTGTTTTTCAGAGGTGGAATTGTAGATATAAAGAGATCAAATGACTTGTCAAAGGTCACACAGCAGTCTGTTACAGAGCTAAGATTTGAACTGAAGTGGGTTTCTCAAAACTCCTTCTAACCAATAAATGCCTGGTCACTGGAACCTGTAAGCAGCGGCTGAATGGCCACTTGTCATGGAGAGAGTATGGCTCAGTAGCTCAGGAGAAAGTTTCTTTCTGCTCAGAGATGCCAAGATCCATTCTTGGGAGTTGGATTCAGATATTCATACTGATAGGGCCTCTTGGGAAGTCAGTAGCCTCACCTCTCATCCATGGGGGCAGGGTGTAATCCAGGTCCTCCAGTGGATGCCCTAACTACAGAGAGCACAGAAACTCACATTCACTGTATATCTTCCTGTACAGGCACAAATTCAATGTCTTTTCCATTTTAGGTAAGCATTGGCCACACACCGTGGCCATACCTTTTGCTGCTTGAGATGCCACAGTTAAATTCACGTATTTGTTTTATTCTTCTTCACAATTTCATAGATATAAGATTCATTCTTACTGCAGGTCTGGGCAACCTTAGTTTAAGATTTTTTTCCTCCTTGCTAAGAACATTCAGCTTTTTATTTGATGGAAGCACTTTACAGCTCATATTTGGCATATCCTGATCGCCAATATGACTACCCTTGTTCTCTGTGGTCATAGTTGAGTAAAATAAAGGCTCTGGAAACACAGCACTGGATATTGTAATAGTTAATCTGGTATCCAATGTGGCGACTAGGTCATAGGTGGATAGCTTATATAGTGTGGATATGAGGGACTGAGAACCAATTCACAGCCAGACAGAGCTGGGCAATGTGGAGTTTCATCACACTACACAGCAACACACAATTTAAAACTTACGAATTGTTTATTTGCAGAAGTTTTCCTTTTGACACTTTTGAGACTCTGGCTGACCTTATGTAACTGTGAAATTAATCTATAGACAAGGGAGCTACTGTATAGGTAGGGCTAGATGCTTTGGTGTGGCACAATTATGTGAAGAGGCAGGAGTCCTGGTTTGTAAGGAGTAGGAAGAAGACACACACTGGCCACTAGTGGGATGTAATCAGGCAGTGAGCTCACTTCTTCCCTTCCTGTTATTTCTGGTTCTTTCTTGTTACCCTGGCCATTCTCTGAGTCCCAGATGGGCAATATTTAGAAATATATTTTCTGTGCAGAAATGTCACCAGACTTGTAGTGTGTCCTGTCTTTACCTTATAGAAATAAGCCTAGGGTGGGAAGTCAGAGTGTGTGGGTGTGTGGTGTGACTTTGGGCATATCTCCCCATCTGTTTAATTAGGGGCTAGGGAGGCTCACTGTGGAGGACCCTTTGGGTTCAGACACTCTGAAGCAGGCTTATGTGTGTGTGGAGCCATGGCTGCACTTGGGGCAGGTATGACGGGTATTATTCTGTTTTCTCCTGCTCTTGCCAGCCCAGGCTCCTTTACGCCCAGTCTCAGAGAAAGAGCTGGTTCCAGAGAAGGAGGAGAGCTGGGTAGAAGAGAGGCAGACCTCTCTCTAGGAAGCAGCTGGCAGAAAGAGGGACCTGGCTCATCTTCAGTTTTCTTGAGCTGTAACAGCCAGACTCAAGCCATCTGCAGTCTCTGTAGAGATATTCTGCTTAGGCTCTGGTCCATATTACAGTTGACCAGGTTAGCGAGTGGTAGAAGAGAAGATGATGCTGGAGCGTATTAGATGTGCATTAGTTATCTAATGCTTTAACTGACTACTCCAAAACATAATGGCAATGCTACCATTTATAAACTTTGGGTTGGCGACTAGAACTGGACTCAGCCAGCTGGTTCTTCTGACACCCTCAGTCAAGCTTATACATTGTGGCCACCAAGTCAGGCTTAAGATTATTCTTTGTGATCTCTGTTTACAGCATTCACACATCCATATGTGGTCTTACTCTGTATTGTGTTTGGTCTCTGTGATCCCAGTAAACAGTAGGAGTGATGGTATATCCCTTCTGAGGTTGGATTAGGAAAGACTGTTCCTTGTGTGTTGAGTACTTCCCACCCTCATCACTTGCTTGGGAGGAAGCTGGCTTCCATGAAGTGGGCAGTCCTATGGGTAGACTCACGTTGAGGCATCAAAGACCTTGGCACCCTCCTCTGGTGGGGCATCTAGGCCTGACAATGAAGAGCAACTAGAAGCAACTATACTGATTCCAATTTGGCAACTTATCTGTAGCCTTGTGGTACCTTGGCCCTGAATCATGTAGCTAAACTGCTCCCAGGGAAACCATAAGGAAGGCAGTTTTTACAATCCCTTTTAGTGGTAATTTATTATGCAGCAATAGCATGGTGCTTATGCACTTGTAATCAAATGGCAGTGACAGCCAGGTGATGGCGGGGGACAAGGGTGTCTGGGCCATGTTTTTCTCACCACTCACCAGGCTAGCCTGAGATTCTTCCCATAGTAGCAGCTAACTAGCTCCCAAAGGCATCAAGAACAGGTAAACCTTACTTTTCATCCTTTACCTGCATCACATTTACTTATGGTCCATAAGCCAAGTAAAGCACACAGCCAACTAGCCTCAAAGGGTGAGGGCGCAGAGTTGTCTCTTGATGGGAAGGGAAGAATCTGTGGCCACTTTGGCAATTGTGAAACACAAGGCTCTCGTACAAGCTCCCATCACAGCCCACATTTTTCTTGCTCTGCTTCCTCACTCTTGAAGGGCTTCCCTTTTGTCAGATTCTGCCAGCAAACACTCAGTAAGTCACTGTTATGTACAGGTGCTTTAGCAATCAGGGCCTTGATCAATGCTATCAGAGGCTTCTTTGAGAAGTTCCATTTCATGAATGGACAGATGAGGTGACAGCCTACCATTGTAAAGCCAGTCACCAGCAGAGGCAGGACTCTAACCTAGCCCCCAGGGGTATAATTGGTTCACTTTCCCCAACCAGAGGGTCAGAACTTTCCACTCAACTTTAAGACACACACAAGCAAAGTATGTGGAGGCTGCTCCGACCATGTTCTCTGGAGGAACTCCAATCTGAGACTGCTGGTTTGAGGTACAAGGGATCTGACCTGGACAGCATGAAATTCCACGTGGTGACAAAAGCCAAGATGACTTTTAAGTTCCATTTCCTCCTTCTAGCCCTGATCTGAAAAAAGAGATTATGATCATTAGGAGAAAAAACAACAACAACAACAAAAATCCTTCCATCTTTATCACTAAAGAACAGGGGATGGAGGCAAGAAAAGAGGGAAGCTAAAGAGGAGGAGGTGAGAAAGGAGAGACAGAAGAAAAAATAGCAGAAATCAATAAAAGTCATAGAAAATCAGGAGGTGGCAGCTGGTGATAAGGCTTAGTAGGTACAAGTGCTTGCCATGTAAGCCGGACAGTCTGAACCCCATCCCAGAATGCACCTAGAAACCAGATGTGGTGGTGTGCACCTGTGATCTCCCTTGGCAAGAGGAGAAAGTGGAGACAGGAGACTCTCCCGGAAGCTCTCCAGTCAGCTAGCCTGGAGTGCAGAGCAAAGCAGAAAGGAGACAGTGTTTCAAAAACAAGGCAGAAGGAGAACACCGACTCACGAAAGCTTGTCCTCTGAGAGATCCAGAGGCACTGGGTTCAATTCTCTGGCTGTCTGATCACACCAGTATAAAATTAAAAAAAAAGAAGGAAGAAAGCTTGTCTTCTGACCTCCACACATGCTAAGGCAAATGTATGCAACACACACACACACACACACACACACACACACACACACACACACACACAGACAATAAAAAGAAAAAGGAAAATTATAAATGGTAGAATCGGAAGACAATGGTTATAAAGATGATTGTGTCGTGAGAGGGGAACTTAATGCTACAGGGTCAGAACACAGGTGCTGATTGGATGGCGAACTCCTCTTCCAATAAGTGGCTCAAAGTCAACCAAAAATTCGAGTTTCTTGATATTCTGAGGCTACTTGTCAGGTGCCCTATTGATGTAATTAGACCTTGGAGCGAGGAGAGACTTGTCACATTAGAGGTGACACTTAAGAGAATTCACTGAGAGCATCCAGCTGTTCCCATGTGAAGGGCATAGGCAATGCTTGAGTGCACGCTGGATCATCACTGGTCCTCTACTGCAGCCCTTCAGTTCATCAGCAACTGCGGAACACCACAGCAGTGTGGTTGTGTGTTTGTGTATGTGAACTCAAGCCTTCTCTCTGCTCCTCTCCCTTCTTTTCCCTTCTGCTCCCCTCCCTCCTTTCTGTCCTTCCCTCCCTCTCTTTCTCCCTTTCTTCCTTCCTTCTTTCTCTTTACCTACTTCCTCCCTTTCTGAACAAGGCCTCGTATAGTTCAGGCTAGTCCTGAACTTACCATACAGCCAAGGTTAGCATAGAACTCTTTATTTTTTATTTTTGAGATTATAATTTAATTACAACATTTCTTCCTTCCCTTCCCTCCCTCCAAACATTCCCATATACCTCTCCCCTCTCTTTCAAATTCATGACCTCTTTTGATCACTAACTGTTATTGCATACATATATGTATATACATATGTGTTCCTAAATATAACCTGTTCAGTTCATATAATGTTATTTGTACGAATCTTTTTAGGGCTCCTGAGTGCTGAGATGACAGGCCTATCTGTGAACTTTATTCCATTAGAATCAGCAGGATAGGGATGGGGAAGGAGTGTAGCTTAGTGGTAGAGCACTTGCCCTACAAATAGGAGGGCCTGGATTCAGTCCCCAGGACTCTCATCCCCTTCACCCCAGTCAACAGTATAACCTCAAGACCTACTGCAGAATATTAGTGCTTTGTGAGCATTTCTGATTTGGATAAACACACAGGTTTCTCCCTCCATGTCTTCATATTTCTAGAAGTTAAATAGCTTTTCAAAAAGGGTTAGCTGGAAGCTTAGACAGGCATGTGTTTATTGCCTAACTTATAGGACTTGATGGATCAATTTGTCAGGCCCACTCCAAAGCATTCTCTGATCTATTTGAAGAGACTGGGTGGTTTTTCCTGCCGGTAACTGCACTGACAGGTGGGTGACAGGCTGTCTGCTGCACAAACAGAAGCCTGATTTTTACATCAAATTAACCATTTCTGAGGACATAGAAAGCAGTAAGTAGAGGTCCAGATTTAACAGTCCACGCTGTGGTTCCTCTTGTAGTCCCACAACTGAAGTCACACTGTACACACACAGCGCTTGCTTCTCATCGTGGAGACCGACTTGTGACTGTGAGCTACATTCTGATTCATAACCCTGAAGTGAAGAACAGATCTATGCAATGCTATGGTCAAGAAAAATGGACAGAGGGGCTGTAGAGATGGTTCAGTAGCTAAGAAAGAGTGCCTGCTGCTCTTTCAGAGGACCAGAGTTTGGTTCCCAGAACCCACATCCAGTGGTCCACAACTGCCTGTAACTCCAGCTCCAGAGAATGGATGCCCTCTTAGGGCCTCTGTGGGCACTGGCACACATGTAGCACACACACATACATAAAAATAAATGTTAAGAAAATGGAACTAGCCTGAGGGTAATTTACCAATAAGAAGTAAAACCAAATGTTTGGTAAAGATTCTGCTATGTCTAATGTATTAAAACAATTGTAAATTGAGTCATGAGATTCTTTCCCATGTGGAGTCTACCCCTGCAACAAACCATTGCTGCCTCTAGGTAGTGGTACTAAGTTACATAACCTCCATGTTTGAACTTTGTGAATAGATATGAGAGATTTTTACAGATATCTAGCCAATTACTCCCCCTTCTAATTCCATTAACTAAGAAGATACACTAAGCAATATAGTTATATTACAGCTCAACACCTCGTTTGAGCCACAGTTCTGGCTAGACAGGCTAAGGTGGATAGCTTTCAAGCCATGTAAGACTGTGGCTTTTGTGTTTTCGATCACATCTAGTCTTATCAAGGGCCTTCTGGCCTTGCACCTGTCCGTGCATCCATGCTCTGGAATGAGACTAATCCTTCAGTTCAGCCGTGTGCAGTGCAAGGCACGGAGTGGCATTTATAACTGGACTAACCCCATCCATTGGTACACTTACCGGCCCACACTCACACTACAGTAGCAATCACAATGTATTGAGTACGCACTCATTGCCCATCTCAGTAGAGTTCTTGGCATTCTCACAGCAACCCCATGGGGTCTGTATCATTAGTGTGCCCATTTTCTAGAGGAGGAAGCCCTAAGAGTGTAGGAAGAGCAAACGAGTTCACACATAAAACTCACTTAGGCCTGTGCCTGGGACCCAGTGAGAACTCATGATAGTGGGTATTTGCAGAAGAGGAAATAGCCACTCAAGGGCTGAATGGAGAGACAAGGTTATCTGAAAGGCACGGAGGAGCAGCACACAGAGGGCTGCAGAGACACAGGACTGGGCAGCCGCTTCCTCTTGGGAAGTTAGGCAGGAAGACTCCGCAGAGGAGAGTGCAAGGTGGCCGAACTCATGGCTGCTTTCCCCAGCTCAGGGCTTTTCCTTCTTTACCAAGTAGAAATGTCCCTCCACCCCCACCCCACAGGTCCTACAGGACACGCTGCCACCTGGCTTGATGGTATGTATAGTCACCATGACCCTTGCAGCTTGGCGAAGGTGAGTCTGAGAGTCCATACTACGTGTGAATGGAGGTAAAATGCTTGCTACCATGGCCCCAGGCTGAACATGGCCATGGTACAGGGGAACGAGTTTTGGCTATGGGATGGAGAGGAGCCACATAATAGTAGGAAGCTGGGGCCATTTTTTTTGTGGACCACATGCCACGGCTAAACCATTCCACAAGAAGGGCCGCACTTCTTTCCTGTTTGTTTGTTGTGGGCTCTTCTCTCTGAATGCACATTTTAGTTGGAAGCCTAAATAACACCTCAGGTAAAGAGAGAGAAGGCACATAGGGTTGATGGAACAGTGAGTCCAAAGATATGAATGAAGAGCAAAAGGCAGGAGAGTTTCAAGAATGTTCTCAGATGGTCTTTTTGAGAACCAGGCAGGATGCCAATGTACAGAAAGACCTTACGGTACCCACCACATACTAATTTCACAATAGCTAAGAGCCATAGGTATTCTTCCTGTGTGATACAGATGGCTTCACAGATCCTGATCTTAGCATGGGAGTGAGGCCACCAGTATCATGAAAATGGGAGTCTAGCCCTTTCTGTTCTAGGATAGTATGAAGGGTCTGGAGAAATCCTATTAGGGAGGCAGATTAAAAGAAAAATAACTACGGAGAGATGGAAGAGCACCTTGGCTCCATGCTCGAAGTAGATTATCTTAGCACAACCTCTGCTGCTCTCCTGTCACTCAGCTCTGGCTGATACATGTTGGCTCAGCACTAGCTTCTCAATGAGCCCTGAGGATGTCAAGCTCCCAAGTTTTCGGGGTGCGTCTAGTGAGCTCCTTTAGCCTACAGGGTCGTCCAAACTCGAGAGCTGCTGAAACCTCCCTGACCTGGGTGGCCTGATGGATGGATGGATGCCCACTCCAGCGCCTCCCTGATTTAGGTGTTGTTTCTCTTGCTAGAGAGGGAGCTCTTCCAGGGCAGGAGTAATTTGTTTTTCTGGGGCTCGGGCAGGCCGGAGGGACTTCAGTTCACAAGGCTTTCTCTCTGTGACCTCAGGGAGTGTCTCTCCCTCTCTGAGCCTATTTCTGGCTGTAGCCTTTATTATCTTCCAGGATGAACAAAGACCTGTGCAGTCCTTCTCTCTTCTCTTCCGTCTCTTCCATTTCTGTCCTCTTCATCTCTTCCTCTTCTCCCTCCTTTGCCTCTCCATTCCCTTAGTCCACTGCCCTCTCCCTGGCTCACCCTCCTCCCTGTGCTCCTCCCTCCTCTCGGCTCCACTCCTCCCTACTACTCTTTCCCTCCTCCCTGCATCCCTTCCTCCTCCACGTGTGCGCCTCCTTCCTCTCCACATACCACTCCTTTGGTCTCCCCCGCGCTCCTCCCTGCTCCCTCCTCCCGCTTGCGCTCCTCGCCAGGCCGGGGCGCGGGCCGGGCGCGCGCTGGGTGGTCCGGCGGCCGGGGGCGGGCGGTAGCCTGCAGGCGTAATTGGCATGCACGCCGTTGTAGCCGAGACCGCTTAATAAAGCATTACATATCTCACCGCTTCCATATTTCATTACCTCACGCGGAGCCTGTGAGAGGGCCCTAATGGGAGTCAGCTGTGTTTTTACTTTCTGTTGTCGGCCGGGGACGGCCTTCTCAGTGGATTCTTTGAAATGAAATAATGCGATGCACGCCGTGATAAGGGCCGGCCATAATGAGGCCCAGGCCGCTGGGCGGCTGCGATTGCTCCAGGTGTCGCGTATTTGGGCTCTGAGGACCCGGAGGAGGAGGGGGCGGCGCCGTAGGAGGACGAGGAGGGGAAGGAGCTGGGCTGAGAGCCGCAGAGGGCCAGCAGAAGAGGGAGGAAGCAGAGGCGAGACAGCGATGCTGGCCAGCCCAGGGACCTGGGTTCAAGCCCTGCCTGGCCCAGGATGATGGGTGCGCCAGACAACACCACTCACAGCGCTGCCCCACTGATGATGGGAGTGCATGGAAGGGGGAGAGGGCATCCATCGTTTGTGGAGAGAGAGGAGCTGGCATCTTCCGGAGCTGAGATTGGAGCTGAGATTTCTACTCTGTGTAATGATCTCTTTCTAGACGCTAAGTTCTCTGGGGATGGGATTGTGTGCAGAAGCGGTGGTGGTGGGAGCCCCTGTTCTAAGTTCCATAGCTGAAGTCCCTTGATTGAAGGTGGCTGTTTGCGCTACAGATCTGAAAATCCTCAAGTTTTTTTTGTTTTTGTTTTTGTTTTTTTTTGTTTTTTTTTGTGGTGCCAGCTTGGTCCCCATCACTCTTTTCTCCTCTAGAAAACCAATGCTCTTTGGAAGAGCTTTTGTTTTCTGGGTGCCTCTTAAATAGGCCCACTTCCCACCCTCTCTGGGAGCAGATGTGTGTGTAACACACTCTAGTCCGGTGTGCATCTCACATTAAAGGAACCTCTCTAAAGCGCTGACCCACAGCCATTGCTCCTTTACCCGTGCCTTTCTGCAGCTCCCCCAAGCACCCAGCTCCCCCAGACAGCCTCATGAGGTCTCCCTGCCTTGCATGCCAGCACTTCCTCAGTGGCTTCCCTCACAGCCTCATCACCAACTATGACAGGCTAGAGAATTAAGCTTTCCCCAAGGTCAGTCAGAGATTGTACTGGGGGACGGTTCATGCTGTTCCCTCGGTGCTGAATGCTCTTCCCACATGGCCACTCCCACATGTGGAGTCCTGCTGGCTCTCCAGTCAGTGCCATGACTATGCTTTCTGGAAGACTTCTTACCCTAGGCTCCATTGCTTCAAAGCTAGATGTACTCTCTTCCTTCTCTGAGCCTCAGTTTCCCCATATGAGAAAGTTGGGGGTTGACCTCTAGGATACACACAGTCATGAAGGAGAGCACTAGTTTCTTCTTAAAGGAGAAACAGGCAGTTTGAGTTGGTGAGTTCACCATCTTACACTGGAGCTTGCCATGCTGTTTCAGGCCAGGTGCCCTGGGTGCACATGTGCATGTCTGTGTGCTCATGTACCTGTAACACAATGGCACCAGTGTTGGTGGAGCATGCTAACCTTTTCACAGCTCTCTAACCCCCTGGAGCCCTTTGAGACAGGCTAGGCAGAGAGACACAGATTGAGAGAATTGAGACAAAGTCTCTTAGTCACCCAGCTGTAAGGAAGGGAACATTGGGGGAGTAGAGCAAGGTGAGGTTCTGCCCTAGCAGGGGACCAAGCTGGACCCTCACAGTGCAGGACTCTCTTTCACTTCAGTCTATCTGTCTAATGACTCTTCATTGTCTAGTAACTGCATTCAGGCCTGCTTTGGAGGCCCTCCAGTTGGAGAGCTCTCCCCAGGGCCCGCCCCTCAGCCTTCTTCCTCACCTTCCACAGCAGCCTACATCTCCCATCTTCCCAGAGGCAGGCAGCCCGAGGGCCCTGTCCATTCTCCACACCCTGGGAATGCATTTATGTACACACAACATATCTGCAATCCAGCTCTAAGCTTCAGAGCTTCAAAGTCTTGAGACCCAAGGGCAGGGCTGAGCCCCATGTAGGCCAGTGTGGACCTAGCACAGAAAAAATGCAGAGGCCGCTTGACCATGTCCAATGAATGGGTTTTGAGACTTACTGAAATCATATTTATCCTTTTTTTTTTTTTTTTTTTTAATCCAGAGCTGAGGACCGAACCCAGGGCCTTGCACTTGCTAAGCAAGCGCTCTACCACTGAGCTAAATCCCAACCCCTGAAATCATATTTAACTCCTTGCTTAGAGAAAAATGTCCCATGAACAGCAGCTCATCATACTTCAGTGAGTTCTTTTTTTGGACCAGGATTTTTGTTGCAACCTATGTTTTGTTCTTACAATGCCTGTATGAGGTTGATATGGCAACCCCCTTTGACCATCGAGAAAACTGAGGCTAAGTGATGTCTAGAAACTGACTCTAGACTGCAGAACTCTCAGAGGCAGAGCCAGGGCTAAAACCCAGTTCTGTGCCTCCAAGTCCCTTCCTGCATGCATCCCATGGGCTCTTTGCCAGTGAGCACTGGCGCTCTCAGTGTCTGTCAAGCAGGGCTGCTCTATTGATTAACATGCAAATGATTTTTTGAGAGAGGGCTTAAGTGTAGTTTGGTCTCAGCCAGCCGCAACTGAGATTTGCAACCCAAGCTCTTGTCCTCACCAACCGCTTTGCTATCAGGTTTTCATCTCTAGAGTGATTGACGGGGTATTTTTTTCCCCTCTCTGACCCAGAACACCAGGCCTCCAATACTACTGAAATGTTTGCACAATCTTGAAGCATTTATTTAAAAGTTGCTTTTCCCCAAAGGGCCTGGCCTCAGCCAGATCCTGAGCCAGATCCAAGAAAACAAACAAATCCTGTCTTTACAAGTTCTTCAGCTGGGCTGTGTGGGGTGGGTGGGGGCAGGGGTCCCCTGGGTCCTACCTTTCCCCTGGCTGGTTGACAGGCCTGCCCCCAGGGCGAAGAGCCTGCCTGCCTGTTTACAGCCCTTTCCAAATCACAGGCCAAACAGGAAAGGGGGAAGGGTCTTGGGGAGGGGGCCAAAATCAGAACTCACAAATAACACAGATGGATGTTCCTCAGCACAATAGGCAGTGAAGATGCTGTGCGGATGTCACTAAGTTGTATTTCTTGAATGTTCGGCAGTGAGTAAGACCATGCATTCCATTTTGCTGGTCTCACCACCAAGTGCTGAGGCTCCTGCACCCCTCACAGCATCCTAGTTGATACAGGATCCCATGGAGCTGTTTGTAGACCTTAGTGCTCTTCCTGCCTGGGTCTGCACCACACTTTGTGGACCTGGGAAAGTCACTTATTCACTGGCCTTGACTATTCTGATTCAACCACGGGCTGAGCTCCAGCCCTGACACCATCTGCTCTGGAGTGATGTTTGCCCTTGGCTTTTTTCTTGGGCAAACAGGTGGGAAGGAAAGAGAGCCACTAGTTACAGAAGCATCATGTGGGCCTGCCAATGTATTTAGAGCTCTGTGGTTGGCTAATGCTTTGCCCTACCCCTTGGCCCCCAAAAGAGACTCACTGCTGAACCTTTCTGCAAGTAAGAGGTCTAGTGCCAGTCCTGGGTCTCATAGTCCATCTTGGTCCCTCCTCTCTTTCTCCTGGTCCCCACAGAGCAGCACTGCCTCTAGACTGGTTGGGCCTGCTCTGGAACACATCTAGTGTGTTCCCAGTGACAGGACCAAGGTGAGAGAGCATTCTGCAGGAGATTCTGAGACCTGGGAATGGTAGTATCTCACCTTGTCTTTCCCATCTACTTAGGTAGGGGCCAGCTAGCCTCAGATGAGTATGCCAACACCTGTGGCTGGGGTAGGTTAAAGCCAGTCCTCTGAAGGGCTGCTGAGGAAGCAGGGATGAAACCTTATCTATCTATCTATCTATCTATCTATCTATCTATCTATCTATCTATCTATCTATCTTCCAAGGCAGAGTTTCTCTGTGTACAGCCCTAGCTGTTCTGGAACTCGCTTTGTAGACCAGGCTGGTCTCGAACTCACAAAGATCCACCTGTGTTTGCCTCCTGAGTGCTAGGATCAAAAGCGTGTACCACCACACCTGGCAAAACCATTTTTTTATTTTAGTGTTTTAAAGATTTGTTTTTTAATCATGTGTATGTCTCTGTACGCATGAGTACAGGTGACTGCAGGGTCAGAAGAAGGTGTGGAATACCCTGGAGCTGGAGTTACAAATGATCTTGAGCTGCCTGATGTGGGGGCTGGGAACTAAATTTAGGTCATTGCAAAAGCAGTACTGCTTTTAACTACCAATCCCTCTCTCTTAGCCCCTTGGTGAGGGGTTCCAAGCATTTTGATTGCTTGTTGCAAAGCCCCTAACATGTGACATCACATAGGGTCCCTGGTGGGCCATCAGTGGCTTCTACCATGGCACCTCTGCTCCTACAGAAGATGCCGAGATCTTTAATAGCCTCCATGCCCACCTCTTTGTCCTGGACCGAGGCCACTTGGACCCCAGGCTAGGAGGTCACCAACTCTCCTTCTGGTGGTGCTCTCTATAAGAGGATGCTTTCTGTGTCATCTTGGGAGGTGACTTCCGGTTTTTAAATCCCAGGATCTTCATCTACAAAATGACCTGAGGTAGAATGGCTTCATAAGCACTCTGTGACCTTGAGGCGGAGCCCAATGTACACTGGGGTCACTGTCACTGTTGTTACATCTGCTGACCACGCTGTAGCAGGGTGACTGTTCAACTGAGGACTGACTTCTCCCCCTCCTGCCAGGTAGACAGACCCTCTATGGGTCTCAAACAGCTGTTGTGGCCACAGGTTGGGCTCTAAGGCAAAACAAAGGAACACTTGGCTAGCCTTTCTCTAAACTGAGCTCCCAAGCCCTTACATGTATGTGATGGGTCAGTCTGGCAGAGTGGGGGATCAGGCCAGGCCCCACATTTCCCCATCCAGGAGCTCTGGCAGGGCTGAGGTCATGGATTACTTTGCTTTGTGTCCTCAGAGCTCAGCACAGAGCAGGCACTCATTAATCATATTTAAGTTAACAAATAAACGTAACCCTGGGAAAAGAATCTCTGTTCCCAGCCTCAGCTTCCTTGTCTACAAAATGAGGAAAACAGCATTTGACCCACATTCATTGTGAGGCTAAAACTAGCAGTTCAGGGCTTATAAAATAGCTCACCAGGTAAGGGTGCTTGCTGCCAAGCCTGAGGACCTGAGTTCAATACTCAGGACCCACATAGTAGAAGGAGAGAACTGACTCTTGTAACTTGTCCCCTAACCCTTTCACACACACACGCACACACACACACACAAACACGTAAATGTAAAGAAAAGAAAAAGATCAGGATTGTCCAAGAGACTCTCAAACCTTAATGGCTATTGCTATTGCCCTTGGTTGCACCCAAAAGGTGGGAGGTAAGTCTCTAATGTGGAAGACACCATGCACTTCAGACATAGGGTCCAGAGGCCCCAAGTTGGAACTGACCTAAAAGCCTTCCTCTCTGAGGACAAGCTTTTATGGTGCCACAAGACACCATGCAAAGTTCCAAAGGAAGGTAGTAACCAACAGTCCTACCCAGCTATGGTACCTATAAACTACAATAACAATCAACATAGGACTATAACTATAAGGGTGCAGTAGTTGTATACATACCTTGGTAGTAACCAAAAAGTCTCTAATTAGACTTACGACCCACTCAATCAGTGGGAACTCATGCCTAGTACTGAAAACCTAGCCAACTACCCAGCACTAGTGAAGTCATGAATCTAGGAGGAGAACCTATAACCACCACTTTACTAAACCTACATAATCCCAGCTACATTCTAAATATTTGTCCTTATACCCACAGATAAGTGTAGTCCTTATCCCTCATCAAAGGAACTTCTCTTTGCAACAGACAAGATCATTATAGAAGACCAAAACCAATTAAAATGCAGAGTTGTGGAGCCCAGTCCCAGTGAATACATCTACTATACAGTTGCCACACCTAAGGCTCAGGGATCATTGCAGAAGAGGTGGCAGAAAGATTCTAAGAGCCAGAGGACCAGGGATTTTGATGTGAGACTGTATCTCTTTATAATGTCAGGACTGCATCTATACAGTCTCACCAATATGGATGCCTAAACATGAGCTGAGCAAGGACAATAGACATGCTCACATGGACAGGGGGTGGGGATCCCAAGAGACCTCAACCCTGCACACAGAACCACAGGCAAGTAAGGAAAGCTGAGACTGAAATAAACAGTCTTCCAGGGAAGAGCACAACCAAATGGCTGCCCTGAAAACATGCGTTATATCTACCATCGTACGGACTGAGCAGATTATACCTATGTATTTAGAAATATGTATGTACACATACATATACATACACACGTGTGTGTATATATACACATATTTATACTTGCATGTATGTAACAACAGTTAATAAAAAATGGGGCCATGAATTTGAAAGAGAGTGAGGAGGGGTATATGGGAGGGCTTGGATTGAGGAAAGGGAAGGGGAAAATAAGGTAATTATATCATAATTTTAAAAATAATAAAAATGGCACTAAAAGAAAGGAAAAGGAAAAATAATAGTACATGAAAAGTACTTAGAACAGTGCCTGACATGTGGTGAGCATGCTATCATGTGCTCATGTAAATAGATGCTAGGAGGAGGTACTCACTTTGCTCAGTATCACACAGCTGGGAAATAGAAGCTAGGATTAGAATTCAGGGTTGTGTGATTCCTGCATCTGAGATATTGATCACTGTTGTATATTGCCCATATAGTTATAACCATTAGTTGCTTCACAGAATTCTTTCTCTCTATTGTAAAGTGACAGAAACATGAATTCTTTAGTTGAGTACCTAGCCATCTTAAGATTGTTTGCTTGCCTCCCTTACAGATAAGCATGGCAACCAGGTTCTGGATAATTCATTGAAGCTTCTAGACTATGCCCTTAGAGTGAGAGGACCAGTGTATCCCTATCTCCCTCCCTCCCTGTCTAAGGGTTCAGTTAGTAACCTAATAGATATGGCACCAGTCAGCAGACAACCCAGGTCTTAAAGGTGATGATTGCCCTGCAGGTAAAAGGAGCTTGGGTCTCTGATCCCACGAGATCTCACTACTTTTGAAGTGAGCAACTTTTGCCTATTTCAGCCACTGTGACTTTGAGTGTAAATATAACCCCAATTCATTGTTTCTCAATGGTAGACCATACATAACTAAAAGTGCCCTCCTATAGCAGTGATTGCAGTGTAGCATTTAAACATTTAAACTTTGTTACAGTCAAAAACCAGAGATAGTAGAGACCCTGACTTTTCTCCAAACATCTTCACTGACTAGTCCTGTGCCAAGCACCCTGTAGACTTAGTAGTGTTCTATGGGAGTATCATGACTGATGGACTTAGTTCCCAGAATCCCTTTCCATGCTTGGCCCTAGGGTTAAAGGGGCTGCAGGAATACCTTGTCTGGGGTCTGCAGAGCAGCACTGGACAGTAGCTGGGAAGGGTAGTGTGGCCTGAGCTCAGGCTCTCTGGCCTCTCTGTTAGTTTTCCTCAGTGGTACTGTTTCCTGAAGATATCTGAACAAGCATCTATGCACCTCAGGGCAGCAAAATAATGATTCCATCCAAGTCCAGCTTGTTTCCTGGACTTATTTAAAGGAGCATACATGATTCCTCTAATAGCTGCATCCTATCCCATCATTGATGACAGCCTCCTAAAAGCTGATAGTAGATAGAGTTCCCCTTCAGTTAATCTCCCACCCTCCTATATTCTAACAGTTCCCAAGACAACATGCATCTGAGGCAGGATTACTTACAGCTGGTGTGTGTGTGTGTGTGTGTGTGTGTGTGTGTGTGTGTGTGTGTGTGTAAGAAGTTTAGATAGTTGCTCGTCACACAATATGGGTGCTGGGAATTGAACTTGGGTCCTTTGGAAGAACAATAAGTGTTATTAACTGATAAACCATTTCTCCAGCTCAGCTGTTCTGGTTTTGAGATGAGAATGGAAATGTTATGCCCAAGGAGGGGGTCACACAACACTCCATCCCTTCCTCTATTTTACATTCTTTACACCCTTCCTTCTATGACACTTACTAAGCTTTGGGGTGGTGATAACACATGACTGATGATCTTCTCCCATTTAAGAGTGAGAACTGGTTACTTTTCACAGCAGCAGACACTTCGGCTGGTGTGCCGGTTAGTTTTTGTCCATGTGACATAATCTAGAATCATTTTTTAAGAAAGAACCTCAACTGAGAAAATGCCCCCATCAGACCGACCTGTAAGCAAGCACACGGGGGTTGGGGAGTGTTCTTGCTTGAAGCTTGATGTGGAAGGGCCCAGTCCACTCTGGGTGGTTCTATCCTTGAGAGGATGGTTCTGGGGTGTATAAGGAAAAATACTGAGAAGCCAGTAAGTAGAATTCCTCCATGGTCTTTGCTTCACTGGCCTCTAGGTTCCTGCCTTTTGTTCCTGCCTTGGGTTTCCCTGATGACTGACTGTAACCTGTAAGCCAAATAAACCCTTTCCTCCGCGGTGGTTTATCACAGCAATAGAAGTCCCAACTAAGACAACAAGTTCTGCATCTGCACAGTCATCACTGCCCATTGTAAAAAGAAGCTCTCTGACCATGGCCGACAGCACAATCTTTAGAGATAAAGATACCTGTTTAGAGGACAATTTGACAGCAGAAGCTTCTCCACTCAAGTGTACGCTTCAGCCATAGGCTTTAGTTGTACTGGTGTATTTTAAAAATGGCCGGAGGGAGTCACACTAAACAACAGGGTCCATGTAGGTTTATTGAGGGGAGAGGAGAGAAGGGGCAGACTGGTCCTTGGGGATGAGAGTGAAGGAAGAGAAAGAAAGAGACGGGAGGGGTACAAGGCCCCCCCTTTTATAAGGAAACGTAATGTGCAAAGGAGGTGCTCTTAGTGGCTGCAGCTGGGGTATAACCTGTTAGGACCCTAAGGGTAGGCCAGTGCAGATGCCTAAATGTACAGTACCAAACGCAAGTGCCTATGTGTGGCATGTTGATTTGGGGTGCTCAGAGGGGGCCTCCCAGGCCAAGGACTTGTAGGCTGAGAGCCTATCCCTGACACTGGGACTTTCATGAAAAAATCTTATGTCCTCTGGGTGTGCCTTCTTGCACTTACACAGGCTGCCTTCTGTGTTTACCTTCTTAGCTGATGTTTTCCCATTCACAAGCAGGCTGTTGTAGGATATTCTCAGTCACCTTGTTAGTACCTGTCTCTGCTGTTCTCAACCCTAAGATTCCCAAGAATTTCATAGTTGTGCCTGGTCTCTGCACCCTGTGTGGACTGATTTCTCATCCTTATTTCTTCAAATACGTTTTCCTGTTTTTCAGTTGCTTTTCCAATCCTGTAAGACAGTCAGAGTGGGACAGCAATTATGGGGTTAACATGATACTGTGAAAGCTTTTTTTTTCCCCCCCACAGAAGGTCCACTGCCCTCTAATCCAGGCAAGCCAATTGGTCTTGGGATACAACAACTAAAGGAATTCTAACAAAAAGTTGGCAAGGTTAAATGTAGCGTGAAAAAAATCTTGTCAATTGTCACTCTTGTCAATTATTGTCTCTCCAAAATAGCAACACTGAGTATTGTGGCATAGATGAGAGGCACTATGTTTAGCTCTCTGTAAACCATAATCATACGCAAGTCTTTCTGCTTCTTTATCCTGGGGCATATTGCTGCGGGGCCATTGCACATCTTCCCATACCCACACACTTGGCAGGGCTGGCTCAGGTTGCTCGCCCATCTGAGTGCCAAGTGGGAACAGGGCCATGCTCTCTCCAATTGTATCTTCCACGTGCTCCAGTGGGTTTCCAGACTGGTACTACAGCTGCTGCATGTCAACAGGCCAAGTCTAACTGTGGAAAGGGCCCCAGGCTGGATAAACAATCTCCACCTCCAGGGTATATATGTACACAGCACACACTGAGGGGATAATTGCCCACCCTTGGGACAAGTTGAATCATTTTTTTACTGGAACCATTGTGTCTCCAGATTTAACTTCTGATGCCTACTGCCACTGATGCTCCTGGAAGCTGTCAGGACACTGGATCCACACAAATCCAAATATTCTGCATCTTCGTAGGAGAGCAATGAGTCTACAGTTCCATGGGAGACCTCCAGTTACCCTGCATGGTTCTAGCAGACGGCTGTGGCCATCCCCTTGGAGAAGCAGTTGAGGCAGTTTCCACCCTGTGAAAGCACCTTCCTCCAAAGCAGTGCCACAGTGGGGTTCACCTGCACCTTCTCTGCTCCTTTGATGAACTTTCAGGCTTGTCAAGTCTTCTAGAAACTCTTAGGTTTAGCATTTGGCTGCCCTTATTTTCCCTAGGAATGCCAGCTTAACACAAATCTTTCCATATTTGTTTCTGGTAACACGGACAGTTCTCTACCCCCGTTTGCATTTTTCTGTTTCCCACTTCCTCTTGTTAATTGCCTTAGCATTTACAAAGCTGATTTACGCCATTCTGTCACTCACATCCTCTGGAGCCTCACCTGCATCACCATATGACTCAGCAAAGCCACAGAAGCCCCACCAGTCCCGAGGTCCCTGCTGAACTAACTTCCTTCTTAACCTGAGGCACAATCCTATCTCACTTCACTCATACCCAGTTCCCTCACTATCATTTTTACCTTATTTTCTCCTTCTTCACTGTTTCTTTCCACAGGTTCCAGGTTTTTGGGTCCCTGGAAGGGCTATTCAGTACAGATGTATTTTTTACTCTTTTGTCCCCTCCCCAAGACATAAGAAATGGCAAGCCTGTATTTTCACTGCATCATCTCCTTGATCCAATTTGCCTACCAGATCGGCTGCTAACATTGAGGACTTTACCTGAATGTTTTTTTCTTGTTATAACTCTTCCCTTATGCTGACTGGGTATTTCTGAGCAGACAGCTGAGCCTCAGTTGCCTATCTTACCCTCCACAGCAGAGGCAAAGTAAACTCTGCCACAGCTTCCTTACAGTCCTATTCCAAATATATTACATATTCTCCAGGCTTTCATCTTTCTCTTTTTTTAAAAAAGGCATTCCCATCCTCTCTTGATGGACCACATTCATCAAGAAGGAACACTTCTCTGTAAGACACAGAGGAAGACACTGGGATTTTCCCTGTGGACTTCCCCTGAAGCAAACCTCTGCATGTCCTGTCACCATAGCAGACACACTGCCACTGCTGCTACAGCAGAAAGTCATTCCATGCCGCAACAGGGCTTGGGGGATGGCTTCATCAGGATTGATCCCATGAAGGCCTCAAAGGCTTTAGTTTTAGTGGTATGTCTCATCCACCATGGCACGGGCAAGGCAACTGCTGCTCTCAAACTATCTCTGGTTTTGTTTGGATGCCAAAAGTTGTAATGACTTTTCCTGGGAAGATGTTAACAGGTGTCTCTTCATCCCATCGAGGTTCATTAATGATAAATGAAAGTAACAATTGGATCCGAGTCTGGCTTGGTGAACAATGCATTTAATGTACTTACTAAAACACCCACATCACTGAAAAGCCCCATGTCAGAAAGGGTGACAGCCTCTTGACAGCTCTACAGATGGAGTCCCCTCCTTCGTTAACCTTCTGTCCTCCATAATATTCTAGTACCTCTTAAGACCATGTGCAGCTAAGGCAAGATTATTTGGGGAATGGTGGGAGAAAAGAAGTGTCTGGAATCTCAGGCAAAGGGCCGATGACCCTCCCTGTACAGTCCCTTCTATGAAGGGGTATCAACAGGTCTGATCTTATGAAGAAGGTCTTGTGACTGAGAATGATCACAGCCACTCTGATTTTGAACTACCAACAGCCATGCCATGTTTGGAGGACAGTGTCCCAAGAACAGCACCAGGCACTAGCCAAGCTCCTGGTGTCCTCTAGCTCCTTCTTCATCTCCATCTCCAGCACTCCCTAACCCTGGTCCAGGTGTGTGTGGACTCCATGGCACAAGGTCCTAGCTTCTCCCAGAGAACACATATTTAGGGTTGGAGGTCTAGATGGGGTAAGCCCTCATAGATTCCTTTGTCCTTGTTTTCATGTCTTTCCAATCTTTTAGCTTCTATCTGCCTCATAACACAGACCAGGTCTCCTATTGAAGCTGTGTTCAGCACTGTGTGTGAACTGGAATTCCTACCTGCGTGATGGTGCCCCATTACACCTGGATTTTCTCTTTCTTTCTGTTCACTCATGTGGTTGAAGACTCAGGTCTGTGCATCCACAGATTGCTATTGTCAGTATCACCATCCACAGCTTCAGCTTGAAAGACTGACTCGTCAGTCTTTTTTCAGTTCAGGAGACTCTTCTTGGTAGTAGAGGGGCCAAGTCCAAAATTTGTTTCCCATCATAGAGAATCTCTTCATCCATCAATCCATTTGTCCATCCACCCACCCACACATCTACTCACTTATCCATCCAATCATTATTTTTGCCCATTTTCACTTAAAAAATCTTTTCTTTGCAAATATCTACCTATTCATTTACCTGCCCATCAATTCATCCACCACCCACTCACCCACCCACCTACCTATTCATCTACCTCCTCATCTACTCACCTGTCCACCCATTCATTTCCTCCACCCATCCACTATCCATCCATGCATCCATCCATGCATCCATCCATGCATCCATCCATGCATCCATGCATCCATCCATCCATCCATCCATCCATCCATCCACTCATCTATATCTTTCCAACATGTTCTATTCTACTCTGGACCAGGCCCTGTGCTGTGAGTGAAGACAAATCCATTCTCTGCTCTCCTTCAGCCCATGATGGGATAGAGAAAGATTATGTAAGATATCACAAAAGTATAAACACCTAAGTGCCATGCTGAGATGAGTCAGCAGCCATGGGGTTACAAGGGAGGTCCTTAGACATGGAGTCGGAAGGGCTTCCTGCAGGAGGAGACACATAAGTTGTCCTGGAAAGGCAATAGGCATTGTCTAGAATCTAGACAGTAGCATTTTTCAAAATATAGATTCTAGATAAAAATAGTAAATTCAATGCAGAGAGAAAAGCACATGCAAGTGTGTGTGTGTGTGTGTGCGTGTGCGTGTGCGTGTGCGTGTGCGTGTGTGTGTGTGTGTGTGTGTGTGTGCGTGTGTATGTGTGTGTGTTAGCATTGTTGCATTGTTTTGCAAATTGGGTGTGGTAGAGAAGCATGAGGAGAGAGAGTAGGGTGGGAGGAGGTCAAAGCTAGAGCACAGCACAGATTTCTTGACTCATGAATTGGTTCCAGGTTTTTCTGGAAGCAGCAGGGAGGAGAAGCAGATCAGGCCTCAGAGCCAGAGTGGCCTGGATCATGCACTTGACCCCAGAGCTGACTGAGCACACACTGTTGCTGGAATTCTTGGGTGTGAGGGCTGACGAGGCCTCATTAGGCCATCTCCTCAACCTGGTGTGCCACCTGATGTGCCATAAACAGGAGTGAGGTAGGCAGGTTAAATGGGCTCTGACAGGCAAGTGATCTCAGACAAATCACATCTTCAAACCTCAGAATCTCAAGGCTCAGCTGCAGATCAATACCAACAGGACTGCAAAGGCATTGCTTTTTACCCTGCCCCACCCCACAGCCCCGGCACCCAGACTCCTTTCATTTCATGATGGGCAAGTGATTATGTACGTCTCAGTTAGGGTTTCTACTGCTGTGATAAAACTCAGTGACCAGGGCGGGAAAGGGTTCATTTGGCTTATATATCATAGTCCACTGAGGGAAGCCAAGTCAGGAACTCATGGCAGGAACCTGGAGGCAGGAACTGAAGAGGAGGCTGTAGAGTGCCTTACTCCTCATGGCTTGCTCAGCCTGCTTTCTTATACCATCCAGAACCACTGGCTCACAGGTAGTATTACCCAGTGGGCTGGATCCTCCCACATCAATCATTAATTGAGAAAATGTGATACAGACTTGCCTCCAGGCCAATCTGATGAAGACATTTTCTTAATTGAGGATCATCTTCCCAGTTGACACTAGCATGTGTCAAGTTGACAAACAAAACAAAACAAACAAACAAACAAACAAACGCTACCCAGGACAATGTAAGATGCAGTTCTCTCTGCTTGGGAAAGAAGGCACACTTTTTCCTAGCAAGGCCTTTCCAAACCCCCATCTACCTGTCTGGCTTTCCATCTCTCCATCCAGTCATGCATCTGCTCAGTAAACATTCATTTCTTTCTTCTTTATATTTTTTCTTTCTTTCTTTCTCTCTTTCTTTCTTTCTTTCTTTCTTTCTTTCTTTCTTTCCTTCCTTCCTTCCTTCCTTTCTGTTTTTTTTGAGACAGGGTTTCTCTGTGTAGCTTTGCACCTTTCCTGGATCTCACTCTGTAGACCAGGCTGGCCTCGAACTCAAAGATCCGCCAGCCTCTGCCTCCCGAGTGCTGGGATTAAAGGTGTGCACCACCATCGCCTGGCCATCTTCTTTATATTTCTTTGAGACAGGGTTTCTCTGTGTAGCCCTGGCCATCCTGGAACTCGCTCTGTAGTTGGCCTTGAGCTCGGAGATTCACCTGTCTCTGCTTCTCGAATTATGGAACTGAAGATGTGCACCACCATCGCTCAGCATATAAACATTCATTTCCTTTCTCACTCCCTCCTACTTTTCTGTCTCATGTCCAGTCTGTCCAATAGCAGCATCCTTGTCTCGTGTCTGGGGTCAGGCTCTTCTTTCTGTTCATGAGGGATGGGCAGTGCCCCTCTCTTCTGCCTATCACTCACCTATATTTTCTTAAAAGTCAGACTCAAAGGTCACTTCCTCCATTAAGCCTTCTACTTTATCAGTTCCTCCCACTGTGTGTCTACTCCTAACAGCGTGTCCCTTTATGGGACATATATTTCATAGCATTGTCTCAGTGTCTGTTGCCACTGAGCCCTGCCCTCACTCCACTAGGGTGGCCTTTTTGGACAGTTCTTTGGGTCATACACTGCAAAAAAATATGCCCAAATTGTAGCCAGCATCTGCTTAGAGGCAAAATCCTTTGCTTCTAATTTACACAAAGGTATATCACCCCTGTTTTCCAGTGAAGGGCTCACCTGGCAGATTCCGTCCAGAGGGGCTACTTTCTCAACTCACATAAATGTTTTTGAACTAGTGTTGGCCTTGCCCTGATTTGGAGTTCCTAAAGGCCAGGACTGTGGTGGGTTTGTTAACAGCCTCCTAGCACAGAACCACTGCACCCTAGGACCCCATGAGCATTTTGGGGGCTGAGAGGAGCCAGCTGTGCCATCAACTTTCTCTCTGGTCGAAGGAGGCACAGGACTCTCCCAGAATGTAGGGATCGTGCTTCTGGGTTGCTACAGTGGTGGTGGCAGGTTTGTTTGGAAATTCCCCAGTAAGTGGTGTTTGGGAACCTCTCTCCTGGGGACTTTGAGAGCTTGGTGGAGGACCCAAAGACTGGGGCTCCTCCAAATATTGTTTTAAACTGATTGATGCTATGTCAGGCAGCAGAGGAACAGGCATTTTTCATACATGAAAAACAGTAAGTTCTGGGGCCAAGATGAAATTATTTTACATTTCTGTGATAAGAGGCAGGGGGGCAAAGATGATGTTTGAGGACGTTTCAACCTCAAAATCATTAGTCACTGTCCTGGCGGGCTACACAAATAAATGATCAATGCACAGAGAAACATGGCCTCCGAGGTGTTTGCCCAAGACCACTTATGTGTCAAACAGACTTATTAGATGTGAAGGGAATGGTTATTTGGACAAAGTGAAAGGAACATGTGCAATAATATTGTAAAATGTTTATTAGTCTAGAGTGTGCTGAACGTTCCTAAAATATATCAGCTTCTCAGCTTGCATTTAATGTACTGCCATAAATGATATCACATCCTTTCGAGCCGATTTTCTGCTTAACGCTAAGCTGCTTTGCTGGGGAAACTTGTGTTTTCAGATTCCAAGTATGAAAACATAGTGGGGTTAAACTCTCTCTGTGCTCTCTGCCCCCCACCCAACCCATTCCCTCCCTATAAAACGTGTCCCGTGTCCGGCAGGAGGTGTGGGACAGTTGGTTGGGCCAGGTGGCGGCTGAAAGTAAAAAGGTGGCGAGCTAGCCTCTGTGGCAGGAGTTCTAGCCTGGGTTCTGATTTTGGGATCTGTGTATCGATTCTCTGCTGGATTACCTCAGAAAGTCTCTTTCCTTCTCTGACCTCAGTCCTCTCAATCGGAAAATGGGAATAATGGCTAGAGAGATCCTCTGAGTTTAACATTTACATATTCTGAGTCCCAGCTCGCTGAAACTATGGTCTGGAAGAGTGAAAGTGATTTTTGAAAGTAAACAAAGAAAGTGCTATAGAAATTACTGTTTAAAAAAGTGATTTTTGGCAAACTCCAGCCCATCCTCCAAGGTCCGACTTAAATGTCCTCCTCCTCTGAGAGGTCTTCTCTGTTACCCTACAGTCTACCTTTGATCTGATGGCACATCCTCTTTGCCACACCAGCCAGTAGTGTCCCCACATCTTGGTCTCCTGGGCCAGTCACACAGTTGGTGCTCAGGACATGGTGAGTGTGGGCAGGGGAGGAACAGAGCTTGTAGGACCTCTAGAGGTTACTCAGTGCCTGCTGGTGTGTAAGGGTGGGACAGAATCTGTCTGGGTTTGCCCATTGATTCCTGCAGATTTTTAGGGATGAAGAGGGCTTCACGAGGGGCCTGGCTAATCCCTAGAGCCTTGGCCCGTGGTAGGGGTGGCCGGAAATGTGGTAGGCTGTGGTGGTATTGTGTTCACCAAAATATTGTGTGTTCCCCCAAATAAACATACCTGGGGTCAGAGAACAGACAGCCACTAGAACAAGGCCAAAAATGGTGGCTAGAAAATGGGAAGAGTAAGCCATAGCAGAAGTTGGGTGGTGGTGGTGCACGCCTTTAATCCCAGCACTTGGGAGGCAGAGCTAGCCAGATCTCTGAGTTCAAGGCCACTTTAGAAACAGCTAGGCATGGTGACACACCCCTTTAATCCCAGAAATCCAGTCTTTAAACCCAGGGAGTGACAGCAGAAAGTAGAAAGATATATAAGGCGTGAGGACCAGGAACTAAGTTAAGCATTTGGCTGGTTTAGTATTCAGGCACATTTCAGCTGAGAGCCATTGGGATGAGGACTCAGAAGCTTCCAGCCTGAGGAAACAAGACTAGCTGAGGAACTGGCGAGGTGAGATAGCTGTGGCTTGTTCTGCTTCTCTGATCTTCCAGCATTCACCCCAATAACTGGCCTTGGGTTTGATCTTATTAATAAGACTCTTTAAGATTCATGTTACAGTAGGCTGTTTGTAGCATTGTCTGGGGCACACAGTTAGAGGGTATGCAGGTGGATGGAGTGGGGCCGTGTCTGGCTTCCTGGCTGAGTCACATTCCCTCCAAGGTTTGCTTCGAGTACCATTGGGGTGATATTCTGGGAGCCTAACTGGCATTCTGGTGTTCCTTGGGGATCTCTGTTGAGAGCACTGGCAGCTACACTGAGTGAGCACCAAGGGTCCTTTAGTTCTTTAGTTTAGTAGCCGGTAGTTGCCTGACTGCAAAATCACCCTCTAAGGTTGCTGGGGGTCACGACAGCAGGAATGACCTCTAGTTTTGTACTGAACAATCCTCATCTTGGTCCCTTGGCTGCCGCCCTGGGAGCCTGTCCCTGGGTCTCTCACTTCTACCTTAGCCTCTAAGAGACAGGGCTTCAAGGCTCACTGGTACCTGTATTCCTCAGTCTAGGATGGAATCTCATGTTGAGCACCTGAATCAACTTCTTGGGCTTCTGTGGGTGGGCTGGGTAGTGGGTCAGGGGTGGGTCAGAATGTCCTCTAGCCATCAGCTGTCATTACAGCAGAATCTAGATTCCATACCGCACTCACCTAGGCTGGTCCCCCCCACCCCCCCACCCCCCATAGCACTCGGTTCCTCTCACAGGACGTAGCCCTCTGGCTTCATGTTAGTAGAGGCTGCTTGGCTGATGTGACCCTGTGGCTCAGCTCAGGCCTGAACTTTTTGTTTCAATGAGTCTAACAGGAGGGATTCTGTTTGATGGCTCTTTGGACCCTCTGTTGGCAGGTGGGGGCAGAAACTGAGGATATCAAGAGGGTCCTTGGGTGGCGTTCCCAACCCAGCCACTGGAATGTAGTCATGTGGCCCCACCTAATTGCACAGGAGGTTGGGAGAAAACTTCAGCTGTGTGTCAGGGTGAGTGGTAGAAAGTTTAGAGGCAGTTACACTGCCTCTACTTCAGCAGCCGAAGCCTCTTCCTTTGCCTTCCACAATCTGATGAATAGGCCACGGGATTAACACACAGGAGCCTTTTCAGATGGGAAACAAGGTTCAGAGAAGCTTCCCACTTCATCCAAGTCACACAGCAAATTAGGGTTAGGTCCGTGTATTGGCTGAGAGCCTGCAGCTGTTGGCTGAATGTGGCCACCACCCTCTCTGCCCTGGTTATCCTCTCCTGGCCCTTCTGGCCCTTTAGGCTATTTCTTGGTTGGTGTCAGAGGTCTCCAGGAACCTGGGTCAGTGGGCTCTTGGAGGACCAGTGTGGTTTGGCCCACCTCTGCATCTGGGTTGGTACACAGGGGTAGGCAGGGGCTCACTCAACACAGGGCACAGAGAAGAGATGATTTCGTCAAATCATGGGCAGAAAGAGGCTGTTTGAGAGGGGGGCAGGATGAAGTCCCCAGCAAGGCCAGTGCAGGAGCACCTGAGAGAACTACAAGCATACATATACTTGAGCTGATCGTCTGAAAGATGGTCAGCACCTGACCTGCTGCCCATGAACCCCACTCCAGGAGGCACACACCCTACTTACCTTGTCCTGTCCTTCTGAGTTGGCTTTCCCTGCAATGAGCACTCCCACACCAGCACACCCAGCACAGAGCCATGGTAGCTGTAGACACTGCAGGGCATCTTGCCTGCCTAGGCTGCACCATCTCTGACTTGGGTGGTCATCAGAAGACTTCCTGGAATCTGGCCCCAGCAGGGTTGGTCCCTGGGAGGCACACACAGGTGGTAAGAACAGAAGCAGTCAAGGAGCCCTCTCCACAGAGGCATCATGGGCTGGCCATGTTTCTGCTTCTGATGCCAATAGTCCTTCAAGGAAATGGACAGTGAGTTCCAGCAGGTGTCCCAACTTCCCTTCACATAGTAACAGGCTCAGGGTTATGCTCCCTTCCTCTTATCTCCTTGCACACCAGGAGAATGCCCCCTCGAAGCTCCCTATTTCTTACAGGGACGCTGATTACCCAACTGATGGTCCCCATTCTCTCTGTTCTTGCTGCCTCAATGCTTCGGCTCATTACATGGGCAGTGACCCTTCAGGCTCAAAGCTGCAGCCTAATTGACAGCTCATCAGGAAGGCTTTTGCAGAGAGGAGTCACTTCCAGTCACAGGGGTCTCCCTCAACCCATGGGCCTTGGTGTATGATCTCCATTGCTTGTGTTTGTGTCTAGCTCTGGAAAGGAGTGTGTGTGTGTGTGTGTGTGTGTGTGTACACGCGCAGAGGCTTCCCCTGAAATTTTTATTTCTATACCCCCAGTCTTAAGGCACTGTGATAGCCCACGGCAGACATTTATTGATGGCATAAGTTAACAAATGAATTTAATATTCAAATGAGGAAGTAGCAAAAATGAATGAATGCATGGAGTGACAAGTGAAGACTCTGGATGTATTTAAATGATGAGCACACAGGGTGTAAGGACGGCAAATGAGTGTGCAGACGTGTGGAAAGGAAGGAGTAAGTGAATGAGTGAGAGAATGTGTGGCTTGTGTGCAGATTCCATGAAGGGCCCAGTTACTTCAGCCCTGTGACAGAACAGTGGTCAGAGTGGACTGTGAGGTGAGGTCTCAGTATATACATGTACACTCTGCTGTGTGCCGTGCAGGTCGTGTGTGTATGTGTGTGTGCATGTTCTTGTGTGCTGCATGTGCTCCTGTGCTGTGTGTGTGCACATATTTCAGCGTGTGGGCTCCTGTGTGTTCATGTGTCAGTGGCCAGGCTGAGGCAGCCAGTCTTTCAAGCCCTTGCCTGGGCATTACCCTCCATCAGTGTGGGTACAGAGTGTGTCCACTGTGTCCCAGAGGGTGGCATCTGTCTTGGGATCCTTGCTCCTGTACCTTAAAAGTAGCAGACTATCTATTGAAAAAGTTCTCTCAAGAAGGCTTTGTGTGTCAGTACAGATTTTTAAGGGCTGCCTGGTGGGCAGGGGACAGGAAGAAAGAATATTAGGGTGCCCAGCAGAGGTGCCCACCCTAGCCAGGGAGAGGCTAGCAGTGCTGGAGACCTTTCCCGGGAACTGAGGAAAGTATCCCATAGGGCCATCTCAGAAGCTCTAGGAAGGAGTGTAAACACCCCCAGAGGGTCAAGAGGGGGTGGCTTCGGCACTGGCATCCTGTGTCTGCTGTGTGACTGCCTTTCTCAGTGGGTAGGGCTCTTCTCAGCTACCAGCTGTCATCCTTACACAGCGTGGAAGAAGAAGCCAGGTATGCTGACAAATATGGCACTTCCTGTCTTCTGTCCAGAAAGTTATCAGTCTAACCATCACCCCAACCATCATCCTTTCTGGCACTTGGCATGGGGTCAGGTGCTCAGGGAGCTGGGGAAGGTCTCCAAGGTAGACTTGTTTCTGTCACCTGCTGTCCACACATGTGTATGGCCTGTGAGGTACCACAGAATCTCCATAATGGCCTGCTTGATCAGGTCCTCTCCAAATCCATATGCTGTTGTGCCCCCTCTAGGACCTAGAGTGTGCACTTACATCAGAGTGGACTCTATGGAGGAGGTGGGTGCTCACTCAGGATGGCTGGTGTCAGTATAAAAATGAGGAGTGTGAGAGATGCTGAATGAAGATGACAGCCCAATGAGTCCTAAGGATGCCAGAGAGCCCCTAGAACTTAAGGGAGGCATGTGGAACAGCTTCTTATCGCCCATGAAAGGAACCAACCCTGCCACTACCTGGGTCTCAGAGTTCTGGCCTCCAGAGTGGAGAGAAGTGTGTTTGCTACGGCGACACAAGCACATGAAAGTGCTTTCTTTAGACTTCAGACTGTGAGGACTGAAGTGATGATAGTCTACAGGGTCTGGAGAACAGCTGGGCGGGGCTGGGCTTCAGAGTTCAATCCCACATGTTGTCTCACGGGGTCACTTTCCTGTCTGTAAGCTGAGAAAGGGACCCCAGGACTTCTGGGCCTTTTCCATGTTGGGAAAAGGAAGCCAGCAAGGTCTGGTAGTGTGACAGAGGTCAGACAGCAGGAGGGCACCAAGTTGCCCTGAGTCCAAGCCTCTGGCCAATTGCCTTGCTCCTTTGCCTTGATATTTCCTCCTCTGTCCTCCGTGCTCAGTCCCTGGGTGGCTTTGTATCTGGGTATTCAGTGAGGCCCTGTTTCCTGTAAGAAGGAGTGTGAGGGCCTCCATGCCCCAGAATTTGCTCTGGGGCTGCCCGTGTGGAAGGCAGAGACCTGTATGTGTGCAGTACACTTTGTGAGTCCCAGCCACACAGATATCTTTGTCCAGCCAGGGTTTAGGGGGACCATGAGGTTGAGCACATGCATCCCATCCCTTGATGAGAGGCCCAAGGCTCTGGCGATCTTTCTGGGTTTCTAGCCTGCTCTCCTCCAGTGGGGAGGCAGCTTTGGAGCTTTGCTGTTCTGCACCCAACAGGCACCAGCATCTCAGAATGGACACCAGCAGTGTCACAGGACTGTAAAGTCACTCTCTAACTCTGGGTCACACAGGTCTCAGCAGAGCTGCTTGGCCACTTCCTAGGCTGCTTGGTAGAATCAGAACCCACAAAAGGTTGAGTGCTTGAAAACCTAGTTAGAGAGGTGGTGGCCTGCATGAGTGGCAGTGAGGTTGGCCTCATGGTACCCTGCATGAAAGGAGTCTGGTCTGGAGCTTGTAGTGGTGACCAGGCTCGGTGCCAGACGTCGCTGCCAGAGCGGGGAGGACAGCTGTGGCTGCAAGAATGGAGCAAGCCAGTCTGCTGTCTTTGACTTGGCTCTCTTTAATCAATCAGGAACCCTGCAGCATCTCTGGAGAAGGCATCCTCTCGTCTGGACGGCGTGGGTCAGTCAGAAAGCTCTTTTTGTATTCAGCTTCCCTGTAATTACATTTAAAAATGTTTTCCAAGTTCCTTCCGGGTGCTAGGATACTTTAACCTCTGCCCTCTGACATCCATCATTCTCAGCTGCTCACCTGTCTGTAAGTTCTTCACAGCGACACGGCCCCTCCCCCACCACCAGTTTTTCTTAGGGCTCCGTTTTTGTTGTGGCTCATTTTATTATTTTCTCTTTGATTCTTTTTAACATTAAAAACATTAGCATTGATTATATCATTATAACAACAATTATAAGTTCATATAAGAATTGAATGTTACAGTGAGGTTCATTATGGCATTTTCATACATATACCTAATATATTTTGATTATATTCACCCCTCTTATCCTCATCCCCCACCCACAGATCCTCTCTCTCTTTCCCACTAGCCCCCGCTCTGCTTTCATGTCTTTTTTCTCTTTGTTGACCACCCATGTGAGTTTTATTAGGGTTATTAACTAGAAGCTACACCACTGAAGAAAATCTCTCCCTCATCCATCAACCACAAAGTGCCTATACACCCTCAGATAGGGCCCAGTGAGCCTCTCTGCGTCCCATGACAGGATGTAGATGGGCAGGTAATCACAGCCACTGTGAGTTGGCGACCTCCACCATCCCACCTTTCTCCGGTTCTTACATTCTTTCCACCTTGGAGGAGACAATGTAGATGCCCCCACTGAGTCTTATTTGGAACTCCACGTGCAGCCTGGTGAAGCTATCACCTGCCTTGCTCTGATGACACTACTCTTCTAAATGATGCTGGAAGTGCGAGTCTGAATCCCTAAGCTTGTGACCCGTGCTGAGTGTTTCTTCAGCAGTGGCTCCCTTGAGTTCTCCTGAAGGAGGCGGCAGTGAGTCAATGTGAACTAGAGAGCTGTTCCTGCCCTGTGCCAGAACTGACCCCTCCTGGAGCTCCTTGATCGGGGATTTCTAATTTGAACCTGTCCATGGTGAAAAAAGTGAATTACCCTAAGTGCCCTCTACCATCTCTGAAAGACATTTTCTGCCCAGGTATCACGGCACACACCTGTGATCTCAGCAAAGAAGAGCTGTAAATTTGAGGTCCACCTGGGCCACAGTGAGGATTTCAAAAGCAACAACTGAAAAACAAAAGAGAAAGGAAATGAAAAGTACCCCCTTCACACACACACCCCTGGACTTAGTTTCCTCGGGTAAAATAAGGGGGTCAGTCCAGTTCCCCTGGATAGACCCTTACTCTCTGTTATCTGGAGCACTGAGTACTTAGCAGTTCTGCTCCAGCGACTCCTCAGTGAGTCTCCATTCACACGCATCTCGCTGGGCTAGCCTTCCACCAGAGTTTTCCTGTGGGAAGCTGAAGGGAAGATGGGTCCTTCCCCACCTCCCATGGCATCTAGAGGGTGGCCCAGTCTATGGGGAGGACAGGCCTTAGCACAATGTGGTCACTGATTGCCACATACATCAGGCCTCTAGAAGCGAGGGGTACTCTGTGGACAAGACCCTGAGTAGGCAGCCGGCTCCAGCTTGATAAGCGGAGTTCTCACTATATCAGGCTGCGCTCTATGACTGACTGTAAATTCTCAGTGAAACAGCCCCATTGGGCCTCATTTCAGCCACTTAACCCAGAGGTTGCATTCTTGAAGCGTTCTGCCAAATGCTTTCGTCTCCGGGTTCGGAGAGCACAGGGGAGTGCCCGCAGGCACGCAACAGCTGCACTGCCGCTGGACTTTCTCACCTGCCAGGTCCACGTTGAAGGTGCATGGTCCTTTCTGCCACAGCAGGCCAGCTGGAGTGACTTGTTGCAAGTGTAGGGCCGGGCTGGCCATCCCTGTGCCTGTTAGTGGGAGACCAGAAGCCAGGCAACTTGGACAGACCTGGCCATCCCTGGAGACCCGGTGGAAATGATGATTGAATTCAGCTAAGCCCTGCTGGCAAAATGGAACTGAGGAGACCGAGGTCACAGTTGGCAGGCCCCAGAAGTGCCTGAACAGCCTATCCGCAGAGCTGCCCAAGCGGGGTGCCTGTAAACAGCTGGATCAGACTGCAACAACACGTCCTCACAGGTTGAATAAGTCAGCAGCAGTCAAGCGATACTGAAGCAATCGTGCAGCACAATCAAACCACCCACCCCTTTTATCCAACAACCCAAACAGCCCGTCTTTAGAGCTAAACAAAACCCAAACAGCACAGCAACTCAACAACCAGCCTGCAGGTCAAACAATGCCAGAACAATGGGTCGGCCGGGTCACATAATAGCAGCACACCCAGGCTCTCCTAAACAGCCAATCAACAGCCTCAAACAACGTCTAAATATTTGGATTAATTCGCCCAAACATCCAGTCAGTTCAATCAAACCCAGTCAACTGAGCTAATGAATGCCAAAACACCTATCCAACTTAAACAGCCACTCTAACCATGACAGAACAACTGGTGGACTTGGTGAAACCGCCCATCACCACAGCCAAACAAGCAGTCAGCCCAGTCATACTGAGTAAAAGCCACAGGTCACACTGGTCACCAGGCAGTAACAAAACACCCACTCCATCCTGTCAAACAACCACTCAGGCAGGAGAGCCTGTGTCTAAACATCCAGTCAACTGCACGATTTGCTGCTTGCCTCCATGCAGTGAAACCCAAACAGCCACTTAACACGGCTAAAGGAACAGGGCACGCCTGCATCTCTGGACACGCCCCTCCTGCCCAGCACTCTCAACAAAGCCTCAAAGGAGGGGGTTCGCCCAGCCAGCGGAAGGGTGCTTCACCAAGATGCCCAATCAGCTTAGGTCCCTAGCAGTCAGGAGGAAATCAACCCTGTCACTCATTTCAGTGGAAGATGGAGTTTTTCTAGTCAGAGCGGCTGCAGATGGCTGGGGTGACCCGACAGAACAGCTTCCATGCCTTCTCTCCACACTGTGTGGTTGGGAGGGAGCCCCTCAGAACACCTTGCTGCAGAGTATTTGAAGAGGGACATGTGTGCCATGGAGGGGGCACTGCTCTGCACCCTGCAGGAAGAGGCAAGCAAGCCTGTGCCTAGTGTACTGGCTGAGTCAGTTCTCAGTGTCAGACACCAGCAGACCCAGCCCTAGCCTGCTGTCCAAGGTCCCAAGTCATCACAGAGACCAGAACTCTCTCATCAAATCCAGAACCCTGATCACCGCTGTCTGTCTCTGTCCAGAACCCAGTAACCACAGTGACACTACTAAGTACTTACTATGTGCCAGACAGTGGGTAGGAAGCCCTTTATACACTCCATGACTTGTCTACAGCACCCGATTGTCCCCATTGTACAGACGACATTCCTGGACGTTCGCAGAAGTGAAGAAAGTTGCCCGAGGCCACAAGGCTATTAAGTGGCCTCATTTGAAACCAGCTCTAAATTGAGGAGCCAGCTGGACCTTTGAAATACTTATGAAAGGAGAGCCAAGGGAGTGACTTGGCCTGGCCTGTACTACACTGAAGATGTAGGTGAGATGGTATATAAGGAGCTCTCTGCCCTCCTGCTGTGTGTGTGTGTGTGTGTGTGTGTGTGTGTGTACAGTGGCCTCAGGGGAAGAGACATTCCACTTCAGTGGAAACTCAGTTGTACACAAGTTGGAGTCTTGAAGTTCTCTCTCAACTAAGAGCCCACTCTGGTGTTGAGCTCTCTGGCTCAGGAATGCTGGACAAGGACCAGTGTCCCCAGAGGCCAGCAGTTCCTGGGCTACATAGACCTATATATAGGCAGCTTTCAAGAATGGCTTCTAGGATTGGGAAAGAGAGTTCCTGACCTCTGTGTAGCCCTTGCTGCAAAGCCTAATTGGCCTCCCATTCCTGGGTGTAGGTCGGAGCACACTACTGACTGCAATTGACCCCCTGCTCTGCCCAGGGAGAGGCCTGTCGACCCACCTCTGCATTAGTCACAGAGTGTTTTGTTGAAGCCTAACACAAATCACAAGGGCAGGAAATGTCGTAAAGAGAAAAGTAATCTTCTGACGGAAAAATAAATTATCAGCCGTGTTCTGAAGGAAAAGAAACATTCTTAAATAATTTCTCTTGCTGTTGGTATTGGCTGGCAGTGTGGGCCAGCCAAGCAAATGGTAATTTCCAAATTAGATTATACATTATGTCATATTAGTTTTATATTAGAAAAACAAACGGGATCAGAGAAGAAGTGCCAAGGTTGGCGGCTGTGCTGGCCACGTGACAGCTGCGTTTCCACAGCAGCTTGTTTCATGATTTGTGGGGTGAGGAGGCATGGAGCAAACATTCGGCCCACCATGGTCCAACATGGGCTGGTGGCATGGAGACAGGCTCTCCAGGGAAGGGGAAAAGGGCAACACTGAGTCCAGGCCTCTGTGAATGAGAATATAGGCAGGTCAGGGAGGCAGGGACACCCTCAGAACGTGGTCTTCTCACCTTCCTCTGGGGGATCTATCCTTTTCAGAGGGGATGGCTTAGAGTCCAGCCACCATGGCTGGTAAATGCCCAAGGAGAAGCAGGTGGAGATGTTCACATGTCACTCTCAGGGATGAGAGGCTGGTGTAGCTCTGTAGGCATCTCTGCTTCTATGTTGCACTTTCCTGGGGCCATAGGAACACTAGATGTCTGTGTCTCCCCTGAGTGCATAGCCAGAGAAGTTGGGAAACAGACTCAAGGTGGGAAATCACCTGTCCCAAGGCTCTGTGCCAGGCTGGCTACTGTACTTCTCTCTGCCTCGGGACAGCCCCTCCAGGTCTTGGGATGGAGGGGGAAGTAGAGGGGCAGGGCAGATACATCAGAGATCTGTGACCATGTTTGGGAGAGCTGACACAGCACGGAATTGCCAGGACCTGTGATCATAACATACCATGCAGGGTATGAGGCTTCTGCTGTTGGGAAATAGACAGAGGGCTTTAGTGACAAGATTCCTGAGAGGCAGTGGGGAGCAGCAGACACTGAGCTGTGAGTTGAGAGGGTTCCTTCTGTTTTTAAAGCATCTGACCTCTAAGCCTCTTTGTCCCTCAACTGGGCTCAGTCAGCTCCAGTCATTTGCACATGGATTTGGGCAGGTGTCTCTTAGCCAACTGTGAACTGTCAGGGCAGAGGGACCAGCCTGGCCTGGTTATCTCTGAAGAGTTCACATGTGGCACAGGGCTTCAAACCATTCTGGATAACCACAAAAAAGACAGGAGAAATGAGAAATAAAGATGTTCAGATCAGGGAAAGGTACACAGGCCTTAGGAGCATTGGTCAGGGTTTCCAGGTCTAGGGATCCCCTAATTTTTATTTACAAAGCTGCCTCCTGGCCCCAGGCCAGGCATCACTAATCAGCCACAGCACCCTACCTCACAGATTTCAAGTGGCTAGTACTGATCAATCCAAGGTGGCACCTCGAGGAAACCTTTCATCTGTCACTCAGAGCCCAGCTCATTCTGTAGCGCGACTGAGAAAACCAGCAGGTAAAGAGAGGGAGGTGGTAGAACTCACATGCCGGTCACAGGCAGAGTTGGATCCAGATGCCACCTTCCTGAGCAGGCAGTAGGATGGGAAGAGAGAACTTGGAACCGTTCAGTCGGCAGGTATCTGACCTCCCATAGCATGTGCCCAGCTCTGGGTGCATGGCTGGAGGAAGAGAGAACATGGGTACCAATCAGGCTGGATGGCTGGTCACTGCAGACGCTCTTGACCTTTCTCTGTTCCCCCGGGGGAGCTGGGCTCTGCTCCTTCAACATCTGTGTCTTCTCTAGGAACCTCAAGTTTTCTGCCTGATAAGTGGGAACAAGGGTGGTGCTCAAGCTCTTTGAGAAGTGAAATCTGTCCAGGTGTGGCCATCTCAGGATCCTGTGGACTCAGCCCTCTGTTCAGATTCTCTTCCGGGTGTCCTACAGTCAGTGCTGGGGCCTGGGAAGGCACAGCAGTTCTTCCTGTGAACCACCAGGGGGAGAGGGAGGCATTCTGCCCGTTTCCAGCTTGATTTCTTTTTTATCCCCCTGGTGGCCTGGAGGGTTACTGCAGCTCCTGGCTCGCTTCCTGTTTCCGGTAGAAGACTCAGCTCCTGGGTCTCTGTGCAACCAAATCCTGACCAGGCACTTTCCAGGCCCTTCCTCTTCCTCAGGCCCCTTGCTGAATTCCAGGAACCCTCTCTCTACCCTGGATGGTGCTCACAGACTAGCCAAGGGGGAAGAGGTAGGAATGCACAGAGATCGCCTAACTGTAGCCTGCCTGGTAATATCTATGACGGTGAAAGCTGAGAGAGTGCAGGATAGGGAAGCCTTGCTGGGAAAAGTGATGTTGAACAAGAGTTTAATAGGACCTGTGGAGGGGTGTGTGTGTGTGTGTGTGTGTGTGTGTGTGTGTGTGTGTGTGTGTGTGTGTGTGTGTGTGTGTGTGTGTGTGTATAGATGAGGTGGAGGGTGTAGTTAGAAAGAAAGAGAAACCATTATTTTTCTGAGCTGTAGAGGCAGAGTGAGCAACAGGGGAAATAAATAGAGAACATTCATTTGCCCAGAAGATTGTATTGAGCAACTACTGAACACCAGGTTAGGTTATGAAGGGTCTTGAATGACAGCCTCAAACCCCAAGTTATCCCTCCTGGGTCCTGGCCTGAGTATTTGTAACATTTACAGTAAGAGTTTGTTTCTAAGCATAGCTTGTCTCTGTGGGGCCCTCCATCACCCTATGGGACAGCTGCAAGGGAGGGAGTTGGGAGGATGTCATTGGGGGTATTGTAGTGCATGTGACAGTGGCAGGCCAGCCTGGCCTCTCTGCCCATTTCTCCCGCAGCCTCTCTGTCCAGAACCACCCTTTACCTGATATTCATGCTTGGTCTCCTGTCTGAAGAGTCTGTTCCTGAGGGCAGGATTTGTAGCTGTGCAGTGTGTTGAGGGAGTCCTGGGCTGACTGGTGCACGTTGAACAACCAAGTGCAACTGTGGAGTGACATAGTTGAGGGGGTGTGTCCGAGTCACTGTTCTATTTCTGTGAAGAGACGCCATGACCAAGGCAACTCTCATGAAAGAGAGCATTTAATTGGGGGCATGTTTACAGTTTCAGAGTTTAAGTTTATTATCATCATGCAGGAGATCATGGCAGCATTGGGGTTACATCCTGATCCACAGGCCAAGAGGGTGACACTGGGCTTGGCATGGGCTTTTGAGACCCCAGAGCCCACCTGCAGTGTCACACTTCTTCCAACAAGGCCCCACCTCTTAGTCCTTCTAATCCTTTCAAATAGTGCCACTTCCTGGTGACTAAACATCTGAATATATGAGCTCATGGGGGGGGCATTCTTATTGAAACTGCAACAAGGTGGGAGAGAGGGCAGAGAGGGCAAGAACCTTGTGAAGAAAATTCTAGAACAGGAAGTAGACAGTGGTGGTCTCCAATAGAAGGCAGAGACCCATCACTGCAGGCTGACTCTGAGCAAACAGATCCTGTGAGAAGCAGGAGGGAGCTATCAGAGATCACACAATTATATGGCATATAAGGAGCTTTTCTTGTATTTTTGGTTGTGAGCCTAGCCTGAGCCATCTCTCCAGCCCGCTTTTCTTAAATTCCTCACTAAACCCTCTTCGTCACTGGGTAGGTCATCATGGAGATGGGTTTAATCAGAGCTGCAGAAGCACAGAGGGGTTAAGGACTTGCCCCAGGTAACACATTGAGAACAAGGGGGCACTGGAGTCAAAGCCGAGCCTATCTGCTGACCCTTACTCACTTTCTACAGTGAGCCATCATGGCCCTTGTATTGTCTTCCCTCCTTCCTAAGATGCAGCCTTCCTTCCTTCTTTCCTTCCTTCCTTCCTTCCCTCCCTCCTTCCTTCCTTCTTCCCTCCCTCCCTTTCTCCCTCCCTCCCTCCCTTTCTCCCTCCCTCCCTCCCTTTCTCCCTCTCTCCCTCCCTCCCTCCCTTCTTTACTTCCTTCTTTACTTCTTTCCTTCCTTCTTTACTTCTTTCCTTCCTTCCTCCCTTCCTCCCTTCCTCCCTTCCTCCCTTCCTCCCTCCCTACTCACCATTGCACATGTGAGTTTTGTCCTGGGGCTTCTCAGCCCATAAGCTCCAAGGCCAGGGCAGAGCTGGCCTTCCCTGTTCCCAGGCTGTGTCCAGTACAGTGTCCTGTCTCCTCTCCTTCAATCATCTTGCTCAGAAGATTCCTTGCGGTCAGCCTCCTCCTCCTCCTCCTCCTCCTCCTCCTCCTCCTCCTCCTCCTCCTCCTCCCTTTGTGTTTTTTGAGAGAGGGTTTCTCTGTGTAACTTCCTGGAACTCACTCTGTAGACCAGGCTGGCCTCAAACTATTAGATATCTGCCTGCCTCTGCCTCCCAAGTGCTGGGATTAAAGGTGTGCACCACCATGCCTGGCTCAGCTTGCTTCTTAAAGAAGGTACTTTTCAATGTCTGGAGTGATTAGGGTTGATATTAAGAGTGTTTTGGTGAGTGTTAGAAAAAACAAGTACTATTACATGGGGAGACAGGAGCAGAATCCACCAGCAAGGGCTTTCCTCAGGTCCATGTGACTCAGGAGGGATGATAGGAGCCCCAGGAGCAGGGGCTGTAGATGCATTAGGAGGTGGCTGTGAAATTGCGGGAAGGAGGTTGGGCACTTGGGGCACAAGAGGAGGGGACAAAGGGCACCTCAGGAATATCTCATGGATAAATACTCAGGGGCAGTGTTGTGCCTTGCCTAGGCCCCCAGTTTTGGTATCATCAGAAAGATTTCAGATATGTGCATGTCCCCAAAACTTGTTGCAAGGAATTAAGTTTTAGGGAACTAAGAAGTGATATTTCTTGTGTCCACATGTTCCCATGCCAGTCTGTAAGATGGGGACTCAAGATTCCTCTTTCATATAGGAGTGAAGCAGAGCAGAGCATGGTAGGTATCATCCATATCGGAAGCTGCCTTTCTCTGTGGGCCACATGATTTTGGCTGCAACTGTCCAGTTCTGTAGCTGTTGCCAGGGACAAAAATGGCATGTATCTGAATATGTGTGGCTGTGCTTTAATAAAACTTTATGTGTGGATACTGACATTCACAGAATCCTATGTCTTACTATATTTCCCCCAAACATAAAGAAGCATAGACAAAATCCCAGTCCCCTAGCAGTGGCTGTCTGGCTTGTTGTCCCTGATCCAGATAATGGAGTGAGAGTCGGCAAGGCAAGGGAGAAGAGCTCAGCCTGCAGAGAGAGTCACTTGCTCCTCTGTACCCCACTCACCCAACTCTGAGGGCCCTCTCACCAACACCAGGGTGCCTGTCCGCAATGAGCTGGCTTCTCTGTGAATGGATGGCTAGCAGCTGGACTCATCGAGGTGGGCGGGCCGGCCGTGCTCAGTCTCCGGGAAATGAGTGTGGACATGGTGGGCTCAGCGGGGCTGCCCACCCTTCTCTGCCCGGATCAGGTTCCCTGACTTGTCTGAGCACTGTAAACACAGCGGCTGGACAGGCCACCTCTCCTGAGCTCCACTGTAGGCGGCCCTGCCTGGGAGGGAAATAGGATTGGGCCTGACAATTTGACATAAACCACGGGGCAGTGTCCGCAGCTGAGGGAAGACTGAGGACCCACCCTTGGAGGCCCCCATGCTCACCCCAGTGACAGCTGCTCCCAATTACCTTTCTCTGTAGATCCAGGAGTCCGTCGGGTAGGGAGCCCCTCAGGGGTCCCCTGCGCCATCCCATTTTGATACAGGTAGAGAAACTGAGGCACAGAGAACAAACTCTCACTAACCAATAGGACTTTAGACCCTTCCCAGGGAAATATAGATACACTGGGATCCTGTTCCTTAGCCATCAGCTGCCCATAGGAGGACATACCTTTGGAGCTAGCCAGGAACATTCTGGTAGGAGTCAGCCAAGCCATCTTCAAGGTAAGTGTTTTTTTATTGCCTTTACAAAACAGGCCATTTGAGCAGATGGGTACCCACTGTGTCAGGTTAACAAATACAGCCTCTTGTGCCTCTTGTAGCCCAAGGACTGCTTGTGGGCACACACTGATCATGTGTGTGGAGCCACAGTGTGCACAGATGCATGTGTAGCTTCCTTCCAGCATGCAAGTTAGCATCGTGTCTGTTCAGGTCTACCCTGAGTAGGCATAGCCTCCTCTAAGGACCTGGGCTTTTCTTATATCAGTTCCTGTGGGTGTGGCTGGGGCTGTGCTGAGAATTGGGTACACGGAGGCTGAACCCTGTTGTCCTCAAGTGCACAAAGGGAACATGCTTCCCAACCCCATTTGTTCTTGCCTTTTCTCTCCTTCCTCGTATGTTTTGAACATTCTGGCTTCTATATTCTACCATGTGGCTAGGTGTGCTCCCCACCCCCAGTTTTCCCAAATACTTTCTAGTAGTCTGCAGACTGACCTTAACTACCCTCTTTTCTGGGGAGCACCCCCCCCCAGGTCACATGACTGTTGGTGGCATGCTCTCTGCTAGGGCCCTTTGTGTCTCCATGCATTCCCTTAGTCTTTTGGGGGCTAGGTACACAAATAATTCCAAAGATGTTCACCAAGTGCTGTCTGTCACAGGACCCCAATCCTTTCCCATCGAAATTGGGCTCTGCCAATCAGACATTGTTTAATTTATTAATTTTGTTCTCAGCACTTTACATATAGAAATGGAGCATAGTTGACTTCATTACCCTTAATGATGCTTTTAAAAGAATTAAATAAATTACCATTCTAACAGTTTGGCATGGGAAGAAAAAGGGTCCCAAGGGGCAGGGCACGGGCTGGGTTGGCTAGTGACTGCAGAGCAGATCTTCTGTCTCTGGCCTGGGTCTGGCTGCCCACCCGCTTTCCTGCTTACCATCCACATGGGGGAGAAGCCGGTGAACAAGGACCTTCCTGTCTTCCCTGCTCTTTCCTATTTCTAAAAATAAGCTGGAATCTTCTCCTCATCTGCCCCCAATTTTCTCCTGCTTGACCCTGATGACCCCATGCCCTAAGATGAGGCCGCATGTGTGCCCGCTGCTGGACAGATGGGCCAACCCTGAGGTGCAGATGGTGGGATTGTTGAGACTGCCATGGCCTCTGCTCCTCCAGCTATGCCCTGCAGGGAACAAAGTACCCAGCAATCCCCAGACTGAAGAATGGGGTAGAGGTCTTGTTTACAACAGGATCCTCTGTCCTGCTTTCAGGAGCTGTCCCCAAGGTGATAGTCACTGCCCTCGTTTGGTGCACTGAGCATAGTCACATCTGCTGTCTTCTTGTGTCCGTGCAGGGAGTTGAACAGGCAAGGAAAACAGGGGGGTTGATTTACTTCTCAAGGACTGCACAGCTAGCAGGGAACAGAGCCAGGATTCTAAACCGGATCTCTCTAGTCTGCCTTTCACATTGTCTTTCCTTTTTACTAACATCAGAACCAGGGAATGGTCTTACAACTTTGCACCCAAAGAGTTTCATAGTGTTCTTTTAGCTGCCGTTTACTGAGCAGTTACCTCATCCAAACCTTGGAGAGGAGGGAATGTTAGGCTCATGTGGAGAAGGGAGCTGAGGCTCCAGGATGCCACTTGCCATGGCCATTCCGTAGTGAGAGGGCATCAGGCTTTGGACTGAACTCTCAGGTTCGGAAGTTTTTCTTCTACATAACAGTTCACCCCAGCTGGCATGATGTGCTTTGCTCTTGATTAATTACTTAGCTGATCAGGCCATCTCCTATGTGTCTGCTCTATCCCTGGCACAGGGGCACAAAGCATTGACAAAGCATTGCAATAACAGGACTACCCTGTGCTCATGGCTCATGGGAGTCCAGGGGGAAATCTGGCTGGTTCTGCATCCTGCTACAGGCAGCCCCGTGGCTTCCTTTTTGCTCCATTGCCCTGTTTGTCCTGGACTAGTGTTCAAGGGCATGGCAGTGTGGTAGAGCCCATCTCTCTTTCCCTGCTAGCCCCTGGCTCCCTTTGTACCTCAATACCACTAAACTGCTCTAGGGTCCTCCCATCAAGGGACCTTTTTTTCTTACTTCAGCCCTGTCATCATGACTCCTGGCTTGTACTGCCTCCTTTCTCACACCCCACTTCTTCTGGCTGCCTCTTATCCTGCAAATAGCACTCAGAGATGCCATGTCCCTAGGTACCAGGTGGCTGGGTGTGTGTGTGTGTGTGTGTGTGTGTGTGTGTGTGTGTGTGTGTGTGTCTACAATGGGTACATGTTGGCCAAAGAAGAAGAATCATTTAACACTAATAGATCTTGGTCTTCACTTCTGTGAATGGGCTCAGTATAGGAAGATAAAGGCCTTGTTAGAGGGAGGGCTAGTGGCCTGGAGGGCTAAGGAGAAAGTGCACCCCTGTTTGTGAGATCAGAGAACCTTCTTGGGGAGGTTTCATCCCCAGGCCTGGGCCTCAGATGATGCTGTTATTTAGTTAGTAACTCATATTGTGCCTATAATGTGTGTGATGCTGCTCAAGCCCTTTCCACACATTAAGGTGTTTGCTCTTTGTAACAACTCTGTCCTTATCCCCACTTTGCATATTTGGAAATAGAGGAATGAAGAGGTTCGTTGACTTTCTTTATCCTGCACAGCTAAGGACAAACTGAAGCTGAATTCTTATCCAGGCTCTTGTCTCTAGTAGTCCATGCTCTAGTCTCCTTGCTATTACAAGAAGGGGAGAAGGATAGTGCGGAGTACAGAGGATAAACATCACTCTACCTAACACAGCACAGGAAGGCAAATGCCTGTCTCCCTCTATGCTAATACTGGATCCACATGTGCTTCCTGGGCAGGGGGATGCCACCTGGGCAGCAATGGCTGGCTAGAGCTTCCTCCTATGATAATGGTCTCTGAAATCAGGAGAGGAGATGCTATTCTCATTCACAGATGAAGGAACTGGAAGTAGAGGTCAATATCTGTGATGTCCCCCAAATGCTCATGTGTTGAAGGCTTGGTCCTACTTGGTAGATCTGATCATTGAGAAGTAACTAGATCGTGATGGCTCTGATCTCATCAATTGATTAGTCCATGGATTTGATGACACTATTAGTGGGTGATACAAATGAGGATGTGAGGCCTAGCTGGAAGAGGGTGTGCCCTGGAAAGACATTCTTTGTTCCCAGCTCCTTCCTGCCATGCTCACTTGCTACCCACTGTGAGGTGAGCAGACTCCTGCAAATTCGTTCTTCCACCACCAAGACAGTTGGCCTCATCTCAGGCTCAAAGCTGTGGGACCCAGCCTCGCATTCTGGGTCCAAATTTACAATTCATTTACTAAGTTACCTTAGACATGTCATGTTCCCTCTCTTGGCCTCAAGTATTTAATTATGAATTATTTTATTTATTTAAATATTTAATAATTTGTTAATTATTAGTTAGTTAGGGGAGGAAGCTATCATTTTATCCTTTTACTTGGCTAGAGGTTTATAGAAATTGACCCAATGAAGTAATTTTTCCTTCCTCCCTCCCTCCCTCCCTCCCTCCCTCCCTCCCTCCCTCCCTTCCTTCCTTCCTTTTATCTGGCTCTTCCATCTATCTACATATCTAGCCATCCATCAGTATGCTGGTACACCTCTATCGACTCACCCACCCAGCTACCTAGTCATCCATCCACCGATGCTTTTCATCCATACGTGTACCTACTCCCTGGGTCTATCCATTTGAGGTCTGGCTTAACTTCTGTCTTTTCTAGGTTCCACAGTAGAAATTAATGGCCTGTTTTTGCTCCTTTTTTGATATCTGTCCCTTTAGAGTCACATTCAGCCAACTGCCTTTTGTCACAGTTAGTTCTTTGCTAAACTGAGTGGTCTTGAGGGGCACGGTGGAAGGCTGATTCAGCTCGGTGTCCTCAGCATGGTGCAGCACTCACCATGCCTATTGAATGTCTTTGGAGTTCGGAGTTCCCTGAGCCCTTCCAACAAGGTCCTGATTCATGTCCCAGCTTTCCGAGAGTGTGACTCATGCTATGGAGCCTCATCTGAATGGTGAACAGTGGCCTCTGAATCCCTCTTCTCTGCAGACTCTACGTCACATGCTTTCTCCTTCACTTCAGAGAGCTATAGCGGGTGAGTCCCACCTGGATCACATAGCAAGCCCATGGGAAACTTTGAGTACAAGCCTACTCCTCATAGCCTCCCTCATCTGGGACACTACCATGCGGGCCACCAGAAGAGGGAGCAGCTCTGAGTCACCCACATCCCTCTCCATTCTTCAGCCTCAGTACTCCCATGGCCGGCCCAGGAAGCCTTGCCACACCAAGGCCCTCTGGCTATCCTGGCAAGACATTGGGTTGGGTGGGGATTGGAGGCTTGCTATTTTCAGGCCTAGGCTTCTCCAGAGCTGCCAGGCCTCTGCTGGTCAGCTAGACTCGCCCAGGCTGTTCTGGTTCTGGCTAACTGGGGTGGTCTTCAGTGCCATTCTCAGTGACAGAGGTCAGACTTCCCCAGTGCCTGCAGTGTATCACTGGTAGCTCCCAAGGGCTGTTCCAATTGGCTTGTACACTTGATGGGCGGGCTGTAAACAAGCCATCAGCAGAGGTGGTCTTGGCCCTCCCTTCCCTCCTCCTTCCCAGGCTCGATAGCTCTCAGCCACATTGGAAGAATTAGGGGTCGGCTGGTGGAGGGAGGTGGCTGGCTCCCATAGCGGAGATGGAGGATCATGCATAAGTCCTACCATATTGGTAGTGTGTGTGTGTGTGTGTGTGTGTGTGTGTGTGTGTGTGTGTGTGTGCAAGTGAGAGAAGTAGGTCCTGTTTGTGTGATGCTGTCCTGGGTGATCTGAGGTCAAGATCTATCGAGAAAGGACCTATTCTACTGGCTTTAGGGCTTTTCTGGAGCAGGGAGAGGCCTCCAATATTGTCCTTCTTACTTGCTATAGATTCTGTTCACTGGGTCTGGGTCACCAAGAGCTAGGATCCCCGTGCCTTGGAGAAGCTATTTCTTCTCCATGTCTCTGTCTCCTGTGATGGCTTCTGTGGTGGCTCAGAGCCAGACTGTTGCTATTTAAGAGGCTCCTCATGTCTCCTCTGCCTAGATCACTTGGGATTTCCAGGCCATTTTTACATATGAGGAGACAGACTCCAAGAGAGTGAGCATGTGCGATGGAAAGCAGGCCTTTGGTCTGGCTCCTCTGTGTCCTTTGGGGAGTCCAGTGCTCCCCATGCTTCTGGCACTTGCTGAACACACACAGAGCTATGGTGAGGTGGGCTCTGACTGTCACTTCTGCCGTCGCTGAACCGGGGAGCCATGGGTCAGGGAAACAGCCAGAGCGAAAGGAGTTCCCTGTGCTTCCTGGAGGTGATCGTGTAGTTAGGTTGCAAGAGTGGGCACATTCAGAGCCCCCAAGAACTACTGTGTTCTGCTGTGGGGCAGGTAGAGGTGGGGTGGGGTGGGGTTGGTTGCTTCAGACAGAAACCATCCCAGGATGGTGCTGAGGGGACAGAGTGGCCATCCTGTCAACGTCCCTACTCCTGCAGGACTCCAGAAGCGCACTTGCTCGCTTCCTTTCCTCTCTGTGGTCTTCAATAAGGCTTACCTCCTTTGCTGGTCATTAAGAAGTGACCAGGGTACCAGCTACTGCTGTGTCCTAGAGGAGACTTCTTACACACGCTGTCAGTGAAACCACACAATTGCCCCGTGGATGAGGCCCTGTTCTTAACCACAGTTTGGGGATGAGCAGATAACAACTCCAGGGGGCGGGGCGGATGGCTCGAAGTCTCAGAGCAGACACTAGGTCGCATGTCTGTGGAGGACTGTTTCTCACTCAGTCACCTGGGCAGCGTGGGAACTACTGCTACCTTCCCGTTCAGTTCACACAGCATTGAGATACACCTGACTGGGGAGGAAGACGTGTGGCCAGGCTGTATCCAGGGCATATCCAGGATTTCCCTGGCCTTCAGACTGCTTCTAGACATGGTTTCCCTTTTATCCTTTGGCCTCTGGGGTTTCTGAGGTCTGGAAGTATTAAAAGGTGTGGGATTCTGGTTCCTGGGAACCACACTGGAGTCTGGACCTTCAGGAAGGGCCAGACTGGTGGGGCGCACAGCCTTTGGTGGCACTTTGAGCATCCAGCATTCACCTCACCCAGCACCAGGCCCGGAACTGGTAACACGTGGATTTGATTGCTTGGAAAATCAGTGTGGGGGGTCTTGGGAGGAAGGCAGGGTTGGAACAACTGATCCATCTAAAAATAACAGAGCTCAGAATCCCGAGGGGCTCACGGCGTCCCATTCCAGATTTGGAAGTTGGCTGTAGTGCTGTATGTCTAGGCAACCTATGTGGGTGGCTTTTTGGTGACTGGGGCAGCACAATGACAACAGCAGTGTGGGGCTGGGGGAGGTCTGGGTTCAGGTCCTGTGCAACGTTTCTTCATCTGGGTGATGCAGGCAAGGAAGGCTATCCCTGCGTCTTTAGGATGCTGATCTTCCCTAGCCGCCTGGCTCTGAGTACATGCAAACAAGTACTTCATATACTTTTGTTTGTCACTGGCGGAAGGGAAGGTCTAGGTATCTGAGACAAAACTGTGCTAGATAACAGCTTCTACACCCCAGCCTAGTCTCCTCAATGTTCCCTGTTGTTTCTTCATCAGAAATGCTTCCTTCACCAAGCTACAATCAGAATGGTTCTACCATTGCTACACTGGTAGGTGATATGCTTTATATCCTTGGAGGCATTCAAAGCAAAGCTTGACATGAAGTGGCATGGAAGTCATCTATGGCTTAGACTAGCTGGTGAATATGTGACCATGGGTCTGGCCCTTTGTCTTTAGGGGCCATGCCCCACATTCTCACCCACCTGAAGAGTATCCTGATAGGATCTGAGGCAGATCCCTGCATGGCTGTGGTATTCCAGACATCCTTCAGTGCTCTGATTATGTCAGTCTCCAGTTCCTCTGTTCTCCTACTTGCAAGATGAAGATGCTAATGTTTGACACCCTAGCTTCACAGAGTGTGGCAAGAAAGTCTCAGCTTGTAGGTATATTAGAAGCCACCACGTTCTCTGGCATGGCTATCCTGGAGAGGGACTGCTCAGGGTCATAGATGAGATCCTGGAGTTTGTATCCAGGCCTAGGCTTGGAGCACATGCAAATTGTAAGGGGCCTGCTCTCAAAGTCATACGCTCAGTGGTGAGAATCTCTGCTCTATGCTGTGGCTTGGGCAAATTAAACTGCTCTTCTGTGCTATGTTTTCTACATCTTCCTTGTAGAGTTGCTGAGGGCACTGGATGAAACCCCCAGAAGCAGAGAGCAAGGGTATGGAGGACAGTTCGGAGTAGCCAGGGCACACTGCCCTGGTGCGGAGACCGGGGCATGGAGCGTCCAGGCAGCTAGTAAGGCTTCTCCTCCTCAGCCAGTCTCCTGGCTAGGGCCTTGTGGTGGCTCAGTATCAAGGGAGCTCCTGCAGAAGTCCTTCTTGGACCCCTGCAGAGTTCTCTCCCTCCAGATCTTTCAAGCTTTGAGCTTCCCACTTCAGAGATGTCCTTTAAGGCCATAACAAGGGTGTCCGACTTGTGTGTGAAGGCCACACGAGCTGTGTAACTTAGTCCTCCCTCCCACCTCTTTTTTTTTTTTTTTTTAAAGGTGGTCTCACGGTGTATCCTTGGCTGTCCTTGAATTCACAGAGATCTACCTGTTTCTGCTTCCTGAATATTGGGATTGAAGGCATGTGTTACCACACTTATCTTAGGGAAGTCATTCTTGAAGCACTTGTTTTCTTCTCTGTGCTAGTGTTGACCTCATGGATGTGTTATAAAATGTCTACCCAGGTAGCCTCTATTGTGACAATGATGATAGTGGTAACATCCATTTGTTCATCCATTCACTCAAAAATCCTCCAGAACCCTTTTCTGAGTTCCTGCTGGACTCCAGGGACATGGAGAGGATCCAACACTCTCAGTACCTGGACAAGTCTAGGTGTTCACCCTATAAGCCCACCACTCAACCTCAAGGCAGTGCACATTAAGGAGAAAGCAATCTTCTTGCATGCAGGGGCACACAGGGGGAGTCTGGGTGCCATAAGAGTTCAGGGAAGGCTTCACAGAGACCCATGTATGAGCTGAGAGTTGGAAGAGTGGGCCTTGGTCAGGTGGAGAAGTTGGAGACTTGGCCCATCATATTCCATGGCCCAGAGGGGAAAGACAAGGACGACACTGAAGCAGACTAGAGAGGTCAGAGCACAGAGCACTGATGTCCCGGATCCCACAGCTGCTGGGATCCCAGGAATATCTTCTCTAACAAGTGGCTGTGGAAAGCCATGGTCAGGACTCTAGCAGGGCTTCTGTTTAGTGATGAGGATGAAGAGGAGGTAACAGTCACCTGGTATTACTGATGCACTATCTAGGCCTGAATCTCTGAAAAAATGCTGCCTGCAATTGGTTTGCAAAGATCCTTTTAGGTTTGGGGGTGCACAGACTTCCCCAGGATGCAGAGACTCTGGATGCCTTGCAGGTGAGAAAGCTCCCAGGTAAGAAAAGTTATCCTACTTACTGCATGCAAAACTAACTCAGCTCTTGGCCAGTTAGCCTGGGTCTCTAGCACCAGATTCCCTCATGGCCCCACAGATAGAGAAGGACTCTTAGTTAGGTGGGGGACAGGGTTGCATAGGGAGACAAAGTGGCCCCAGTCTGCTCACACCCACTAGTCTTCTCTGTCCCACCTGCCAGGCTCACCCCCTGCTCTGACTTCTGTGGACAGAGGTCTCTCAGTAATTCTCTGGTAGCTAAGTTGGTGCTTACCTCTGCTTCCCCAAGACTCTGAGCCACACCTTGCCTCCGAGGACTGCCCACGGGCAAGCAGTGACCTTCTAAGGACTCCAACAAGCCATCCCTGTCTGCTTGAGGAAAGGCATCTGTGGCCCACTGGCCCCCCTTCTCCACCAGAGCGGGGAAACACAATACACCGATAATGATCTAATATTTATACAACGCCTTTCTACCAGATGCATCCCAACAAAGTTTACAAGCTGTCCCCGCGGAGGGCGCAATGTATTCCAGACCCTCTCCCTGCTCCGCCCTGCCCCCTCCCTGGCGTGAGTGTGTGTGTGTGTGTGTGGGGGGGGAGTTGCAATGCCAGCAGAGCTCATAAATCCACCTGAGGGACAGGCCTGTCCAGCTGCACACCAGGGCCTAGCTGTGGCACGCCTCCCTGGGCACTGCCCTGTAAGGAGGTCACGTGCTTATGAGTGGAAAAGAAAGCCTGACCGTGGAGAGTAAGGCCGCACTCAGGGTTGGGTCTGAAGTTTGGCCAAAACTCACAGCACCCAGCGAGCCTCTCCCCACCCAGCCCTCCACATCTTCAGACCCGTAGGAGGGACCCAGGGAGGGCTGGCTGGCTGGGCACAAATGTGCCTCCTAGTCACTTCCTCCGAGGCGGCTCCATGAATGAGGATTTGTGTTCGCTCCCTCCCCATAAATTGCCCTTGGTCACCAGGGCCATGTTGTGTGTCAGAGTCCCTGACCACCAGCCTTGGACAAAACCTGCTTTGTGAAGTCAGGGAGGAAGACAAACAAATGATGATTACCTTTGAGTGTCCCCTCCCCCAGCCTTTTCTCTTGGCCCGGAGTTAAGACCCTTTTGCTCTGTCAACAATCTTGACTTTGTTCGTGAGAAGGAAACAGCTCGCAGAGGGGTTGCCGAGATGCCTCTTGCAAGAAAACCGTTTGGGAGGCGGGTGGAACAAGACAGGGGTTACAGGAAATGGCAGGCATTTTTTGTTGAATTAAACCATTAGGAGTGACCCCCAAACCAGAGCCAGGCCGAGGAACAACTGGATACATTTAGGTCAGGACAAGCAGCCAAGAGAGGAGCTGAAACCAATTACCATAAATGAATGTTTCTCTTTTATTCACGACCACCGTGCCTGTTCCCAGGATGCTCTTGGGCCTCTTATAAAAACAGATGAACTCTCTGGTTTTGTTCGGGGAGTTATTAGCTAATGCAACTGTTGGGCAATTTATCAAACATTAACACATGCTGGGATTAATGACCAGGAGATGTCCTTCTCACTGCTGGTTCTGAGCCTCGGAGGCTGCTGAACTAGGGCTGCTCTGGCAGGCCCTCCTCCTCTGTGGGAACCTTTAAGTAGGCTAGTAGAGTCCTGCCTGAGGTAGGGTCTTTCCGGCTGTGACTCTGCACTGCCATTTGGGTGAGGTCTGGAGCCCAGGATGCTGCTCTATATCCCAGGTACTCCAAATCTGCTTAGGGGTCCCCATTGTTTTCCATGGGCTGTGGTTTACACTGTGCCTGTGGTGGCCAGCCCAGCGTGCCCTCCTGACCCAGGTTCACTTCCCTTTTGACTCTCCATGAAGACTTCCTTTCCTGACAGACTGGCAGCCCACAGCTGCCTCTCTGTGCTTTATGGCCCTGAGATCGCACCACATCTGGACCTCACTTGGGTTGGAAACCAAATGGTGGCTGTGCAATTTTGGTTGCCTAGACTGATTGCCCTGGAGATAGTGTCTGATCCTTTGCCTAGCCAGAGCCTAGAGCAGTGTGTGTGTGTGTGTGTGTGTGTGTGTGTGTGTGTGTGTGTGTGTGTGATTTTAAATGGGAGTAAGTGAACAGCAGACTCATACGCAGGAGGGCTCTCTCTGATTTCTGTAGGCTCAGGCTGTCTGTCTATCCACTAAAGAGAAGGAATTGTCTCTTCCACCAGGTTTCTCACTGCTGTGGAGCCACAGGGACTGGCATCTGGCTGAGAGCCACACAGGGGAGAATGGCCTGGTGCTTCGTCAGGCCTCATTCTTCTCATCTGTGAAATGGGTAGGAAATATGTGGTGAAAGCTTAAGACTGCATATTGCTGAAGGCTGCATGGTTTGGGGGCATTTTTAATCCTCCCCAAAAAGGAAGGAAGCTGAGTTCAAGCTCACTTACTGATGGAATCAGTTCAGCTTCTTGATAGACTTTTGGTTAACATCCCTTTGGTGTTGGGGGTGGGAAAGAGCTGGTGTTCCGTCAGCAGGAGGCAGGCCTCACCCTGCTCAGCTGGGGCCTATTTACACCATCTCTTGGAATTTACCATCTGAAAAATGGGACAATAATGCTTCACACCCTGGGGGTGTTAGTGTCTGAGAAGTGCTAAGTTCAGCTGCTGGCCCAGAGCTGGGACTCATTAAATAGTAGCCACTGTTATTACTATTGATTATATTAACAGCTGCCACAAAGCAGGCGGAGAGCATGGCAGGAAGGTCTCTGCCTGTCATCCTCATTGTTTCTTGCTGAGGAGATTTTGTGGGAGTTGGGTGTTCCAGAATTAATATCCTTTTCTCTGCTCGTCCACATGCTGCATTTGTCGCCTCGCAAAAGCCCCTCTGCCAGGCTCGGCAGCCTGCCTTGACCAGCCCACCTACACCATGCAGGCCGGCTGGTGGAGGCTGACATCTGCCAGGAAAGCAGACCACCTTCCCGGATTTTCCGTTTGCAGATGCATGGAGGGTGAGTTGGCAGAGAACGCAGAAAGCAGGCTCTGGCACAGGCTCTGGCTCCTGCCCATGTGTTGGGCCAGTGACTGCCAAGTAGCAGATTCTCAATGGGTCTGCAGCAGGAAGCATCCTCTCCCTGGGACACACAGGAGTCCCTGCCCCACATAGCAGGGAAGCTAGAGTAGCAGAGAAGGACCAGGCAAAGGCAATAGCGTCTTCCTGGCTACAGACTTGTCCAGACTCTGGGGCTTAAGACCCTCAGACTTAGTCTACTCTGTTTGTAAAATGTGAACAAATATGGGTTCAAAGCCATTTATCTGATATGTTTGGATGTCAGTTATTTGGATTTTTGGAGAATAGTGTCATACAGAGTATATTTTGTATCGCTGCGTAGCTGGGTAGGGACTGCAGCCTCTGAGTAAAGGTCTGCAATGGGATATATAAATGCAGACATCATAGATATGTGCTGAAGATGGTATCACCAAAAAAAAAAAATCTTGCTCCAAATTTCTGCAAAAACACTTGATTCTGGATCTTCTTTAGGTTTGGAGTTGAAGGTACAAGGCTGTGGATCTGTACAGTCTAATATTTTTAGAGTCCAAGTTCCTTTGTGTAGTATGTAAGTTTGTTTCTTTTCCATGACAGCAAAACTACATTTTGCTATCCAGTCACCTGTTAGGAGACAATAGGGTCATTTTCACCTTTGGCTGTTAGGAATAATGCTGCTGTGAAGAACTGTAAACAAGTTTTGTGTGGACATATGGTTCCTATTCTATTGGGTATATTCCTGGGAATGGAACTGCTGTGTCCAATGGTAACTCTGTGGTTAGCTTTTTTAAGGAAATGCTAGACATCTCCCTTGGCTCTCTCACAAATTGGCTGTACCATTCTATATTTTTACCAGCAGTGTCTGAAGTTTTGATTTTCCTACATTATTGTGATTATCTGACTTTTTTTTTTCTTTAACCATAGGCATCCTCCTGAGTGTGACCTGCTATCTTATCAGGATCTTGATTTGCATTTCCTTGATGATTACTCTTTAAGTGTGCATTGGCCATTTCTGTCTTATTTGTAAAAAAAAAAAAAGTCTTTTCAGATCCTTAATTATTTTTAAACTGACTCAATTGCTCATTATTAGTTGCAAGTGTTCTTTGTTCTAGACACAAGCCTCTTGCCATAGATGACTTACACATGTTCCTCCCACTTCATGCTTTGACCTTTCACTGTTTTTAATATTTATTTTTAATTGTGTGTCTGTGTGTGGGTTTGTGCCTGGGAGTGCAGTACCTTCAGAGGCTGGAGACGGTATTGGATCCCTGAGAGCTGGAGTTACAGGTGGTTGTGAGCTGCTAGACCTAGATAGGGGAACTAAACTTGGGTCTTATGTAAGAGCAGTATGCTCCTAGTCACTGAGCCATCACTCCAGCCCCAACCTTTTACTTTTTGGATAACTCCCCTGGAAGCACGAAAGCTCAATGTTTTGATAAAATTCAATTTATTAATTTTTTTTGTGGCTTTGCTTTGGGGCCCCTATCTGAGAACTCAGTGTCAAAATCAGGTTGTTATGGGTTCATCTATATTATTTTCTTCTAAGAGTTTTTTTTTTTTTTTTTTTTAGTCTCAGTTCCTACCTTAGATCTTACATCCATGATATGACTTAACATTGCATTTATTTATTTTGCATATGGCTGACGATGTACATGCAGTTTGAAGACCTCTGCATGAGACTGTAAACCCTAGGAAGGCAGGGTTCATATGTGCTGTACTGAAGTAGGGGATGGTCTGATGGGTGAATGGAACAGGGGGGACTCTCTGTAATCCCAAGGCTACAATGAGGGTGAATATGCCACAAGTCAGAGATTGGCATCAGATTAGAAAGCAGTCAGGTACTGATGCAGATCAACCTGTCTTGTGGGGAAAGCCTGTCTTGGTACAGTGCAGTTTCTCCAAGGTCCTTTGGACATCCCCTTGATTCCCAGCAGTCTAGTTACTAAACAAGGGTCTTGTTGAAATGAAAGAATGTTCTCCTTTTGCATAGAGATACAACTTGACTCCATGCATCCATAAAGGGTCTCCATCTCCTTCAGGCCTCAGCTCTGCCTTCAAGCCCCCCACCTAGTTCTTTAGGTTCCTCTCTGCAGCATGTCTGGTGCAGACTAAGCCACCATCTCTCACAGGGTGGTTTTTTTTTTTTTTTCTTTAATCCCTTCACACCATGGTTGCTTCCCTGAATCCACTCAGATGTCCCTGTCTGCTCAGTGTCATGGCTAGAGCCTGGCAGTCCACTGACTGTCATCTCAGCAGCCATTTTGAACCCTTGACTTAAGGAAAGAATCTAAGCATTAGCTGTTTTTTTAAATTGGCTCAAACACATCGCTTGCTCAGATCAGGTTTTCAACACATATAAAGTAATCAATGCATTCCTTTATTTATAATCTATTGGTATTATTAATGATGTGTTAAGACATAGTACCCATAACTATTGAACACTTCCTACATGCCAAAGTCACGCACAGTTTCTTGTATGCATCTCATCATCTCATTTTCTTTCTTTTTTTCACTTCATTTTCTATAAGGCAGCTGCGACTGTTCCCACTACAGAGAAGTGAGGGCCTCAGAGTTTAGGTAGTTAACTTGAGGCTAGAGCTTGGATTTGAACCAGTGACATTTGCCTTCAGAGGCTCTGGTTTTGACTCTGCACTCTCTTGCCCTGTCTGCCCTGCACTGCTCTTGTTTGGTACAAGCATCACACTTTTGACATCCAGGCTGCTCTGTTCCTGGCCTTTGACTCTTCCATCTTGTATAGCTGCTGTTCCTCCAGTAACTCTGGGCTCCCCTCTGTGCAGTGCGCAGCCATCCCAGCCTTGGGCTCCCCTCTGTGCAGTGCGCAGCCATCCCAGCCTTGGGCTCCCCTCTGTGCAGTGGGTAGCCATCCCAGCCTTGGGCTCCCCTCTGTGCAGTGGGCAGCCATCCCAGCCTTGGGCTCCCCTCTGTGCAGTGGGTAGCCATCCCAGCCTTGGCCTGGAAGTTCCAACCCCCATTGAGGCTTCGGTAATGGTCACGCCTACAAGGCGGGGCTGAGGGAGGAAGCGGAAGACCCAGGATCGAGAGGAGAGGCCTCTCTTGGTTCCAGTACCCTGGACGCTGGAGGTAGACCGAGCAGAGTTCTCCAGAGAACACCACTGGACTGCACCATACCTTTCCAGACCCTGCAACCTATTCCTTCATTTGTAAGTTACCCCACAAAATAAACCTCCCTTTTAACTACGTGGAGTGGCCTTAATAATTTCACCAATACCTCTGTTTCCAACTTGAGAAAACTCTAACTGGGCCAGGGAGGAACAGAGCTGGAGTCCTCTGTTTCTCTCTCCAGCCTCTGCCAAGCCAAGTACCAATCTTCCAAGATGGGCTGAATGGAAGCCCTATCCAGAGTATGTGTCTTGGTCCAGGTGCCTGCCCTGGAGGCCAGAGATGTCCCTTACCCCCAGCACCTTCCTGCCTTTGTTGTGCAGTCTTTCCTGGGCATGGCGTGAAGGCCAGAGTCACCAGGGGCCTCTCTGCACAAATGTCCCACATCCTTCTGTGGCATTCCTATACCTTCAGTCCGGCAGCCATGCCATAGGAGTTGGCTGTATCCTGCAGAGCTCTTGGAGGAGGCATGTACAAAGTGAAGTAAGTCCAAGAACGTGCCAAGGCCCCAAGGCACAGCTGCAAGGCCAAGCAGGTTCTGGGTTGCAAAGCAGCTGGTGGCTTTTTCAGTCAGTGCAATTTGACCGCTGAAAGGCAATTCATTATAAAAATCCATCTAGATATAGTCTCTTACTGTCTCATTTATTTGCTCATTCGTTCATTCATTTATTCATTCATACACTCAGTCTCTCACTTATCACTATATTTAGTCATCTCTGTTCATTGGCCCAGTATTTCCTCATCCATCCATTTCCCCAGATATCTGCACACAGCTGTTTCCTTACCTCCTTGAAAGTTTTTCTCAAGTGACAGTGTTCCTGAGGTCCTCCATTCTATCCATCACCATAGGAGACGCCTGGCCCCATTTAACTTTCTCTACACCTCTTCCTAACACACTCTCCAATTTACTGATCTGTTTTTCTCCTCATCAGGCTTTGCTGAGGTGGCAGAAGCCTTTGTCTCTTGGTGTTATTACTAGGTCCTTGATGCCTAGAATGGATGGACAGATCTGGCATAGAAGGGGCTTAAGAAATGTACATGGGATTAATGATCCCACTCACTTATTCACCAAGTCAGGCTTTGAGAGTCTGTTGGAGACTCTTAAAGTTGTTTGGAAAGGACTTAGGGTCCAAGCCAGGTACTTAGGAGCCTGAGGACTGGGTGTTGGGGGTGGTGGTGCTTGTGATAACAGACCTGTTGATGGGTGATGGGTAGAACATTCCTGTGGTAGGACATCTGGAACAAAGCAAGGGGGAAGGGGCAGATGGTTTGCAGAGCTGAGGCCTGTTGGCTGGACTTGGGAGTACTAAATGTGAGGCTGAGGGGAGGAAGCTCAGGAAAGACTGAGGTTAGATGTTGGAGAGTCTGGACGAAAGAGATGTCATCTGCCAAGGAGTACTCAGAAAGCTTCAAAGAGAGAGGGGAAGATGACAGCTTCAAGACCTCCCCTTCAAACCCCGTTTTCAATGACAAGTGGACCCACGGCTTTCGGATTGCTGTTTTGCTTTTGATACATGTTCTTTGCCTAGTGCCACAGAGGAGGCGTCTGGCTACCTTATCCATCTCTGCCATCTTATTGCTGGGTGTCTGTGAAATATGGCTTCTCAGGCAGGCCCATGAGGTGTTGCACAATGGGAGACCCGCCCATATATGTTCACCAGTCATGACTGGTGTGGGCTGTGGTGAACCTGGGATGTGATCCGAAATGGTAGAGTCTGACACTTGGACCCACGTAATTCCTCTTGACTGTCTGCCTTTAGAGCATTATAGATAAGCCTGCTTTGAAATTTTGAATGAACATCAGCCACAGCTCCATGGCCATGGAGCTTATGTGAAACTACAGCCCAAAAGGGGTGGAGAGAGCGAGCGAGCGAGCGAGAGAGTGAGCTTCAAGCTTGTCTCTGGGGGGACTTCTGGGGTGGAGGAGCTTGGAAGGGCTGCTTCTTGTAGAAAGATGTCTTCTCTGAGGTGGGGGGAGAGACTAGTAGGAGGCCTGAAGGAGGGGCTCTACTGGTGGGGTGGCTTTGACTGTGAGTTGCCTGGCCCAGTGAATAGCCAGTGGAGAGAGGCTCCAGGCAAGTTTCTTGTTCTGGGTGTGTGGCTGGAGTGGACTTTACCTTGGAGATAGGTTCAGGACTTCTAAGGGATTCCCAAGATTAGGCCAGTGACATTTCCTCTCTCCATCTCCCCAGATATCTCCTTTGCCCAGGGAGCCAAACCCTTAGCCTTGAATGCAAATGGAAGTTTCAGGAAGAGGCCATAATTGGTGCTGGAGAGGTGGCTCCGTACCCAAGAGTGAATACTGCTCTCGCGGAGGACCAGGGCTCAGTTCTCATAGGTGCCCAACATTCACGTCAATGACTCACTACAACCTAGACCCAGCTCTGGGAGATATGACTCCTGTAATTAGGTGCACATATGTAGGCACTCACACATAATTAAAATAAAACAGGTATTTTAGAAAAAATAGGGTATAGTTTAAAGTGTGACAGCTAAATGGATGAACAAATAAAATTAAAAAAATGAAAGTCAGAGGTTGCCATACTCAGTCTGAATCCAGAGGATGAGCAGCGAGGGCCATCAGCAGTTCCAGAAAGAGGGGCAGCTAGACATCACGTGTCTCTGATGGATGAGTGTGGCTGCCTGCCATCTTTCCAGTGTCTAATCTTCACCAGGACTTATTCCCATGGGAGCTGGCAGTCAGCGCAATCCAGACTGTGGAAGCCCAGCAGGCCTATGCGCTGACATTACAGTGTCTGAAAGGCAGGTGGAAAGCTGGGGCGTAAAAGACCTGACAGGTACATGAAACCCAGAAATGGCAGTCTGGAGGTGGTGGCGCACGCCTCTAATTCCAGCACGTGGGAGGCAGAGGCAGGTGGATCTCTGTGAGTTCGAGTCCATCCTGGTCTACATAGTGAGTTCCAGGACAGCCAGAGCTACATAGTGAGACCCTGTCTTAAAAAAAAAAACAGACAAAGCAAACAAACAAAAATGAAACCAGAATGACATAATTAAATTATGGTCTAGGGATCTGTACTTGGGTGCTAAGTACAGGGAAAAGCAAGAAAATGCTGATTCTAAGAGGAGTTGTAGTTATTCTGGGAAGGGGCATGTTTGAGGCGATGGTCAGTGCTCCCCGGAGGGTCCTAGGACGGCTTTCATAGAAATTTTTCCTGGCCTGAAAATGACTAAAAGGGTGAGTTTCTGCTCTTTTAAAGGAGAACAAGTCTTGGTTATGGCGGGCTTTTATTTGGGGAGGGGCACCTTCTCCTGGTAGTCTTTTCACTTGTCCCTGGCCCTGACGAAGGGTTGTCTCCCTCTTTCTTCTAGACATGCCTTCCAGGCATGGAAATGTCAAAATAGAATGACAATGAACATAGATTAAAAATTATGACTTGTTTTTTAAAACAACATTAGCAACCATGTTGCAGCAGTGAGCTGAGCTGAGAATCCCGTATGAAGAGGGTAACCTTTCCCCATTAGCCCCTGGCTAGGGAGGGCTGTTAGTCCCAGAGGGAGAAGGTGGGGATGGGGGACCTGGGTGTCTGTTAGTGGCTGAGGCCACCTCATCCTTCCGCTGCCTGGGGTCCCCTGAGGCCTGGCTGCAGAGGTCTGGGAATCACTACATAGCCCTGGGCTTCTCAGCCACCAGGGAGAGGGCTAATCAGTTTCCTGTGTGATAAGGCACAGGGATATATTTAGATAGAAACAAATTTAAGTTTTGCTCCCTTGTGAGGGTGCAATGGCCCTGGAGCCTGCTTAGTGGCTCCACAGCTCAGTGTGGTGAATGGGGAAAGTGGCCTTTATTTTGTGGTGGAGGCAGCCATCAGGCAACCACCAGGGTATGGGGTTGGAGGCTCTGGAAAGTGTATGGCTGACCCCTGACCTTGGAGACTCAGATGAGGGTTTCCAAAATGGGTCAGCAGGGAGCAGTGGAGGACCTTGGCTCTAGGTGTTGGGAGCCCCTGGCTGTCTTGAACCTTGTGATGGGACTTTGGAAAACCCTGTGGTGTTCTACTGTGTCACCTAGAAAATGAAGGGCAGATGAAGTGAGCTGGGGTGCCTCCCAGCTTTCCCAGAGAGGGCTTTGCATCTTCTGACTCCTCTTGCTTTGTCCCTTATGCTGGGCACCAGAGGGCTTGCTTGCTACCCCAAAACCTGCAACCTGCACTGGCCCCTCTGCTGTCCCTTAGGGAGAGGCAGAGCTGCCTATTGTCTAACCTGTTCATCTAGAATCATGGGAAAGGAAGCACGTCACTAGCTTCTGGCCTTTCTCATAGCCTGCGGTGCCTACACATGCAAAGATTAGATTGAGCCTCACACGGACATATCCAGCATATGCAGAGTCAGGCTGCTGGACAGTAGGAAGGGCACGTAGCTTGGGGAGCCCCTCTTAGCCAGTAGGGAGGGTGTCTTAGACAGTGAGCATCCTGTGCAACTGGACATTTTACTGCCTTGGGTTGCTGGAGGAACAAATAGCCATTTTTCTCCTGTGAAAGAAAACGAGCCTTTGGAGGACTCCTTTCCACATGTATGTAGTGCTGAGTCCAGGGCCTGGAGGGAAAACAGAACCAAAGGGTTAGTGGATCAATCTCCATCAGTTCCCAATGTCAGTGGACACCAGACACAGTCTGCAGCCGCTTTGCGGACTGTTGGTGTGTCACCCCACTTCCCCACCCACACTGGTGGAGAGGCACAAGCCGGACCCAGGGGACACCCTGAGCTCTGAGTGTGGGGCAGCTCCCCACTGTTCTTCCCTGTCTGCAGGACCTCCCTGTGCTCTGAATTTCTTCTCCACTTGTGCCCAACTCACCTACTCACCCTCAGATCTCTCTTAGTCAGAACCCCTTCCTGGGCCCAACCCCCCTCATATCTCAGTCAGGTCCCAGGAGAGTTTTCATTTGTGTTTTGCAACTGTTTTTTGTCACCAACTTTCTCAGTCTCTTTTCTTCCCTTCAGGGCCGTGGCTGAGCATGGGCAGAGGCTGGTGTTTGCCCTGCTCACTGGCCTCAGCGTTGAGCCTAGTCCCTGCCTACCATGTGCAGTGTGAGGGAGGCTGGCAGGTGGAGACTGCATGGGGGAAGTGATGTTATATGAGTTTCTGGATGGCTCTAAACCCTCTCTGCCAGGCACATCTGCAACATGGCTCCATGGTCTCAACAGAGGTGGAGACGGCAAAATGGCAGGGTCAGACTGAGCATCAGGCTTGCCCTGCTACCCACACTTCAGGAACCTAAGCCCAGAGAGAGGGAAGAAGGGCACTACCTGAAGCACTGTGGTGAAGGGATGGCAGAACCCGAGATCCAAGGAGGGGTTCACTTCTTGGCCTATGGCCCAGGAGAGAGATTGCTCAAGGGACAAGTGCTTGGTAGATGCCACCAAAGGCATGGATGCCTCCACATGTGCAGCCCATTATAGTCCAAAGGGTATATCCCACCTTGAATCTGTAAGTAGTCACATGTGGCTGGCTAGACCCCATGTTCAGTGGAGAAGCTGAGCCCAGTGTCTGCTGCCTACATCCCTGGAAAAGACTCCCTAAGAGGCTCTGTGGGTGAGGGCCACCATCAGCATGCTGGCTGTGTTATTCTGGAATCTTCCTATATAGGGCGTGGACATGTGAGCAAGGCATCTGAGTCCCTCTGAGGTTCCTGAGAGCTGGAGGCCTTGGTGTGAATGGGGGCCATGTTTAGAATTGTTTGTAGCACAGCGTGGGTGAGAGTGTGTGTGAAATGTCAGGCTCACAAGGGTGAGATGCAGAGCAAGCAATGTGGGGGTGCAACTCTGTGCATGTGTGGGAGTCTGGCTGGGTGTGCACCTTCATGGAGGCAGGGGTTCTGGAAGATGAGATCAGCTTTGTGGTTACCTCAGAGACTGCCTAGAGTCTTGTCCCCTTTGCAGAGCTAGGGATGGGAAGTCAGCAAGGTTGATGCCTGACAGTGAGGGGCCAGCTTTGAACTCTGGAAGCCCTTCCCGGAGTCAGAGCACAGAGTTGCAAAGACCTTCTCTCTGTCCCTGAAGGGTAGGACTGTGAGGCCTCCTGGAAAGTCCCACCAGCCCTCTACCTGCTGTGCTTGCTGCCTCTCACCTGGGCTGCACACCAATGTGGAGAGCACCCAGGCCTGGGGCTAAGGATGTCCAGCAAAGTCATGCCAAGTGAGAACCTTCAGACCCAGCAGCAGCTCGAGTAGGCACTTAAATTTTAGTTGGCCTTAAATTCTAGTTTGGTACTTGAAGAGAGACTGAATCAAACCAAACCTGGGCAAGAAACAAGGCCCAGAGATCACTGTCTGTGACCTTGAACAAACACTTGGCCCCCTCAGGGAAATGGGTGCATTAGCTTTAAATCAATCTCACTCCGTGGGAGGGGGAAGGGAGGTACCCCCATTAGTCCTTAGAGTGTCTTCTAGTACTTCGGATCAAGCAGTATGCAGCCTGCAAGTTTCGGGGAGCACCTGCTAGGGCAGCCTTTGCGATCTTGGCGCTATGCATCACAGGCAGCAGAGCGGTTGCAGGTTGCTGCCCCAGTGAGGGGGCCCTGGCGGGCGGAGCTTCGGTCACCAGCCTGGGGCTGACCTCTGAAACGGAGGATTTCCACAGCGCAGCTTCCCGAGAGAGCAGGATTAAGAAGAACTGCTCGGGTGGGCTGAGCCAGGGGCCAGGGGGAGGCCGGGCGGAAACCCAAAACCTCCGCAGCTGTTTCCAGTTTGCCGCCTGTGTTGGATCGCACTGAGTGCTGCGCCTGTTGGTTCCCGAAGCCCGCATCCTGTAGAGCCCTGGAGCGCCTGCTGTTTAGCCCTGGCCTCCGACTAGGGGCTCTCTGCCGGACTGCCCTCACCTCCGCGTCAATCTCACCCACTCTTTCTCTGATTTCTTTTTTAAAATTCTCATGGAATCAAGGATATTGTGGAGATCTGCAGGTTCCCCTGCAATACTGGGATACTGGGCTCTCTTGATCACGCTCCCTTGAGTTTTTCCTGCACTGAACACTGGGCCCACCCTGAGCGGGCAGCCCTGCTCACCATCATATATATACATGGGAGGCCTGCCAAAGGCTTTGGGGACATATGCCACTTTGCTCCCTGGCTCTATCCTCCGTGCTCACTCTCCCCTCTCCTGGGTATCTCTTCCACCTGCTTCTATCCTATGCAAGGTGCAGCAGCATGGGAGCCCCCAGGATGGGCGAGGTTCCAGTGCTGGTTTCATGCTCCAGATGGAGGCAGAAAAACTTTGCTTGCTATGGTCTCGATGCCAGCCTCCCATCCAGGAGGAGACCTGGGAATAACTCACGGGGAAGGGAAGGGTAGTGCAGGAATTAGGGCTTATGTTTCAGAGTCAGACTGGCCTGGTGCCTGCCAATCTTGCTTCTCTGCCTCCTCACTGTCTTTTTGAGTAAACCCTCTGGGCCTTAGCTCTAAGTGAGGCAAGCGGCAGCCACAGAGCTCCATACAGAGTAAACCTCGAGCTATAAAAGTTTCTGTGTGTTCCCTTTTCTATCTATGAGACGGTGGGACCCTAGCAATCTTTAGCCCTCATGGCCCCTTAGGACAACCCCCTAGAATAAAACCTAATTTCTATATCAGCAATACAGGCCCTCCATGATGACCCTCAGATTTATCTGTGAGTTCTTGTCTGTTAAGCACCGGATAGACACTGAAATACATTTGCCCATTGCCTTGCCTTTTCTCAGATCCTCACCATCATGGAGCATACCTTCTCACCTCTTATCTGTACACTTTTTTTTTTGTTTTTATAAAGCACAAGGTGTATGAGGCCTTGTCCAACGCTTTCTTAGTCTGTCATCCAGGAGAGGGCCATATATATCCCTTGTGTCACAGAGTGCTAGCAGAGAGCGTGGCCCTGGGGTGGAGGGTAGGTGGGAGGTGAGTTTCATTTGCAGGCTCTGGGATGGGTCTGGAGGTCTTTCAGGGAGCTGAACAGGGGAGCAGGTTTTGCTGAGGTAGCAGAGAGAGATCCACCTTTCTTTCCCAGGTAGCCTCCCTTCTGCTCTCCTTACAGTTTCAACTCCAACTCACAGGTCAGATGCTGTCAAGTCCAGCCATATTTAGTTTAGCTAGTGCTTCCAGACAAGTTGTATTTACTCTATTAATGCAATGTTGGTGCAATATATTGAAAGACAGCCACCACATCCTAATATTAAGTAAAAAGATAGAAACTACAAATCTCAGTAAACTCAGAAGTAAAAAAGAACACTTGGTAAAATACCATTATGATAAGACATGGTAGCTGCTATGGTTTGTATGGTGCCTTAGAGTTTCTATAACTGTGAAGAGATGGTGTGACCATGGCAACTCTTATAAGGGAAAACAATTAACAGAATGGCTTATAGTTCCAGAGATTTAGTCCATCATCATCATGTTATGACATGGTGTTGTGTAGGCAGACATAGCCCTGGAGCTGAGAGTCCTACATCTTGATTGGCAAGCAACAGGAAGTGGTCTGTATCATAGGGTATAGCTTGAGCATATATGAGCTCAAAGCCCACCTCCACAGTGGCACACTTCTTCCAACAAGGCCACACTGACTCTGTGACTTGTAGGTTCTGGGACAGGAGGGGTGGGAATTTTAAAAAAAGATAGGGAAGTGTGGGAAGTGCAACCCTGCAGCTGTGGAGGCTGAGGGTGGAGGCCACATGGGCGTTTGTAGTTTACTCCATGTTGGGCACCAAATGTAGTTGGAAGTTTCTCTGGTCCCACCTGGCTTCACAGTCTGTGTTTTTCTGGTCCCACCTGGCCCCACAGTCCTGCAGCTAGTTGCTTATAAAATAATCACTCAAAGGCTTATATTAATTATCAACTGTATGGTCTGTGGCAGGCTTCTTGCTAGCTAGCTCTTCATCTTAAATTAACCCATTTCTATTCTGTGTTTTGCCACATGGCCATGGCTTTACGTGTGTCCCGTTACATGTTGCTTCTTGGACAGCAATTAGGCATCTCCTCTCATTCTCCTTTCTTCTGTCATTATCTCTCTTGGATTTTCCCTCCTGGGTCCATCCTACCCTGCCATTGGCCAATGCAGCTTTATTTACTAACCAATGGAACAGCATATATTCATAGCGTACAGAAAGACATCACAGCACTATTCCAACAAGACCACACCTTCTAATAGTGCTGCTCCCTTTGGGGTCCATTTTCTTTCAAATTACCACACATGGTTAAGGGTCTGGTTACCCCACTGTGACACTATGTAGAGATGGTGGAACTTTTAGGAAGTAGAGTCTAGTGGGAGTGATATAGGTCATTGGAAGCATGTCCTTGAGGGGTCTAGCTATTGGGAGTCTAGCCTCTACCTCTCTCTTTGTTCTGCAACTGCTGTGAGGTGAGTGGGTTGCTCCACCATGCTCCTGCCACTGTGTACTACCGTATTCTAAGCCAAAAGCAATGTGTCATCTGATCATGGACTAGAACAGCTAAATCTGTGGTCCCAAATAAACCTTTTTTTTTTTGTTTCTAGGTTGATTATTTATATTTTATAATAATAACAGAAAGTGGACACACTAATAACATAAGGAGTATTCCTTAATTAGAGAGAGGGTTTCTGCCACATTCTTAACAGCAAAGGAAGTATGTTTCAGGGCTTGTTTTAGTTCCTCTTTTTAAAATTAAGACTGATGCAAAGATGTCTGCTGTCACTGATTTAATTCAACAGTCCAGTATAGTAAGGTGACATTAAAAAATGAGTGAAACTCTGATTGATTATCACAGGATGTAACAGTCTATGTAGACTCTGGGGGCACCTACAGACACACTGTCAAAATGAATAAACACTCAGAAGACTTCTGGGTTATAAATAAGATGTATTTATAGTTATATTAGATAAGGTATATACTAAATATTAGAAATATATACTATAAATATGTTAGAAATCAATTTTATTTCTACATACTACAAAAATGTTAAAAATTTAAAAAAATTAGTATTTATAGTATGAACAGAAGACACAAGTTACTTGGTAATAAATCTAACCAAATTAGAGACTTTCAAAAATATGAAAAAATGTTTTTTTGTGTGTTACAGAAGATCCAATTAAATGAAGAAGTGGGAGAAATCAATGCCATGAGGTTCAGGTTTTCTTCAAATTAATGATACAGTTATTGGAATTAAAATTGAAATCCCAGTGTGTGCGTGTATATATGTGTGTGTATCCTAAAATTATATGGAATAATTAAGATTCAATAATAGTTCAAAAACATTTGAAGAAAACAAACAAGATACTTAGATTTGTCCTGGGAAAACATATTATTTACTTAAAAAAATCTTAGTAATTAAGGTATTGTGAATAGTTATGGTTGTATAACCAATATGTTTTTCCCTCCCCTTAAAAATTACCCGCAAATAAGAACAATAACATTATAAATAAAAAAGAAAGATGAAAATGGATAGAAAAAAGACACCATATTTGAGAAAACCATAGTGTAGTTATTACTAAGACTGCTAACATGTGTAGGAACAGTCCAAAGGAGCTGAAATAGAAAGGAAGTGAGGAGGAGGCAATTAAGACAAAGACCCTGAGAGTCAACTTCCTTTGATGAGACAACCTGGAAAATATCCTTTCTAAAGGCAAAATTGTTGTAGGATAATCTTTTTTTTACACTGTGAAGATGTGTCTTTGTCAAGGTGCCTTCTGATTGGTTTAATAAAGAGCTGAATGGCCAATAGCTAGGCAGGAGAGAATAGGTGAGATTTCCAGGGAGAAAGAGGAAGAGGAGGAGGAATCTAGGTGCAGGGAATTCACTAGCAGACTTGGAGCAAGTTGGATATGCTGTGCTGAGGAGAGGTAACCAAGTCACATGACAGAATGTAGATTAAAAAATATGAATTAATTAAATTATAACAACTAGTTGGAAACAAGCCTAAGCTGAAGGCCAAGCTTTTGTAATTAATAGTAAGTTTCTGTGTCATTATTTGGGGGCCGGTGGTCCAAAGATATTCCAACAAGAAAGCTTACTACACAAAAGGATGTGAGAACTCCACTTCCCATTTCCAAAACTTGTACAGTAACCAGAGTTACGTGGGCTAAAGTAAGGAGCCTTCTGGACTAGATCTGGTCAAGAAAAGCTGAGGATACAGATCTATAAAAGATCTTCAAGGAGAACTCATTCACACAGTGGTTTGTTCCTATGGCAGTAGAGAAGAGATCTTGCTTGGAAACAGCAAAGTCTAAACTCCATGTTTTCCTGCCAGAGAATCCTTCTGTCTGTCAATTCAAAGTTGAGAAAACTGTATCCAAACTTATTCAGGGCTAGCTAGGATCTTTAGTGTTTTTATCAGGGATAATAATCAAGCTTTAACAGCTCCAAAGATGCTATAAGAAACACAGCAACACAAAGCTAGTCTTGTATGCAAAGAAAAGAAAGAAGGAAGACTATGTTCAGAGGCTTATTGCTACTCAGACTCCCCCTCAGAGAAAAGCTTCCATACAGCATATGAAAATTGGGACCAAATATTTTATCATAAATTTTCAACAATTTTCTGAAGCCATTGCCTCTTTAAGTAGTGAAGCAAAGATCCCAAGGATCACAAGAATAATAATACAAGAACTTGCAGGATTCAAGAAAGAGTTAGAAAAAGAAATTGCCCAGAGGTGAAGACAGCTGCACCTGTAGAAAGAGTATAAATGGGCCTTGAGGGAAACACAGCAAATGACCTAAAGAATAAAAACAAGACAAGCTCACAGAATGAAACGGAAAGACACCTTAAAGCAGTATTTGAGAGAAAATCATTAATATAGAAAATAGGCAATAAAGATCCATCTTGTGCACTTTGGATTCTCCCAAGCAGCTAACCAAACAACAGTACAGAGCAAATACTGAAGGGCTCAACTCATGAAGACTGGGAGTTTAAGTAGTCTACATATTTATTTAAATATTAAGAAAAGAATCTTTTGCTTGCTTGCTCAGGTAATTTTAGGTCATGTATAAGAGGAAGAAAAGCATAGACTTAGATTTATTCAATTACATTTCCAACACCATTTTACATTTTGCAAGTTCCTCACAGAAAGATCAAGAACTGGGGATTTCTATACCCAGTCCAACTGTCCTCAGACCTTCAGTTATAAAAGGTATAGGCAAGCACAGATGAACATGTATGCTTCCTGGTCTATAAATCTATAATTAATTATAAAAATGTAGGAAAACTATCATGAATCTAAAAGCAGCATGATTATATTAAAGAAGAAATTAATAATGATTGATACATCTAATATAAACTGTGAGAGGTGGAACATTTGCTTTTTGTCTCAAGTTAATTGAAAATAAAACGTATTTTAAAGCTGACAAAGTAGTTGAAGTGTATGCCCATGTTGATTCATCTTGATTGTCAAATTGAGAGGATCTGAGGCCAAATAAGAGACATACCTCTGGTGGGTCTGTGCAAGAATTTCCTGGAGGGATTAGCTGAAAGAGGAGACTCTCTGCCAGAGCAGGCAGTGATTTTCTGTGGAGACCCAGACACCAAGAGGTCTGAGGAAAACAAAAGGTTGCTTTTGCCTGCCTGCTTTTACTCCCTGCTAGTGGATGCATCTACTATGTTGCTGCTGCTGCCATCCTTCACTGCTACCAGAACACAGCTCTTCAGCCTTCCAACATGGACTGAATACCAGTGTTTTCCCAGGAATGTTCCAGGCCCTCAGTGCCAGATTGGGACAGCAGAGGCCTCCAGCCTTGTGCACTGAGCAAGCTACTTGGTTTACAACCTCTCTAGGGTACAGATAACCACTTTTGAACTCACCAGCCCATATTGTGTAAGACAATCTAGCCAATCCTCTCTGTAATATTCATTTGTTCTGTCAGTTCTGTTTCTCTGGAGAACCCTGACAAACACTGTGCTGGGTGGTTTTGGTCAACATGACAGAAACCTAGACATATCTGGGAAGAGGTAATCTTAGCTGAGGAAATGCCTCCATAATATTGGCCTGTAGGCAGGTCTATGGGGTATTATCTTGAAACTTAATTCTTTAATGATTCTTTAGAATTTCACTTTATGCATCCCAGTCCTGCTCACCTCCCAGTTCCTTCATATTCCCTCACACTTGCAGTGTCTCCTCCTAAAAGCAAAACAAAACAAAATAAAACAAAACACTCAAATTAAAAACAAAACAAAACAAACAAACAAACAAAAACCCCACCTTGTTCCTGTCTTTCCTGGCTCTCCAGCACCTCTTCATTCATCCTAGTGTCATTGGGAGTGGTGGTGTGTCATGCAGTATACCTTTTTTCCAATCAGCCTTACCCACAAATGTTCACTGCAGTGAGTCATTGCTCTGGTTCAAGACCTCTGGCCTTTGGTACACCATCATAGCTGGGCCCTCACTGAAACTCTTCTTGGATATTCTGCTGTTGCCCTGAGCCATAGAGATTCTATTGTTCTGCAGGACTACTCCCTTTGTGTGTGCCAGCAGGTCATACCTTGGATAGATGTTAGGGTGGGCCAACCCAAGGACCAGGATGTGGACTCAGGTGGTAGCTGAGCTGGTCAGTCAGGGCTGCTGGGGACTGCCCTTCTCAGGCAAGGGGCAGAGCCAGCTCTCTATGGCCAAAGCTATTGGGGCCACCTCTCCCATGCCAGTGGTGAGGGGTGGGGCCATCTCTCTCAAGTGCAGGTAGAGTGGGGTTTGGTGTGGCAGATCTCCCATGAGGGGCTGAATAAGCTCTCCTTCTGCAGTATCTAGCAAGGGGCAAGGTCAGCTATCCAGGGCAGGACTGGCTCAGTCAACACACATGGTTCCTATGGCCCCCTGTGGTAACATGGGCCATGGACATCAACACAGCCCCCAGCTGTAGCAGGACCATGGACCTACACATGGCCCTTGGCAAGTCACTATTTCCCTGATGGCAGCATGGCCCTTAGACACCAACATGGTTTCAGGTGGTTGACTAGACCTCATGCATCTGCACAGTCCTCAGTGGTAACAGGAGCCATGGACACCAACTTAGACCTTGGCTGCTGTGGGGCCATGGACTCAGACACAGCAGCTTGGCCAAGATGTCATCAAGGCCCTTGGTGGCAGTGCAGGCCACTCAGATCAGCATGGTCCTAGTGGTATCACAGCCCTTGGACACCAACATGACTACAGGTTGTGGCCTAGACCCTGGGCATCCATATAGCCTTTGGTGGCACCATAGCACATGAACATCAACACAGAGCCTAGCTGCAGTAGGACTATGGACCCAGACATGGTCCTTGACAGCAGCCTGGATCTGGATGTCACCATGATCCCAGCAGCAGCATGGCTCTTGGACACCAACATAGACTTAGGTGGCTGACCAGACCCTGGGCATCTGTACAGCCTTCAGTGGTTTCTGAAGCCATGGACATTAACACAGACCCTAGTTGCTATAGGGCCATGGACCCAGATATGATCCTTGGCAGCAGCTCAGGCTCAGATATCATCATGTCCCTTGGTGGCAGCACAGACCACTCAGATCAGCATGGCCATGGTGGTGGCATAGCCCTCAGACACCAACATGGCCATAGGTGGCAGCCCAGACCCTGGAGGTCCTCGTGGCCTTTGGTGGCAGCTTGGGTTATGGATGCCAACACAGACCCCAGCTGCGATAGAACCACAGACCCAGACATGGCCCTTGGCAATGGCCTGGGCCTGGATGTCCCCCTGGCCCTAGGTGGCAAGAAGGCCACCCACATCAGCCTGTTCCTCACCACCTTTGCTTCTTCAGTTCTGCCTCTTTCCACAGCACATGAGCTGTTCTGTTTATTTTTCTCTCTCATTTCTCCACCATGTATTTGCTCATCATAATGGTACCTAACTGCTCAGCACTGCAAGGTGCTGGGTGGGCCTGTGAATGTCTTCAGCCAGCCTAGACTGTGAGGACCCAGGTTGGCCTGTGGGTGTCTTTCACCCGCCTAGCCTATACTGTCTTGAATTATGATTGATGTGGGAGGTCCCGGTTCACTGTGGCTGGGTGGTGCCACCCCTAGCCTGAATTGTGGTCCTGAGTTGTGAAAGGGAGCAGGCTGAGCAAGACATGAGTAGCAAGCCAGCAAGCAGTGTTCCTGCATGGCCTCTACATCAGTTTCTTTTTCCAGGTCCCTGCCCCGACTTCCTCCGTGATGGACTATAATTTGTGAGGTAATATAAACCCTTTCTCCCCAGTGCTTTTGGTCATAGTGTTTTAGTACAGCCATAGAAACCCCAACTAAGACAAATATAATGCCTATTTTTTTTCTGTCTTCCCCATCTCTGATGCTGCTTTTCCAACAGCTGAGAGTTAGGAGCAAAAAGGTAATATGGCAAAATCTGAGGGAAGAAGAAAACAGGGAAGGAAAGATGCTCAGGGCTTCATTGCTTGTTGGAGGGGACTAATGAGGCTGTCTCCATAACAAAGTCACATGAAGTTGATAAATATAACAACAAAACGAAACCACAACTTTCCTATCACACAGTTCCACAAAATTAACGAGGCAAAGCAGAGGGCTGGAGGATAGAAAGTAACTGTAAGACTGAAAGACATGCAGCAACCAAGGTCAAGCACATCATTTGTATCAGTAAATGTGCAAAGGCTCAAAGCCGTACATTAAGCAGAAGGGGACAAAATCCCAGGCAGCTCAACAGAGACAAGACTAGAGAAGAGCCACTGGCATAGGTTGAAATATAAGTCCTGGCAGGAGTCCATCAGTCCCAGCAGAAGGCACAAAGGGAACAGGGGCCACCAGCACATGTGAGGAAGGTTGTAACTGCAATGGACATATTTACGAGTTATCTAGAGCTGTCTGTCAAATTGCCCTCAGATTTAGCAGCTTTGGACAAGGAACCTTTGTTGGTTAGGATTAGGATTCTTGCAGGTGGCAGCCTAGCTTCGGGGTTGCTGCTTGCTCAGGGGTTTTAAGGAAGCTCCTGGCTCAGGGCTACAGGAAACTAAGACTTCACTGAGACTGACATATTCTCATCAGTGCTTACTTATCTGATGGGAGGGAAAGTGGGTGGTGGTGGGAGGCTGCTCATGGTGAAAGCTGTGGTGCTTTATGTCAACCAATCTTGGAAGTGATATATCCACCATTTCTGCTGTTCTAGGGGTCATAAGGTAGATGTGGAAGGAATCACGCAGGCTTGTGTATACTACACAGCAGAGGTCACTGCCTATTTATGCACAAAACAGCACAGTACTGTCCTCCACAAAATTGAAACCATTGGAGATACAGGGGAAATAAGCTACAGATAAAGTAGTGTTCATGGACAGACTACCTGGACTAGCAACCAGTATACTAGAAGACAAATGGGTGAGAAAGAATTGAGGGTAGGAAAACCTAAACATTGAAATCTCTATTCTAAAATGGACAACCAACCTCTTAAAAACAGCTACCTGTAAAAAGAACGTTCATGGAAGTTAATGTTATGGCCAGCAAGGTGCCTCAGTGGTAAAAGCACTTGCCATGCAAACCTCAGGACCTGAGCTTGACTCCCAGAGCTCACAGTGGAAGAAGAAAATGAACTCCTCTGATATCCCTGGGCACAGCAGAGCAGGCACCTGTACACACACACACACACACACACACACACACACACACACACACACAATTTAAAAAAAGGAAATGTGGAGAGTGATAGAGGAAGACACCCAATGACCCAGTGTCCTCTTCTGGCTCCTATCTAGGCATGAACAGACACGTGCACAACACCTCCCCACATACTTCACACAGTGCACACATACATGCACAAACTACACACACACATACATACACACACACACAATTCACACCATACACACACAGATGTACAAATCAAACACAGACACACTTCACATCTTGCACACAGACATACACATTAAAAACATAAGAAAACTTAAAGAACATGCAGCAAAACTATCAGCAAGATTAAGCTTGTTTTAGTGAGATGATTAAATGAACTTAATAAGAAATAATTATTTTTGTGTATGAATATTACTACTTTGGAAGATAAAATGAAAAACACGTTTCATTCACAGGAGCAATGGCAATCCACAGCTTAGAGTGAAGTTACACGTTGGATCAAGGCCCATGCAGTGAAAGGGCTGAAACACTCCTCAAAGACACAAAGGAAAACCTGGAGAAATGGAAAGACCATGTTTTTGGCCAGGAAGACTCAACACCATAAAGCTGTCAATTCTCCCTAAGTACATTTCTAAATTTAATGTGATCCCAATAAAATACCAACAGTTTTTTTAAAGCCAGACAAGCTGAATTCTAAAGTTCATGTGAAAAAAATGAAGAAATAAAAACATGAAGAAAAACTCCGAAAAGAAGAGTAATATCAGTGGATTCACTCAAGCAGATACTAAAACATATTAAAAGTCTCAGTAATTGAAACCACGAGGAACTGATGCATGAAGAGCGAGACAGGCCAATCAACCATAATAGAAAGCCCAGAAATAGAAGCGAATATGCACATGGGATATTAGTGTACCAAAAGAGTGTCTCTAAAATCAGTGAGAGAAATGATTAACTGTCCAATAAATGTGGTTGGGGTCACTGGTTGGCCATGTGGAAAAATGATAAAGTTAGCATCAAACTTATGATTGTCTACCAGGACAAATTCCAAATGGATTGAAGACTGAAGAGCAAAAACTATGTCACCAACATGCCAGAAGAAAACATGAGAAAAGCCATTTATAAACTTGGAGTAAGAAAACTCTTTCAAACCACGACTCAAGAAGAGAGGGCATCAGAGGGGAAAAACAGAGAAATTAAGCTACATTAAGGAACACTTTATATCAACACAGAGAGTGAAAAGTAACTAATTGGGAGAAAAACTCTTATTTCGCCAAAGGACTGATTTCCCTGATTTATGAAGTGGTTTTAGAATCAGCGAGATAAAGGAGCAAGGGCCCAGAAGAAAATGCACAAGGCAGAGGCAAGCAATCAGTGAAGGGTCTGCTTGCTTTTGTGATCACAGAATTAATGCAGATTAAAACTATGTAGAGATCCAAGTTTCATGGGAGATTGATAAGAAACACCTAAGAGACTGAGGACGTACCCTTTCTGCAAGGTCAAGGAAACAATGCAGGAGGGGGTTGTGGTGGTTAATATTGCCTGTCAACCTGATAGGCTCTAGAGTTACCTAGGAGACAACACAGGAGAGTAAGTTTCTAGGTTGAGTTCCGTGAGGGAGGAGGAGTCCGTATGGTGGTTTCAATGAGAATGGCCCATCGTCTCAAATGTGTGCATGCTTGGGCCCCAGCTAGTGGAACTGTTTAGGAAGGATTAGGAGATGCGACTTTGTTGGAGGAGATGGGTCATTGTGGGTGGGCTTTAAGGTTTACAGAAGTGCAGGCCAGACCCAGTCTCATTCTCCGCCTGCAACTTATGGATCAGATGTGAGCTCTCAGCAACTGCTCCAGTACTGTGTCTGCCTGCCTGACGCCATGCTCCCTGCATGATGTTCATGGACTAAACCTCTCACCTGTAAGCAAAGCCCTACTTCTGTGCCTTCATTTATAACCTGCCTTATCACGGTGTCTCCTTACAACAGTAGAACAGTAGCTAAGACAGTGTCTGCCTTTCTATTTGGCTCTGTATGAATGCATCACATTACTTGATCAGTAATTAAGCACTTCATTTATTTAAATTGAAAAAATTTTATACAGTGTATTCTGATTACCTTTTCCCCTCCCCACAATTCCTCCCAGACCCTACCTACTTACCCTACTCCATCTCTTTTCTTCCTCTCTTTAAAAAACAATAAAGAACAAGTACTTTATTTAAAAAAAATATTATCGTTACAGTGCATATGTGTATTGAGCATGGTGTGTGTGTGTGTGTGTGTGTGTGTGTGTGTGTGTGAGAGAGAGAGAGAGAGAGAGAGAGAGAGAGAGAGAGAGAGACAGAGACAGAGACAGAGACAGAGACGGAGAGAATTGGGGACAGTGCACATATCAGCGTGCATGTGTGGACATCAGAGAACAACTCTCAGGAGCTACTTCTCTGGGGATCAAAGTCAAATGCTGGGCTTGAGAGGTAGCTGAGCCCTATTGGCACTTCCAGTAATTAACTTCTTTAATGTGTACACCTATGGAAACTTCAAACATGACACGCAAGTCGCCAAACCAATAACAGCAACAGACGATGCAATCAGTTCAGCTGGGATAATATAATCTAAATGGAAAAGTAAACCTGCTCTAACTCACTCTACACAAGCTTAAGTATCTTCTACAACAACGGATTAGAAAATGCAATGTGCTGGGCGGTGGTGGCGCACGCCTGTAATCCCAGCACTTGGGAGGCAGAGGCAGGCAGATCTTTGTGAGTTCAAGGCCAGCCTGGTCTACCAAGCAAGATCCAGGAAAGGCACAAAGTTACACAGAGAAACCCTGTCTCGAAAAACCAAAACCAAACAAACAAACAAACAAATAAATAAAATAAAATAAAATGCAATGTAATTTTCTGTTTTAATTTTTATAGCAGTAACAGAAACTATAAATTATCAAGCTATTAACTCATTAAGAATGAAGCCCTGGGGTAGAGCACTTGTGAGTCCTTGGATTTGATCCCCAACATGGCCCCTACCCTCAAAGCATAAAAACTTTATGAGGAAAGATTTAAAACATCTACAGAAGACCTGAAGACTTAACCAAAGAATAGGAGCCTCTTATTGATGCACAGGTGTTCAATCACCCCAAATTAGTTTATAAACTCAAAATGTTATAAAGTCAGATGTTCCTCTCTGCCCAGCTTTGATGGGGACAGCTGGTATTTGCTTAGCTTTAGAAGCTAAAGTGTCTGATGTATGAGCATATCGTGTCACCTGCCCTTACAAGGATCTCAAGTCTCTTCAGTGATGTCCCAGCTTCTCTATAGACCACACCTGCCTATTGCCTCCTGAATGCTCCTCTTGCTGTTCCCAATGGTCACCATTTTTACTTCCTCCCCCAAGGTGCTTGTCATGCTGAGGATGCAGCACATCCATTTGACTCCATGCTCTTCACAGGTGCTGTCTCTCTGTCTGTGGTGCCTTCTCCTGCTCCTGAAGTAAAAGATCATGTCCTTCCAAAAGTACCCCAGAACCTCACCACAGTGGGTTACCTCTGCTTACTTCCATATGACACTTCCTCCCACTCACCTCCACCCTGACACTCTTTACCAACCCACTTCCATGTCTCTTACTCCTCCCTAGACCATGACTTCCTTGGGAAAAGTGGATCTAATCCATTAGGATGTTTCTAGGGCCCTTCCCAGGGCCAGGTACAATGTTGGTGTCCTATGGCTAATAATGAATGAATGAATGGCACAATGTCAGGGGCTTGGGTTGAAATCCCAGTTACTGCATTTTCTTCATGTAACAAAGCACAAAAATGCTTTCTTCCATGTTTCTTCATCTGTGAAATGAGGCTGAGTAGGAGAGCCTGCTGCATCGCATCGTCTTGAATACTCAGAGTCAATACACCAAGTGGTTAAATTGGTGCAGAGACTATGTAAGTGGTTCAGGAAATGTTACTTACTATTGCAACTAAGTCATTCATGTATCCAACCACCATTCATTTTTTTCCCATAAAAGTTTTTTATATAGTTTCTTTTCTGTGCCAGGTTTTGGGTTGGGTACTGGGGCCACAGATACAAACTAGACAAATACTATCCTCAATGTGGGTACGCACTGGGTAGACAAAAGTAGGTGTCCATGAAGGATGGTGTTAAGAGCACCATGGCTCAGGTAGACAGGGACCCCTGACTGAAGACTGCTGTGGGATGATGCTTTTGTACACTGGTTTAATAAAACCAGAAAGGGTTGAGTCAGGAGTCGCCAGCCAGACACAGAGGAAGCAAGATGACAAGGCAGAACTGAGAAAAGGTACCAAACCACATGGCTAAACATAGATAAGAATTATGCATTTTAATTTAAGTGTAAGAGCTAGTCAATAATAAGCTTGAGCTAATGGCCAAGCAGTTTTAATTGATATAAGCTTCTGAATGATTATTTTATAAGTGGGCCACAGAACTGCAGGGGCTTGGTGGGACCAGAGAAATCTTCCAACTATAATTGGCACCTCACTGTTGGGCATTGATCCACATAGACATAAGAAAGCTTAAAGATTCTGAACACACAGAAATGGAGCCACACTAGGATTCATAGTCTCACAACCTTATGCCAGCAGCAGTGCAGACTCATCTCCCAACAGCTGCCTGCAAGATGGAGCTGGCTACCAGCTGCCATGAGCTAAGCAGCATGGCTGCAGATTCCTACCCCTGTATACAGCAGTGTCTGCAAGCCATGCAGCATGGTGCATGGTAGATATAGTTTTTGCTAGTACAGGCAAAAAAAAAGAAAAAAAAAAGAAAGAAAGAAAGAAAAAAGAAAAGGTTTTTGGGCTACATGCTGCTGGATGGAAGCATAGACACACTGCTTCCCAGAGTCAGCCATATACATGGTTCCCAGAGCTGGCAGCTGTTCCACCATGCTGGAAAGCTGAGGTGGGTGGAGCCAGCAGCCAAAGCTGCCATTTCAGTCCTAGTCATGCTGCAGATTAAAGCAACAGATTCACAGAAAGAGAGATTCAGATGAAATAAACCTCTAAATGGTTTACATTGTGCATAAAAATGTATGTAGGCTTGGAAGAGAGAGGAAAAGGAGTATCTGCAGTTATATAAAAATAGTTTTAAAAAATAAAGTCTTTAAAGTTAAAGTAAAAGTAATATAATAAGCCACATAAAGATGGATATTATACAGAGGATCTGGATTATGTTGTCTTTGGGATTTTTAACTGCAGAGAGACATTTGATTGCAAAAGCTACTCAGTTAAATCAATATGTATATTTTAAAGGTATCTTGACTTCAAAATTTGGATCTAAGGATATGTTGCTTTGGAAAGGAGGCTCTGCTTTTGTTTCCATAGAATATGAGAAGCTATGCATTTGTTCCAGGTTAAGATGGATCAGATTTGATCAAGCAAGACCTCCTGAGCCTTAACAGATAGTATCTATCAACAAAGGTTATAGCCGGTCTTCCCAGGACTTGACCATTGTCTCGAATTTTCTCAGGATCCCCATCAGACTACCAATGCCCCTTATCAGCAGGAAGTAGCCTAGAAAACTACGCCCACATTCCCGAACTATGGATATTTGTCTTTGTTTAGAGATTGGTTACAAATTGTTATTGGTCGGCTGGGTAGTGGTGGCACAAGCCTTCAATCCCAGCACTCAGGAGGCAGAGGCAGGCGGATCTCTGTGAGTTTGAGGCCAGCCTGGTCTCCAAAGCGAGTTCCAGGAAAGACACAAAGCTACACAGAGAAACCCTGTCTCAACAAACAAATAAAAAAAATTGTTATTGGTCATAGTCAATATTTTTCTAAAGGAAAAAGGGGGATAGGCTATAGATATGACTGGATGAAAAGGTAGATTACTGAATCTACTTTTAAAGAGCAACCTGTTTTAAATTGCTATAGATTTTAGTTTATTGATACAAATTTAAAGTTAATTTTGTTATACTGTAGGTATATTTCTATTCTTGTTTAAAGTATTTTGTTTGTGCAACTCACTTAAGATTGTATTGTATAGTTGAGAAATACAGCTTAATAATTAGTCATCTATGATAATCAAACTTATAGTCATTTTAGTTAAGTTTTCTAGCTATACATAGATATAATTCAATTAGGTAGGTAATCTTCAAACACTTCAAAGACCTACAGAACATGGCATTTAAAATGTTTTAAAAACTTAGACTTTTCTGGACAATGAGACATGTCTACTCCTGGCAGCACTGATTTACTTCAAAGAGAAAGATGGACATCGAAGACACTCTATGGAGTTTATCTTCTTTTTGGCAAAAATAACCATTTGGACGAGAAACTGCTCTTGCCTGGACTGCTGATAATATGTTATATAAATTGGACATACAGGACCCATAGAAAGGTAATCACTGATCTTTGCAAGGCGAAATGGTTCTTTAGGTTCCTGTTTCACAGAGTTGACTACCAGACATTTTACAGACACAGAGAAGTGACTGAGAGACTCTAGACCTATAGGCTGAAGATGGATGCCCCAACATGTGGTGATATTTTATTTGTGCTTTAATAAAGCTTGCCTGGAGATCAAGGGGGAAAAGGCTAGCTATTTTAAGTAAACAAGAAATCAGGCAGCACATGCCCTTAATCCTATCACTTAGCAGGCAGGATCTCTGTGTAAGGCCATACCAGGGAACAGAGCTAAGTGTGGTGACACACGCCTTAAATCCCAGTACCAACCATAGAGACCTGGAGGTCTGTACAGACAGACAGTGACAAGGAAGTGAGGTAGCTGGGCTAAGATAGCCAATGAGAGGGCAGAACAGTAGCACAATAGAGGCATGGGTAAGACAGGAAGTAACTTGCATTTGGAAGCTGCAGAGTTGGTAAGGTAAGGTTGGCTGGTAGCTTTCCCTGTTTCCCTGATCTCTCTAAGGCTTTCACCCCTATAGTTAGCTCCATGTTCTTTATTTAATAAGACCATTTAGAAATTCATCTACACCAACATTACAAAGGAACTTTGGATGACTGTCCAGGCAGCCAGCTGTCACTGACATTCTAGATTTTTGGAAGTTGCTTACAATGTACTTCCTGTTTACTTAGGCAATATTAGATCCTTTTAAGGTCTTTTATGTAGTTGAAGACTAAGTAGTTATAATTTTCCTCTGTTATTATAAAAGATAAATTATATATGAAATTGTAGACCCAAATATAGGATAGATGATATAATATTTTCTTTAATTTTGCTTAATAACTGTTCTATTATATGTAATTTTATTGTGTTAAAGTTAAAACTTTCCTTTTTGATTAGACAGAAAAGGGGAAATGCTGTGGGATAATGCTTTTGTACACTGGTTTAATAAAATGCTAATTGGTCAGTAGTCAGGCAGGAAGTATAGGCAGGGCAAGCAGAAGAATTCTGGGAAGAGGAAGGCTGAGTCAAGAGTCACCAGACACAGAGGAAGCAAGATGACAAGGCAGAACTGAGAAAAGGTACCAAGAGATAAGAATATGGGTTAATTTAAGTGTAAGAGCTAGTCAGTAATAAGCTTGAGCTAATGGCCAAACAGTTTTAATTAATATAAGCTTCTGAATGATTATTTTGTAAGTGGGCCATGGAACTGCAGGGGCTTGGTGGGACTGGAGAAATCTTCCAACTACAGAGGACATACCCCTCTTCTTTTGGAACTCAGTGGGAACAAAGCCACTTATAGACAGGGAATTATGTAAATAGGGGCTGGGCTGGGAGGCTTTGTTCAGTCTTCATTGACAACTGAACCTTGAAATTCAAGGCCTTTGGTTTTTCATTGACTAATGCTGCATTTCATTGAGCAGAAGCTTCCTGTTAAATCAAAACAGATGAAGTTTTTAAAATAGGTCTAATTGATTCCATCCCTAAAGTGCAAATCGGTAGCCCCCAGGCCCAGCTAAGATGGGAGAACTGTGTGCAGGTGGATCCATATACTCCTGAATGTGAGCATGTGCAAGTGCAGGTGTGTGTGTGTGTGTGTGTGTACAGGTAGTTGCCTGATCAGATGTTGACACTGCACTTATCCCAGTGCTCAAGACTTTCCTTATGGGACTGCAGTAATCTTCATGATGCCTCAAGGTTAAGGCCTCCTCAGAATCATTTCAGAGTGGAAACTGGGGTCTAATAGCAGGAAACTTAGTATCTGAGAAAGCAGTAAGTGGCAGAGCTGGGCTCCATTGCTGTCTATCCTCACTGCAGAGCCTCAGTTTCTTGTAGTGAAAAGTGAGTGATCAGGAGGGGAACAAGGCCACAGAACAAGTCATAGGACCCTTCTGACCAGGCAAGGAACCTAAGAAGCTGCAACAAATAAGAACAATGACAGATGCCACCCAGTGAATGAAACATATGCTCAGTGCTACCAGTGACTGATATTAAGCCCTCACACCATTTAAATGAGAAAAGTATTCTTCCCAGGTTTGAATGAGGAAATTGAAGTCTTCCAAGTGTATCACCAGTAAAAATAAATATTTCCTACTCCTAACCTCTTGTTTCCTTACAGATACTTATATAGTCTATGTACATCATGTAGGTAGGGAGGTAGCAGTGGTGGTGATGCCTTAGGAGACTGGATTTAGCTCTTGAGTTGTGAACTGAAATCAGATCTATCCATTCATCTGTCCATCCATCCACTTGTCTGCCCATCCATCCATCCATCCATCCATCCATCCACCCATCCACCCATCCACCCATCATCCATCCACCCATCCACCCATCATCCACCCACCCACCCACCCATCCACCCATCTATCCATCCATCCATCCATCCATCCATCCATCCATCCATCCATCTATCCATCCATCCATCCATCCATCTATCCATCTGTCAATCCATTCAATCCATCTGTCCATTTGTTCCCTCAACACCTGTCCTGGGAACAACCTTGTTTCAAGGTTCTGGGACACCTGGTCAGGACATCGGAGTGAACAGGAAAAGTCATCTCTGTGCTCCCTAGCAGAAGCAGGAGTTATGTATGCCCTAGACAGCAGGGGGGCTCTGGTGGGTGGGACAGTAACTATCTTGAGAGTGAAGTTAGGGAAAGTGAGTCTTTTCTAAACTAAAAAAGCTAAAATCACATTATACTCTCCAGAGGAGCATTCCAAGTAGAGAGGGCAGCTACTGAAAAGGTCCTGGGAGATGGGACAACCTTGGCATGTTTGAAAACTGAAAGGAAGGTGTGGGTAGTTAGTGTGTGTGGGAGAGGGCACAGATGATAGATAAGGTCCATGGGGCTGGGGCCTGGGTTAGCAAGGCCTTCAAGACCATCACAAAGAGATTAGATTATCTTTCATTGCAGTGTAAGTCAATGGAAGGTGTCAGACAATGTGGATTGATCTGATCTATGCTGTTGGGATTGTTCTGGCCATGGAGTGGAGAATGTTGCAGAAGGAAGTAGGACAACATGCAGAGCACTCTATGGGAGTGATGGTAGAGTCTAGGAGAAGGATGGTATGGTCTGGATTAAAATATCAGCAGAGGGGATTACAGGGGTGGACAGATTTAGGGTATGTTATTTTAGGAACAGTGCTTTTTAATGCACTAGAAGAGATGTATGAGAGACAAGGGGATGAAAGGTAAGCCACCCACTGGGTTTCAGAAGACCAGGAAGGAGTGTGTGTATGTTTTGGGGGTAGTGCTAAATCTAGAGTTTAGGGGGGACATCAACAGGATGCCTGTGTTAACACATATGGAGTTTATGTCTGTGGTTTTGGGCTTCTAATCAATAACAGGAAAAGAACATGGAGAGCCAGAGATGGGCTGAAGACATTTAAAGGGGTGAAAGGTACAAGATGGAAATAAGCCAGTACTCAGTGTGTGTTTGAGTCAGCTATGGGTCTTTTCAAAACTTTGAAGTCCAAAGTCCGTGCCCAGGTAGACTTTTTAAGGGTGACCGTAGGGAAAGCTGAAGGGACTAGGGAGGCTGGCATTCATATTAGCCCTTCTCTCTACTAGTTTTTAACTTTAGTGACTTCTGTCCTCCACACAATGGAACAATAATACTGTTGTGTGACAAAACTTTTCCTGGGGAGATGCAACACACGTGCCTACTCACCCCAGATAGGGGTTCCACAACAGACCAGAGTACTGATAGTGGCCAAGTCCACCTTGGAGAACCAAAGAGATATTTTTTATTTGTTTTGTTTTTCCAAGACAGGGTTTCTGAGTTTGAGGCTGGCCTAGGAGGCTTACTAAGGAGAAGCTAAGGCCAGCTGGCTACTAGCTACAAACGGTGGCAGTGGGACCATGGAGGCAGCAGCTGCTGTTCTGAGTTGCCTTCTCATTGTGTTGGTGACTGTGGTGATGCTGCTACCTGGGACAAAGGGTTTACTGCTGCTTGTTCAGAGAAGAATTGCCAGGACCATCGTGTTTCAAGAAAGCTTCGGCAAAGGTCAGTTTGAAAAAGTTTGGCAAGACAAATGGTGGGGAGAAATTGCTGTGAAGATATTCTGTACTAGGGAAGAATGTTCAAGATTCCAAGAGACACATTTATCAGACTGTTATTGCTCCATACCACAGAGGAAGCACACAAAAACAAAACAACAACAACAACAACAACAACAACAACAACAAACAAACAAAAAACTACAGGGAACCATGATCTTGCCTAACGGTGACTTTGAAATCTTCAAAAAGATGACAGGATTCCACAATGATGATTCCACATGGACTATGATAAAGCCATCAAGCTGATTAACACTACGGAAAGATCGACTTTGGACTACAAACTGCTTAGGACAATTTTGAGATGGCTATCTGAGATGATCCAGTCTAATAGACTACTTGAACAAGGACTTGAAATGAGCCCGTCTGGACAAATGATATAGGACTTGACAATTAACCCCAAAATAGAGTTTTTGTTTAAAAAAGAAAAAGTAGAATATAGATATAAGGTAGATCACTGAATCTACCCTGAGGAAAAAAGATAAAGAAATAATAGGATAAATGGGTAGATCATTGAATCTACACTAAAAAGAAAAAGGGAAAGAAATAAAAATGACAAAAGGTAGATTATTGAAACTTTTATGAAAAGAAAAAGAGAGAATATGAATATGATAAGAAAAAAGATCAATTTTTGAATCTAATTTTAAAAGGAACTACTTGTTCTAAACAGGATAAGTAATGAAAATTTTTTGTCTGAGTTTATCAAATGTTACTGGACTGGACATTGTTATATATAATGGAGTTTTTTATCTGAATCTGTCAAATGTTAATGGACTAGACATCGTTAATGTAATCTTGACTATGTATATTGTATATACTTATTGGATATGATTTTTCTTGTATTAGTTATAAGCTTTTTTAAATTTTAGACAAAAACAGGAGAAATGTGGTATTGTGTTCCCCCAAAATATTGTGTGTTCCCCAAAATAAACTTATCTGGGGTCAGAGAACAGGATGGCCACAATATTAAACTTGAGGATAGGCAGTGGTAGCTCACACCTTTAATCCCAGCACTCGGGAGGCAGAGCCAGGCGGATCTCTGTGAGTTCAAGGCCACATTACAAACAGCCAGGCATGGTGACTCACACCTTTAATCCCAGAAAGAGAGCCTTTAATCCCAGGGAGTGAAGGCAGAGAACAGAAAGATATATAAGCGTGAAAACCAGGCACCAGAGCTAGTTAAGCATTTGGCTGGTTAAGCTTTTAGGCTTTGAGCAGCACAGTTCAGCTGAGACCCATTGGAATGAGGACACAGAAGTTTCCAGTCTGAGGAAACAAGACCAGCTGAGGAACTGGCGAGGTGAGGTAGCTGTGGCTTGTTCTATCTCTCTGATCTTCCAGCATTCATCCCAATAACTGGCCTCAGGTTTGATTTTATTGATAAGAACTTTTAAGAGTCATGCTACAGTCCTGTATGTCCTGGAACTCATATTGTGGACCAGGCTGGGCTTTGAACTCAGAATCCACCTTTCTGTGTCTCCTGAGTGCTGGGGTTAAAGGTGTGCACCACCATTACCAGGTGAACCAACAAGTTTTAATGGGGTTACTTACAGAAGCAGAAATGACTCAAAGATAGCTTCATTACCAAGGCCCACCCTAGCTTGGGTGACAGTCACAAAATCTGGGAAACACAAATACACTGCACAGCCTTGAGATAACTCAATAGGTTGGAGAGTTTCCTTTCCAAGCGACTGTTCTGGATCTCTTACAGGTAGCTCAGCTGGTTTCTGCTATTTCCAGGCTGCTGGTGGTCTCAGAGTCTTTACAACTTAGCCTGGCTGAGAGTCTTCCTTGCAGCTTGGCTCTGCTCTTCTGAGAGGGACTCTCAGCTTTTATTGCTTACTCTGGCAGATAGAGGACTAGTGAATCTGGTTGGTTTTGGGGACTTCCTGAAGTTCTTTTCACTTGTTTACCTTCCTGCTTATGGACCTTCCCTGCAGGCTGGAAAGTTTCAGTTTCTAGAGGAAGCTGCCACAGAACAAATGCTCATCACAGAATGAGGTAGTGTGATGGTTAATATTGACTATCAACTTGATAGGCTCTAGAATCATAGAGACAAGCCTGTAGGTATACCCATGAAGGATTATCTACATGCTTGTAAGTTATTCTCTAGATTAGGTTAATTGAGGTGAGAAGATGTACCCTGATGTGGGTGGCATCATTCCATTGGCTGGGGTCCCAGGCTGTATAAAAAGGAAAAAACAGTTGAGTAGAAGTGAAGCATTCACTTCTCTCTGCTTCCTGACTTCAGATGCAGTGTGACCAGTGTCCTAACTCTCCTGTTACCATGGCTTCCCTGCAATGATGGATTATACCCTCAGACTGTGAGCCAAAACAAAGCCTGCCTTCCTTAAGTTGCTTTATTAGTATATTTTTATCATAGCAACAGAAAAAGCAACTACAGACCAGTTTTAGACATAGTGCAAGTGTGCTTTGAGATATCTTGGGGGAAAGGAACAAGATCATTCAGATCCTTTGATGTTCTGGACCAAAATCTTTTTCTCCCAATATTTTGATAGACCATACTCAGTGGAGATACCAACATCTATAAGTCACCTCCTGAATAGACTCTGGTACTGGGTTCTTGCATGAGTGTACCCACTCCGAGCTACTCCCTGGGTGGAGAATGAGGGCTCATCTGACTACTGAGTGTGGGAAAGATGTGGGCCAGAATAGTTCAATACCTTCCTCCCCTATTGATCAAGCTGCTTAGAGAGCAGCCATCTGGTCTACCAGGCCTACATTCATCTTTCACACAGGAATGCCAAACCTCCAGCCTGAGGCCATCCTCAGTGAATGAACTGTCCAGAGAGACATATCTAGAATTTATGTTGTCCTTGTGCCTGCTGTGGGCAGATACCAGGATAGGCTCAGGGAGATGAAACTTATCACATGAGAAGCAGTTGGGAACAAATTGGAAGGAATGTTGAACCCAATGTGGAGTGTAGACCAGGATCCCTTCTGGAGTCAGGTAGGGTAAATAGGAGACTGGTCCATGTGGACAGGCTCCACATCTGAGCCCCAAACCCTTTCATCCCTCCTGCAGAGCAAGTATCTCCTTCAGGAACCCAAGTCAACATAGCCCAAGCTAAGCCCTGCTCTTTCCCATGTGACCACTCACAGTGATAACAGTGATACCACTGCAGCCTCTTCCAAGAGAGGAGGTACAATGAGGGCAGCCAGGGTGCCAACGCTACTCTTGGTTCTCAAGCTGAATGCCGTCATGCTAACATAGATCTAGGCTGTATGAGACTGAAGGATAGAGTGGTTATTCAGGCTCTGAAGTAGCTGGGTCTATGGAACAAAAGTAAGCTGCCAGGTCCCCTCAGGGCACAGGGAACAGCGCAACTGGCTTTCAGCCCCACTGGGTCTAGTCCTTACAAATGGCTCCAGGGTTTCTGAGAAGCCTGGGAGGTCTGCTTGCCTGGTTGTCCCAAATCCCAGCCCCAAGACAGAAATCAAGGGAGCTGAAGGCACAGGCCGTTTACATGGGGAAATTGTAAAGGGGAAAGATAAACGTTGGAAAATTAGCCACTGACCCGTGGGCTGAGCAGTGGGACAGGGAAATCCGAGCCGAGCTCATGGAAAATCTATAACCAGAGCAGCCTGAGCCGCACTGTCCCAGAAAAGCAGATGGGGGCAGCCATAAAACGTGACCCCTCCGCGTCAGCCAGGCCAAGCTGTGCACTATTTTTAGATGGCAGTATTATTTTAAAGCATTCCTTCTCCTTTATACGTTGCCCTTTGCCCTCGTGTGCAGATGGGCCATTGCCTAGCTTCCCGGCTCCTACCTCCCCACTGTGGGGTGGGGTTATCTCTCTCTCCTTGTCAGCCAGCGTGTCTACTTGGCTCAAGGAGAGAGCACTGTTTGTTAGGACCAACTAGAACTCTGAGAATTTGATTCCACCTTCACTTTTTATCCTGAAAGGCTGAGAACAGAACAAGCAAGCTACGGAAGGCACATCCTCTCATGGTCCCCCCACCCACCCACCCCCTGCGCCCCAGAAGAAGGCACAGGCTGAGAAGGGGAGAGCCATCTGCAAACAACCAGTTATAGCCCCAGGCCAGCATGGGCTGGGGAGGGTGGAGGTGCCAGACTAGAGCCTGAAAAGGGAACAAGGGCTCCCAAGAGGAGAAAGTGGGAGCCAGTGTGGTTATAGTAGAGAGAGCCTGTATGCAGATTCCACCAGGAGCATAAACTGCACTGTGGGAAGCGGGTGGAAGGTGCCAGAAAGACCTTAGCAAGTACCATGTAATTAGCTCTTATTCTGCCCAAGGGGTCTTAAGTAGACCAATGGCTGCAGTATGTGTCCAAGGATTGCATATGATTTCCCTCTGTGTGCTGCAGTCAGCACGGTGCCCATGCAGACAGTTATTCATCATGGTCCTCATGATGTTCTGTCCCAAACACCACATCCTCTAGAAGCAGGACAAGACCTTAAAGGTCATCTAGTGCAACTCTCTTTCATTGGTGAGAAACAGAAAGTCACAGAAGGGCTGAGGAAGAGTGTCTATCTCTTCACTCTGTCCCACTGGGACTTACCCCTAAAAGCCTGGAGTTCCAGGGGGAAGAGGTAGAAAAGCTGGTCCTGGTATCCCCTGTCCTTTATCTTGGCATTCAGCCTCCTGAGAGATTCTTTGTACCCCATTTCCCCTCTGATTTTAAGGGCAAGTTGCTTGTAAAACAGCCAAAATTTAGGTCACTTATGGGATGGTGTATGTGTGTTTGGAAATGAGTTCTGAAATTGTGTGATAAGGGGCAGGCAGAATGATTTTCTCCTTCCATTTCTTCTTGAGTTTGCCTTCTGAGAGTGATGAGTTGTCTGTGCTTGGCAAACTCAAGAAGTGAAGGCCTCAAGGGCCCTCTGTGGGGAGGTGAGGGGCAAGCTAAGAAGAGCTCAGGACAGGGAAGAGGGAGGCCTTTGCAGGTGGGGTGGGCAAGGGGCAGACTGTGACGTGGGAGGAGGGTTTTGCGCAGCCATGGGGACACCAGGCTTAGGGTCCTGCAGCCGGCTGTGAGGACTGTAAGCACCTCCAGACTCCCCGTGTTCTTACCACAGGGCACCTGAGCTGTCAGGTGGCTGTTAGTCTGTGGAGATCATGAACCAACAGGATCTTACAAAGGCCCGACAAAATGTGGTCATGTTTTGGTCATCATTGTCATTGCGTAGGGACAATCGTATTCCATGCCAGACCCAACACAAACAATTTGAGGGGGAAGATGGACGTTAGCTCACGGTTTCATTGCTTTTGACACAGAGTTGTTGCTTCTATTGATCTGGGTCCAGGCAATGCAGAACAAGAGGGCAGGGGAACAGGCACACTGGCTCCTCACTGCATAGGCAGAAGGGCAAAGAAGGACCCAGGATAAATACAGCCTCCACAAGGATACTTCTCAAGTGACCTGCCTCTTCCATCGAGCCCCACTTCCTAAAGTGTCTGGAATCCCCCTAAGTGGCACCACTGGCTGGGATCCATTTCTTGACTACTTCATGTCCAAATGGTAATAATAATCAAGTTTGGTCCTGCACCTGGGGTCAACTGCAGCGAGAGAGTTTGGCCTCAGCCACCATGGCTCCGAGGGGCCCCCTGGTTCTGAGACCGGTCCTGTGGATTCTGCCTAGGACAGGTTACTGCCCTGTCTTCCCCGAGTAGAACCACTGAACAGAGTCTCTGCCCCTACATGGAGCACCCTACCAGGGCAGAGGTAATTTTGCCCCCAGTGTGGTAACCAATTGACAGCCACATAGTTACTAAGTGAAGGACAAAGTTCCAGAATTCCACTGGCAAAGGCCATGACACCAGTGAGGCAGCTGCAGCCACAAACAGAGTGGGCAGTGGGTGCTCACATTTCTCCTTCATGCCCCGTACTCATCTAGGAACTTGACAAGCAGAGCATGGCATCTGTCTAGGAAGGGTGTACTGTTCTCATTCCAGGTTTATTGGGGAACCAGAAGCACAGACAGGGTAAATAACTAGCTTAGCACCACACATCTAGGAAGCAGTTTGAGTCCAGGTAGTCTTACTTCAGATATCATGTTTTTAAATGCTGACTGTGTGTAAATTCCCTGGAAGGATTCTCTGGAACTAAGTGGCATATGGAGACCATGCTAATCTTTCTGGAGGTGCACTATGGGCCTTCAGGAGGAGAGGCAGCAATGTTGGGCACCTAGCACAGAGCTTGTGTAAGTCACTCTTGGTTCTGAGAAATCTCAAGTTGCAAAGAACAGGGCTCTCTGCCATCTCCCCATGCTGCCCTAACTCTGTGTGGCACTCCAGACACCTGGGTGTCGCCCCTTATCCCGGGTCCCTGTGCTCTCCTTACCATAGTCCACCTGTCATAGACCGTTGAGCCCTGCCTTAGAAGAACTCTTGACTCTGCTCACCTCACCTGCCTCCCTCTTCCCCTCCCACTTACCTGCCACTACTTCCTGAATTAAGAGCTTCTAGTGGGTCTTCCCTTCTGCTCACACACCCAGCCCTTATCCATCTCTGCACAGCTGCTAGAGGGATTTCTTAAAATATAAATCAAACCACATCACTCCTCGGCCCCAGACCTCTTCACTACACTTAAATAGCATCCAGATTTCTGACCAAGTCCTCTGTCCACCCCAGTACCTTCATCTGTCTCACTGTACCCCTTGCTCCCCACGTCCCAGCTCGACAGGCCCCTTTGCAGCTCCTGGAACATGACAGGTGACTTTCCTTTGCCAGTGTCCTCTCCTCATCCTTCAACATTCTACCCACAGGTAATGCCATCTTCAGAGGGGTCTTCTTTGGCCGCCCATTTGTTCCTCTTGATGATTTCCTTAATATCACCAGTTAGGACTCAGAAGTATGTTAGCTATTCGGCCACCCTTCTCTCACCAGGTGGCACACACCTTTAATCCCAGCACTCAGGAGTCAGAGGTAGGTGGATCTCTGAGTTTGAGGCCAGCCTGGGCTACAGAGAGAGTTCCAGGACAGCCAGGGCTACACAGAGAAAAACCTGCCTCTAAAACAAAACAAAACAAAACAAAACAAAACAAAACAAAACAAAACAAAACAAAACAAATCAAATCAAATCAAAGCAAAACAACAAACAAAACAAACAAAAAAAACCCCAACCAACCAACCAAACAAACATGAATGTAAAATCTGCAAGAGAAAGGTGGCCCCGGGAAACTGTTTGCATACCCCACATTTAGCATCGGTGTGGGGAAGATATGCAGTGAATATCGGTGGAGGAGTGAGTGAATGGACAAAGTAGGTATTCTTGGACAACTGGAAGGGACCCTGTGAAGCCCCTTCTCCCTCCGCTTACTCCCAGTCCCACCTGCCTCACCTCTCAGGCAGCTCTCTCTGCAGACACCTCAGACAGCACATCCATCCGTGCTTCTTGCAACAGCCTCATTGTTTTTACTCACGGGGAACATTCCTTAGCAGATTTGGTTAGTTGGAACAACCTTTAAGATAGGAATTGGATGATTCCCATTTCACAGGTGGGAAAATAAAGGTCCTATACTGTGCCCAAGGTCTCAGATTAAGGAAAGAAGGAGGTAGGGCTCTGGAAAGCTGTAGCTGGGCCCTTGCCCTTCATCATGGCACCTGCCCACACCACGTAAGGAGTGCACGTGAATGCCTTTCCTTGCACTACCTTTTCAGCAGTTTGGTCTCATCGGGCAGTACTTCCCAAGCTTGCCTGTTTGCAAGAGTCACCTGGAGCACTTGATAAAAGATTCCCCAGCACCTGTTTCCTAAGTTTGCAAAGGAAAACTTAGTTTTCTCCAGTGAAATCTCACTGGGAGTCTTACCCACACTCAAGGGTAGGCCCTGTGCCCGCACTCGATGGCCAACACAAATGAACTCAATGGCATTTTTATAGACTTTTGTTTCATATTTATTTGTTGTTGTTCTTCCTGGTCTTTTGTTTATATGTTATGGTTTTCAATTTTGTGCTTTTACGGGTTTTGGTGTGTGTGTGTGTGTGTGTGTGTGTGTGTGTCAGTGTCTGTGTCTGTGTGTTTCTTTGTTTTTTTCTTTCTTTTTTTATTATGTCCCTCCATTGTGGAATGCTATTTTAAGACATGTTACATTTGTTTATGCTGTGGAATATTTGTTTAATGATGCAAAATATGTGTTGCATTATTTTATGTTACATTTGTTTAACTCTGTGAAGTAGTTACTTTTCCTGTCTAAAACACCTGATTGGTCTACTAAAGAGCTGAATGGCCAATAGTTAGGCAGGAGAGGGATAGGTGGGGCCGGCAGGCAGAGAGAATAAATAGAAAGAGAAAAAGAAAAGAGGGGGATAGAAGAAAAGGAGAAGGAGAGAAGACATCAGGGGCCAGCCACCCAGCTATACAGAAAGCCATGGAGTAAGACTATAAGAAAGGTATATACAGAAAGGTAAAAGCCCAGAGGCAAAAAGGTAGACAGGATTATTTAAATTAAGAAAAGCTGGCTAGAAACAAGCTCCATCTCAGTTGGGCTGTGGCACAGATGGGAATCTGGATTTTTAACATTGCCACAGGTGAATCTGATGATCAGGAAAGCTTGATGTCTTTTGATCTACAAGAAAAAAACCTCGGCTGCTCAGCTAGGCCCACAAAACCTTTGAGAGAACAGTCCTGGCTCACTGGTATGCCACCCTTAGAGCCAACTCTATTTCCCTAAGCCAGTCTGCTGCCTGGGACCTGTCCTGTCCACATGGTACCCAGGCCCTCATCTCAGTTTCTTCCTCTCCTTCCCCTTTGCTACTGCTGCTAACAATCTCATCTAGATTGGAATCCTCATAGCCATGGTGGCTTAGAGTTGTATAACCCCAGAACTGTAGGCGACATGGGGGTCTTGTTAACCAACATCTTTATTTGACAAACATTCCCAGAGAGAAGAATGGACTTATCAAAGCCATAGGGTGCTGTAGCAGAGCCAGGAATATGCAGATCTAAGTGGGAACACTCTTAGTTCAATGAGCTTTCACACTTCCCTTCCAAGGGAATATGTCTAGAAAAATCCATTCATGAAAGTGCAGAGCTGACAGTGGGATTCTTTTAGTGGCTCTTCAAAGTGGCTTTGAGTCCCACTGTTGGTTGATGAAGTGGTTACACCTCTTGTTGCTCCTCATAGAACATAGACGAGATTAGACAGAGGGGGCCAGGCAGCACGGTCATCATCTTCACCATGGTCATCTATCGATGTACACAAGAGATGCCTTACTGAGTGCCAGCCTGTGAAAGGATGGATGTTCAATCCTCACCATAACCCCCACAAAGTAGGAGCTTTTCCTATCCTCATGTTGAGGTAGGACCTTTCATGTGCCCTAAGTCAGGCACAAGAACCCTGAGCAGAGTGGTCTTTTTGAGTGTGGACTGGAAAGAGCATCCTGTGATGGCCAAGCCACTGGCATTCAAGGATTTGAGGTGAGGTGTGCATTCCTGGTAGTGAGAACAGTCTGCCAGTCTGGAAAGAGGAGTGAGTGTTTGGCAGGGGCAACAGAGAACAGGGGCAGCCACCAGCTCAGGTTGTGTTTCTCTCCGTGGCTCATGAGTAGCACCATCAAGGAGAGCTTGGAGTGGCTTTGAACTTGGCAGTGGGAGCCTAGTGAGGCTGGATTCTTACTTCCAAGACCCTGGAACAGTGGCTTTCTAGGGCACACTCAGGGACAGCCTTCTGCCAGCACCTTCCTCAGATTAGCTGCCAGGAGTTCTCTCTGGTTGAGAGAAGTGAGGGAAGGCAGATAACTGGTGTGGCAGTGCATAAGGCTGTGTGAAGTTATGGCTTGGTGTGTGCACACATGCTGGGAATATGGAGGGTGTGAAGTTCGTGTGTGGGGGGGCACATGTGTTTCTAAGGGATGTGCTGTATGCCCAACTGTGTCTCCTCAGGGGAAGGTTCAAGTGTGGGTGGTGTGCTCAAGGCTGTGGTGTGGGGCTGTCCTATGCACATGCGCTGCCCTCAGCTGGTGTTAAACACTCTTTGGATTGCTCACTAGGTAAACATTCAATAATGTAATTTGGAAATTCTGTCCCCAGGGTCCCGCTGTGTGGCCAGGCAGCTGGCTGGTGGTGGTGGGATTAAGATATTAGTGTATTAATGCCATATCAAAGCCCAGCACCCTCATCCGTGGGAGTGTCTGCTGACAGCCCTGAGCGCCCAGAGCTTTGGGGCCCTGCAGCCCCCACTGCATCAGTCCAAATCACAAGAAGCCTTGTGTGCAGAGCTTGCTCTGAGAGCTGAAGGGCCTCCAGACATGAGCTCATGCCTATAGGTCCCTGCAGGAAAAGGTGGGTGGCCTGCCCTACCACCAGGCTTCACCACTACCACAGGGGCAGACTGCGGGGAGTAGAAGCAGGTTTGGGGGTCTGAGCTGGTCTTTTGACCTGGTCAAGGTAGGCTATTATGTTTGTTGAGTGACAAATGACTGACTCTCTTGCCAGGGACTTTCTTGAATTCTTCAATCACATGGGTCACATTTTGTTTGCCTTGTTATTCCTAGTGCTTAGCGGTGTATGGTATACAGCTAGTGCTCAATTATTGTGCTTTAGATGGGTAGACTGATAGCAGAGGCAGGAAGACTGGCCTGAAAGACAAGAAGCCAAAAAATTAAGAATTGAATTTTACTTGGTGGCTTTTTACCTGCCTGGGGACAAAAATTCACAAACAGTTGGCAGTCTCTCTCTCTCTCTCTCTCTCTCTCTCTCTCTCTCTCATGGTTTTTTGAGACAGGGTTTCTCTGTGTATCCCTGGCTGTCCTGGAACTCATTTTGTAGGCCAGGTTGGCCTCGGATTCACAGAGATCCACCTGCCCTTGTCTCTTGAGTGTTGGGATTAAAGGTGTGTTCCACTATGCCTGGCAAGTTCTTTTGAAATCTTCCAGCCTTCAGCGTGGATTGTATGGGCTTGCAAATGGTGCCTGGGTCTGGAAGGTTTAGAATATCAGTATGGATCCTGGAGGGGGGTTGCCTGTGGGACTGACCATCAATGGCCAAGACCAGGTAGATGGCTGGGAGGAGAGAGAACACACGGCTCAGGTGTATGAATGGCCTGTCTGAGGCTAAGAGAAGAGAAGGAGTCTCCTTCAGAAAATCAGTGCTGACACTGGGGCCAGGACTAGGTAGAGCAAATTGCAGGGAAGTGCCTTCCTTGTGCGTGAGAATGGGGTCTGTGAGAACTGGAGGTAGTAAGGGTTGCTTTCTGCTCATCTACTCAGAACCCAGCTCAGAGTGGAGAAACCTGTCTGGCAACAGGCTCCTTCCTCAGCACTGTCTAGTGCTCTCAGGAGTTACTGCTAGCCAGGGCTGACCAGGTTCATGCTGGGAGTAAGAACCTCCTTAGGTGACATCCTGCTGTAGTTTGAATGAAAACTCTCTTCAACTTGGTTCCCAATTAGTAGCATTGTTTGGGGGGACTTTAGGTGGTGCAGCCTTGCTGGAGGAAATACATCACTGGAGGCAGGCTTTAAGATTGCATAGTCTCGCCCTACTTCCAGTCCATTCTCTCTGCTTTATTCTAGCCTTTGAAGGTGTGAGCTAAAACTTTCCTGTTCCTACTGCTGTGCCTGCCACTTGATGCTGTGCCATGATGTATTGGTGAAATTATTAAGGCCACTCCATGTAGTTAAAAGGGAGGTTTATTTTGTGGGGTAACTTACAAGTGAAGGAATAGGTAACAGGGTCTGGGAAAGGTGTGGTGCAGTCCAGCAGTGTTCTCTGGAGAACTCTACTTGGTCTACCTCCAGTGTCCAGGGTCCAGGAACCAAGAGAGCCCACACATCCAGATCTCGGGTCTTCAGCGTCCTCTCTCAGCCCGGCCTTGTAGGCATGACAGTTACAGAAGCCTCAATGGGGGTTGGAACTTCCAGATCAAAGCTGGAATGTTTACCCACTACAATGATCGATGTGTATTCTTCTGGAACCATAAGCCCAAATAAACTCTTCCTTCTATAAGTTGCTTCTGGTCATGGTCTTTTATCACAGCAACAGAAGGAGTAACTAATACATGCACCAGAGAGAGAGCTGTTGCTATGAAGAATGTGAGCATGTTGGTGTATAGGAGGAATATGAAAGATTTTGGAGCTTTGGGTTAGAAAAGCAGTTGAATGTTGTAAAAAGAGCCTGAAGGGCTATTATAGTAGGAGCATGGAAGAAAGTAGTACCGCGAGCAATGTGAACAGTCTAGGCCCAGCTCAAGAGTTTCAGAGGGAAACAATATTAACCACTGAGTTAGGGGCCCTTTCCTGTGATATTTTGGCAAAGAATCTAGCTGTTTTCTGCCCTTGTCTTGAGAACTGGCTTGAGGCTAAATTAAAAAGCAAAAGACTAATTTCTTTGGTGGGAGAAATTTCAAGACTATTGAATGTTCAGTCTGTAGTTTGATTACGAATGATAATGTGTATGTGGGCCTATAACGAAAAAGAGCAAGTGAGGCAAAAAGAAGTACAAAGCATACACATTGGATAGAAAAAGAGCAGCAGAAAACTTGATGTTGCAGGCAAGGCATGTGCTGGAAGAGAGGCTATCATTGTTGAGGAGATTAGCTCTATAAGGAGAAGTATGCCCATTGCTGAAGATATAACTTACTTATATCATCAAATATGGAGAAATCAAGCTGATGCCCAACTAGAAGCTTCACCCCTTACTGACTAGTGTTTATGATGCTGGAAGGTACATTGCATGCTCCTGGAGGAGAAAAATAATCATCAATATCACCTAGCTACAAACCTGGTGACTTACTACAGAGACCTACTTGCAAGATACACTGGTGTAACAGTGGCACAAATGTTATGGTAGTAACTAACCACCTTCTGCTTGGATTTACAGCTCACTCCATGAGATGAAACCCATACATGACTCTGGTAAAGAGTCTGGCCAAGAACCTGAGACTAGAGAGGTCATGGGCCTAGGGGAAAACTCCAAAAAATGAAGAAGAAGAAGAAGAAGAAGAAGAAGAAGAAGAAGAAGAAGAAGATGAAAAGAGGAGGAGGAACAAAAATAGAAAAGAATAGTGAAGGAGAGGCCTGCTTTGCACAAAGGGAAGGGTGCACTCAGGGAAAGACCCTGCTCCCAACTTGTAAATGAAAGCCTAAGGCACTTTATGTTCTTAGAAAGCAGCTGAATAAAAGTACTATTGCAATGTGATTCAAGGTGGGCTAGTGTCTATACAAAGCTGCCATCCAAACTCGGCAGTGTTATCCATCTGTTGCTTGCTTTGGAGGCAAACAGGATTCAAGAGCGCTTGGGTCATGGATGCTTCATTCAAGATTTCAGAGAGCCACTGAAGCCAGGCAGTATGTGCCATAGAAGTCCTTGTGTGAAGGTCCTTAGAAGGCAAGAGGCTGTGAGAAGACATTGAGTAAAGCTGTGAAAGTGAAGCCTGGGTTACAGTGGAGACCCCAAGATGTTAGAGGTGCCAGAGCCATGAGCTATCTGCCAAGGGACTGGAGTCATGCCAAAAGAGAGATGTATGTGGCAGTGAGCAAAGATGGAGGGGCAGGGCCATCTAATGTATTTGAAATGAATGTCCCAGGAACTGGATAGTGCTATAGGGCTTGATATTTGCCTTGCTGATTTCAGTCGTGCTTTGGTCCAGTGTTTCCTCACTATGTCCCCATGTTTCCTATTTTGAAATGACAGTGTATATTCTGTTCCGTTATCTATTGGAAGCATGTGTTTTACTATTTGATTTTATGGGAAGTTGCAATTAAGAGATTGCCTTGAGCCTCAGAAGAGACTTTGGACTTTTAAACAGTGTTAAGACTGTGAAAGACTCTGAGAATTTTTGAAGTTGGACTAAATACATTTTGCATTTTGATATGGCCACAAGCTGATAGGGGCCAGGGAGTGGAATGTGTTGGTTTTAATGAGAAATGTCCACTAGAGGCATTTCAATATTTGGCTTGTGCTGTGTGGGGAAGTTTAGAGGGTGCAGCCTTGCTGGAGGGAGTATGTGACTGGGGGCGAGCTTTGACTGTCCTTATTTCCACATGTCTAGTTTGCTCTCTCTGCTTCCTGCTCTTGCCACTGTCCGTTTCTATGCCTTCCTGCCACGACAGACACTTATCCCTCTGGGACCATAAGCCTAAATAAACTCTTCATTTTATTGCCTCTGATCAAGTTAGTAGCAGAGTGAACTTAAGGAATCCCTTGTCAACTCTTTTCCCTCCACCACGCTTAGCTCCTGTTAACCCAATGCAACAGTACTTAGCTCATCCTTCAACAAGCACACCCCAGCCAACTCAGTTCAACCCCAGTGAGCCAGAGGAATGGACGTCAACCCAATTCCACCCACATGAACTGAAGTCAGCCCAATTCCACTCATCCACTCAGCTCCAAGCATGAGCATAAAGAAAGGGAAGCAGGAACATCTCTTCAGGGGTAGCAGGTTGACCTGCTGGAAGAACACCAGTCAGAAAGCACCAAATTGGCATGGATCAGGGCGGGGAGCTCTGGGAACACTGACTACCTTTCTGTCACTCTGGGCTAGAATCCTGGTCTTTGTGCTGTGTTGGGGTGATACCGTGAGTTTCCAGAAAAACACTGCATTCCAGAGGGAAGAGGACCTTTAACTCCGCTGGGGAAATCTAGAGAAACAGCAGAGACTCCTGATGGGACTCCAGAGTCTTTAGGAGGATGCTGGGGGGCTCAGCTGCAACTGCCTTACATACAGGCTGTCCAAGCCAGGGGTAACTTTGGAGGTTTCCCATAGTCTAACAGGGTTTGGAAGCCAAGAGGCTGTTAAAATAAAGGGAACAGGTGCCTGAGTATGAACTGGGTCTTATTTTGTTACTTATTAGCCCTGTGTGGCCTGGGGCAGGATACTCTCTTGGCCCCAGTCTCCAGGGGGCAAGTTGAGCTTTTCGGTGTTATCATGAATGACTAAGGAAGTAGCTCAGTCTACACAGTGTTTACATAAATGGTAGTAACCTCCTGACTCCCAGTGATGAGTGGGAACTGGGTCAGAACCCAGCCCCACAGCTTGTACTATCCATTAGGTCTTAGACAAATCCCCTGTTTTACCCTGAGCACCAGCTTCTTTCAGGGATGGCATCCAGAATCCATGTCTTTGATCTGATAAGAAAGTAGAGGACACTTATCTGGGGGCCCAGCATTTATCCAACACCCAATAAATGCATTTACTGTGGCTGGCTGCCTCCTACCCTGAGCATCCCACAAAGAGGGAAAGCATGTCTCTCTCTATTCAGGCCTTCACAGATGTGCTCAGCACATTGTTGGGCTCTTTGTCCCTGATGGCCTAGAATCTCCAGCCATGCTGGCCATGGGCCCCAGGGCCAAGTAAAGGCAAAAGGACAAGCAAAGGCTGAAGGCAGTGTCTTGATCTGTGGGGTTAAGGCCAGATTCGCTCTGAACCACAGCCTCTGCAGGGCCTGCTGAGCCCCCCACCCTTCCTGCTGCCATGGGAACCCACAAGCCCAGCTTGTGATAAATATGCATGAGCAGGCCATGGTCATGGCCCCTCCTCAAGTCCATTTGGGGCACCTCAGTGAGCTAATTGAGGGTGGCCATTGTCCCTGTGCTCCCAGCGCCTGGGCCCCTGTTTCCACGTTCAAGTGCCTGGCCTCCGTTTAAAGTGGTCAAGTGGCGGGTGCTATTTTACTCAACAAAAGCCCCTTGAAAAGATGGACAGAGAACTCTGCAGGCCAGCCCATTGCCTGTGCCTGTTCCTATCCCTGGCCAGGGGGAGGGGACCACATAGACCACCTGATCACAATTGAAGCCCAGGCAGCCGGGCAAGCACAATGGACGCTCAAGAGGTCTGTGCAGTGGCTGGAATGAATAGCAGAGACGCTTTCCCTTCAGCCCCCCATTACAACCTGGTGTAATTTCCCCCTGAATAGGGGTGGCACAGGGTGTGCTCTCGGGGATGAGAAGGGGAAAGGGAAAAGCCACAGGCTCTTTGAAATCCACCCATAAAGCCTTGCTCTGCCCACCCTCATGCACTCTGCATGATGACCGAATGAGAGGCCTTCATGAAGGGTAGGAGACCCTGAGGACCACAAGGCAGAGAAAGAGTATAAGTAGAACATGGGATCTCATTCCTATCCACAGTTCTCTCCAGTGAAAGCATACCATGGGGATGCTTAGCCAACAAAGAGGAAGGGAGGAATGAGAGCCCTCCCCCTCCCTTCCCTGGGGGCCCCCTTCAAATGTAGGGGCTCATAGCTGCTCTGTGGGCCATGGCTTCTCTCACTTTGTGTCCTCACTGGAGCATATACTTTCACTTTACCAACCTCACACCCCATAGGACAGGGAACATCCTCTATGTGATGCCGAGAAGCAGTTCAGAGAGCAGGACCCACTCAGCCAAGAGTAAGCATTAAAGCAGATGGGCATGGGCATAGTGAGAGGCTGAGGGCTCTCGGGCTTTATCTGTTCTCTTCTGTCCCAGGCCCTGAAGACCACCCACTCACCCACCACCCACCCACCCAGTCACCTACCACCCACCCACCACCCACCCACCCAATCACTTACCACCCACCCACCCACTCTCCTCTCATAGTGGAGTGAGACAAACAAGAGGACTTTCATGAGTCAGTGGCTTGGGGGTGATGGGCTTTGTGGGCATGGTGTTTCCACCTTTGGGTGTAGGGAAAATGGGCGAGTTTGTCTGATGATGGAGCAATGGAAGGCTGGTGTGAGAGGCCATCTAATGGGATGGTCAGGCCTCTTTTCTCTCTGATGTCCCCCTATCCTGTGTGCTCCTTCCTTCATCCAGCCCCTGAGCCAAGTCTTCCACTGAGCACTTGTCACAGACACACTAATTGGTGTCTTGCTCTTGAGGGTTTCACAGTCCAAGGTGGGGCCATGTGGATGTGGGATAGAAAAAGGATATGGACAGGGTTGCCGACTGGGCTCAGTCTACAAAGAGCTTGCCCTGCAAGCATAAGAACCTGAGTTCAGCCTCACATAAAGAGCTGGCTGAAGTGGCAATGTGCTTATAGTCCCAGTGATGGTGAAATGGAAGAGAGAGATAGAACCACTGGCCAGCTAGTCTAGCAGGCTCAGCCGAGTTGCAGATCAGTGAGAGATCCTGTCTTAAGAAAAGGTGAAAAGCACCTGATGATTGACACCAGGGCCATTCTTTGACCTCTACAATGTGCTGTGAACACACACACCTACACTCTCACATGCCTCCTCACACATCACAAATATGCACCATTCTCTCTCTCTGTCTCTTTCTATATATTTATCTCCCTCTCCCTCTCTCTCACACACACATAAACAGCAAGCACTATATAAGTAGTACTGTTTGGTTGCCTCCAAGGGCAGGGAGCTCATTGTCTCTCCAGCTCACCTTATTTCTCATTCATTGGCAGGGGCATGGGCTGGGTCTAGACAGCAATGGGCCTTTGTCAAGAATACGCAGTACCTTCTCTTCTGAGCCAAGACTCAGCCCCTTTTCTGACCATTTGAGCCAAGTCCAGAGACCGCTTCTCAGTGACTGTCACCAGGTTCTCCCCTCCATCTTTTTTCTCCTTCTTCAAGTTAGCTGATTCAGTTGCTTTTGATTCTTTTCAGCTTAGATGCATGACTGGTCCATTTGGAGATTTGCTCGTTGGTAGCACAGAGGTGCTGATTGATATTAAGATGTGGGTAATTGGTGGACTCAGGAAGGCCACTAACTACAGATTACTAACTAGAGATTTCTACTGTGAAGAAATTGGGGAAATTGAGGTCCTAACCTAGACTCACACAAAATTACTGTCACAGCTACAGCCTGAATGTTTCCAGGGATCCCATGAGCAGAGTTCCTCTTGGAAACATTTTGGAGCCTTCTAGTTCCTTCTGTAAAGAAACAACTTTGATGTCTCCCCCAGCACTTCCGTGTGGCTGGATTTAAGTTGATGATGAATGCAATTCCTATATGAAGCTTTGCCTTCTTGTTGGTCCCTACCTGCTGGGCAATGGTTGAAGGTGTGCCATGCTGAGCTCTGAAAGCCTCCTACCTGCCCAGCCCTCATTCCTGTGTCACTGCTGAGGGCTCTCCCAGACACCCCCATATTCCAGTGATTTGGGTATTTCATGGCCCTTTTGATTTTACCCCATTGGTTCCTCCCACAGCCTGGGCTCTTACCTCCCTGGTACCAATTGGTACCTGCACGACTCTAGGCAAATCACTAACGCACTCAGTACCCAAGTTTTCACTCCCTTGGAAAAGACAGTGCTAGAATTTCACGCTCACCTGCCATTATATTCTGCATGTTTGGAGGTCAGAAACATGGAACAGGATAACAACAGACCTTGACAAAAATCTCATTGATGGTAGACTAAAGAGTTTCCTCATAAAAATCCAGAGAAAGAGAAGGAACTCGGTGTTCTGCAGAAGGAGGTGGCAGGTGGGGTGCAGAGCAAGGTCTCTCTTTCTCATAGAGTGGTAACAGACGGAAGGCCCTGTGTGGCATATCACACCTCGGGGTTGGTACGAGGAGGACTATAGCAAGTAGGTGCCAGCTCTGCCCAATGATGACCTCAGCACTTAGTGCCACCAACCATGGAGGGAACTCTAAGGTTAGTGAGGCCCTTGATATCAGAGGTGTGCATGTAGGTACTGGTTATGTGGGATTGGGGGTAGGTGTACGGAGACTGAGCAAGAGCCCTCATGTTCTTTGCTCAGAACCTAGAATTCATTCATTCCAATAAGAGCATTTGAGTTTGCACTGGAACCAATAGTGTGGAACCAATTGGCAAGTGACTGCCAGGAGAAAGGCTGCCCAGCATGGCAGGGCAGGAGAAGAGCCTTGAGGATGCCATGGCTACCACTGCCTTGGCAAAACCATGTTCTTCCATTACAGCTGTTGCTGGGAGGGAGGAACTCTGGGGGATGTTCAACAAAAACTAGGCCACTGGGATTTATGGCAGGGTGGAGGGGCAGCTCTGGGTTTGGCTAGATCCCCGTCACCCACAGATGGAGCCTGACTGAGCAAGCAGGTATGTGTGTTCAACAGGGCTCTTTTCCAACCATCAGCCAGTCAGCCACCCATAGCCTATTGAGCAACTGCTATATGCTGGGTACTGCTGCAGTGATGGAATCTAAGCCTTGCTCCAGACTTAAGGCAGGTCCTAACCCATGGAGAAGACTCATATAACAGGCCTTGTTCACAATGCCTACCTTCTTAGAAGAGGAGAGGCATGCTGCCGAAATGGACCCTGTCTCTATTCCAGGGCCTTAAACCAACGAAGGAGGGGTGTTCTTGGTGGAGAGAATAGCACACATAGAATGGGGAGGGCAGGAGGTGCTACACTGTCAAAAGCATATATGGCATGAGTGTAAGCTGTGCAGGACAGTGACAAGGTGGGAGGTTCATTCAGTTCAGGATGTGGAAAATCTTGCTATCCTTAACCTTGACTCTAGAGCAGAAGGTATGTAGCAGGGGCATGCCCCATGTATGAGTGTGCTTTCAAGATGACTCATGCTGCAGAGTGGGCTGCTGTTGAAAGTCACGTGAGCGTGTGGATCTTGAGACGTTGAAGAGGAAGACATGGTGGGATGGTAATTCGAAGGAGGAAGGAGATGATTGATGGTCATCACTGTGAGACCCAGTCCTTTGGGCTCCGACCACCATCCACAGATCCTGCAGAGTGCCTGGACACTGTCCCTGGGGCTCTCAGCTTGAGTCTCTACTGTCACTTACACTGAACAGACTCTGTCTTGCCTGGCTCTCGAGGCTTTAGGGGGGATGCCCAGGAGGCCACCTGGTGTCCTCACACCTTGACTAAGATTGGGATGAATGAAGCTTGGAGGATGAAGTTGGCACACGTGGTGTTTATGTCCCTATGTCCACTCAGGAACTCAGGTTGGGCAGTGGACTCGGGGAAATGGCAGAGGCCAATGTCTCTATGACTGGAGAGACACCAGACCCAGGTGGCTGAGCTCTCATGGCATAGAGAGGAGGGATGGATGTGAGTCAGAGTTCACAACATCAGCAGAGAGATTAAGTACCATGCTCAGTGTTGGGGGAGCTAGAGAGACCCATGTGTGCCCTTGGAAAGCACCTACCTTCCAGAAGGAAACTGTACTGAAAGTTTTTTCCTTTTAGTCACAGAGTAAAGAGAACGGAGGAAGGGCTGGGTAAGGCAGGCACAGTGCTGGCTTTGGCTTTTTCTCAGGAACTCTGCTGTGACCTGTGAGATCCACCCGTGCTCCGCCCTAGTGGGGAGCTCTCAAACACTGGGGTTAATAGTAGGCTGTCTTTCTCCATAGGACATATGCTCCTTCAAAGGCCCCTTTCCTCCCACCTTCCACTCCCCTAGTCCACATTTACTTTCTACTGCTTACTCAACATGGACTGGTGACTTCATTCCTGAGCACCCCGGGCTCCTTGCCGATGGCCCTGAGATGGAAATCTTAGTGTCTCTCTCTCATTCCTGTATCTGTCTGTTCATTCATCCAAGTCCCCATCATTCTATGCTGTTCTTTGTTCAGATTGTGGAGGGGTAGACGATGCAGGTGCCCGACTTCACACAACACACAGTCCATGAAGAAGCAGACAATAACCAGACAGTTCTGGGAAAGGTAGGAGTAAGAAGGGGCCCTGCTAGACTGCAGTCAGTGTTAGCTTCTCGGGACACCTAGCTGTGGGGAAGAGACGTTCTGTGCATGAAGCAGGACGCTGAGATTTCAGGAGGAAGGGGCAGCCTCTGAAACACCTCGAGACACACATGGCTGAGGTGCTGTCACCATTTTTGGTCTTCCCCTTATCCCAGAGTGCCACTCTTCCTGGAGCCCAGTGGTCAGATGGATCTACAACACTAGTTCTGCCCAGAGATGTGAGAGGAAGTCGCTCGTGTGTCGAACTGCCAATGCTTAGCCTTCTGTGGCAGTATCCCCATAGAACGTAGCACCTGAACACATCTGACAGCTTGAAACTGAGGAAGCAGAGGTCTTGCCAGCTCTCATTGGGGGGTGAGCAAGAAGCTGGGGTGATGCCAGATGTAACCTACATGGGCTACAGCAACAGGGCAGGGGATATTTTCCCAACAGATGTTCTTCAAAGGTTCCAAGGCTTTGGAGCACAAGGAGAAAAGATGAGGTGAGAGCTTTCAGGAGGGAAGATTCAGCTGCTGGGTGGAGGGTGAAGGCAGGCTAATAGGCATCTAGAAGTCTGCAGAACAAGCTGCAGTGACCAGGCACACAGCAGGGCGGCCTGGACTATGCTATGATTCAATAATGGGGCACTGAGAGTGGGTTGAGAACTCCAGAAGGAAGAGCTGGCTGATAGGGCTTCAGGTAGTAGGGACTGAATTGGGAGGGAGGGCAAGAAGGCCATGGGATAAACATTGTTAAGGCTGCATCCCTGGTGGATGGCTCGCTGTCTGAAAGACAAGGAGCTGGCCAAGGAACAATTCCTGGGGATGCAGAAACTGATTGGAATGTTTGGGGATCTCAGATCCTGAGAGGGGTCAAGGCCAGGGTTGTGATAGCTTCTGGATATGCAGCTCTCATTCCAGAGAGAGATGGACTGCGTTAGAGCCAGGTTCAGAAGCACAGAGGCCTGCAACTCTCTCTCTACATCAAAGGAACAAAAGGCACGGGTGTCCCCAAAGACAAGTGCACAGGCCTTAGTGGTCCCTTCCAGCCTCTTGGAACAAGCATTCTGCCCAGAGGTGTTCAGTGTCCCAGAGGGAGGGTCTCCTTGCTGTTCTGAGGGTTCACATGGTACTTGGAGGTGCTGGGGCCTGTGTGTGTCCTCTTGATACCCTAGGACCCTCAGTTCCCTCTTAGTTCATCAGTGTATCAGAGGCAGAGACAGTTTGGCTCCCAGGACTCTGCCTGCCAGGGAGTGAATGGCAGAAAGTAGTTGCCAGGGTTCTGCCTCAGGGGAGCCCATATTCCAGGCTTCAGACAGGCTGTCAGAACTGCAGCTCTCTTATTCTGTGGCCCGGTGACTGGCCCACACTAACCTCTTTTGTCTCAAAACCCCATGTCCAACACACCAGTCACTGGTTTCACCATGGCCCACACTGGCTCCATCCTGACTGCATGTGGCCCATGTATCTGACTCAAGTATCACCAATGCCCAAACCCAGTCTAGAGGGCACTGAGGGCCAGAGGAGGGTCTTGCAGACACTGGAGTTGATGCAGCAGGGAATGTCTGGCATCTGTGCCGAGGTTGTTTCCTGGGAGAAGGTGCCCACAGCTTCTGATGTAGATGGCAATAGGCTTGGACCAGGACTCTGAATGGGTCCCTAGCCTGTCTCTGCTGTCTTTTCTCCATCTGGTGCTCAGGTCGTATTAATGATTTAAGGAACAACTATCGTAAGGCCGGGTTTCTTTTTACAAACCTCAGTATTCCATCCTCCAATGAGTTCCAGATGGCAGGAGCTCTTGGTGAGGGAACAGGCTCCTTAGAGATGGCTTTCCTCCTCCGGAGTGACAGCAGGCCACGGACACGCCAGCCATCTCTCCAGCACTCCCGCCTTTACAAGGCACTCGACCCCGTTCCAGTTTGTTTAAAGCCTTTTTCCTTTTCTGTGCAGATGTTCCTTAGGGTGAGCAATCTTTACAGTTTTGAAAAGATTATATCAGTTTTCCATGCTATTGGGTTTCTGTGTTTCTTGGGCTCCCCCCCCATTTTTAATAGTAGCAGAAAGGCCAGTTCCTTCATCAGACATCACTAATGGAATGTAGAGAGGGAGGTTGGGAGGACTAAGCCCTGGGCTCAGGGCATCATAGAAGGAAAACAGACACCCAGTGCTCTCCTTCCAGGGGTGACTCTTCTGATTGGGGAGCTGTGAAAAGTGCTGGGGCCGTGCATTTTTCCATGATTAGTAAAGGTGTTAAAGTAGAGAAGGCGGCACATGTTTGGCTCGAGGGTGGGAGAGGCTGCCACACAGTTCTGCAGGCTCCAGCTGTCTTGAATCAAAACTATCACTTTGATACTGGAAAATTATTATGAAAATGTTAGTTTTGGGCCTTGCAGCACAACGCAAAGACTGCCTGGAAGACTAGGGGCGCTTCACTCACCGCTTGTATCAGCTCCAAAAATAACCTCTCCCCACTGTCGGAATTCACCTTTATCCGGGCTTAGAGGTGGCTCCATCCTGCCCCGTAGTGCACCATGAGGTGACCAGGGGACGCAAGGGCTGGGAGGCCACCTCGTCTTCAAGTTCAGCAGACACCACCAGGGAGGAAAGTCTTCTCTGAGGAGAGGCACTAGCCCTGGGGTTTGGAGGGGAAAGTGGATTTATTCAGGAAAACACGAGGGAGAAGGGACATTGGCATTTTCTCCAGGCCTGTTCTGCAGGAGGCCTGCCCTGCACATAAGGCTTGGAATGGCCCCATCACACCTGGCCATGGTTCAAATCCCAGTTTCCTAATGCACTGGCCACTGGCTAGGAGGGAAGAGGAAGCACAGAATGGGCTCCGGAAGTGTGGGCATCTAGGGACAAGGAAGAATGACCTTTGAACAATCTTCTGGATGGCCACAGGAACGTCAGGGTGTTAGGGCCGCTTGCAGCCTTGGGAGGGGGCAGTTGAGAAGGAATTTACTCTGTTAGACACTGGAGGATTTTATACAGGCACTACTTAAACTTTAAATTAATTTTTCATGCTCCTAGTCCCTTCCTGGGCTCTCTTCCCAGAAAGGAAGAAGAGAGATCTAGATATTTACTGGCCTCTGGGTAAAGAAGACAAGAGAGAGACACACAGAGTCTTACTCACCAGCTCACATCCCCTGAAGAAGCAAGAGAAGGTCTGGGCTGTATGAACCCTGAGCAAGACAAGGCCCTGAGGATCGGGAAGCTTGCTGGTGACTGGCATCTCTGAGCTGCAGAGAACAGGGCGGCAGCAGGGCAGTGAGCCTTTGGGAGGTGAGAATTCACCCAGAAGCAAGGCTAGGGGCAGCTTGGGGCAGCAGGACTGAGAGGGGAGGGTGCTACAGGAAGTGTGGCTACGAAAGGAGCTGTGGCCCAGCTGCACCTGCAGAGGTCTCATCAGAGGACCAAGGGTTCTCTGGACCATGGGCATCCTGACTGGGAAAGACACTCTCTAGGTGGTAGGGATGGCTGGGTATCTACCCTAATGTGATGATGATCGGATATGGGTGGAATGCCAATGTTGACCCCCAGCAGACAAGTTCTGGAGGATAAAAAGCAGTTATGCTTTAAGGGTGAGGTCTTCAGGGAGGGTTGTGATGAGCAAGGGACAAACATTGTCATCGGCATCTGCAGAGTTGGCAGCCTGTCCCCAGATATGCCACCTGGCTTCATTCTGCTCACTCCCAGCCTCTATAATGACTGGGTGAGCTTGGTCCCTTGAGTCCCACACCTTCATCCTGTGGCATGATGCCCTGTTTTAAAGTCTCCCTTCATCTATTCATCTCTGTCATTACAGCTGGTCATTCCTGCAGGGCTGGGTTCCTTCATTCTTGGGAATGATCTGGTCTGATTGTGGGTCAAGATACAGAGCTGAGTCCTACTAACTTGCATAGTGTGAAGGTTAGTCAGCTCCCTGGCCTGCTTCTCTTTAACTGGACCAGAAAACCAAATATACCTGTCCTCTGTCTCTGTCCTCAAGGCTAGAAGGACTGAATGAGACAGTGGGTAGAAACTGGCTACATTATAATGGTTGGAGACATCCTAGAGCCCGAGAAGGGCTTGCTCATCTGCTGGACCTGGAGGTTCATTGGCCATGTATTGATCTCTTCACCTACAGGTCCTCAGATCTTAGTGGGTTTTTGCTGGGAAGAAGTGAGGCAGTTTCACCCATGTTCTCTCAACACCCCATTGGAGTGGTCTTTCAAAGCTCTATCCACAGAACAATGGCAAAGCCCTCTGCTGACTACCTGTTCAGGCCTTCCTGCTGTTTGCCCCATGAGACCCTGCCTGGCCCCCATCTCATCTCTGTCCAGTCTCCAGCCTCAGCTCATGATATTCCCTTCTCTCTCCTCTCTCCCCACAAGGAGAAACTGAGTGGATAGCTCCCCATCTCAGTGCCTTGACACACACTATTCTTTTGCATGGAGCTGGAGCTGTTGTGCACTGTGCGTCCCCCACCCCCAGTTCTTATGCAGGATTTAGCTCTCAGCATTAATTTCTTCAGAGAAGGTGCCCTTATCACAGGCCCTTTGAATGTTTCCTGGCACTCATACAAACCTGACATGTCCTTTGAAAGTATTAGCCCAATCTTCAACTTGCAAATTTATTTGCACATGAGGGAGGGGGTGTTTTACCTATCTGTCATCTCTATAGACCATAAACCAGTGGTTTTCAAACCTGTGGGGATGCATATCAGATAGCCTGCATATCAGATATTTACATTAGGATTCATAACAGAAGCAAAATTACAGTTATGAAGTAGCAATGAAATAATTTTATGGCTGGGGGTCACCACAACTTGAGGAGCTATAATAAAGGGTCACAGCTTTAGGAAGGTTGAGAACCACTTCTGTAAACTCTAAGGAGTCAAGGACTAGGGCTACTGTTCACCTTCTTTCCTAATGCCTAGTCCAGTGCCTGGCTTACAGAAATACCTGTCTTGCTGAATGAATGAACACTCCAGTGGATGTGGAGGTTGATATCCAAGTGTTCATGTTGCTTATAGGAAGTGGAGGCTAATTGCCCAACATCCCAGAGTCTGGGAGTACGGTTTAGGCATTAATTAATCCTGAGGGACCACCCTGGGAATTGGAGGAGGCAGAGATAACCAGCAGTGGTGATTGGACCGAGAGACTGATCCTGCAGTCCTTGGTACCTCCTCTCTGGGAAGGCCAGTGGGTCAGAACTGGTGGACAGCCTGAAGTGCCCCCACATGCTTGCTGCCCACAGGTGCAATCCACATGAGCAGGTGAAAATGCAGAGGTGCAGACAGCTCTCAGCCCATGCGCCCTGGGGCATCTGGTTTGGATTTGGTTAGGGTTTTTACTAGTTGCTTTAGAGACACTTAAGCCCTCACATTACACCTTGAGCCCACCACATGGCTATTCTAGGGCCTCACTGAGCCACCCAGGGCCAGGGAAAGGGCATCGCACAGATCTGCTGTACGGGAGGGCTCGCCTGGGCTGTACCAGGGGCACACAATGAGCAGTGAATGACTCTGTGCCACAGGCCATGCCACAGAGGGATGTGGGAAGATGAGAGGCACACCGAGTGCAACCCCTGAGCCTCCAGGACCTCTGTCATTTTATCCCATGTCATCCCAGCATCCTCTCCTCCTGTCACTCACCTGCCCGCCACACCCAGAACTGACCACTTCTTGTGAGCATGCCCCATGTTCTGTCCTCTCTGCCTTTGCTGGTGTGACTGTCTCTGCCAGGAGTGGTCTTCCAATGACAGACAAAGTACTGGGACCTGCTTACTGCAGGCTGGCATTTTGCCGAGGGCAGCATTGAGATGAGGAGAGGTGGGGTTTCAGGGCATGTCATACAAGCGAACTCACCTGGTAAGAGCTTCCCAGCAGCTCTCGGCTTCTTTCAGGGCCCAGGAGATCTTCAGGTAGCAGGAAATAGGGGTGCTTAAGGAGCCTACCACCAGCCCTGGCCCTGTCTTATGCTGTCAGGGCTCCTGTTTTGGATCTTCATCTTCTGCTTGCCCAGAACACCTGCCCATTTGCTGCTGTTACCATTCTTTTGGGCTGCTCTTGTCTGTGACACCTGTGTTGGCCTCGTCCTGCCACCGGTATTGTAGGGGAGCATTCTCTCCTGTTCTGAAGTCTTCCAGCATGCCAAGTGTGCCTGGCTGAACCAGAGCATGACTTGTGGAGGTTAGCAGAGGTTCTGGATGGAGTTCTCCCAGGGTCCTTGGAGTCTAGATTCTCCAACTTGATGGCACTGAGAAGCTTGCATTTCCAGATCTGCATTTGGTTGTTGCGCTCCAGACTGACTGAGCCTGAGCGCTCTGCTGTTCACAGGCATTGTAGACACAGCTGGAAGAGGCTTCCTCAATGGAACACCTGAGGTGACTGGTGGTGTGCTTGTGAGCCTCATCAGAGCCTCTTCCCTCTAGGCAGATGTGGGTAGTTGGAGGAGCCTCCTGAAGGGTGGGCTTGGGTACTTGATAGGATGGGTCATCATTCATAGTCTCTCCTGGGCAGGCAGCATCCTGCTGTATATCCCTGGGGCTCTGAAGGGGAGGAGCTCAAGTGAGCAGCAGCCGGGAGCTATTACAGACTTTGGGACAGCCTCTGGTATCTCCTGAGTTCTTTAGTCTTCTTATGAAAGGAAATGGGAAGCTTTGGGGTCTCTATTCTTGGTGTGGAATCCTTGGGAGTCTGAACAAAGGGATTTTCCAGGCTTTTCCTGGGGATACATCACAGATGACTTCCATGCTCCAGAGGTGAACCTGCCCAGGAGACAGAATGTCTTCCTAAGGTAAAGCATGTGTCTGATTTGTTGTGAGGCTGAGCATCTGAGAATGGACGAGGGTACGAGGAAACCCACCTCAGGGGAACAATGCCCCAGGAGAGTGATATGGGGTTAGCACTCAGAGGACAACAGGGGCCCCACCCACTATTCATGGTGGGAGCTCTCCAGAGGAAGAGCCAATCTGCAAGTGAGCGTTACCAAGTCAAACACAGGCTGGGG